>NW_026596109.1:9535700-9605039 GCF_907164565.1 Psammomys obesus | reverse complement strand
TTTTTTTTTTTTTTTTTTTTTTTTTTTTTTTTTTTTTTTTGTAGCCCTGAGTTGAGGCTTGGAGGACTGAAGGCTGGTGCAGGGTAATTTCTCATATTCTTCATAAGAATGGAGGCATTTCCTCATCAAGTGATGCCCAGAACCAGTTAGGGTTGCTTGAGGAAGCTACATCCGAAGTCTCCTTTACACATCCAAGCAGCAGCCGCCCAGGGGGTACCCGTGGGGGACCTGGCTAGGGTCTCAAACTGGGGAGGAGCCAGAAGCAGGATAAGAAAACCTGGCCTTGCCCGGTAGGCGGCGCAGGCCTGTAATCCCAGCACTCGGGGAGGCAGAGGCAGGTGGATCTCTGTGAACCGAGGCCAGCCGGGTCTAGGACAGCCGAGGCTACACAGAGAAACCCTGTCTTGAAAAAACAAGCAAACAAACAAAAACCACACACACATACAAAAAAAAAAAAAAAACACAAAGAAACCTGGCCTCCAGCACCCTCCACCCCCTCTATTGGAGCCAAAACTTGGTGCAAGGATGGTGAGATGGGGAAGAAGCTGTGTTAAGACATCCCACCCCGGAGTTCCAGCAGCCAAGGAAGCAAGAAGGTTGCTTGAGGGCACAGAACTGACGCCAGGGCTGCTACAGAGAGCAGGGAGCTGTCCTGCCCCCTCCATGCCTGTCTTCATCCGTGATGGTGAGGGTTTTGGTTCTCTCGACCTTGGAAAGAGGTGGACTCTTTCTGACTCAGGCCTGACAAGGGAAGGGATGGGGTCCTGCTGGACTGCTTTCCTCAGGGCACTCCAGCTTTGTTCCCCACTTCTCCTGCTCAAGCTCTCCACGTCCCTGACTGCAGCCCCTGAGGGGGATCTGGGCAAAGATCCCTTCCTTTCTTCCCCTCCGTGCTGCAGTGGGGTGCTGGATCCCAACGGGTAACAAAAGGCACTTCTGGCTGAGATGGATGGAGGTCAAAGACTCAGGAGGAAGGACTGTGCCTTTAAGGTACAGCTTGCTGCTGGAGCAGGACATGGACACACACACACACACACACACACACACACACACACACCAGTCTCTTGCACAGTCATGCAGTCACAGCCACACACACACTCCCAAGCTCTGTTTTCTCTCACCATCCCCCTACATATTTCCCTTTCTCTTTCCCTCCCTCTCCACATACACACACACACACACACACACACACACTCAGCAACACTCGCAGAGGCAGAGGCGAGGCTGCTCTCCCTCTCCAGCTTTCCCCAAGGTCTAGTTTTCAACAACAGGAGCAAGGGGAGGAAGAACAGGGCGAAGAGCTCTGACCTAGAATTGGGCTTGGCCGCCTCCTATGCCTCTGGCCTAGGAAGAGGACTTGTTTTTCAGTTTGGCATGCCTGCCTGGGGTCAAGGCTACAGGAGGGGTAGAGGACCTGCTCTCAGGAGGGAGGGAGGGAGAGGGAGGACAGGGATTGGGAGAGACAGGGAGGGGTTGCTTGGCCTTGGGCCCAGTCTCTTGGACACAAACCCAAGAATTAGAGGGGGCCTCCCCCACTCACGAGGGAAAAAAAAAAAGTGAGGCTAACCTTGAGCACAAAGGAAGCAGGCTTGGGGACAAAAGTGGGTATAACTGAGGCTTGGCCACAGCAAGATTAACCAGTGACCTTTTTGACTTTTGAGGCAGGGCCCCTCTCTTCTTCCAGGCCATCCTATACCTTTACTCAAAACCTGGGCTAGAATTTGTTCTTCACTTCTGGGGATCAAGTCCAAGAGCCTTTGAATGCTAAGCAAGCACTTCCCTCATCTTACCCCGTTGGGGATGGAATCAGGGCCTTATGGTTGCTAGACACATGTTCTACCAAGCTGCATCTTAATGCACGGTACAGGGTCTCAGCTCAGTACTCAGTCAAGCTCTTCGGTATCAAAGAGCGGGCATGGTGGTGGCATTAGTCCTGATCCCTCTGAGAGCCGTTGCGTGTCCCCCCCCTTCCTGCAGGGAAAATGCCTATGAAGAGTTGTCAGAGGATCCAGAAAGCAGAGCTCAGATAAGCAAGACCAGCTACCTGGCTCTTGCTAACAGGCCTAAAAGCGTGATGTACTCTAGCTGCTAACACAGCCTGCGGTCCCCTTGCAGAGTACTCAGGAAACTTTTCCTTCAGATCAGCTGGAATGCCAAGCACAGGAGAGCCTGTGGCTGCGGCATCCTGAAATTCCAGGTTAGCCTCATCTACATAGTGAGTGAGACCCTGTTTCAAAACAAAAATAGAATTCTTCCTACTTCCTTAAGAGGCTGGAATCAGTCAGTCTTTGTCACTTTCCTTTCAGCCTCCTTGTTTTATTTTCCTCTGATCACTTTGTTTAAGTCTCCTGGCTAACTTAAGAGAAGGGGGACCCCTTTAAGCTTTAAAGACCAGCACAAAGAATACTATTTTCCCTATCTAAGTCCCTTGACAACATTATCAATAAGTATCTAGGCCTCCAGTGTTTTCTGTAGTTGGAACCTTTGCATAATTTAATTAGCAAGTGTGTACCTGCGTTACAGATACTGCCTTTTTCACTTGCTATCACCTTTTCATCCATCAGACCCTGTCTGCCTATGTGGTAGGGATTAGGATAGCTCTTTAATGCACAGAATGAGCTCAGCTAAATCAACTAACCACTCCAGTTGGACGTTAACCAGGATTTGAAGCCCAGTATCTGGTGCAAGATCTCTGCTTTCCCTGGTTTCTGACAACTCTCAGCAGACACCTGACCTACAGAAAGATGAACCTATGACAGCTCTCAGAGGAATCAGACTGATGCCACCATAATGCCCTCTAGTCTGCTGAATTTTACTGAGCACTGTCTAGACCCAGAACCTGTGCTGGGTACCGAGATGAAACAGACATCGTTTCCCATCGCTGGGGACAATGAGTACACAAACACAGGGTGACTTGGGTGCTTGGGTTTGGGATGCTGAGGAGACAAGGACTGGAAGCACGTAAGGCAAGTGCCAGGAAGGAGGACAAGAATCTTGAGGAGGCAGTGGGAACCAGCCAAGTAGACTGGAAATGTGGACGGGTTTGAGTTCTGCGAGGATGTCAAAGAAACTTGAGCATCCCAGTCCGGAGGAAGGCATCCCTTTGAGTGTTTGTCTTCATTAGTGTTTTCTCCTGAAGTAGGGTAAGATCTGAGGGTCCGTCAAGGGGCCTCCTAACAGCTGGTCTCCACGGTCTCTAGTCCCAGAGTTCTCTCCCTAGAGCCTGAGCCAGAATCACCCAGAAGAGACTGATAGGGCTTGTGATTTAGCGGCAGAGCGCTTGCCTGTCACACACAAGGCTTCAGGTTCAACCCAGCCCTGGAAAAAAAAAGAGAGAAAAAAAGATGGTCAGGATTCTGATTCAGCCACTCCAACTGGGGGTTCCTCCTTCATCTCCCTTACATGGAGGCAGCAAAGGTCAAGCAGTTGGCAATGAAGTTGCCAAGGGCCACTCCTTGGGAAACAGGGCTCACCTCACCATTAAAGCCCCTGGACATGCCCTTCCCTGCTTCTGCACAGACAACAGCACCTGGACTCCAAGCCTGTTTCCTATGGAATGGAATAACTGAGTTCAGGACTAGAGAGTGATAAGAAAAGCACCAAGAAGTGTGTGTGTGTGTGTTCCTGTTCCCATCTGTGATTGGATTGTGGCTACGTATGTGCCAGGGCATAAACGTGGAGGTCAGAGGGCAACCTCAAGACATGTCTTCACCTTCCTCCATGTTTGAGACAGGCTAGGCTGTCCTATTTATCACTGTACTGCATGAGGTCAGCTGGCCTTTGAGCGTCTACCTGTCATGGGCATGCTGGGGTTATGGACACATGTTACCTAGTTAGGCTTTGCGTGAGTTCTGGGAAAGTGAACTCAGGTGTTTGCATAGCGATCTTTCTAGCCCTTGTTTGTTTTTTGAGACAGAATCTCAAGTAGTCTAGGCTGGCCTCAAACTTGGAGCCAGATGGTGGTGGCATGTGCCTTTAATCCCAGCATTTGAGAGGTAGAAGCAGGAGGATTTTTGTGAGTTTGAGGACAGCCTGGTCTAAAGAGCTAGTTCCAAGATAGCCAAGGATACAAAATGAAGCCCTGTCTCGAAAAAGAAAGGAAGGAAGGAAGGAAGGAAGGAGAGAAGGAAGAAAGAAAGAGAGAGAGAGAGAAAGAAAGAAAGAAAGAAAGAAAGAAAGAAAGAAAGAAAGAAAAGAAAGACAAGACAGAGTGATCTGGAGCCAGGTGTGGTAGCACATGAAGGCAGAAACAGGCGGACCTCTGTGAATTTGAGGACAGCCTGGTCTACATAGAGTTCCAAGGTAGCCAGGGTTACTTAGAGAAACCCAGTCTCAAAATAACAAAAAAATCCCAAAAGGAATGGCTCTGACCATCTGCTTCTTCATCTCCCTAGTGGTGGGATTGCAGGCTGCACCTCTACCTGGGCATGTCCGGGTTTTGTCCTGTTTAGACCACCTTCATTCATCCCCTCCCTTCTTCCTCTCCATCCATTTTACTGCGTTGGCCAGGCTGGCCTTGAACTCTTGGGCTCCAGCACAGCCCCTGCCTCATCGTACTGACTGGCTGGGATTATTAGACTCAGGCTACCATCCATGGCGACTTAGTGTTTTCCTTTGAATTAGTTCAGTTTTCGCAAAACTTTATTTAACAGGGAAACTGCATCGGTACTCAAAAACGGAAAACCAGCATGACTTTCCAAAAAACAGAAGGCAGAGATAAAAATAAATTCAGGGAAAACGAACCAATTCTAGCTTACATGTTCTTGTCTGCTAGGAGGGCTCTTTCTTTGCCATCCGGGCAGATTTACCAGGGTAAGAAAGGCAGTAAGACCAGGTGTGGGGACAAATGCCTGTAACCCCGGCACTTGGGAGGCTGAGCATCCAAGGCTAGCTGCAGATACGTAGCAGGACTGTCTCACAACAGACACAAGGGTTTTAAAGACATTTCAACCATCACTCCAGCTCTAAATGGAGCCTTTGTCCTCCTAAACATAATGGAAGAAACAACCTAAAAGACTTGGGCTGAGCCAGGTAGTGGTGGTGCGTGCCTTTAATCCCAGCACCCCAGGAGACAGAGGCAGGTGGATCTCCGTGAGTTCGAGGCCAGCCTGGTCTACAGAGCAAGTTCCAGGACAGCCAGGGCTACCCAGAGAAACTGTGTCTTAAAAAACAAAACAAAACAAAACAAAACAAAACAAAACAAAACAAAACAAAACAAAACAGACATATAAAAAAACGTTGGGCTGGCGAGATGGCTCACCAGGTAAAACGGCTTGCTGTCCACGCCTGACCTCCCAAGTTCAATCCCGGAGCCCACTGTAGGACAGAACAGACTCCTGAGAGTCATCCTGGGCTCTACAAGGGTGTCCCCACACCCAAATAAAATAAAAAAAATTAATTAAAAAGTAAACAAAAGCAAAAAAAAAAAAAAAAAAGTATGTTTCCTTACTGTGGTGCCAGAGACCGAACCGAGGGTCTTGTGCTCGCTAGATGAAGTGTTCTGCCACTTCAGCTATCTTCCGAGACACCTGGAAGAACTTTTGTTAAGATGAGGTTCTGGGGGCTGGAGAGACAGCTCAGAGGTTAAGAGCACTGCTTGCTCTTCCAGAGGTCCCGAGTTCAATTCCCAGCAACCACACGGTGGCTCACAACCATCAGTAATGAAATTTGGTGCCCTCTTCTGGCATTCAGGTGTACATGCATGCAGAACATTGTATACATAATTAAATAAATCTTTAAAAATTAAAAAAAAAAAAAAAAGATGAGGTTCTGGGGGCTGGGCAACAGCTGAGAATACTTGTGGCTTCTTTGGAGGACCAGACTTTGGTTTCCAGTACCGCACGGTGGCTCTCAACTATCCATTCATTCCAGGGGCTCTGACACCTTCTGATGTATATACAACTGTGCAGGCAAAATATTTAAATACAGGTTTTAAAAAAATTTTTTTTTAAAGCTGAGGTTTTGTGTTTGTTTTGTTTTGTTTTGTTTTGTTTTTGTGGGGGGAGCCTTGAACTTACAGAGGTCAGCAGCCTTTGTCTCCTGAATGCTGGGATTAATGATGTTTACCACAGGGCTGGAGGGATGGCTCAGTTGTTCAGAGCCCTGTCTGTTCTTTCTAGAGACCCTGAGTTCAATTCCCAGCAACCGCATGGTGGCTCACAACCATCTATCCTGGGATCTGATGCCCTCTTCTGGCACGCAGGTGTACATGCAGATAGAGCAGTTATACTCATAAAATGAAGTTTTGCTTTTTGTTTTTGTCTTTGAGACAGGGTTTCTCTGTGTAGCCTTGGCTGTCCTGGACGCCCATTGTTGACTAGGCTGGTCTCGAACTCAACAGAGTTCCACCTGCCTCTGCCTTCCTGAGTTCTGGGGTTACAGGCCTGTGCCACTTAGCCCAGCTGAAGAAATAAACTTTAAAAAGAGAAAAATGTTCACCACAAAGCCCAGGCATGATGATGGCACACACCTTTAATTCCAGCACTGGGGAGGCAGAGGAGGAAGGCTCTCTTAGTTTGAGACTAGCCTGGTCTACAGGGTGAGTTCCAAAAATAAAGAAAAGAAAAGATGCTCATCAACACCACGCCAGCCAGAGGCTCTGGCTTGGTCCGTGAATCTTGGATCCTCACTCCCCATCGCACTGACAGCCTGTGCCACACTTGGAGAGATGTGTTAGTCTCAGTCCTCTAGGGTTGGGGAGACATAACCGGTAGTCACTCGGTACTGAAGTGACTGCCCCAAGCTCCCAAGATTGCTGATAGTGGCAGAAACTGGCTTTAGAGAAGCTACATTGCGTGGCCAGCTGTGGGCCCAGCAGAGGAGGGTGCGCTCTGTCAGAACGCCTGCTCTGCTTCCCTAACACCGCTGGGAACTGTAGGTGCTTGAGTCGTCCCTGGATTTCTCCTAGGGGATTCCCTAGAGTTTACTGATAGGTCAGCACACAGCAAGACGCCCACTATGCGGAAGAACTGGTCCTCACCTACTCCTCTAGCCCACACCCTCCCAGCCCAGCATGTGGATATGCTGAGCCTCATAAGAGCATGAAGCTCATAGCTTTCCAATGGATGAATTAATGAATGCTCAAAGCCCTGCTTGCTTTGGTCTGCAAGCTTTTCTCCATTACCTCTAAAACCTCCCTTAGATGCACCCCTTTTCTAAGAAACTTCCTTTCAAATATTCCAGCGAGTCCTTCGCCATCAATGTAGCAAGGCTCTACCTAGCACTTGCTGTGTGCCAGGTACCATGGGCAATGCGGGGGTGGGCAGGGTGAAGGGTTAACAGGCAGGACCCTCCATTCTCGCCTTGGCGTCTCAGCACGTGGCCCCCAACCCCCCAGAGTCCAGGGTACTCTATCTCCAGGGGACTATCCTGCAGAGCCCTTCTGTTTGCACCTGGGTCTCCTGGGCTGGCTCAAACTCCTGGCTAAGGCCACCTCAAAATGTGGCTGATTGCATTGTCATCCATCAGGCAGCCCTCCCCACCCCAAGCTGGAATTTCCAGAACAATGTGAGCAAGAACAGGAGAGATGCAAGACTGGCCACTGTTCCAGGGGCCTTGAGAAACCCTAGGGTGACAGGCACCTGGCCCACATCTTGGCCACCCTGAAGGTACACGGTGACCTGGGAGTGGGAGTTGAGCCTGGCCCTACAGGCCACACAACTCTCCAACGTTGTCGTGCCTCCCCCCCCCCCCCCCCCCCCCCCGGCTCCTACGGGAGCCTCTTCCGGAGGCTGGATTCCAGGAGCCTCCCCTTTCTAAACCCTGCTCTGCACACCCCCTCCCCCAGCACTGGCCTGGCTTCCTGGAATTTCTCCTCCTAATTGAAACCAAACACCGGGCTCCTCAAGGGCTGTGCCCCAGAGGCCCCGTGGATTTCTCTTTTCCTCCCGCCTCCCTTTCCCGAATGGGGCCTCTGGGGGTGCTGGGGGAGGGTGGGGTGCTTACCCCAAGGCAGCACGGGAGGGGGTTGCCTTTACAGGGACTGAGGGGTAAGGGGCTCTCCAGCTGCTGGGCTGTGATGAGGCGGAATGGATCAGGCGGCTCACAGCCGGAGAGGTACTGAAGGGCCGGGGATGTAGGGAAAGGCCACTGCGCCACTGGGGCCGTCCCACCCTGTCTCAGGCAGCAGGTCTGAGAACTGGAGGATGGGTCGGGGAACTTATTTCTTCCCCTGTCCGAACCTTGAGTTAGTTCCTCGAGACACAGCATGAAGATCTGTCCCGGATGACACAAGTAACCAGCACATGGTCCTAGCGAGGAAGCTGGGCGTCCCGACCATTTCCAGTAGATCTACAGGGCTGGCGGGAGGCAGCCGGAGAACATATGGGGCTGGGCTGTTGATAGCTGCAGTTGGAAAGGTCACCGGGGGTCAATAAATGTTTGTTGAATGAAGGAATTCTCTCCAGTTTTAACAAACATTTACTGACTGTCTTCCTTGCTTCAAGCGAAGGGGCAAAACCCAAAGGCAGCAAGGCTTCCTACCCTGAAGGTGGAGCCTGTCAAAAGCACCCCATGACCCTGTAGGCTGATGTTGTGACCAGGAAGCAGAGGGGGCAGGGACCCTGGGGAGGGTTCTGACCAAGACTGGGCAAAGGACTAGAGTAGTCAGGACAGCTTTCCGGAGCAAGTGACCGAGTGACCGACCGACCTTGATGCTTTCACTAGAACCAGCACCGTGACATTGCAAGCCACCAGAGCCCTGGTGCTGTGCTGAAGGCGTGCAACCCTTCAGCCCTTAGGAGGGCTCATGTTGGCCAGCCTAGAAAAGTCCTCCTCTGTGATAACACTGCTTCCTGCCATATAACCATCTTAACAACTGTGGTGGTCCCTTCCTCCTGTGCCACCACTTCAATAGCTTAAACTGTCCTGGAACTCACTGTGTAGCCCAGAAAGATCTCCAATTCATGGCAATCCCTCTGCCTCTGCCTTCCAAGTGCTGGGATGGAAGGTGTGTGCCACCAGAGTCTGGTTTACTTCTGTTTTTAATTTTTTTTTTTTTTATGTGTATTGGTGTTTTTGTCTGCATGTATAGCTGTACACCAAAGGTATGCAGTGCCTATGGCGTAAGAGGACATTGGAGAGGGCCTCTGAAAGACTCTACCCTGCAGGATATCAAAGCAGATGCTGAGACTTAGAGCCAAACTTTGGGCAGAGTGCAGGGAAAGAAGTAGGAAATAGTAAGACCTGGAGGGGACAGGAGCTCCACAAGGAGAACAACAGAAGCAGAAAATCTGCGCCTGGGGGTCTTTTCTGAGACTGATACTCCAACCGAGGACCATGCATGGAGATAACCTAGAACCCCTGCACAGAGGTAGCCCTTGGCAGCTCAGTGTCCAAGTGGGTTCCTGGTAAAGGGGAGCAGGGACTGTCTCTGACATGAACTCAGTGGCTGGCTCTTTGATCACCTCCCCCTGAGAGGAGAGTAGCCTTATCAGGCCACAGAGGAGGACTATGAAAGACAGTCCTGATGAGACCTGATAGGCTAGGGTCAGATGGAAGGGGAGGAGGACCTCCCCTATCAGTGGACTGGGGGGGAAGGGGCATGGGGGGAGATTCAGGAGGCAGGGTGTGATTGGGAGGGGATGAGGGTGGGGCTTCAGCCGGGAAACAAAGTGAATAAATTATAATAAATAAAAAAATCATATTAATAAAAAAGAAAAAAAAAAAAGAACATTGGATTCTCCCGAACTAGGCTTACAGACAGCTAGAAGCTATGTGGCTGCTGCGACTTGAATCCAGGTCTTCCGGAAGAATAGTCACTGCTCTGAACCAGTGAACTATCTCTCTGGTATCCCTGACTGCCTCTACTTTCTTGTTTTCATGTCTGTGCTCCTCACTGTGCTGCCCCAGAGACACATACTGCAGGTCAGAAGGGTGAGTCATTTCCATTTTATTCTATGGTAGCCATATTTACTTAATTCATTTCTGGATTATACATTCTTTCCTTTCATTAGTTCAACCCGTTCTTTGAGGGTTTGATAAAGGTATATGTTCTCATCCCTCACTCTTCTGTGTTCCTTTTACCCCGTCACATTCCCCCACGGGTTTTCTCCCACCCACGCTTTTTGGGTTTGTGACCCACTGAGATTAACTGGCTCTGTCTGTGTGGCCACCTGTTTGGAACTATCCATTGGAGCCTTGTGGGCTTAATGCTTGGTACACAAGTGAAGGCATTGACTATCACCCCACCCCATGAATCCATTTAATTGCCGATAGAAGAGGCAGGGTCCCCATGAGGCCCTCCCAATACATGACCGACTGTTAACAGGCACAATGCAATTTTTTCCTTTTCTTTTGAAACAGGGTTTCATGTAGTCGAGGTTGGCCCTGAACTCCGGATCCTCCTTCCAAGCTCTGGCATTATAGGCATGGATCACGCTCGGCCACCTTTTACTTATTACCTGTGTGTGTGTTACGGAACTCTGCTAACATACCGTGTGCTCAGTAGAAGAGAAAATGAACGAACTATCTTCCTTTGGGCTGGGGTGTTAAGCGTCTGCTGTAAGCAAGTCTGTTTTGTTGGTGGCACGCCACCAGCCACTCAGAGTGAGTAGGTACCTCACTGGGAGCTGCAACAGTAGACATTGGTTCTTCAAGGGTAGGCACTTGACCCTGTTCATCTTTTCTCTTAGGCAGAGGGCACAGCACATATGAAGACCCAGGCATGAAAGAACCAATGTTTAGGGGACAACAGTCCATTTCCTGCAATTGGGACAGCCAGCCACCACCTTTCTCCTGCCACATTACCATCTTAACCAACTGTGGTAGCCCCTCCTCCCCTTCCTCCTCCTCCTCCTCCTCTAGAGCCTAAACTGTCCTAAAAAAACACACTAGGCAACCCCAGGCTGAGCTCATAGCAACTCATGGCAATCCCTCTGTCTGTCTCTGCTTCGGCTGGTGTGGAAGCTTGGAGTGGTGAATACGGCACAGCTCCTGTGTGTGTGTGTGTGTGTGTGTGTGTGTGTGTATGTGTGAAGATGAGAGCACGTGTATGTGTGTGTAAGCATATGTGTATGCATATATGTGTTCGTGTGCAAACGTGAGCATATGTGTGTATGTATGTATGTGTGTGTGTAGCCAGGGCCCAAAATGCTTTGGATAAGTGCTAAGGGCCAGACTCAAGTTAAGTGGGCAGCTCAGGTAATGGTTTATTAAAAGTGTTCCTGTGTTCAGGGAAAGGCTTGAGCAGAGACCCTGGTAGGTTTTTTTGTTTGTTTGTTTGTTTTTTTCCCAAGACAGGGTTTCTCTGTGTAGTTTTGGCTGTCCTGGATTTGCTTTGTAGACCAGGCTGGTCTCGAACTCACAGCTATCCACCTGTCTCTGCCTCCCGGGTGCTGGGATTAAAGGCGTGTACCACCACTACTTGGCGACCCTCGTAGGTCTGACAGAGCAAAATTTAGAAGGGACCAGGCTGGCAGCAATACCAGGTAGCTAGAAAGCAGTTGTCACTAAACAGGTGTCATGATGAGATTGTAGGATAGAGGAGGAAGCTGACTGGGGAGATGGCATGGGGGCAGAATTTCAGGACTTGGACTGGCTTACTAGAGGGTGACCTGGCGATGAAGGATGATCGCCAAGCTTCTAGCTTGGGGTGTCAATTTTTGGAGCCAAGATATAAAAAAAGAGAGAGAGGAGAGATGAACAGGTCTGTTGAGAACATCAGTTCAATTTCAGAACATGATAGAACTATTATCAGGACTTCTTGGTAGCCAGAACAACCAGGATTTACTGTGGTAAGAAGCTCCCTGTCACTTACTTCATTCAGACAGGGGCAGGACACACAGCACCTGGGGATGTTGAAGAGTCTGTTTGCATCTATCTTACCCAAGCCGGGACCATCTCACCTCTCAGACCAGACAGGCTGTGGTGGGTGCGTTGGCATTGTGTATGTGCCTATCGGCTCTTGAGTGTGCCTAGGTTAGCAACCTTTGTGGTGTAGAGGGGGCTTGCTTTTGGGGATCTTGGCTCGAAACTGGAACAAGGGGCAGATATGGATGGCTAACTGCAGCAGAGGCACCGTCTCAACAGATCACAGGGAAGGCAGCCCACAGTCATCGGCACTTAGAACCACAGAGCAAGAAAGATCGGTGCTCTCCACCCAGTTGGATTTGTGGGCAAAGGAAGGGCCTTGCCCAGGGTCACACATCAGGGCACGATTCCTCTGACAGGTGGGAGCATGTCAGATTCCTGACCTGTCTCCTCAAACCCTAAGGGCCTCCTAGCGTTTGTAGCCCTGGCCTCTCCCTACTGGAGAGATGCTCTAGAACACACATGGAAAGTGATCCTGGTTCTTTTTAATTAGGGGGGTACAAAGAGAGTGAGTCAGACGGCCACCCCCACTCACGCATGGATGGGGGGCTAAGTGCTCCCCAAATTACACAGCAGATGCCAGGGCTTCGGCAACAAGACCCAGCTTGATAGCTTTGTGGTAACCACAGCCAGTGCAATTTTATCTTTATGTTTGAACTCAGCAGCAATATGTAGAGGCATCTCACCGGCAGGGGAAATGGCAATCACAAACCTCACACACACAAAATGTGTGTGTAGGGGTATGTGGCTATGAGCTTAAGCAATAGCAGTGCCGTTTCCCCGTTCTGTCAGGAAGCTGGGCCTGAGCTAGGCTGGCTTAGAAAGAAGACAGTTGCCCCCTGTGGGGCAGGCAGGGGTGCCAGCTCAGCCTCACTGTTGTTGGAAGTAAACTCATGGCATCCTTCAGCAGAAGTCAACCATACTTTGCCAAACCGTACTTTGCTTTGTTGCCATTTTTTTCCGAGACCCTAGGTCCATTTTTAGCATGTGGGACTCCTGGTGGGCCCAACCCTCCCCCCCAGTCCTCATTGGGTAAGTTGATTGCATGGATAATTTTATGTGTCTGCCACTTGTTTGTCTGTTTATTTACTAGGATTTTCAGAGACTGGGCTCTAAGATGGCTCCTCGGGAGAAGGCGCCTGCTACCAGGACTGACAGCTTGACCTTGGGACTCTGGTGGTAGAAGGAGAAAACATCTCGAAAGTTGTAACATAACACATAAACAAACGAACGAGCAAACAAACGCATGGATGTAATCGAACAATTTCAGGAGTTTCAGGGGTCAGCGGTAGAGCGCGTGCCCATCCCGGGAACTCTTCCCTCCAGATTGCCAACACTGGGAGAAAATTAAAAAAAAAGGATCAGTTTAAGGTGGTGCTCTAGGGCCCCCAATCTCTTCTTTGTATCTTCCTATCCCTCTTTTCATTAGGACTCGGGACTCAGCCATTCTGTGGTGGTGCATGTCTTTAATCCCAGCACTCAGGAGGCAGAGGCAGGTGGATCTCCATAGTTTTAGGACATCCTGGTCTACAGAGTGAGTTCCAGGACAGCCAGACTTAGAGAAACCCTGTCTCAAACAAAACAAAACAAAACAAAAAACCCAAACCCAAAACAAACAAAACCAAACAAGAAGACGAAGAAAGACTCAAACTAGAATGTTTAAAGTGGAAGCTTGCCTCTGCTCCCTGGTACTAGGCTACAACCTCAGAGAGCACGGTACTGAGTCTGGGGTACCTCTCCTCTGTGTCCATGTTTTTTGGCCACTCCCACCCTTCTCCTCCTCCTATCTGGTCTCAGCCTTTTAACATTCAGCCCTGCTCTGTCACTTCCCTGGCCAGACAACTTCAGGACACCTGAGCCTCCTCCCCTGTTTGTCTGAGGATTAGATCTCAGTTCCCTTCCACACAGTGGAAGACCTAGGGGCCCCTCCTTTGTTTTTTATTTTTTATTTTTGGTTTTCTGAGAAAAGGTTTCTCTTTGTAGCCTTGGCTCTCCTGCATGCGCTTTGTAGACCAGGCTGGCCTTAAACTCGGAGATCCACCTGCCTCTGCTTCCCAGAGTGCTGGGATCAAAGGCGTGTGGCTCACTGCTTCACATTTTATATATCCAGTGTGCAAAGGTTTTCCTTATTTTGTGTCAATCTCAGGAACATGGATGCTTAAGTGTTCAGGAGCTAAGTGTGTTTTGAGAGCTCAGGGTAGGGGGCTCTGAGGAGGGACACGAAACCAGACAGGGACTGGGCTCCCGCCAACTCCCTTCTTACTGGTTTCCTGTTTACTGCAACAGCTGCCCATCCCGCCTGCCTCGCACACAGATGCCCCAGAGAACCTTGGTGAGTTTTCAGACCTGCCTTTCAGTTACAGACAGGGAAGCCGGCAACTTAAAATCGCCTTCAGCTGCCCTGAAAACCTGAGAGGAGGACGCTCCTCCGCAGTCCCCAACTCCTGCCTCCCTCTCCCCCCTTCCAGGACATATGGCCCCTTGAAGTTTTTGTTTGCTTGCAGGGGGAAAACACACCCAGGCAGTGTGGAGTGTTTCTCTTTCTCTTATTATTATTAAGCATCAAGAGACACAGCAATCTGCGTGCAGATATCGTGAGTGCATAATTAATAAAAATCTCATTATTTATTTATAAAAAGACGCACGGGGAACTGGAGAATTAGGGCTATCCCCATTATCTATGGAGAGAGGGGGAGAGGCAGTTTTGAACATTGGATCTTTCCAGAGAAGCAAATCTCTATGCATGCAATGAATAAAAAAAAGCTGTGCTCCTGGGGGTGGGGTGGGGGGAGTGGTGTTCTGTGCCCAGGAGGCACAGAAAGCAAAAGTCTGGTCCGAAGCTTAAAAAAGAAAAAGGGACCCCTGAGGCGCCAACGCTAGCAGAGCTGAGTATACCATGTTTCGGGGGAACGGCAGGATAGGAATACGAAGAGATGCTGCCTGCCTCGGCAGCTAGTCCAGGTCCTCCCCAGGATGACCTGGGGCAAAGACTGTAGACTCCTTGGGAGATGCCAGTGGGGGAGATGCTGGCGCAATCCCATCACTAGTTGGCACATAAAAAAAAAAAAATCCAGGTACCAGGTAAAGGGAGCCCCTGGGTCGGCTACTGCTAGGTAGATGATTTTAACTTGACGGTGATGCTGGGGGTTCTACATGGCAGCTTTGCCCTTGGCCTCCTGCTTCCCTGATGTCCGGGCAAGACCTTCAGCACCAACAACCCAAGTTATTACATAACAAGCCCTGAGATGAGGGAGGCAGGGGCCAGGTCCTCCCAGGTTTGCTAGCCCGGGGTGGACCCTCCCTCCTTCCCTCTCTTCTTGAGACATGCTTTAAAATAGAAAACAGGCTTGTGCAGGAACCAACCCCACAGAAAGGGGTGACTGGCAGGGATCCCCCCCCATCCTTCGAGTGCAGGCAACACGAACAGTGGAACGCTCAGTCGGGCCCGGGTGCTGGGCTCCCGGGGGGGGGGGATGTGGGGAGCGCCGGGGGTGTCGGCCTGGGCAGCGGCCCCCGCAGTGTTGCCCGGGCGCGTGCAGGGAAACGTCTCAGCAATTCCAGCGCCGGAGCGGAGCGCGCGGAGTCGGGGATGGGGTTGGGGGGGGGGGGCGGGGGGAGGGGGGGGGGGGGGAAACGGGCGGCGCGGGGCACCTTGAAACCGCCGGCGGCCGCGCGCTGATTGGCCCAGCCGCCGCCTCGGCGTTCCAGCCAGGCGCCCCTCCCCCCGCGCCGTCCACCCCGGAAGGAATTTCCTCCTCTGGCGGCCGCTATTGTTGTCGGTCTTCGCTGTTTGGGTCGGATCGCGTAACCATAGTATCCAAACTGTGTCCGTGCGGGGGGGGCCCCAGCCTGGGACCCCCGTGCCCCCCCCAGATCACCCCCCACTTTTTTTTTTCTTTTCCTTTTTGCAGTCTAGTTATCATGACTTCATCGGACTCCGGGGAGCAGAGGAGGGGGAAGGGACGTTTGGGGGGGGGCGGGGAGCTGGCCCGCTCTTGGCCGCCCCTTACTTCGAGATGGTTTCAATTAGAATTTTTAAGAAGTCTGCTTTGTGGGTTCGGGGCTTTCACATCTCCCCCTCACCCCCACCCCCCCCACCCCGCTCCGTTAAGCCGTTGGCCGGAACTCGGATGGGGCTTTTCCCTCCGTTTTCCCCCCCTAGAGCCGTCGCTCCAGCCGGACTAGCCGTGAGGGTAATCCGCGGCAGGAGGAGTCGTGCCCAAAACGCACCCCGGACCTCGCGGTTGCGCATGCGAGGCTGGCGACGGGGCTAGGACCCTTGGACGCTGCAAACCCAGGGCACGTCCTGGGCTTGGGGCTCTCCCGGGCGATGCCCTGGGAGAGGAGGTGCGGGATGCCTGCCTGTCGCCGGGAGAGGATAAAGGGGTGACGGGGAAGCAGCTGACAGGTCCTTGGGTGGAACGAGCCCTATCACCTCTCTCTTCCCTCCCCCCCACCTTCATCTCTGAGCACAGAGTAGATCCGTGCGTACGGCCCGAACTCAGCGCCTGCCCCAACCTCCGAAGAAAAGAAAAAGAAAAAAAAAAAGGCAAAGCCGGCCTTTTCCCGCGAAGTGCCTTCCGCGGGGAGGGGTGGGAGGCAGCGGCGAGTCCGCACCGAGCGGGCTGCGCGGCGCGGGAGCCCCGGGGCTGGGCCGGCGGCGGGGGGCGGCGTGTGCCGGGGGCATCCAGCCTTCCCAGAACCCCAGCGTCCTCCCGGCGCTCGCCCGGGCGGGGTGGGGGGCGGCAGGGCGGGGGGGAGCGGCGACGGCCCGCCAAGTTCGGGGCAACACTGCCCCCTAGAGGCCACCGTGGTCTGCAGGAGGGGCGGAGAGGGTCCCGGGGCCCAGGGCCGGACGGCGGTGGTCCCTGGCAAGCTGGCGACAGGGTGGAAGGACGGACCCCCCCCCCCCGAGGGACAGCTCTGAGGCCTGGGGGATAGGGTTTCTGCTCCGGGGTGGGCGCATCCCATGGCCTTTCTGGAGGATGCTGGACCGTTACCTTCCCCGACCGAGTCTCCTCGTGGTCCTGCGCTTCCCGAGACTGACCCCTAAAAGGGGAGATCCTTAAGACTCACGGGCTTGTTTGAACCAGCTTGTTCTGTTGTTTTCACTCTTGTCCCGTGACGTTGGGGGCCATTCTTGAGGGATCAACTTTCATTTTACGAGTGACAACTCAAAAAAGAAATTTCACGTGTTCAGTCGGTGGAGAACTGAAATCTCTCTTTTGGTGGCTTATCTCCTGGCTCTGGGGACAGAAACCTAGGTTTGGGGGGGGGGGCAGGCCAAGCCCTCTGCTTTGCAGCCCTGAGCTACACCCTCGTGGGAGTGGCTGCTCCTGGATCTGTCCCTACAGAAAGGTGTGTGCTTGCAGGACGCTGGGTTCTAGACCTCAGTGGTCCACATCTGAAAAATGGGAGGGGGGGGGAGACACGGGGTCATAGAGAAAGCATCGGCCACCCCTCCCCCTTCCCCTAGGGGACACGGCTAGGCTCCTCCTCTTTCGCCGGCCACGCCCTCTCTTGTGCCCTGGTGCTCCTTGGCTCCTCGGTTGGGGTCGGCAGGGCTGGCTTCCTCTCTACCCGCCCTCCCTTTTTCCCTGCAGGGCTCCGGGGGCCGCCCCTCCTTTTTCCCTCCCTCTCCTGGCTGGCGCAGAGCTGACTGCGGGAGGGAGCGGTGGGCTCGCAGCCAGCGGAGCGTCAAGTCAGCCCCTGGGGAAGGGAGGGGGGGGTGCACTGGCTGCTGCCGAGGCCGCTGTCAAGAGGCTGCAGCTCGCGCTGACGGGGCCAGGGTCCCTGAGGGTTATTTGTGTCCAAGGTAACTGGTGTCCGAGCTGCCTGCCAGCCGCCTCCCTCTTTCCCTGGAGACCGAAGAGCTGCCTGGAATCATCCTGACTCTCCACTCTTCTCTTGCTTAGGAACAAGCCGGCACCAAAAGTCTCGTCCTTCCTTTCTTCCCTTATATATCTCTAAAATTTGTCTTCGCCATCCTCTCAGCCAGTCACCCCTGGGGGGCTCTGAACTGGTTTCTCTGAGCCTTCCTGCACACCCTGCCCAGCCTTTAGTCACCCTCAAGATTGCCATCCTGTGCAGCTTCGTCTTGGGTCCCTCTCTGACACATGCATTACATTCAAGAGCCTGTTCTGTTGGCTGGGCTCTGGTCGGGGGGGGGGGGGGGCAGACTTGGTGGTATCTAAGTGAGCAATTCCAGCCCTTCCCTCCAGAGTCACAGGTTGCTAGGAGAGATGGCCAGCATGGTGACGGAGTAACTACTGATAGAATGAATTATTATTATTTATTGGCTGCATCTCACTATGTAGCCCTGGCTAGTTTAGACCTTGCTATGTAGATCAGTCTGCTCTTGAGCTCAGACGGATCTGTTTGTCTTTGCCTACTAGGTGCTGGGCTTACAGGTGTGGTAGACGAGGGTCCTCTTAAGAAGCCATTCTGACACCAAGTGTGGTCACGTCTTTTATCCCAGCACTCAGGGAGGCAGAGGCAGGGTGTGAGTTTGAGGCCAGCCTGGTCTACAAAGCCAGCCCAGGGCGCTGTAAACAGTCTTGACTAAGTTGGAACTTGTGTTGTAGACCAGGCTGACCTCCCCTTCTTAAAATAAGGTGTTAGTGTTCCTCAGGAGCTCTCTGTCTGTCTTGGAGGCAGATCGGGGCTGGCCTCAAACTTAGGCTGATTCTTCTGCGTCCACCTCCTCAGGATTGCAGGTGTGTGGCACGAAGTCCCTACCCTGAGGATCCTTTTGCTTCAGATGGAAATATTGACTATTCGAGGTTGGATTTGCATTGGCAGCCTCTGCTCTTGAGAATCCAGCTCTTACAGCTTAGCCAAGGGCATCCAAACCTTTTGCTATTCCACAAATGTGTTGAGCCTCACCCGTAGCTATCCTGAGATGCGTGAAGTTCTGGGCTCCTGGTTGAGAACACCTGTAAAGGTGCGTGCTGAGCCCTGGGAACGAGAGGATTAGGGCTTCAGGCTTTGGACATCCAAAGGCTCAAAACTACCTGTACTCAAATCAGAGCCAACTCTGGGCTTTCAAAGCCAGAGGCTTAAGATTCTAGGCCCGAAGAACTTAATGCTCCAAGCTTTCAAAGCTAGGGCCTCTAACCATAATGCTGGTGTCTCAGGCTCCCTGCTCTAGGCTTTGCATGCCAGCACGCAGAAGCTAGTGGCACAGCTCTGTCACTTGCTGTGGGACAGAGTTTCTCTCAGAAACTCTGGCAGGTCCAGGGCTCGCAGCACTCACCTTTGGCCCTCAGCAACCTCTCATCATCCTGTAGCCTCAGCTCCCCACAGTTTCTGCTCTAGTCACCCTCTGGAACTCTCCAGTCAGGTTCTCATTGTGTTGGATATGTCTGGGGCTAAAAACCAAGGAGCTTCTTCGGATCTTTGTGTAACCATCTCCACATGTACAACAGACCACAGACAATAAAAGACCAATCGTTGTTAGGGCTTGATGAAGTATCAAGCCATAAGACACAGAAGAGAAGCCTTCTGGGCTGGTCTAGCCGGTATGAGAAAGAGCTTGCTTGTGTGTCTAGAAAAGGGACGCGGCCCATCTGGGACTGTAATTCTGCAACACAGCCTGCCATAGCAAGGCTCTCAGGCCTCCTGAGTGACAATAGCTACTGGGTGAATAGGGTACTTGTTTTGCTTGGAGTAGTCTCTTCCAAAGCTGGTGCAAGCTGCCTGTAGGGGTTGTGACTGGAGCAAGGCCTCCTCAGTCAGGAATCATGGCTTCCTCAGTAGCTGTGAGCTATGGTAGCAGTGATCCTTGCAGTAGGGCGCTCATGCACGTACATGCACACACACGCACAAATTTTTCCTAGGCAGGGCTTCTCTGTGTGGCCCTGGCTGTCCTGGACTTGCTCTGTAGACCAGGCTGGCCTCCAACTCACAGAGATCCCCCTGCCACTGCATCCCCCAATGCTGGGATTACAGGCGTGCGCCACTGTGCCCGGTTTCTTCTTGAGGCAGAGTCTCCTAGAGCTGGCCTGGAACTTGCTGTGTAGACTGGAACTCACGGCAGTCCCCCCTCCTCATTTCCTCGGGGCTAGGATTCTAGGTGTGTGCCTCTACCCTTGGGTGTAGTTCCCTGAGGGTTATCCAGAGCTCTGGAAACTGCACAACCACACCTAGCTGTCCGCTGTCTTCCCTTCACTCACCTGTTAGACTTTTCAAGTTGCTCCTCAAGCTTTCCTTCCTTCCTTCCTTCCTTCCTTCCTTCCTTCCTTCCTTCCTTCCTTCCTTCCTTCCAGGAAGCCCTGTTGCTCTCTGAAGTCAGGCTTGTTTCCTCCTCCTGAGTGCTGGGATTAAACCACCCTCCCCATTTTGTTCCTTTTGACCCTGGCATCCTCCCAACATAGTGTCACAGTTCACACTGGCAACCCCATGTCTCACTCAGCCTTGGGTCTTGGGTCTCCTGCAGCTCATATACCTGGCACAAAGCAGATGTTCGATTAAATTGTGCTGAGGACAGTCTCTAAGCTGCTTGTTAATAGACTCACTAAGATAATAATGCTACTGTTTGCTGTGTGCTACGCCCTGTGTTTCTGTCTCATGTTAGTTTTCTCATTGGAAGGTTGACATTATCCCATTTTTCAAATGGGGAAAATTATTCAGACTGGGGAAGGTCTGTTAAGTGGCCAAGGTGTGTGCCAGAGCTCATTTCACCTGCTCAAGTTAAGATCTGCCCATGCAAATTATATTCACTCCCCACAAGGCTGGCCTTTTCAAATGCTGAGCGAGCCCTCCCTCTCCTCTGAGTTACAACCCTTAGTCCTATTTACAAAAGAATGAAAAACCTTTCCATTTAAAAAAAAAAAAAAAGAAAAAAGAAAAAAAATCCCTACATGTATAATAGTCCTTAGGTTTGAAAAAAAAAAAAAAAAAAACATCCATAGGAAAGATTTTGTTTCTTAAATTACAGGAGGAAAAAAAAAAAAGAAAATGTAACTGACAAATATCAGAGCCCAAACTTAGCCCACAGGGCCTGTCCCTAAGCCTTTGTTGGTCCCTTCACTCTGGTTCCCTGTGCCATCTGGAGGGGCCCCCAGCAGAAGGCTCCTGGAGAGTAGGTCCGTCTAGGGCGTGGGGTCCCATCCTGCAGCGAGAAGGCATTGTGGATAGTGAGAAGGTCCAGGGCAGTCAAAGCCAAAACTTAATCTGAGCTGGTGCCTCTCTTAGGAGCAAGAAGGGAACCAGGCACAGTGGCACACACCTTAAACTTTAGCACTTAAGAGGCAGAGGCGGGTGGATCTCTGTGAGTTTGAGGCCAGCCTGGTCTACAGAGGGAGTTCCAGGACAGCCAGGGCTACACAGAGAAGCCCTGTCTCCTAACAAAACGAAACGACAACAAAAATAGAAGCAAGAACGCGTTGGCCTGTGCAGCCTCTGGGGTGCTGACACTGTGGGGCCGGGTGAGGCCGCAGCAGTAGGGTGGAGCCAAACACAGCAACACAGCAGAGGCTGGACACTGGCTAGCATTTGGGTGCCCCTGACCGCGGTGGATACCCAGGCCCCAGCATTGGACAGGGAGCCAAGCTCAGTACTCAACAGGCTTGAGGTTGGGATGAACCAGGCAGGAAGAGGCTCTTACAGTTGTCAAGGCCTGAGATCAAAATCTGGCACCTCAGCTGCGTGTCCTTGAGTAATGTAATAACTCTTCTGTGCCTCAGTTTCCTCATCTGATATTTGTAGTGACAGTACCTTCCTTCTAGAATATTCCAGAGGTGAAATGAGCCGGCAGAAGATTCCAAACACAGGTCTAACTTGCAGGGGACACTTCATGGTATATTGGGTCTTGTTTTTGTCCTGTTTTCCTCCCCCAAGTCTCTTCTTCCAGGCTCTTCCTCCCAGAAGCCTATGCTCCATCAAATTCTGCGCATGCTCTTAAAGAGGTACCTATTAGGAGCTTGGGGACTGATGCTTGGGTGATGAAGGTATTCTGCAGCCTTTCTACACTTTCTGCTTGATTCACCCTCTTTGATGCTTAGAGTCAACTGAGAGGTCTTGGCTTGTGAGTCCCCCTTACCCATCCTCCTGGTGCTGGCTTCCAATTTCTGCCTCTCAGGTAAGCCCTTGGCAAAGCCCTTGATCCATGGCCCCAGAAGTCCTGTGTGGCAGTGTCTTGGGAGATCCCATATCTGCTCAAGTAATTAGTTGTGTGTGTGTAACGGGCAGTTAGCACTTAAACCTGCTGAGCTATCTTCATGGCCCCTGCTCAGTTATCTCACTAAATTTCATCAGGTTGCTTTCTGCTGAGCAGTAGCGGTCCCCAAGAGCCAACAGTTCCCCACACGCCCGATGATCCTCTGTGTAATCTAGAGTTAGGGTCTGGCCGTAGTGGTGGGTAGTGAGGGCTGGCACATCACTGTACTTCTTAGGTCACCGGTAAGGGCAAGCAGCTTGGCACAGCTTGGCCACCTGGGCAAGGTCAGTTTGGCTTGAAGGGCTTGCGGCCTGGGAAGTGGGTCTCCCTTCTTTTGTTTTTTTCAGGATTTGAGGACACTAGGGAGAAACGTGAGTGCCCTGAACTTTTTGTCCAGGCAGAGGCTCATCTCTCTACACTCCTCACCTCCTTCCTTATCTCTTCTCTCCTCTTTACCTCATCCTCCTCGCTCCGCCCTGTGTCTAATATGGTCTCTACAGAGCTCAGCAGTTCTCCCCAGCTGCTGGGACTGACTGTCCCAGCACCTCAGGCTGCTCAGCTGACCACAGGGCCTTCCTCCTGAGAAGGTGGGTGGCCGCTTCCTGAAACAGCATGGAAGTCTTTCTGTTAGCCAAGCTCCCCAAGCCACGAAAATGGCCACATGCAGGGCCTGGCCTGGGGAAAAGCCTGTGTGTAGTATCTCATGTGCTCTTTGGGGTGACACTGCTCTGTCTGGTTTGTCTCCTTCACTGCACAGTGATGTCCTAGAAACACTGCCTTAGTGTGGGTTTTATTACTGTGGAGAGACACCATGACCCTGATAACTCTTATAAAGGAAAACTTTTATTTTGGGGTTGGCTTACAGTTCAGAGATTTAGCCTGTTATTAGCATGGCAGGCAGCATGGCGGCATCCAGGCAGACATGGTGTTGGAGAAGTTGCTGAGAGTTCTGCATCTTGATCTGAAGGCAGCAGAAGGAGACTGTGTGTCACACTGGGCGAAGCTTGAGCATATATAAGACCTTATAGCCCGCCCCCACAGTGACAACTTCCTCCAACAAGGCCACGCCTTCTCCAATAAAGCCATAGTGCCCCTCCCTATGGCCCAGCATTCACACACATGAGTCTATTCAGACCACCACACACAAGTAACCCAAGTCATTTAGACAGTTGAAGTTACATAGGCGAGCACTCAGGAAAGCTGTGTAAAAGGATGGTGATTCAGTGACAGAGAGGTCAAGGCTCAAGAGGAACCACTTGTGGCCGGGTGTGGTGGAGCATTCCTTTAATCTCATCCTTTGGGGAGATGAGGCAGAAGAATCACTGTGAATTCCAGGACAGCCTGGCCTATACAGTGAGACGCTTGTCTCATCCCCTCCAAATGCTAAAGTCTTTCTTCACTTTTTGTTCATTGTTTTAGACAGTGTTTTGCTATGTAGGTCTGGCTGGCCTGAACTCAGGTACCTTCTGCCTCGGTTTCTTGCTGGATGCACTGATAGGCCTGCACCACCGTGCCCAGCTGTTGGTGCTTCTGGAGAGTTTGCTGTGGCAGAAGCCGGATGTCATGTAAAGCAGCAGGCTGTCCTGATGCCACCTCGCTGCGAGAAGTGAAGGAAGAAGTCCCAGGCTATGCCAAGGGGTGAGGTGCTTACCCACTCCCTGGCTCCTGAGCGCCCCTGCTGACCATGTCTGGCTGCTGTTTGATTGCAGCGCGAGGGGCGCCCCCCTCCTAGTCCCTTCTGTGCGGATAAAAGGATGATTGCTACGGCTTCAAAGCAGGAAGGTGTGGGCTACTTGGTACAAAGCGGTACTAACCCTGCAGCTTCTCCACACTCTTAAGTCTTTGCTGACAGGTAAGAGTTACCATCCCCGGCCCCATTCCCAGCATCCGCAGATGTACCACACCTGGACGTCTAGAGCAGGCCTACACCTGTAATCTCAGGTCTCCGGAGGTTAAACGGAAGAGCCGTCCTAAATTTGAGGCCAGTGCGGGCCACACAGCGGGACTCCGAAAGGAGAAAAAAAAAAGGCCGGGTATGTGGGCGGCACTCTTGCAATCCGGACACTTTGGAGGCAGAGGCGGGATGACCGTCATGCCGTCACCTTAGTCTACACAGTTTCAGGGCGGCCTGATCCACGCAGTGAGGCCCCTGCCTTCATTGCTACTGAAGCCTGACAATTTGAGTTGAACCCCTGGGGTCCACAGCAGCCCAAGGTGGCCGCGTGCACGTGTAATTGTAATACTCTCACAACAGGATGGACAGAGGACAGTCTCCTGGGAGCTTTCAGGCCTGCAAACCAGGTGGAGAGAAAGAACAGGCTCATGAAAGTTGTCCTCTGCCCTCGGCCTTGTGGCCCGGGCACACCAGCACGCAAACACCCACATCATGGGGCCGAAGAGGTGGCTCAGTGGTCAAGGTCATGCGCGGCTCTTCCAGGGCACTTGTTCAGTTTCTAGCACCCGCCTCAGGTGGTTCACAACTGCCCGAAACTCCAGCTCCAGGGGCCCCAACGCACTCTTCTGGCTTGTGGGGCGCCCACACACATACGGTGTATGTTCACCCAAGCACACACCACACGTACAAATAAGTAAGAAATAAAACTAAACCCCAAACAACAAAACACACATCATGTACACACACGGGAGGGGGGGGGGGATTAGATAGAGTGACAGCACAGGTTTTGGCGGAAGGCTCTGAGGGCACCCGGCCTGGCCTGGGAGGTTCAGAAAGTCCCCTTAGGTACGCTGTGTCCCTTGGTAGGGCTGGGGACCCAGAGCATCCCTGCCCACCTACTAAGTCTGCCATTTCCTTGGCCCACCAGAAGATGTCTGGTTTGGTGTGTGCCTGCTGAGCCCATCTCCACATCTGCTTGGGGGCCCCTTCCCTCCCCTCTTCCTCCCTCCCTTCTTCTCCAGGCCTGCAGGCTCGCTCATGCCTCCTCTGACTCTAGGTCTGGCTGAAGAAAATTAAGTCAATGGAGAGGGAGGAGTTGACAAATAGAAGGTCTGGTAATTGAATTTTTTCCTCTCCCTCCCTCCACCCCCAGAGAGCAGGAAGAGAGGCTCTGGAGATGAGCTTTCCCTGCACAAGGAGGGAAAGCTTCCCTGGCAGCTTCACCCCTCCCCGCCTAGGCCGATGACAGGAGTGCAGAGGGTCTTGAGGGCCTGTACCGAGGGGGACACTGAGACAATGGAGGTCAGGGGTCAGCTCCCCGGCTGCGGCTGCCCAGTGCGCTAGAACAGAAGCCAGCCCTGGAAGAGAAAGGCCACCCAGGTCAGCTCTCCGAGAAGGTGGGAGCAGCTGCTGGGAGGGTTCAGGTTCAGCTCTGGTACCCTGCCCAACCAGCGCAGGAACCCAGCGGGGTTCTGGGCCCCTACCAACTTCATTACCCATCTAGGCATCGGGTGAGGTGGGCTTGTCCACAGGCCAGCCAAGCTGCAGAGCTGGCCTTCAGGAAAAACACTCTCTGTGTGCCAGTGTGCGTGTATGTTCACAGCTGGTGCTGCAAGGGCAGAGGGGAGGCCAGGCTGGAGGTACCCACAGGCTGCAGGATTACCATTCTGAAGGAAAAAAAAAAAAAAAAGGGGGGGGGGGGGGTGCAGCCTACATCTCACCGGCTGCGGTGAATTAGAGAGGGCACAGGCCCTTGGCTGGCCCGCAGGTCATGGGTCTGCTTTGCTTCCTTGGCGGGATGAGTGTCCCTCACGGGAGGGGCGAGGCTCGGGGAGACCCGGTTGTTGTCACAGGCCAGTGTCGGGAGTCGAACCGAGGAGCCTGGGACCCAGAGCGGCTTCGCCCGCGCGGAGGCGGCCTCGGGGCGGGGCGGGAGGGAGTTCGGGGTGGGGGTGGCCGCCCAGCTCCGTCAGGCTGGAGGGAGCTGCGCCGGGCGCCTACCCCCGCCACCCGGCCCAGCGGGCGTGGGCGCCGCGGCACCGCCTAGGCGAGCGGCGGCGGCTGGCTGCTGCGGGAGCGTTTGATTTATTAAGCTAATGTTCTAGCACATTTTCTCCATCCCGTAATGAGCTGTTTCCACCAGGGGGTGTCTGCAGAGCGACTGCGGCTTCCGGCCGCTCCGGGAGGGAGGCTGGGCTGGCTGGCGGCGAGGGGGTGTCTATGGGGTGCGGTCTGCGCTCCTCGGGGAGGGGTGGCTCGGAAAGCCTGGGCGGGCAGTCCAGGGGTGGAGGAGGAGCAGCCAGCCCAGGACCCGGCCCATCTCCCTGCTCCCTCCCGCCGGATCCCTCAACGTCTGGGGGCTGCTGTGCTCCCCTCTCCACCTCCATTCAGCCCCGAGTGACCCTCACCCACATCTCATGCTCCTGATTCCGAGCTCCCTTGACTGGATTTCTGTGATTTGATGCCACAGACCCGGCCCTTGCCTTCAGATACACCTAGGTTCAAATCCCATCCCAGCTACCTACTAGCGGTGGCCGCTGGTCTGTTTTCCGTTTTAACATGGCGATGAACACTGGTCTGTGGGGCTGCTGTGGGCTCTAGTGACTTGTGAGCCTCTGTACTGTGTCAACACTCCTGGACACTAGGGCAGACCTCTAGGGCAATTGAGCTGACAGTGCATGGCACCCACAGACCTCACCTACACCCACGGACCTTGCCTGCACCCACAGGCCTCACTTGTAATTTTTTGGTTTAGTTTTCTTGAGACACCGGTTTCCCTGTGTAGCCCTGGTTGTTCAGGAACTCCCTCTGCAGATCAGGCTGGCCTCAAACTCACCTGCATCCTTTCTGACAGGCTCTCTCTTTCATCCCTGTCCTTGGTTGCTTTTTCCTGAGCCCAGGCCTGTCACCTGAAGGCGCTTATCAAGATGTGGCCCTTAACTACCAGTGCTGACGATGACGCCGGTCCACTGACTCATGCCTGGGAGCGGACAGTGGTGTGACTAACTCAGGCCTCTTGCTAGCTGTCTCAAGCTGTTTTACTGTTGCCAACAATCCAGCGCCACAGACAGGCTGAGGTGAAAAGAGAAGGGGTTTATTTTTGTTTGAAGTTCTGGTTTACTGTCATGGGCCACATCTGGTGACGGCTGTTCTGCTGGCAGTGTCCCAAGGTGCAAGGCATCACGTGCTAAGACTCTCTCTGTCTCTGTCTCTGTCCCTGTCCTGGTCTCTTCAAAAGCCATTAGGATTCAGTCGTGGGGCTCCGTTCTGATGATCTTTTCTAATTGAATCACGGTCAAAAGCTGACATTTAAAACACTGCGGGCATTTATCGCGCATGCGCGTATGTGTGTGGCACACGTGTGGAGGTCAAAGAACAATTTGCAGGAGTCCATTCTTTCCTTCCACCCTGTGGGTCTTGAGGATGGAACTCCGTTGTCAGGCTTATTCGGCAAGCATCTTTACCCAATGAGCCATCTTGTATGCCCACCCTTAAACAGCCTCCTTGATTAAAATTCTACTCTCCTAATGCCTCAGAACCGGGAATAGATTTCAGTATGATCCAGTGGGGACAGACTAGCAAAATACCAAGTACCTTCTCTACACAGAATAAGAAAGCAAAGCCCTATATATAGTAGTGATAGCTCTGGGTGCCGGTGAGGTGTGTGTGTGTGGGGCTGAGGGCTGCAGGAGAGGTGTGTGTGTGTGTGTGTGTGTGTGTGTGTGTGTGTGTGCAGGGCTGAGGGTTACAGGGGAGGCGTGTGTGTGGAGGGCTGCAGGGGAGGTATGTGTGTGTGTGTGTGTGTGTGTGTGCGCGCGTGCGCGTGGGGGGGGGCTGAGGGTTACAGGGTTGGCCTGTGGCTGCAGGGCTAAGGCTGCATCACCAGGTGCCATGGCCAGCAAACCATCCTTAGGAACTGGTACCAGCTGGGGCATGGAGCGACTTGTCTAGGCATCCGGGATAAAGTGTCAGAGCAGAATTGAACGTTTGTGTGCTTGGCTGTACAGTTCTGTTTCCACTCCTCCCCGGGAGTGGTGGAGGGGCCTCCGGCTTCAGCAGCGGAAGGTTTTCCCCAGATTCCTTCTTGTGGGAGGGAGGGCCCTGCAGACCATGGCTCTGGGTGGCTGAGGGACTTCACAGAACTCTGGGCTCAGTCAGCAGTAGGGGAGGAGGCAGGGCCTGCCTGAGGGCCGTGGCATGCCTAGACCTGCTGTCTTCTTTCTGTTTCCTTCTGAATTTGGAGCCTCTGGAGCCTCCCCGCCTACCCAAGAGAGCTGAGCCTTGGCAAAGCTTCGGTGAGCAGGTGGGATGAGTGAAGACTGGAGCGGAGGTGGGTCAGGCCATTTTGGGTCAAGCCCCACAGCAAAGAACCTCAAGCCACGTGTGCAAGGCAGTTCATTCTTCAGAGCCCTCTCGCCCTTGCCCTTTTTTTTCACACTGCAACCTGTCTGCTGGGCTCTCTTCTGCCTGTGGCCTCACCTCCCAGCTCGCTGCTATACCTCCTTAGCAAGGCTGGCCCCTGCTCTTCCCTAGCCCAGAGAAACCTCACAGCCAGCCTGTCTAACATGTCAGTGACAAGGGTTGTGCTTGTAGGGGTCATCTAAGTGGTCCTTGTTTATTGCCTAACTCCCTCTGTCACTCTCCCCCCTCCCCACACTGAAGTATGGGGACTTGCTTGCCTGGTCCCCCAAACAAGCCATAGGGTTCAGTGCTTAACTGTCAGATCTGTTTGCATATTTATTTGCTTAGACAGCTTCTTGTTATGTAGCCCTGACTAGCTTTGAACTTCCTCTCCCCTGCCTCAGTATCTTGAGTTCTGAGCACCCGTTTTAAAATTTCTTTTGGGGGGGGGGAATGAGATGATACAAGGTGCAGAAGACTCAAGAACCTGTGGCTGAGCAAGCAAAGAGATGTGCTGAAGGAGACCAGGCTGTCATCTTAGGCGCCGGGCCATAGACACAAGGACAGCCCTGTTGGCAGACGTGGAGGTGACTGCTGGTGCCAATGTGGGACTTGATAGAACTGTTGATACCAGTCTCCAGATAACTGCTGATGTTGGGCGTTAGCCATGTTCAATGTTCAATTAGAAATTACACAGAAGACAGAAGAATGACATTCATAAAAGCAGCCAGAGCGGCAAGTATCTGAGTATTTAAGGCCTTGAGGACTTCAATGTAAAGTCAGAGCAATGTAGCCCTCCCTGAACATAACCAGTCCTTACTCAAGAGGGACCAGCAAAAATCAGAAGAATCCTGACAGTTAACGAGGAAGGGCCAGTGAGCTGGCACAGCCAAGCCTGATGATCAGAGTTCAAATCCCGAGGCCCACACAGTGAAGTGGAAAATGGGCTCTCACTTGTCCTTTGACCTCCACATCTACGCTAGAGCATGGCATGCAAACAAAATAACTACATGAAAAAATGGTCAAAAAGAAAGAGAATTGAAAAAGCAGGGAGGAAGACTGGGAAGTGAAAGACAGAACTGGATCTCCACATTCGGATCTGTGCTTGGCTGACAGGTGTCTAAGCGAGGTTTCCATCATCCACTCACGAGGCTGAGATGCAAAAGGCAGCTGTGCCTCTTCTGCCTGAATTCCACGGCAGCTGAACTGGACACAATTGGTATCTTAGCTTTACCTCTCACTTACTTCCAGAGAGGCTGCCCCCCGCCTTAAGTGTGTGTGTGTGTGTGTGTGTGTGTGTGTGTGTTTTAAAGATGTATTTGTTTATTCTGCCTGCATGTGTGCCTGCATACCAGAAGAGGGCCCCAGATCTCATTATAGATAGTTGTGAGCCACCATGTGGTTGCTGGGAACTGAACTCAGGTCCTTTTGAAGAATAGGCAGCGCTCTTAACCACTGAGCCATCTCTCCAGCCCCCCTTTTTTGTTATTATTTCTTTTTTGATGGGGTTCCTCTGTGTAGCCCTGGCTGTCCTGGACTTGCTCTGTAGACCAGGCTGCCCTCGAACTCACAGAGTTCAGCCTGCCTCTGCCTCCCGAGTGCTGGGATGAAAGGCATGTACCACCACACCTGGCTCTTTTTTTTTTTTTGGAGACAGGATCTCACTATGTAACTCTGGCCGTCCTGGAGCTCACTCTTTAGACAAGGCTGGCCTTGAACTCACAGAGGTCCACGTGCCTCTGCCTCCCCAGTGCTGGGATTATAGGCCTGCGCCACCATACCTGGCTAAAATTACTATTTATTTATTTTCTGTGTATGAGTGCTTTGTCTGCCTACCACATTTGTGCCTGTGGAGGCCAGAAGAGGATTGTCAGGTCCCCTGGGACTGGAATTACCTATGGTTGTAACCTATTGTGTGGGTGCTAGGAATTGAACCTGAGTCCTCTGGAAGAGCAGCCAGTGCTCTTAACCCTTTAGCCATCTCTCCAGTCCCCAAGGCTGGCTTCTTGACCCTACCTGAGCCCCTGTCCTTAGCTCCTGCAAATAAGAACAAGCTGAAGGTAGAGAGACTTAAGTGGCTTCCTGCTTAGACCCCCCCTCCCAGTCCAGCCACCCCCCACCCCAGTCCTGCCTTTTCCCGTTGTGGTGTTTCCCTTGCACTGATCTGATCCAGTCTTAGATTCTCCAGACTCCCTGAAATTTTCCTAATCCCTGCCATGCCGCTGGCCGAAAACTTACTGTATAGACTACCTCTGCCTTCCTAGCCCCTGCAGCAACCCACGTTCAGCTAGTTTTCCTAAACTTTTATCTGGCATCCAATGTTGCTCAGCCTGGGGTTATCTTGAAAACATCCTAAATCAAGCATGTTTTAACGAGCCTAACAAACACTTGAACTTAGCCTGGCCTGGCTTTAGAAAGCCAGGGCTGGCTAGGATGGCTCTGCAGGTAAAAGCCCTTACCTTGCAGGCCTGGCGACTTGAGCTTGATCCCTGGGACCCTGAGAAATCCTGCTTTGAAAAAAACAGGGAGGGAGAGAATCCACAGTTGTTTTCTGACCCATTATTTATTTATTTTTTATCAAGCTAGTCATGGTACACATCTGTAGACTCAGTGCTTGGGAAGCTGGGAGAATCTCTGAAGTCTACAAGTTCAGGGTCGTTCTGGGTAAGACCCTGTTTCAGAGTGACAAGAATGTTCCCTCAGGATTCAGCTTCGACTCAGCACCTCTCCAAACACGCACACCTCTGACGGGACTTAGTCTCTCCACGGCCGCTCTGTAGCGGTGGTCCCCGCTTGCTAGGTGCTATAATGCACCTTCCGCATATCTGCTTACCCAGTCCTCAGGCTGGCACCGTGAAGGAGGGCCCGTTTACATCCCCCGATTCTGACAGGACTGGGAACCAGGAGCGGAAATGACTGGCCCAGTCTTATCTGGCCAGTATGTAATTTGGCAGCACTGATGCTGAATCCAGACAGTTGATTCTTTATCCTAGACTCCCGCTAGAAACAGTGTGGTGCGCTTGCCTGCCGTTCCCAAGGGCAACCACCTTCCAGGGCAGTTCCAGCCCTTACGGTGTGTGTGTGTGGATGGAGGTGTGGATGGAAAGTACGCTAGTCCAGGCAACACAGTGAGACCCTGTCTCAACAAACAGCAAAAACACAAAGTAGCCTCGTAACCACCAGGTAGAATGTGGACAGGCTCTTGAAACTTGTTCTCTGACACCACCCCCCCTGTGCACCCCAAAGGGCCCCCTTTCTCTCTTCCCCTTTTCTCTCCCTCTTCCTTTTCTTCATTCTTCCCATTCCCTAGTGTTGGGGCTTGAACTCAGGGCTTTATGCCTGCTAGGGAAATATCCTACTGTCAGGCTACACTCCACCCCATTCCAAAGGGTTTCTCTTCCTCCCTCCTTACTGCCTTTATTTCCCCTCTCTTCTTCCTGACTTCTCTCTCTTTTAAGAAGATTTATGTAAAATTATGTGTGTGTTTATGCCCCTAAGTGTGTACTCACCCGTATGCATGCAGTGCCTGCAGAGGCCAAAAGAGGGAGTCGGAGCCCCTGGAACTGGGCCTGACATGGCTGCTGGGACCCAAACTCTGGTCCTCTGGAAGGGCAGCAAGTGCTCTTGACCACTGAACTATCTCTCCAGCCCCTTCCTTTCTTTTGAAAGAACTTGCAATCTTCCTGCCCCTGCCTCCTGCTTACAAGCCTGTGCCACCACGTCTGGCCTTGCTGAACCTGGAGCTACTGGCTAACAAGCCCCCCAAAGCCTCCAACCCCTAGTATGTAGCTGGGGTTACACACTACCCCCTTTGCACTGGGGTTAGAGGTACGCTTGGCTTTTTTACACAAGTGCTGGGGGTTCACACTTATGTCTGCATGGTTGTGCAGTTGTGTTCTTATCCACTGAGCCGTTTCTCCAACCCTTAAATATAGAGATGAATTAAGCTGGGTGCTGTGGTGCACGCCTGTAATCCCAGCGCTCGGTGAGGCAGAGGCAGGTGGATCTCTGTGAGTTCGAGGCCAGCTTGGTCTACAGAGTGAGTCCAGGACAGTCAGGGCTACACAGAGAAACCCTGTCTCCAAAGAAAAATATAGGGGCTGGAGAGGTGGCTCAAGTGGTTGAGAGCACTGCTCTTCCAGAGGTCCCGAGTTTGATTCCCAGCAACTGCATAGTGGCTCACAACCATCTATAATGAGATCCGGTGCCCTCTTCTGTCATGCACACATACATGCAGGCAGAGCATTCATGTGCATAAATAAATAAATAAATAAATCTTTAAAAAATTAGCCAGGCATGGTGGCGTGTGCCTTAAATCCCAGTCCTCTGGAGGCAGAAGTAGGAGGTCTCTGGGAGTTCAGGCCTGCCTGGTTTGCATTAGCAAGTTTCAGGATAGTCAGGGCTACATATATTTCTGTATATATATTACATATATATTTATGTAAATATATGTTTACATTTATTTACTATTTTATGTTGTATGCATGGGTGTGTGTGTGTGTGTGTGTGTGTGTGTGTGTGTGCGTGCAGAGTTTTGAGGACAACTTTTGGGAATTGGTTTTCTCCTTTCAACATGTAGGTTTTTGGGGTTGAACTCAGATCATCAGGCTTAGTGGCAAATGCTGTTATCCTTACTGCTCCCTCTTCCCACGGTTTTGATGGCTTCCATAGGGCAGGGATGGCCTGGAAGGGCCAGAGTGGACACAGTTGACCAGTGAGGGACCGATACTCTGGAGTAAGATGGTGAGTGCGGGCTTCGACACAATATCTAGTGAGAACAGACCAGTGGCCAATCCTGCTCTCTAGGCCTTCTTGGTTTCCTGGCTCCTGGGACAGTTGTAAAATCCAGTCATCCACAAATGCTGAGCCCTGCTCCCACAGTAGGCCTGGGCTAGAGATGGAACCCTGCCTCAGGTACTCTGTGCTGTGGAGAGTCAGGGCAAGGATCTCAGGCTAGACTCCATAAGGGAGTTGATATGTGACAAGGTGAGTTAGAGGAAGGGCTGCAGAACAGCCCAGCCAGCCTGCACGATTTGGGAGTGGGTGAGGCTGGGATGTGGGTCTGCCCCTGTTTTCACTGCTCTGTGGCAGGCAGAAGTGAAGACCATGGGCAGTGGGTCAAGGGCTTTCCAGGCAGAGGGGCAGCATGGCCAGAGGGATGGCTGGGGGACCACAGGAAGCTCCATTCATGGGCTTTTCTCTGGATGACCTTTTCTCTGGATATTCGTCCTGGAGCACGCTGAGGCCGAGCCAAGGAGTTTTTATGCAGTCATGGCAGTGGTGACCTTTGGCTGTGTGAAGAGAGCGTTCAGGACATCCACAGCCTGGATTTAGATGTTAAGTCAGGGACACATGTGGGGGCTGGGGGTCACCCAGGTTGTGCTGCTGGCTGGTAGGAGAGGCTAAGCCTGGTTCCATGTGCGGGTCTGGACTGCAGTATTTCCAATTACTGAGTGGCTTGGCTGGAGAAATCATCCAGCAGAAGAAATGTGGGGGCTGGAGAGATGGCTCAGCACTTAAGAGCACTTGCTGCTTATCAGAGGTCCTGAGTTCAATTCCCAGCAACCACATGATGGCTCACAACCATCTATACTGGGATCTGATGCCCTCTTCTGGCGTGCAGGCGTACATGCAGATAGAGCACTCATATACAAAAAATACATAAATAAATCAATCTTAAAAATGGAAAGAAAGAAATGTGGGGTCCTCTGGTGGGAGCTGAGGGAGCCCAAGGGTGGGAAGGGCCTGTTCTAGGCATCTTCTTTGACTCAAACAGATTTCTCCCTAAGGGACAAGTGTCACTACTACTGTCAATTTTATGTGATTATGGACAAAGGAATCCAAACCCAGAGGAAGATAAGTCTTCATGATCCTGTTCCCTAGCCATAATCATGGTCAAATTTGGTCACTGTTGAAGTTCCTGGACCACTGGCCACTGCAAACATATCCCTTCTGAGTAGCCTCCTCTCCCCAGGCTCATTCAGTTAACCTCTCAGAAAATCTCCCTCTGTGCTCAAAAACGGGGTGATGCTTTCTCCTCCAGGCATGGTCGCGCTCAAGAGAAAGGGGACCCTCTCTGTGCCTTTGGCTGTTGTCTGCCATTCTTATTTAGGAGACACTGGGACTAAGCTGTGATCTCCTACCCACCTCTGCTTCTTCCATAGCCTGAAGTTGTCTGGACTAGAAGGTTCTGTGCATCCAGTGTCCACGGTGGCCCCGGGATGGAGCCTTTGGGCTCCCTCCAGCCAGCCCTGACCCACAGCTGGACACTGTAGAAGCACTTAGGCAGGCCTGGGGAGAAGCTGCATGGATGGGCAACGGGCTCCCTGGCCATAGCCAGCACCTGCCGACCTGCCGTGGCTCCGGGTTGCTTTAGGAATGCACACTTAACCCTGGGCTCATGCCCTGCTCAACTGTGGCTCCTCTATGCCAGTCTGTGCCAGTCCATGCACCTCAGGCCTGATTCCCTGTGTGTACTGGCTTGGGGGTGCCTCAGAGCTGACTCAGCTTGAAGCATGCTGGGATATTTCTTTGCCGGTGCCCTGCTGGCTTTTTAGAATCCCAGCTGCATGGGCTGCCGAAATGTCTCAATCTGGAAAAGTGCTTGCTGCCAAGATGACCTGAGTTTGGTCCCTGGAACCACGTGTTGTCATGTGACCTCCACGTGGAGGCTGTGGCCCATACCCCTAAGTCCACAAAAAATGAATAAGTGCAATTAAAAAAGTTTAAAAAAGAATTTCAACTGTGTGTCTCTTGCCAATGCTTGCTTGCTTGCTTGCTTGCTTACTTGCTTCCTTCCTTCCTTCTTTCTTTCCTTTCTTTCTTGGTTTTTTTGAGACAGGGTTTCTCTTTGTACCCTTGGCTGACCTGGACTCACTTTGTAGACCAGGCTGGCCTTGAACTCACAGCGATCAGCCTGCCTCTGCCTTCCTGAGTTCTGGGATCATAGGTGTGAGCCACCGCGCCTGGCTCCCAATGCTCTCTTATTGGTGTTTGGTTTTCCTTCTCATTCCTGAGGGACAAAGCCCTGTAGAGAGCCATTTCTCCCCGGAACCCACCAACTGCAAGCAGACGGAACCGTCTTTCTCCTGTTTCGGTATTTGGTCGTGGAGGCAAGAGAGTGAGCCTCAGCTCGGCCTTCCCTGCCGTGTGGCCTTGGCCAACTGTTTTAAATCCCCTGCGCCTGATTCTGCATCTGTGAAGTGACGCCATTCACTCTTGGTGGGGTTCTGTGCACCCTGTAGGAAGCACTGCATACATATATCAACGCTGAGCCCAGAGGTGGCCCAGAGCGCGACGAAAGGGTGGCCATCCTGTGGCCGCCACCCAGGGTGGCATCAGGCTAGGACGTCACTGTGGTTCCCACAGGTCCCCATATGTGTTGCGTGTTTGTGTATTCACACTGGGCTTACGGGGGCGTGTGTGCTATGTTTGTGCGCACCGGGGGTAGGCATGTGTAAACAGAACTGCGTGGGCACGCCTGGGCGCTTGTCTGCACATGGCTGAGTGCGCAAGCGTTTCCCCCAGCACCATTAGTGGAAAGCTGTAATTATGCTTTACGGCAGCAGCAACGGCTGGGCTCCCCTAGCCATTAAGCTGCTCATCTGGGAGTTGGGGGGGGGGAGGACCAGGACCACCCGCACCCTCCCAGTCCCTGCATGCTGCATGAGCACGCAGCCAGCCCCCACCCCTCGCCATATGCCTGTGTTTTACAGTTCTTTGGTGCACGGTGCTCATGGAGTGGCTAATTAGCAAAATGAATTAATTGACATCCATACGTGTAATTAGCAAATGCTTATAAGCAGCTATTCTCCTTGGGATGTCTAAATTTCTAAGGGTCAGATGCTGGGGGCTTCTGTGGGGGGTAAATAAGAGATGAGAGCTGCTAGTGTGAGCACCAAGACCTGCACGGGGGGGGGGGGGGGGGCCTGTATGCTTGCCAGCCTGGAGAAGGGGGAGGGTGGGTGAAGGAGGAAACTGACTCCAAACGCCCGCAATAAGGAGGCCTGGCTTCTGGTATGTCAGTCACATGACTTCCTCTGACCCTGGGTAGGACCTTTCCCCTTCTGGGCCGGCCTCTTCTTGTGTGTATGGATGTATGTATGTTGGGGTGTATGTGCAGGTGCCTGTGTGCACACAGGAAGGTGGAGGATAGAGGACGGCGACCTTGGCTGTCATTGCTCGGATGTCATACACTTACATTATGATTCATAACGGTAGCAAAACATCAACCAGTTATGTAGTAGCAACAAAAATAACTTTACGGTCGGTGGTCAGCACAGCATGAGGAACTGCGTTCGAGGGCCGCAGCGTCAGGGAGGTTGAGGACCACTGCTCCAGAGCCTTCTGAACAGATAACGTAGCCCAACCTGTGCTGGCCTCCTGTGACGTCGGAGTACTTGGCAGCTGACTTTTCAACTTGTTTGCTTTTCTTCCTGAGCCTGAGCAGCCGAGTGTGGCTGAAGTCCACTGCACCGGGCGGGAAGGCTTATTTCATTTGCTTATTCATCCACTCAGCGAAGGGCCTACCGGACGCTTGCTGTGGCACTGAGGACACTGTGAGGGGCACTGTCGCTCCCAGCAGGATCTCAGCGAGCTGAGCAAGTTAGCCAGAGGGGCATTGAGCGTGGGCAAGGCCGGGAGGAAGGGACTGCTTGTGGGAGGAAGCCACAGTGGTCAGAGTGATGGAGGTCACCCAGGGCTCCCGGCAAGATCATGGCGTGCCAAACAAGTGCCTTCCAAGGCTACCAGGCTCTTCGGGGTGGCTGGAGGAATCCCAAGGGAAGGCGGGGAAAGGATGGCCTAGGGGAGGGCTGGATGGTACCTGGTGTAGACATGTCGCCGCCTCTCCTCCAGGGGACGCCTCCGCCTCCTCTTCGCTGCCCCCGGTTTTCTCTGGCCCTGACACCCCAAGGCCTGTTCTTCCGTGCCACCTTTGGGTGTCATGACCTATTGAGGTAATCCGCTACATATGAGCCGGTCTCCGCACAGATCTCTCAACACAGGGCCCCCTGGAGGACAGCTGTTTTTCAGCCTGGCCCAGTGTCCTCATCTCCCGAGAAGCTGGTAGTGGCGGGACTGAGAAGATGAGGTGGTACCTCGCCCTGCCTCTTCTGCTCTCCCAGTGGCCTGTGCTGCCTTTGACCCTGTGTGCAGGCCTTCCCACCCCGCTCTCCTCCCTTCTTCCCTGTCTTCTTTTTCATTTCTGGGTCAGGATCTTATGTCGTTCTGGCTAGCCCAGAGCTTTTCTGTGTAGATCAGACGGGCCTTGAGTTTTCAGCAATCTTACACATGTTGGGATCGCAGGGTGCTGCTGCACCAAGGCTAGAGTCCTTTTCTCTCCCTGGCCTCAGCTGCTGGTGAGGCAGGCCGAGCAGGAATCCACAGCTTCCCGTTTTACAGCTGATCAAGCTGAGAGCCAGCTAGCCCAAGTGGTCTGGCGCAGGACCCTTTGCCTAGTGGAGGCTAGAGAGGGCAGAGGCTATGTAACCCTGAGATCAGACAGCTTGGGGTTCAGTGATACCTGGTAGTGTCTAAGTCGTGTGGCTTTGGGCAAAGTGTTTAACCTTCTTGAGCCCTACTGCCCCGTCTGTAACATGAGGTGTAACTGTCCAGTTCTTAGGGGAATACTTGCCCACGAGAGTTATTTAGTGTCAGTCAGAGGTTATCTTGGAATCTGATAGGCATGCAGAGCTCCTTCCTAAAATGCACTCCTAGTTTCAGAAGGTTTATAGAAACGCCGGGGCCCTTCAGCCCCCACAGGTGCCCCGAGAACCCTGGATTCACTGCCAGGGGAAGATATGTAAGGAGAGAGAGCGAAATATAAGGAGGTGAAGAAGTATCTAAGGGGCTGGAGGGATGGCTCAGCAGTCAAGAGCACTGGCTGTACAATCACGGGACCAGAGTTTGTATGCCGGAACTCACATAACTGTTCAGGTGTCCTGTGCCTGTCTGTAATGCCAGCTCCAAGGGTTGGGGTGGAGACAGGGGGATTACCAGGGCTTCCTGGTAACTGAGAAAATGGGAGAGACCGTGCTCCAGAGGAATAGGTAGAGAGTAAAAGAAAAACAAAAACAAACAAACAAACAAACAAACAAAGTGTTTATCCCTTCTTCTGGACTTCTTGTACAGGTTCATACACACACACACACACACACACACGAACACCTACACACAAAGAGATCTTAAGAAAAAGAATGAACATAAAATAAAAGTAAAGGAACTATTTAAAAAACAAACAACAACAAAAAAGTAAGGCTGGAGAGGTGGCTCAGTGGTTAAAAGCATTGCTGCTCTTCTACAGGACCCAAGTTCGATTCCCAGCATACACACACACACACACACACACACACACACACACACACACACGGCACCTCACAATTATCTGTAACTCAAGTTCCAGGGGGTTGTTGATTCCCTCTGCCCTCTTCTGGCATCTACATGCGCTCTGTGAATGTGGTACACACACACACACACACACACACACGCGCGCGCAGACAAAACATATATGTGATAAAGACAAACAATACATTTAAAAATATTATGGGCAGGCCATGTAGGTTATTCATGTTCCAGTGAATGGTGTCCTATACTCATAGGCACATGGACAGTAGTAATTTAGCTTGATGGCTTAAAAGAGAGAGAAAGAGAGAGAGAGAGAGGTCGGGCATAGTGGCACAAGCTTTAAATCCCAGCACAGCAGGAAGCAGGCGGAACTCTGGGAGTTGAGGACAGCCTGGTCTACAAAGAGAGTCCAGGATAGCCAAGGCTACACAGAGAAACCTTGTCTTGAAAAAGAAAAAAAAATAGGATCAACATAGGGGTTTAATGACAGTAACTATTTCAGAGATAGAATAACCCTAAAAGAAATAATGATTTCCTAGACACAAGGCTATAAAAGTGTCTACCAAATGTCAATGCAAAGAGAGAGAGAGAGGAAGAAAAGAAATAAATAAACCAGATGTGGTGCAGGCTGTTTCCACCAAGCCAGACGATCTGGGTTTGATTCTAAAACCCACATGGTGGAAAGAGAGAACTGACTCCTGACAGTTGCCCTTTGACCCTCATGTGCACAGCATAGCAAGCACACACTTCTCCCCCCAAATGTAATAAAACTTTTAAAAGAAACTTCAGAGGCTCTGTCATCAAGTCTGATGACCTTCCTTTGATCACTGGGATCCCCTTTGCAGAAGAAGAGAGACCCGACTCCTGAGAGTCACCATCTGACTCGCACGCACTCGAGCACACTCACACAGACACACACACACACACACACACACACACACACACACACACACACATCCAAACTTAAAAACCACTCAGACTAGAAGTGAAACATGTAATGCTTCGGTCCAACCGAGTCACGTGGCCCAGCCTAGCATCAAAGGAAAGAACTCTGCACTCTCCCCATCCTCAGGGGGAGGTGAGGCTGTCTGTGAGTGTGGCACAGAGGATGCTCATGCCAGCCAGTCTAGAGCTGACCACAGGGTAGAAGCTCTGAGGAGGAAAGATGGGGACGAGGTTGGCCCTTTGGAGCTGGTCAGGGGCACAGGAAAGCGTCTCGGTGATGAGCACAGAGGTGTCGCCCTTCCAGGCTGGCTCACACCCAATTATCGTGGGTAAACCAAGAAGAGCCGTTCTGAGGAAGCCGAAAAGGAGCTTGAAACTCCTGGGAAAACAAGAAGGTGTATAGGAAGGGAAAGGAGAAGACGGGAACCCACACGGCTCTGAGGTCATTAATGCCATCCCCTCTCCCCCGAGCCTGTGATGAAACCAAACTTTGATAGGATCAATCTATCAATTATTTGAAGGCTTAATTATGGCTACAAGGCCGAACTCCATGTCAATTATTTTGACAACCTGACAATTCAAACAAAGTAAGTGAGATCGCAAACGAAGCAGCAGCCCCAAAGTTGGCAGCGTCTAAAGTGATACAGCAAGAGGTATTGTTGTGTGAATGCACCATATAGAAAAATGGAGCCGGGCCTGTCAGCTCAGGCCTAGCTACTCAGAAGACTGATACAGCTGGATCCCAGACTCCAGGCCTGTGTGGGCTACAGTGATTTGAGGGCTGGCTTGGGTCATGTAGAGAGACTGTGTTTCGAAACCACAAAGACAAAGAAATATTTGTGATTACCCGTGAGTGGTGTGTGCACGTTTGTACGTGGGCGTGTGTATGCATGTGGGGTGTACATGGATGTGGAAGCCAGAGGCTGAAGTCCAGTGTTTTCTGCTTTATATACTGGGGCAGAGTCTCGTCAATTTAGCTGGTTTAACTCATCGTCTCGTCTGAAGTGTTGGGATTACCGGTGGGCTACTATGCCCACCTGGCATTTACGTGGGTGCTCGGAGCCAAATTCGAGTCCTCACATGCGCATAGCAAGCATCTCACCCAGGAAGCCATCTGCCCTTTTAAATAATTAAATTTAAAATTTTATTTTTTTATTTTTAAAATTTGATGCACTTTAGTGTCTTCAGGGGCCAGAGCTGTTGGATCCTCACAGAACTGGGGTTACAGGTGGTTGTAAGGCACCTGATACTGGTGCTGGGAATTGAACTCAGGACCTCCGGGAGAGCAGTACATGTTCTTCACCACTAAGCCACCCTCTAGCTCCTAAAATGAAAAGAAAAAATGATGTTTATCTAGTTTTGTTTGATGTTTGGATGTTTGGATGAGGGTTTGTGACCCTGAATGCAGTTCCTCCAGACACCAGAAGAGGGCATCAGATCACCCGGCTCTGGAGTTAACAGGCCGTTGTGAGCCTCCTGGTTGTGGGTGTTGGGAATTGAACTCAGGTCTCCGGAAAAGCAGTAACAGCTCTTGACCACTGAGACATCTCTCCAGCACCAACTCTTCTATTTTCAAAAGCTGATGAGATGGACCCCGTGGTTAAAGGCTGACCACCTGACTACAAGCCTCGGAAGCCACCTGGTGGAAGGGGACAACCGACTCCTGAGCTTGCTCCGGCTTGTCACCTTGTGTGAGCCCCTCGGTTCCATCCCGCGCGCTCCCTGCACCAGCTCCTCTCCTCCCCAGTGACGGCAAAGGGGAAGAAACAACTGGAAAACGGCTGTGTCTTGGGAGCAGAGTAAGCGGAGAAAGAGGCCAACTTTTCACCACAAATTGTAAGTATTTTTTTCATTTTCTCTCTATATATTTAGGTTAAAAAAAAAATCAATGAAAAATTCTTTGTTGTCTAACCTTGGAGTTGGAGAGATGGCTAGTAGTTGAGAGCGAAAGCTGTTTGCAGAGTTCTGTTCCCCCGAGCCCCGGCAGGAGGCCTGCAATCCCCATTCCAGGGGATTGGATGCCCTCTTCTGGACTCCATGAGCACCTGCACTCACAGAAGCCCCTACCCCCCTTCCCCCACCATATACACATAATTTAAAAATACTTGTTTAATCTTGAACAGTTACGATTTAGAAAGAGGTTTTTAAAAAGCAACAAAGCAGCTGGGCAGTGGTGGTGCACGCCTTCAATCCCAGCACTCGGGTGGATCTCTGTGAGTCCAAGGCCAGCCTGGTCTACAGAGTGAGTTCCAGGACAGCCAGGGCTACACACAGGGAAACACTGTCTCGGAAAAAAACAAAGCCAATAGATAAATAGATAAATAGATAAATAGATAAACAAACAAACAAACAAACAAATAAATAAATAACAACAACAACAAAGAAACTGAAGATCAAAGAAATAAAGCGGCGTAGTTCAGGTTGCAGAGCCCCATTCGTAGCAGAGCTGGATTCAAACTCAAGTCCCCGCCTTTCCGTCTAGGGCTCAGCTCATTTGCTCACAGAAGTCACCCTGGTTGAGCACATATTTGGGGGCTGGCACGGAGTCGGATGCCAGGGGAGAGACGAGTTACGTCTTCCCCACGGTTCACAGTCCCAAGCTCTGGAGGGCACACGTGTCGACAAAGCCATATAAGGTAGTGTAGGGGTTATTCGGGCATGTCGTTATGGAAAGCGTGCAAATGAGAGCTGTTTTTAACCACAGTCAGTTGAGACTGCTGCCTCGTTGTTATGACTTCCCTTTCACAGAACTTCCCCTGAAGGTGTGAGATAGCTGTGGGCTCTTGTGATATGGCCGCAGAGACCACACATGGTATGGATTTGGTAGGGTGTCTCTAGGTAGCTGATTTTCAGCCCGTCTCAATGTAGTTATGCTATCTAGTGCAGGATTGGAGTAACGAGAGACACCTGATGGATTCAAAAGGCGGCAGAAAAGAAGGCAAAGAGAACATAAGCAGATGAGACAGAAACACAACAGGAAGAAGGTTGATCCAACCTAAGTCTATCAGGAACCACACTACATGAACATAGCCTAAAAATTCCAGCTAAAGGGCAGAGGTCGTCAGATGAGATAAAAACGTCCTCAGGGCACTTGATAGGCAGCTCTGCCATTAAAAACACTGGCTGCTCTGCCACAGGGCCTGGGTTGAATTCCCAGCACCCCCATGGTGGCACACAATGGCCCCTGACTCCCAGGGATGGCAGCACCCACAGTGGGCTGGGCCCTCCCCCATTGATCACTAGTTGAGAAAATGCCTTACAGCTGGAGCTCATGGAGGCACTTCTTCAGCTGAGGCTCTTTCCTCTCTGATGACTCTGAATTGTGTCCAGTTGATCCACAAAACCAACCAGTGCAAGGGTCATTTCGTTAATTAGCTGTCACAAATCTACAGGACTCTATACTTAGTTACAAAGAATCAAACTACACGAAGCAAAACTGAATGAAACTTCAATGAGAAATTAACAAATACACAATTATAGTAGATTTCAATATCTTAGTTCTACCAATTGACTCTCCCTCCTTCCCTCCTTCCCTCTCTCTCCCTCTCTCCAGATAGGGTCTCACTATGTAGTTCTGGCTGTCCTGGAACTCACTATTGAGTCAGGCTGGCCTCAAATCCACAGAGATTTGACTGTGTCGGCCTCAAAAGTGCTGAGATTAGAGGTGTGCACCATTGCACTAATATACATAATAATTGTTATATAATTGATGATATATAATATCTGATATACAGTATATAATTACATTGCATTCTCCACTTCTTTGAATTAGGTCTTTTTTAAGATTCTATATATGAGAGTCAGGCTGGCCTCAAACTCACAGAGCTTTATCTTCTGGCCTCTCTGGGCACTACTTGTATGTGGTACGTAGGCCTATATGCAGGCAAAAATTTCCATACACATAGAGCAGAAAAAGAAACAACAACAGAATGTACGCTCCAAATACATGGTGCTTATAAGTAGTGTACTCTAACCATAACAGTACAAACACACAGACCAAAACCCAGAAGGATTGTAAAAGGTCGCAGTGTGTTGCAATCAATCAAAAGAAAGTAGACTTAGGAGCAAAGAACATCATCGTGTTAGTTACTCTTCTTTTTCTCTGTGACAAACTATGCAAAGAAAGAGTTTTTCTTCGTGGTTGGTGGGTGGAGCCCACCGCCGAAGGGGGAACCGTTGCACTATTTATTTTTTTTTTTAAGATTCTATTTATTTATTTATTTATTTATTTATTCATTTATTTATTTATTTTATATATGTGTTCTATCTGCGTGTACACCTGCACACCGGAAGAGGGCATCAGATCCCAGCATAGATGGTTGTGAGCCACCATGTGGTTGCTGGGAATTGAACTCAGGACCTCCGGAAGAGCAGCCAGTGCTCTTCACCCCTGAGACATTCTCCAGCCCCTGTTGTGCTCATTTTAAAACTATTTTATTTGGGGAATTTAAGCCTTTACCTCCCTTTTGCCAACCCTTTAACCCCAGGTAAGACAGAGAAGGTTAGTGGGGAGAGGGAGCGCAGACCCCTTTACTTATTCTGGCTGTTTAGGGTCGATGGGTTCTTCCCAGAGGCCATACCAATCTCCGTCAACAGCAAATGCAGCAAGCAAGCAGGCTCCTCCAAGCTGCTGCGGTGGAAGTTTCTTTCTGGGCTCTCTTTTTAGATCCCTGAGTCCTAGACCAAGCCCCTCTCCATGCTGCCGGAAGCAGGCCAATACCTGAAGGCAAAGACCACAGCCTGCAGGAGGCAATTATCAAGTAGGACAAAGTAAAGCCTAAACTAAAACCCCACACTTGGAATTAAAACAAAAACGTATTTACATAACATAACTGAGTTTTTGTGTTTTTTTTTTTTTAATATTTTTAAATGATTATTATCATTTATTACAATTTATTCAATTTGTATCCCAGCTGTAGTCCCCTCCCTCATCTCCTCCCAATCCCACCCTCCTTCCCTCTTCTCCCCCCATGCCCTTTCCCTAGTCCCATAACTGAGTTTTTAAGGAGACCAAAATGTCCATTACAGGGAACGTATGGGGACTGGTCACATTATGTCCACAATCAGGAAGTAGAGAGAGAAGAGTGCTGGTTCTCAGGTAATTTCTTCTTGTTCTTCAGGGAGAGCCATTTCACCTCACTAAGCCTTACTGGAAATACCCTCTGTGGACACACCTAGTGGCGTGATTCATGGTGGGCCTAAATCCCCTCAAGTTAACAACCAAGACTAACCCTCACATATATCAAGGATAAAAGAAGGTAGTTCTGTAATGATAAAAGGATTATCTTAGGGTTTCCATTGCTGCAGAAACACCAAGACCAAAAAGCAAGTTGGGGAGGAAAGGGTTTATTCAGCCTACACTTTCCCATAGCTGCCCATCACCAAAGGAAGTCAGGACAGGAACTCAAGCAGGGCAGGAGCCTGGAGGCAGGAGCTGATGCAGAGGCCATGGAGGGGTGCTGCTTTCTGGCTTGCTCCCCATGGTTTGCTCAGCCTGCTTTCTTATAGAACCCAGAACCACCAGCCCAGGGATGGCCCCACCCACAACGGGCTGGGCCTTCCGTTATTGATCAGTAGTTGAGAAAATGCCCTACAGCTGGAGCTCATGGAGACATTTCCTCAGCTCAAGCTCTTTCCTCTCTGATGATTTTGAATTCTGTCAAGTTGATACACAAAACCAACCAGTGCAAGGGTCATTTCGTTAATTAGCTGTCACAAATCTACAGGACTCTATACTTAATCACAAAGAATCAAACTGCACGAAGCAAAACTGAATGAAACTTCAATGAGAAATTAACAAATACACAATTATAGTAGATTTCAATATCTCAGTTCTAGCAATTGACTCTCTCTCTCCAGATAGGGTCTCACTATGTAGTTCTGGCTGTCCTGGAACTCACTATTGGGTCAGGCTGGTCTCAAATCCACAGAAATTTGACTGTGTCGGCCTCAAAAGTGCTGAGATTAGAGGTGTGCACCATTGCACTAATATACATAATAATTGTTGTATAATTTATGATATATAATATATGATATATAGTGTATAATTATGTTGCATTCTCCACTTCTAATGAATTAGGCTTTTTAAGATTCTACATATGTATTTGTAGTTCTGTGCCTGGCTTATTTCGCTTAACATAATGTCCTCAAGGTTTATCTGATTATTGCAGCTAACACATGTGATGGTTACTTTAAATTGTCAGTTTGACATAATTTAGAATCGTTGGGAAGGGAGTCTCAAGGAGGGATTGTATAGACATATGGGCATGTCTAAAGGAGAGTATATTGTCTGTCTGTCTATCTATCTATCTATCTATCTATCTATCTATCTATCTATCTATCTACCTATCTATCTACCTAGTCTCTCTACATAGCCTTGGTTGTCCTTGAGCTCACTGTGTAGACCAGGCTGGTCTTGAACTCATAGAGAACCCACCTGCCTCTGCCTCCCAAGGGCTGGGATTAAAGGCTCCCCCACCACAAAGTTTTGTGTTTGAGACAGGGCTTCTCTGCATAGCCCTGGCTGTCCTGGAACTTACTATGTAGAACATGCTGCCCTTGAATTCACAGAAATCCTCCTGCTGCTGTCTGCCCAGCACTGGGGCTGAAAGTGTGCACCACGACACCCTTTTAAATTAATTAACAAAATTATTAAATTCTGTTTATCTTGTGAAGCCTGTGGGTGCGTGATGGGGAGTGTGTGTGTGTGTGTGTGTGTGCGTGAAGGTCAGACGACAATTCTTGGGAGGTAGTTTTCTCCTTCCAACATGTGGGTTCCAGGCATCAAACTCAGGTTGGCAGACTTGGTGACAAGTCTGCAGGGCCATCTCACCACTCCCAAAGACATATCTTATTTGACAGTTGTGTGTCTGTGCCAGGGTATGTGGGCACAAGCGCAGGTCTCCTCAGTGGCCAGAGACATCAGATCCCCCTGGAGCTTAAGCTATGGGAGGTGAGCCATTCAACATACAAGTGGGACTCGGTTCTCTCTTTGGCCATGTGGGTCCTAGGAATTGAGCTGAAGTCATCAACCTTGGTGGCAGGTATCTTTATTCGATGAAATATCTTGTTGGCCCTACAAGACAGTTTTAACTAAGCTATAGACCAGTGGTTCCCAACCTTCCTAATGCCATGATCCTTAAATACATTCCTCATGTTGTGGTGACTCCCCAACCATAAAATTATTTTTGCTGCTGCTTCATAACTGTAATTTTGCTACTGTTATGAATTGTAATGCAAGTATCTGATATGCAGGTTTGTTGTTTTTAAGCAAAATCCCCAAAGTTTGATTACAAATGAAGCCTCAGGAGCCAGGTAACACCCAGATGACCTTCCTACTTAGTGGAGGTCCCAGAAGGAAAAAATAGCCCCTTTTCCTTCATGCTGTCTTAAATACCCTTCAACTCAATGTCCCTCCTTCCTGACTTTTCTTATGTTCACTCCCTGTCAACTGTTGGCTTGCTCCCACTCTTGGCCCATGGTTGACTTTATTTAGCTCTGGCTTACAGAAAGCTCTTGGGTTAAAGGTGTGTGCTAGGGCTGAGACGCACCACAACAAGAAACAGGTTTTTCCCAGTTTACCACGTGATCAAATATCCTGCAACACAGAGTATGTGATATTTGACCCATGTGAAATGGTCAACTAGGTTGTGAGCCGCAGGTCCATTAACTTAGGCACGGTTGGCAAGGTTCCGAGCCAAGTCTAACCCTAACCCTGTCTGCATTTGGAAAGTATTCCCACATATCATCTGCCGTCACTGACACATAGGTATCTGTTGAGCCGAGGCTGGGCCTTAATGCTACCAACTGAGCCAGAGCTGGTCTGTGTCTGACTGCTGCCAAAACCCAAAACTTGTGGCTCTGGCTGTGAAACCCTCACTCTCAGTGTGCCCTGAGAGCGTGCTCATACAAGTGACCAGGGAGGACCTTTGCTGTCTCCAGAGGTCCCCCGCCGGAGGGCTTCTGGGACCCAGTGTGGGTAGCCGCAGTAGGTGGCTCTCAGTTCACAAACAGCTATCCCTTTGTCCCCAGAGTGGCTGGGGCAGGACAAGTTCCCAAGGGCCTCTTTGGGTGTCTGTGGAGGGACAAGCCCCTCCAGGCCCCACCTCCCTATACAATACACTGAACTGCCGAAGTCCTCCTCCTCTCCCCTCGGTTTCTCCATTGCTTTTTCTCTGGTCCCTTCTGGGTCTGACAGATGAGCCAGTATCCCAAACATGAACACTGGTGGGTATCTTTTAGGTGGCCCTCCAGTCCTACGGGTGTGTCCATCCTGTGTAAATACCACACTGATGGGGGGGATGGAGGGATGCGGGGGCGGGGGGGGACTCATCAAAAGCTCTAGTCTATCTGGAAGCCACCCCCTGTTAACAGAAGCCACCTTCTGTTAACAGTGGCACTCACTGAGTGAGGAGGTCCATGGGTGGTGCTGCCTTTGCCTTTGTTCTCAACCATCTCTTTTTCCGTGTATCTTCACGTCTCTCCCCACCCCCCACGCCCCGATAATCCTAAGAGTATCCTGGGAGTTCTGTTTAGCACCTCATTGGCACACGGTGCAGGACCCGGAAAAGGCAAGGGTGTGGTTGAGCTAATACTCAGGCTAATAGACAGGGCTTTAGAAGTAGCTCTCGGGAGGCCGAGGCAGGTGGACCTCTGTGAGTTGGAGGACGACAGAGGTCTACAGAGCTGGTTCTAGGACAGCTAGGGCTTCACGTCAAAAACCTGTCTCTGAAAACTAAAACAACAAAATAGAAGTAGCAGTCAGCTTTTGCTTCCAATGGCGACCAGGTACCCACTTTTCCACCTCTGCCCTGTGGCTAGGGATTGACAGCTCTGGGGTTTTAGTGTGTACCACTGGGAGCCTGTGGTACATCTCCCATCGGGGTCCTGGATCTCTGGGATCTGCTGACCCCGCTGCCCCAGGCGCCGGTCGCACCCGCTCCAGGCAGGGGAGGGAGGGCACAGATTGGCCCAGGAACTCGTCGGCCACTCCCGCCGTTCCTTCTGCAGCCAGAGCTTCCGCTCAGCTCCAGCCTCCACAGCAGCTGCTCTGGCACCCTAGGCGTCCCGGGCTCGGCCCCTCCGCCAGCCGTGGGGTCAGGATTGTCCAAGCGCTTGGGTAAGACTGCGGCGCGCGCGTGGACCTGCCGACGCGCGCCGCCCCTTCCCTTCTGGCGTCTGGCGTCTCAGCCTCGTGGGTCAACTTCCTGCACGGCTCTCCTAGGACAGGTCAGTCTCTGCCTGCCGGAGACTGGCCTTCACTCAGGCGAGGGCTGCTTAGGTGCGGGCCTCTGAGGATGGGGGGAGGGCCCCACGCCGGCCACCGGGGACCTGAAGGCTCTGACTCCCCAAGCGCACCTTGTGATGACTCACTCGGCACAGGGAGAGGGGAGAACAATTCCTGAGCTGAAGCGGAGGGAAGTTGGGCCTGGCCCAGACCCTCGCAGCTGGCCACGTGGGAGGCCCACGCTCCTCGGTAGCTGGCAGAGACTCGAATGGGTGTGTTAGAACCTACCAGGCAGGATGGTGTGAAGAAGGGCTGGCTGAACACTGCTCCTCCGGTGGGCTTCCCCCCTCTCTCCACCTCTATTCCCAGTACCTGTCCTCTCCCTGGGCCAATAAGTGGGCTTCCCCTTGCTCTCCTTTATAGGCTTTCCCCCCCCCCGCCCCCCCAGAAAGGGTGGGTTTTCGGAGAGGGCCTGGCTCTGAATACTGTCACCTCTGTTTCCTGCTCTTTTCTTGGTCCCTCCCTACATGGATGCCCCACCCCCTTCTTTATCTCTGAGCTTCCTTTAATCTACCGGGCCACACTCTAGGGCCCCTGAGGCCGGGGATTGAGAGGATGACAGTGTTCCTGCACGCGTTCATTTCACCAGGTGTCCATTCAGGCGTGTGCTTCCGTTCACAGTGTTCCCTCCCCCGCTTTGCGTGTGAGATTCCTCCATTGTTAGATGCTCAGCCAACACCTACTGTGTTCAAGGCTCTCATTGTGAAGGGGCAGGGTGTTCCCTGAGTCTGTTCCCGTTTCTACTGCTGGCTTACTGGAGGTCAGAAAGGGGACACCAAAAAAAACCAAACCGAACTAAAACACAAACCCAATTAAACTAAAGAGAAGAAGCACCAGGGAGGGGAACACAGTCTTCCTCCCATGCCCAGTGCCCTGGGCTCGAGTTCCAGCGCGCGAGTTCCAGCGCGCAGAGAGATACAGGGCTATAAAGCACGCTCCCATGCATACCACTGAGGAGCGGCCAGCGGGGTTTCCTGGAGATGGTGGCATTTCTTTGCTGCTGCTGCTGCTGCTGTGGCGGCAGCCTGTCAAGTCTCTGGGCCTCATGGTATTCCCACTGGGATGTGCCGTTGATCTGTCTTAATGGTCCAGCAGAGTCGACACCTGTGGGGATTTTGATAGACAGGCAAGTTCTTGGGCTTAACGTCTGATCTATTGACATGGTGTATGGAGGCTAGAAAGATGGCTCAGCAGTTAAGAGAACTGGCTGCTCTACCAGAGGACCGGGGTTTAATTTCCAGCACCAAAGGAGCTACTCACATCCATCTGTAACTCCAGCTCTGGGACACCTGACGTCCTCTTGGAAGGGTGCTAGCAGTACAAGTGGGACACAGAAGTGGTGCACAGACATACATGCTGGCAGGACACTATGTCTAAAATTAAAAAGAAAAACAAAAAACGTGGGTGGGACCCAGTACCCTGGATGTTGAGGGACCCTTTGGGTGGCCCTGAAGCAGGCTGAAGTTTGGGTCCTTGTAGGACCTAGGACAGACATCTGCATAGGGCACTGTGGTCTGGGGGTTGGGGTAGGGGCCGGGATGAGGGAGATGTCCCTGCCCTTGGGACTCAGGTGAGCTCGAAGGGAGGTAGATGACTGAGGTAACATATCTGTAGGGCTAGAACTACTGAGGGCTTGTAGGAACCAGTTCAGACAGGACGTAGCTCTGTGAGCTGCGGAGCTTCTGTAGAAAGATGTAGTAGTTCTCTGCTGTGCTCTCCTGGGATTCAGCCTTGATGAAAGTCCTCTCTGAGGTCTAAGTGAGGCCTCTCCTACTGTGTGCCTTGTGGCAGGACCAAGTGAATGCAGCTCTGAGGTTAGGGTAAGGTTTGGTGGTTCCAGACAGTATGTCTTTTCAAGCTTCATTTTCCATCTCTGGGCTTCAGCTCATCCATGTCTAAGGTGGAGGTGCTGGGCTGAGGCTGGTGGTCCCCATACCTCAGGAGTAACTTTTATTCTCTTGAGGTTCTCCTGATGTAATTATCATTTCAGAGTCTTACTGCCTCCATCTGCTAACCTAGGCCCAGTCCTGGAAGCTTCCAGCCTCTGTTCAATCTAACAATCTGGGCCTAGAATGTTTTCAGCCTCTGAGACTTACTGCTAAATAAGCTCACCCTGTCTAATTCTTTCTGAACTCTGGCTGGCTGGTTCAACTCAGCTGTTCTGGCTCAAAATGCCTCTCTGAGCTCACTGATTCAAATTGGCTTCTCTCAGCTTCTGACTGAATTGTTCTGCTTGGCCACAAACTAACTCTGGCAATATTTTCTAATCTTCTGGCTCCTTCTCTGGCTCATTCTGTCTTCACCTGTGTCTAGCTTGTTCTCTCTTCAACCTGTCTCTGTAAAATTCTACATGCTTCCTATGTCTTTCTGTGCTGTTCTCTTTAGGTTGCCTCTCTGGGATCTGGCATTCACTCTGTTTCCAGAGTCTTCAGAATTAAACTGTCTGCTGGCAAACAGCCCCTCTCAGAGCCTGTTCAAGGCAAATAGTTTGCTGCTGTGGACAATCTGAATCAGTCTCATATCCCACACCTGGGATTTAAAAAAAAAAAATGTTTATATCCACAACATCTGTAGGCAGCAGGAAGAGAGAGACACTGGGCCCGCTTGGGCTTTTGAAACCTTAAAACCAACCCCCAGTGACACAGTTCCTCCAACAAGGCCACACCTCCTAATCCTTCTGAAATAGTGCCTCTCCTTGTTGCCCAAGCATCCAAATATATGAGCCTACAGGGTCTTTCTTACTCCAGCCAGCACAGGCAGCAAGCACCCTTTGCATGCTGAGCCATCTCATGGCCTCACTTTATTTTTTTAGGCAGGGTCTCTCAGTGAACCTGGAGCTCACCCATTCTGTGTGCTAGGCTGGTCAGAAAGCCCCAGGGATGTTGAATTTCTCTGCCTCCCTAGTGCTGGGATCACACCACTCACCCACCTTTTTACATGGGTGCTAAGAGCCAAACTCAAGCCTTCATGCTTGCAACAGCAGGTGCCTTATTAGTTGAGCCATCGCCCCAGCCTCTAGCCCCATTCAGAAAAGATTTACTATTTTTAATTCGGTGTAGGCATGCGAGTCTGCCTCCAGGTATATATGGGCACAGGGATGCAGATGCCTGTGGAGTTCAGAGACACCGGGTTTCCTAGAGCTGGAGGTACAGATGCTTGTGAGCCACTGATGTGGGTACCAGAACACAATTTAACTCTTCTGGAAGAGGAGCAAGGCAGCAGGTGGTGGTCTGAAGGAGAAGGAGCCTGTAGACTCATGTATTTGAATGCTTGGGCATCAAATGGGACTTATCCACTGAGCCATCTCTCCAGTCCCCATCCTTCCCCACCCCCCCTCTTTCAATGACAGTGTCTGACATTGTATTATAGATCAAGCTGGCCTGAAACTAACTCAACATGTGGCCTAGGCTGCCCTTGAACTCATAGCCATCCTCCTGCTTCAGCTTCCTGAGTATTGGGGTTACAGGCATGATTCAGCACATTTGCTGCTCATATTGGCGTCTTCAAGGTCTCACTTCAGTTTCCAGTTTGCGGAAGTACTGAAAGATGACAAGCACTCACCAGGAAGGGTGTGAATTCCTTGGAATTCCTGGATTCCTAGAGCTAAGGCTTTGAGAGAGGAGAGGGCTTGCCCAGAGACCTGGGAGTGAACTCAGGGCCTTTGGCAGAGGACATTTTACTTACCTTGGTAGTAGAAGAGGGCAGAGGAAGCTTCTGCTGGTCTGTTCCCATCCACTTCATATTGACTGTGCGCCTGGGATGTAGCCCTTCCCAGCCCCAGGGATAGTCCTTGTGGGATGTGGTCAGGACCAGCAGGAAGCCTGAATTACACGCAGCAGGAGTCTGATGTTCTAGGGCTTATGCTCGGCCTTGATCACCTGTTCCCCTTTGGCCTCCAAGCCTTTTTCGTCCTGTTTACTGTGAGTGTCAAGTCCTCCGCCACTAACCTCTTGTAGAAGTGATGGAGGAAAGGGAACATGGAGGGCCTTTCACTTGCTGATAACCTTGGATCACACTGCGTGGCATGCTGGGTGGACTTTGGCAGGTGCCTCATTTGGAAGAATTGCCTGCTTATAAGGAAGTGGCTGTTAGCGGCTGGTATACCGACCCAGTTCAGCAGTTGCCTGATGCGGGCATCATGCGCCCAGGAGCCAGTGGGCAGCACTCTGAAAGGTGAAATCCTGGCAGGTGGGTCGGGTGTCTCTCTAGGAGGCCTTGGCAACTCCCTGGCATCCTGCCACTCTCCAGCCTGCCCTCTTGCGGACGGATAGGATGGCTGGCAAGAGAGCTGGAACTCTGGGATCTCGGAGGCGGTCTGTTAGCCAAGGGCAGCGGGTAGGGGGCTGGAATGGGGCGGTGAGGGGGCGGGGCTGGAGTTTGGCTGGGTTGAGAGGCATAAAAGAGAGGGTGGTAATTCCAGAAGGTGGGCATCAGGCCCCATGGGGCTGTGACCCAGCTGGTAGGTGTGGGGTTGGGGGCAGGGGCACAGAGGGTGGATTGAGGAGAGGCCAGGACATGGGGCGGAGCTATTAACAGCTGGCTTAGGAGGGCGGTGAGCTTGGGAGGAGGAGCCGGGAGGCGCAGGCTGCTTTTGGAGCTGTTGGCTGCCGCCGGGGGCTCAGGTGACCAGCTGCCCTCTGAGAGCCTACAGACCCTCCAAGGCCTGGCAGTCCAGCCGGCGGAGCAGCAATGATCCAGAATGTGGGAAACCAGTTGCGAAGGGTATGGACCATGGGACAGGGTGGACTGGGAGCCGGATGGGTCTCCCGCTGTGGGGCCCAGAGGCAGATGCTTTCCTCAGGATCTGCATCTTCAGTCCTCGCTGTCTGTTTTGTAGTCCTCTTTGGAAGGAGAAATCGCAGAACCCACAGACTTCTTAAGTTACAACTGGTAGTCTCCCCAAAGGGTCCCGGGGGTAGTAGGCTCCCACAGGCTGGCAGTTGTGGCTGTGTGGAATGGAATCCTCTGTAGCAAGTTCTGGAATTCTGTTTGCTTGAGTGTGTGTGTTCTGTGCACAGTCCTGTGGCCCCGTGTGTGTGTGTGTGTATGTGTGTGTGTGTGTGTGTGTTTATGTGTGCATGTGTGTCTGTGTCCTGTGCACAATCCTGATGCCATGCCATGTGAGTTCCGGGCTCTGTGCCTCTTCATTTCCCCAGCTTAGGAGTCCGAGGCTACCGACCTGGAAGAATTTACAACGTGAGGCTGTGTGCGCTCAAGGCGAGAACAGGAGAGTACAGCAGGACCATGTGAGGGAAAGGCCATGTGGAGAATGTCCTATGGCGTGACCTTTAGGAGTATTTTTTTTTTTTTCCTGGAACCTTCTAACTGGGACTTTGGAGCTGAGATAGGTGCTGAGGTCCCAGAACTCCCAAGTGCTCAGCGGCTCATTGGGGGCCTTTGGCCTGGTGCCTGGAGAAGGGCTCAGAACAAACTGTACAGCCGGTGCTGGCTGAGAATGGTTGCCAACTGAGGACATTTCAGAAAAGGCCCTTTAAATAGGGCCGTGGGACAAATTCATGCTTTACCTGTCTCTTCAGCAGCTACAGCTCAGCGCAGCAGCCTTGCCCGGCCCGGCCCCGAGTCCCTTCCATCTGCTCTTGCGGTAAAGGTTGCTTTTGGAAAGTTAACTGTGATACCTGCTCACCGGCTCAGACTTTCTTGCAGGTCGCCATCTCAGTGGCATTCTGGCCTAGGTTTCTCCTCAGGCCCCACCAGCCATCCCTCTGTGTTCACCAGCAGCACCACACTGATTGGTTTCCTCTGCCTCAGTGGGCCACCTTGGCTCTCTCCAGCTACCATGCCTTCTGGACCTTCGGACAGGGACCTCGGCCTCCCTGCACCTCCTTTAGCCTGCTGTCTCTCTGGCAGTTTCCTTCTCGGCCCTCGGGTTCGGCTGGGAGGCCGCCTCCTCTGGGAAGTGTCCTAGATTTCTCGTGGCGCCATGCACTCTTAGAGATCCCTGCTCTCATAGGGATGGGTGCTTGCTGTTGTAGCTCCGTGTCTCCTACCCAGGTGAGCTCTAGCCCAGTGTCTGGTGACCTAGCCCTGGTCGGAGGCCAGGGGATACCTAGGGAATGAGTGTGGGCAGGCAGTTTCTCAGTCATGCCCAGGGTGGAATCTGAGCCACTGGGCCTCTTCCTTCTGTCCCCTGAGCCCAGGGTAGAGTGTCTTCATGCCCTGACTTTGCCAGGTGCACGCTCAGTGCATGCACATGTGAACTTGCTCAGTTCAGTGGCGCAGGTCCACCTTGCCATCCCTGAGATGGCCTAATCTTTACTGTCAGCTTGACTGGGTTCAGAGACTGTGTTTCCTCAAAGCGTGAGCCCCGCCTTCCTTAGGCCGCTTTGTCAGGTATTTGGTTGTGTCCATGTGAAAAGTAACTAATACTCTCTGCATCCTGTTCTTCTTTCTCCACACTTATCGCACGTGAGACATAGCCCAGGTTCAGAGGGGTCGGTAGCCTGTCTAGCGATACAGAGGCCAGAAGTGGCAGAGCTGGGATTTGAATTCAGTGGCTCTGCTTGCCAAGCTTTCTGGACATGAGGCTTAGCCAGGTGAAGGCTGGCAAGCAGTATTCCAACCCCAAGTCCTTACTCAAACTCAGCTAGCATCTGGCCTCTGGTGATGGAGCTGGCTGTTAGGTGTGGAAACTGGGTCACAGGGTCAAAGGGACCCCACATTAGTTTAAAATGACGTTGGCCACCACCTTTGAACTTGTACCTGGTTGGCAGATCTTGAATGTCTGTGGCCTCTTCTTAATTTCCTTTGCTCTTACGGGGGGAAAAAAAAGGAGAGTTTGGGGACATTTTCTCTTCCTTGGTACTGAGCTACTTTTATTTTTATTTGAGACAGGGTTGCATGTAGCTCCGGCTGGCCTTAAATTTGATGAAGATGTTGCCAAAGATGACCTCCAATCCTCAGTTCTAGCTTGGTCTAGGTCAGCTCCCAAAGGGGCTTAAGAACTGTTTTGACTCCACAAATGGTGATGGGACAGCTGGAGGGCTTCTCTAAGCTTCATCCCCTCGGCCTCATTAGGGGTCTAGCCCGGGGCATGTTGAGGTTTGGATTAGAATCTTGCCTCTCTCTCCCTCTCCCTGCATCCGTTTCCTGTTGTTCTTCTCTTGTTGTTTGTTTTGAGATAGTTCACTATGCAGCTCCTACTCCTGAGCCTTCTGCCTTAGATCCCTGAGTAATGGCATTACAAGTATGTGCCATGGTGTTAGGCTTGGGTTAGAATATCATTTCCAGGTCTGGGATGTTGGCTTGGTGGGTAAAGACACTTGATGAGGAAGCAAGAGGATACAGGTTCAAATCCCAAGCACCTACTCAAAAAGTACTGAAGGGTAGAGACAGATGGATCCTGGGAACTGGCTGACGTTCCAGCCTAGAGAAAATGGTCAGCTTCCAGTTCAGTGAGAGACCCTGCCCCCAAAGCAATAAGGTGGAGAGGGCCTCATTCATGTGTATGGGTGCACACACGTGCATATTCACTGTGTGGCAGGGGCGTGGCAGGGGCGTGGCAGGGGAGGGAGGCCTGTAGACAGAAAATGACAATGCCCTTCATACAGTTGGAGCTCTAAGTGGCTGAGTGGATGGGTGACCCCGTGGGCTTGAAGGGGTCATGATAGTCCTGGAAGGCTCTGGGGAGGAGAACTGAGGCTCAACCATGAACGGCTTGTTCAGGAGCTGCGTGTGGACCCCAGGCTCAGCCACAGGAAGGCACCCACAGTGTTTTCAATCCGTTTAGATGACCTTCAAAACCCAGCTCAGTCATCACTTCCCCTGTGACTCCCCCTCCTGCCCGGCCTCAGAGTGAACAATGCCCGTTCTCTCGTTCCCTCCTTTTACTGAGGGGTTATCATAGATGTGTGTGGCAGTTGCTGGATCAGATATGCCTTGACAGCATGGCTCCCCGCTGCTGAGCTAGTTGAGGAGCGACAGCAAAGGCAAGCAAACCATGACAATGGAAACCTGCCGTGAGTGCCGTGAGTGCCGCGAGTAGCAATAATAACGAGGGAGGGCCACCTGCCCTCATCACTCTGAAGCAGAGAATGCTCTTGTGCCCTATATTAAAAATGAAATGGGGCTGGGTGGCGGTAACGCACGCCTGTAATCCCAGCACTCGGGAGGCAGAGGCAGACAGATCTCTGAGTTTGAGGCCAGCCTGGACGAGAGTGAGGTCCAGGACAGTCAGGGCTACAGAGAGAAACCCTGTCTGGAAAACCAAACCAAACCAAACCAAACCAAACCAAACCAAACCAAACCAAACCAAACCAAACCAAAAAGACGACACAGGGACGGAGAAGTGACACAATGTCATGGGACACTGAAGGGCTTTAAACTCGGGCTCCCTGGAGAACTGAGAGAATGGCGGTGCGTTCCGGGGTAGATGGCATCTGGAGGCTGAGGGGATGGGATGGGTCTCAGGGAGGCGCATCTGGGCTGAGGAAACTGTGCCAGGCCTCTGAGCTGCTGAGTGGAGCCTTAGCCTGAGTGGCCTGAGCCTGGGAGGAGCAGCTGCCAGCTGGCTTAGGTTCGAGGCACTGTAGTTGAGTCGTATCGTCTGTGAGTTTTCTCGAGGTTCTCTGCTCTCCTGGCTTAGTTTGTTTTTAATTAATTTCTTCTATGAAGCAGGGTCTTACCATGTAGCCCTGGCTGGCCTGGAATTCACAGAGGTCTGCCTGCCCCTGGCTCCCCAGTGTAGGGATTGAAGGCGTTCACCAACATCCCTGGTGGGTGCTCGGCTTAGCACCTGGCCTTCTTCGTTGATTGGCGAGCCTTCAATCAATGGTGCCAGCTACCTTCTGCTTCTCATAACAGGGAGCTGGGTTAGAACCAGCCCGGAAGACCCTAGAGCATGTGCTTGGGCTTGGGCAGTTGCTAGCCTGGGGGGCCCTTCTTCAGCTTTGGTTTGGCCATGAAAGCATCTGCAACCCCAGTGAGTGGCCTTGCTGTGATCCCTGTCCACTGACTGTGTGGGCTGGGGGACCCAGGCTGTTGGAGCCAACTCCACAACGCACACGTGGGGGTCTGGGGCTACGGTACTCCCCCCCCCCCCCGTGCCTGCTGCAGTAGTGCAGCCATACTGTCCTCCTAGAGCCTTGGGAGAGGGCTGCCCACGACTTTGCTCCTGAGTGGAAGGGTCCAGAGACCAGCCCCAGAGGCACCGACCGACAAGCTTTGCCTGTGTAGGCCGCCCCCCATCCGTGAGCCTGATCCACCTCTGTGGGCCTCTGTTCGAACCCGTGTGAGACACTGGTGAGCCACAGAACTTGCATGTGAGACACTGGTGAGCCACAGAACTTGCATGTCCCTGGCTGGGTAAATAATCACCCCTGTTCCTCATCTGTCTGTGGGTTTCCGCCGTGGTTCAGGGGCAGGGCTTTTTGGTGAGGTGAGATGGTAAAATGATGATTTCTGTTGAGGCCCTGCTAAATGTCAGGCTTATTTAAACCCATAACTGCTTTGTGTAAGGCTGCTGGTGTCCAGCTGGCTCTACAGAGAAGGCCAAGGGCCCTCACTTTACATCACCTTGAACTAGTTAGAGAATTAAACAGTCTTGTGCAGGGGCAGTTAAGAGCACTCACTGCTCTTTCAGAGGACCCAGGTTCTATTCACCGCAGTCACTGGGTGACTAACCACCACTTGTAACTCTACTTCCAGGGGATCCAACGCCCTCTTCTGGCTCCACGGGCACCAGGCACAGCCTAGGTACCTAGATGTACATGTAGGCAGGCACTCATGCACAGAAGAGAAAAACAAATAAATTAAAAATAAAAATCTTGCCTGACCCCAGCTCTGCCTGGCCAGGGCCCTGGGTGTTGTGGTTTCTCACCTTGAACTAGGCTGCCCTGGCTGAGCTCATGGCCTGACATCTTTGCTTTAGGTCTGCCCTGTCCTGTGGCTCCAGGACAGATTGTGCGGTCAGCTGGGTCCTCTGTCAGGCCCCTGGCCACAGGCCTGGGTGTGTGTGTGTCCCTGCTGTTACAGGAGTGACCTCTCTGCAGGCAGAAGATGACATTAAAGTCATGGCAATGATAAAGAGGACCAGAGTTCTTTGGGGACATAGGAATGAGCCAGATCAGACCTGTCCTTCAGTGCCCCTAGGCTGATGGGACAACTGAGGAGGGCATAAACTGAAAAAGACAGCTCACTGTGGCTAGATCGTGGCAAAAGAAGGCTGAGGTGGCCCTCATGAGTCAAGAGACTTCTTGGAGTGGATGACAGTTAGCCTAGCCTGTTAGTCTTTCTAGGGGAGCATGCAGGGATCTTCAGAAGCACTTGAATGGTGGGGGTAAGAGCCAGGAAAGAGCCCATGTCACAAGGAAACCTTGAGTGACCCTTTGAAGACTGGCTCTCTGGCCCCCTTCGCCACATGATAGAGGTATTTTTCCAGGAGCCTCCTCGTGGCCTTTGCCACCCTCGGGGTGATCAGTGTTACCTGAGGTAGCCCAGGGGGTGAAGCCAGCTGTTGGAGTGAGGAAGGCAGGACCTCAGCTCCATATTCGGGCCTCAGGCAAGTCCTGCAGACAGCTTGGCTTCAACTCCTTTCCAGCACTGAAGGGAAACCTGTCCCCGGAAGGGTTTGCTGAGGAACAAATGATGTTGAGCGTGCGGAACCCCCACAGAGTGCGGTAAGGGCCACCGTGTGGAAGACCGGCTGCATGCTGACCTCCTCTTGGCCTCACCCTCTGCCTCTCCCCTTGGTGTTAGAGACACCTTGGCCTGGAACTATGAGACTGAGGCTAGCCTTGAACTCCTGATCTTCATGCCTCCACCTCCCAAGAACTGGGTTATAAGAGGGCGTTCACTGCTGTGCTCCTCAGGGTGTTCCTTGTGTGCACATTCACCTCACAGTTTAGAACAGGGCTGTGTGAACCTTTCCTTGGCCCTTCAGGGCCTAGGGGACCAGCCCCAAACCAGGAGCCCCGACTGCACCTTTGCTCCCCATGCTCGTCGGGGGCTGAGGGCCTATGTCCACGTCTGCCCACTCCTTGCTCTTTTCCTATGTGTGACTTGAGAACAGGCTGTGAGCCACCCTGGGGTGTGGCTTGGCCTGGGTCAGAGGACTAAAGGGGAGCTGCCCCTGGGTCTCAATGAGGCAGTCCCGGTTCTCAAAGCCACGTGGTCCTCGTTTCCTTCAGGCTTTTTTTTTTTTTTTTTTTTTTTTTATGTGCCTTTTTTTATTTCTTTTCTGCTTCAACACCCCCTCGCCCCATATCCTCTGGGCCCGATTACCAGAAAGGCCAGGACTGGGCAGGTAAACAAAAGACCTCAAAAAGCCAAGGCAAGCCAGCCCAAGATTAGCAAGCTGCCTCCAACAGGACCCGCATTCTGGATGCTAGTGTCTCCACTCAGAGCCTCGTAGTAAAAGCTCGTGCAGAATAAGGTAGTTCCAGAGGCTAGCAGTAACCCTCCCAGAGGGGCTTTCTGCAATGGGGTACCCCTAACAGGGCCAGGCTGTGCAAAAAGTGGTGTTTGTTGGCCTTGTCAAAGAGCTCCTTCCTGTAAGCATCCGGAAACTGGGAGCCATGTGCCCCGTAGGAGGCCAAACCCAAGGCCCCAGCTCCAGACAAGGCACCCAGACGGCGGAAAGCAGTCCCTGCCCGGCCATGGCTGTGGGTGGTCCTCCTTCAGGTCTTTTATAAGGCCTGAAGGGAGCAGGCCAGCACCTTGTCCTTCCCCGGAAGAGGGCCTGTGAGCAGATCGGGGTGTGTGTGTGTGTGTGTGTGTGTGTGTGTTGTGTACGCCTGCGTGTCTGTGAGTGTGTGTCTGTGGGTGTATATGTTTGTGTGTGTATATATGTGTGTGTCTGAGTGTTTAAGTGTGTGTGTGTGCGTAGATGAGAGATTCTGACTGGTTCTTTGTGTGCATGTGTTGTGCGCATTAGCGGAGGCCAGAGGGCTACATCAGTGTCCTGCTCTCTCACTCTTCTTATTTCCTTGAGGCAAACTGTCACCTTGAACCTGGAGGCAGGCTTGCAGCCAGAATGCTGAAACGACCTTCCAGTCGCTAACCCTTCCCGCCTGCCCCTTCGCTGGGGCCCACTGGCAGTAGCTGGCTCTGTGTGAACACGGGGTTAAACTCAGGTTCTCATGTGTGTGTGGGAAGCCCCCCCACCCTCCACAGACACACAGACAGACAAACACACACACATACACAGACACACAGAGCAGCAAGCACTTTTACCCCCACCCCGCTGGCTGCTTCTCTTCTCCGATCTCCCGGCCACAGGGAATGTGGGGTCCTGATGGTCCCCGAAACTGAGCAGCTTCGTGTCCTCTGACACTCTTTTTAAGAGCCAGCAAGCGGCCGGGCTGGTGAGATGGCTCAGTGGGTAAAGGCGCTTGCTGCCGAGATCTGCGACCTGAGTTCGATCCCTGAGAGCCACATGCTGGGGGTCGGGGGACAGGGAAGAACTGAGAAGTGACTCTTACATGTTGTCCTCCGACCTTCACACATGCTTGCTGCGCACACCTCCCCCACCACTGCATACACATAAATAAATAAAATATAATACATACATGTTTTTCAAACGTGAGCAAGTGGTGAGCCAAAGGTTTAATGACTGGGGCGAGGGGAGGGACCGTCTTGAAAGGGAGTCCATGTGGAGGGAAAGCCCGGGTTGCTTCCCAGCCTCTTTCAGCCTCTCCCAGGGCCCTGAGGCCCTCTGAGTCAGCCCAGTCCAGCCCTCCCCTTGCCTTTGAAGATACAGGTAAAGGGCAGGCAGGGCTGAGAAGGTGTCTCACTCCAGGATGGATTTTGAGCCTGCTGCTTTGGCCCTTTGGATGGGGCGTGGTGATAGTGGTGATAGTTTGGATGTCTTTATCTGGAAAGATTTCCAAGGGGACCCACTGGTCATACCAGCTCTGGCTGGGAGCCAAAAGGCAACTTTGAGAGGATCTTTGCAGTTCTATGTGCTGATGATCTGCTTCCCAGTAGTTCCTGGGCTGGGTGGGTGACTGTCCCTTTGCCCTTTACCGGCTAGGCATGGTGTGTGTAGGTTCTCTCTCTCCTGCCCACGCTTCCTTTCCGTCAGATGCTCGGTTTGGCTCGTTGTTACCTCTTACTGAGTAGAGCAGAGGATGAAGAGGTTGCCCAAGGGCTCAGCATAAAATGACCTTTGAGCTTGTACACAAGGGCTTCTTAGATGATAGGTACCTCTCCTGTGGGCAGCTCTTTGGCTCTGGGGGACCCCTCCCACTGCTGTACCCCTTAGCAGGTGAACAAGCTCCAGCATTTCTCAGCCTCCACGTAAGCAAAGCTGTTCAGGTCCCTACCAAGCACCCCCTACCCCCCTTCCCCCACTGCCTCTCATCTTTTTTCTAAGTCACTCTGACTGGACTCCTTCCCCTCCTCTCTGTTCCCATCTGCCTTCATTGCCATTCAGCATGTCAGGGAGCTTGTCTGGGGCTCGCCCTGCACTAGGCTGAAGGGTCCCTGGGTCTTCTTCAGGATTCTCCTTCATACCTCCCTCTCCTGTGTGTGTCCTTGCCTACATCCTCTCCCGGGAATGTGTCTGCTGTAGTTTCCAGGGCTGCAATGCAAACAGCCCTGATTCTCCGAGGCTTAGCAAACCTGCTGGCTTGTGATACATTGTGATTTGTGGGTTGGAAGCTCGGGCAAGGCTGAGCAGAGCTCCTCAGGGCGGTTCATGTGCTCCGTGGGGCCCAGGTGGAGGTTACTGGGTGGCGTTTCGCTTGTGGGTGAGCTCACTGGGAGTCAGGTATGGCATCATGGTGGGCATGGCTGCAAGGTTGGGCTTAGCTGGGAATGCCGCTCAGAGCACCCATGTGTGGAGTCTTTATTGTGACAGTCTCAGGAGAGTCAGATTTCTTACCTGGTAGCCAGGTCCCCCAGAAGGACAGTTCCAGGAGGCCTAGAAGGTGCAACAAGCTTCCTGTGGTCTGATCTCGGAGGCACTGGTTGAAATGTCACTAAAGGTGACTCAGACCCAGGGGAGAGGCTTAGACTCCACCTTCTCTTAAGGTGGAGCCACAAGGCCCTGGTACCCTTTAACCTACTCCAGGTGTAGACTCCAGTGACCTTCAGATGCCCCTATGTGCTGGTGGTGTTTTTTGCTTGGTTTGTAGGTGTATAGCCCCTTTTCAGCAGTTCAACAGTGAGCTGCAAATCAGAGCTTTGATACATCCCCTGAATGTTTAATAATAACTGGAAAATTCTTGATCCCTAGCCTTCCTTTTTTTTTTTTTTCTGGCCTCCCCCAACTCAGTGCTAGTCCCTCTCCTGGCTTCAAGCTCCACCATCCTTATCTCTCACTGTGAGCATGGGCGCTCTAAGCCAGCAGTACTGCTAAATGCAGAAATCTGCCCTAGGCCAACAATTTGGATAGGCAGGCCCTGCCCAGGTGTGGTCCCAGGAGCTAGCAACACAGCAACACCAAGGACTCTCCCTGCCTCTCCTCATCCTGCAGGTCACACACATACACACACACACACACACACACACACACACACACACACACACACACTTGCACGCCCCCAGTGGGAAGAGAGCTGAAAGGCAGGTCCCATCTCCCTCCATCTACAGACTCCAGTCAAATCTGCACTCTGGGGATGGGCCCAGCCTTGGGCCATGTGGACCAGGGTACCCTCCTGACTCCTCACCCATCACCCTCGGATGACCACAGCTATCCTCTTGGGGCTTTGCATCCTCTCCTGTCTGGGTCCCCTCCCCCCGCCATGCCTTTCATAATTGCTCCCTCCCATTCACTCATACGTTCAGCCAGATGTCAGCAGGAACCCTCCCCCAATTCTGCCTCAAATTGGAAAATTACCTTCTCTCTCCATCACACTCCCTGTCTTGTCTCTTCTTTCTTTTTCTTTTCTTCTTGAGTCTGGATCTTGTATAGACTAGGTTGGCCTTAGACTGGCTTTGTAGCTGGGACTGACCTTGAACTTCTGATTCTCCCGGGGACCAAACCACCAGAGCTTTGCGAATATTAGGCAAGTGCTGGACCCGCTGAGCCACACTCCTAGCTGCTCTGTGCCTTCCTTCTTTCTTTCTTTAAATGGTCTGGTCCCCTTTTTGCTTGTCATGGGAAAAGAAACTGTTTCCCCCGGTGCTCTGTTCCCAGCTTCCTGCAAAAGAAAAAACCGAACCGAATGGGGGTTTTAACAGAGCCAAACACTGATCTGTAGAGTTGGTCTCTTTCTAACTGTCTACTTGGAGTGCTCTTAACCTTACCTGGACCCTTCCAGCTCTTAGACCCGCGGCTGGAGACCCCAGCCCTGGCCACACAGAGCCGCTGCCCTCGCTGTTCTCCCCCAGCCTGGCTGTCTGTCCTGTTTGGGGACCAGTTCCATCCCTTCTGGTTTCCTGCTCACAGGGCTGGGCCTCAAACAAAACCCCAGCCTGGGGCTGCCTCCTCCGCACTGAGTCAGTCCTTCCTCGCCTCTGCTCTCCCACCCTGCTGGCGCGGGAAGCCTCAGCCGCCACAGGGTACGCTTTGGTTGCAGCAGGACTTGCCGCAGTTGAGTTTGTGGACAGATGAAATCATGAGGCTGTTTTCACACAAGCAGCCGTTGAGCTAGAACCAGCCCTGCGTGTAACCAGCCCCCAAACAAAGAGGTAGTGACAGATTCGGGTTCCTCTGCTTCAACTCTTTGTCCATCCAGCCTTTCAGGCAACTGCTGATGGCCAGGCTGGCCTTCACTCCAGCCATTCCATGCAGTACTGTGTAGAACAGGAGCGTGGGGCTCCTCGGGAAACCCCTCCAGGCTCGTCTCACTGGGCACCGGTGATGTTTCCACTCCATACAAATGCAAAATATTGAAGACAGTTTATTCATGGCCCAGGGGCTCCCCCCAGTGCCCGGCCTACCTTGTTCCCACCGACCCCCAGCTGCTTTCAAGTAATCACAGACTTTGATTCCAAGAGGCTGTTTCCTTCCTGGGGGTCTGGGAATGAAGCCCTAATGGAGACAGGCTCTGTGTTCAATTGGTAGGACTGGGCATGTGTGAGGGGAGAGGGAGTGAATGTTACTGTCACAGGTCTTCCAAGTGTGTTCTGCAGAGGCCGCTTGGCCATTCTCAGTGGATGGCTCTTACCCCTGGGACCTGTGGGCTGATGCTGTCTTTCTGTGGTGCCTTGCCTTTTTAACAACACAAAGCGGGGCAGTTTGGGGTACTTCCTGTGGGTCAGGTCCTGGTCTGAGCACTCTGACTCCTTTCTGTGAAACTGAGTTTCCATTTTATAGAAGTAAACAGTGAGGTTCAGAGTGGCCTAAGTTACAGCTTATGGCTCCCCAGCAAACCGGAGGCAAGGCCAAAATCAGAGTACCAAGAGCCTGCTGGGCTTGGCCACAGACCTCTTGCCAATCACCCCCAAACTTGTATTTGTCTTTCTCCGCTGCTTGGTTTTTCTTCAGCAAGCTTTTCTCATGGCACAGGTCCCTTTCATGCAGTGTGGGGAATGTTTGGGTGCTGTGAGGCCAGGACAGGTCAAGGCTGTTTTATAGTCTGTCAGCTCGCCTGGGCTAGAGGAGGCTGGGAGAAACACCTGGAATTAGGGGAAAGCACAGGGAGGGCTGGCTGTGCTGGGTCTGCTCCCGCCTCTTTCAGAGCTTGCCTGGCCCTGCTCAGTGTCTCCTACCGGCAGAGAGGCCTTTTCTGAGGCCTGCCCACTCCCTGTGACAGGATGCATTCAGCTGGTAAGGCATGACCCCTGCTTCCACCGCTCTGCTGTGCTTCTTTGGAATGGCTTTTTAAACACAGGACAACTAAGTTAGGTTGAGCTGGAGGACACAGGCTGGGTGGGGTCGGGGTGGGAAAAGGGGCCCCACTTGCTGGGGGAAGGCACCATCCCTTAGCAGGGTGGGGGGGCTCTAGGGCCCAGAGAGCAGCTGAAGGGGCCCAGCTAGGCTGCCAGCTTCCTGGGGCAGGAAGTCTAAGCTGCCCAGAATCTCCAAAGCTGTGAACAGCTCAGGCCCAGGAATGTGTGTGTGGAGTGGGGATCAGGAGGGGCCCCTTTCCTGTTCTCTTCCCTCTCTCTCTCTCTCTCTCTCTCTTTCTCACTCTCTTTCTGTACATGTGCTCTTCTCCTTGTTTTCTTACATCCAGCCTGTTTCTTTCCCCCTTGACATCTCTTTTCTGTTCTCTTTCCCTCCTGTCTCTTTTCTCTCTCCAATTGTTTTATTTCTTTCTCCTTTTCTACTCCTTACCTTTCATTCTCGTCTGCTCCCCAGAAGGAACTGTGACTGACATCTGTGGCTGCTGTGCCCAGCTCCAGGGTAAATGAGGTGGCTTGCAGGATGGCAGGGCCTGCCCTGCCCTAATGCCTGCTTCCTGTTGCCATGGTAACCCAGAGGCAGGGGCAAGCTGCATTCTGTTGTCGGGAGGGTGTGAAGAGTTCTCATGGGGAGAAGCCAGGCCTTTCCTACCTACACAGCCCCCTGAATGGCCCACCTCAGTGCCAGGGCTCTGAATGGAGGAGTTGATGGATGCCAGCGGGGTTTTGGGCCGGGTGTGGTCAGAGTGTCTTTTGGGGAACACAGGCAGCTAAGTTTACATTTGGGGTCCGACTGCTTGTGCTCAAAATGTTCCAGTCTCTTTCTAGGCTTTCTGGTGATGGTGGTGGGGGTGGGGGGGCGCAGTGTCAAACAGCCTGAGGCAGGAGGCCCACAGGGAGGCATGGAGGAAGTGGGAGGGAGGTAGACGGACTGGATAGCACAGGAGTTTACAGAAGGAAGCGAGCCCTCTGTTCCTGGGGCTAGACAGCTGCTGGAGGGAGTGCGGTGGGTTGCAGCTTCCTACCTGGGCAGGGTCTGTCTAGCTGGTGTGAGGCGCCCTCCCATTCCCCAGAGCTGTAGGTGGACAAAGCGTCGTTTCCGGCATTTCCCTCCTTGGTGGTGGGCCAGGAGACAGTGTTTCAGAAAGTTTTGATGCAGGCCTCAAGACCATCACTATCCATGTAGAAGGACATGAAGGGACGTGAGGAGGCCTCTCAGGAAACCCAGATGTAGGTGTGGGTGCTGGCCTGGCCTGCCCGTGGTGGTATCAAACGCCCAGAGGCAGAAGTGGCTTTGCTGGCTGCTGGACAGGAGGTAGGGCGCTCAGGCTGGACCAGACTCAAATGCCATCTGCAGAGTCCAGATCCTTCGTTCTCTACATTCCTATTCCCCAGCATGAGAGATGGGCTGCCGGGCTCTGTGATGTCCAGTTAGCTAGTCCTTGCTCTTCAGCCTCTCCCACTGAGAGCCAGGCGCCCGTGGTTTCAGAGATCTGTGTTTAATCCTTACAACACCTTGGATGGAGATGGGGGCAGGTATGTCTGTTCTCCTAAAGGCGCTCCATACCAACCAAACAAAAACATAAACAAGACAAGACAAAAAAACTAAACCCGAGTGTTGATGTAATATGTCGCCGGAGGCGTCAGGTAGGTGGGCTCCAGTGCTGTGGCCTTCAGATAGTCAAGCTGGGTTAGTGACACACCCCAAGAGGCTTCCTGGTAGTTAAGATGATGTTGGGTCAAGTGTCAAGATGATTGTGAGTAGCTTTGGGACAGGCTACTGACATACCTATAATCCCAGCCCTGAGACAGGGGCACAGTCATGAGTGCGAGGCCAGCCTGAGCTACAAAAAGAGACCCTGTCCCCACACCTCTCTCCCTGGCCTCTGAAAAGGAACCAAAATAGGATTGTCCATCTCTCCACAGTTACAGTGTTCATCAGCCAAGGCCCAGCCATTTTCAGGACCTTCAGTATAGACGTGGCTTCTTTGAAAAGTTCAGTTCAGAAGAAGTAAGTCCCTGATGATTTGCCCAAGAACTGCTGGTTTTGCCGATTAAGACCTGGGACAGAGACCTCCTTTGCCTCTGTTTCCCCATTGATAGTTCCCGATAGGAGTAGTTAATTTCTAAGGCCTTCTCAGCATCAAGATGCCAGAACAAAGGCTGCAGATATCAGGAAGAGGCATGCCTCAGTCCTGGCTCCCAGACATAAAGCTGGCTCTTTGGGCCCCGTGTGGAACCTCTCTGGGCTCTAGCACATTTTGTCTGTGAAAGCGCTTCCAGTATTTGTCTGTGGATCAGACGATGTGAGTGTGTGGGATTGCATTCAGACAATAGCCCTGTGCTTGATCTGGTCCCCTGCCAACTCCTTGGTGGGCCCGGCAGGCGTCAGATTGCAGATGAGGTTATTTTTATCCTTGGGGGTGGAGGGAGACAGATGATGTTCTGCTGTGTTCTCGTATAGGGTGAGGGAGCAGGGCCTTATGGCCTGCGTTCTTCCTGCTTATGGTTGGCATTAGCTGGAATTGGGGACCCACTGAACAAACTCTTGTATTTGCCTCACAACAAGCCAGACTTTTTGCTTATAACAAGCTGGGCTTACTCCCAAGGCCCTGTGGTACCAGGAGTCAAGAAGATTCCTGTTCTGTGTGTCTTTTTTTTTTTTTTTTTTCCTTTAATACTCTTGTAGTTAAATAACAGTGTCACCATGGAGAACAGGGTTGAAGGGAGGTGTACGTGCCTTGGAGGCCTTGGCATGCAGCTCTTCCTGTAGGGAAGCCTTTCATGGCTGGAAGGTCTTGAAGAGTATTTGGCCAAGGGCCATTTGAAAGATGAGGAAAGTGAGGACATGGAACTAGTAATCCGTGTTTCTGCTTCCATCACGTGCCAGATGTCATGCCTGCATGCTCTACTTTCTGCCCAGCCCCCCCGCTCTGTGTGTGTGTGTGTGTGGGTTTCTGTGTGTCTATGTGCGGGCAGATGGGGGCAAAGGTCAACACCGTGTGTCTTCCTCAAATTGTTCCCCACCATATTTGTTGAGACAGGGTCTCTTACTGAACTTGAAGCTTGTACACATGAATAATTTTGAAGACCTATTTTGATTTCTTTAAAAATTTTCCGAAAAATAATTTGTGACTATACAAGGAGTAAGAGTGCTCAGACATAAGGTGTTTCTGTTTAACTTTAGCAGTTACTTCATGTACACAGGTAGGTTTGTACATGGGGGTCAGAAGGGGGCGTCAGATTCTCTGGAGTGGAGTTAGAGGTGATTTTGAGCCTTCTGAGTGGGTGCTGGGAACTGAGCTCTGGCCTTCTGCAAGAACTTCGCACGCTCCAGACCCTCTGGTCAACTTTCTTTTCCCAGGAAATGGCCTTTTGCAGGTGTTCACCCCTTCTACACTTCTGCCTGGGCGCGAAGGGGTTGTTCTGTATCCTGACCGGTGCTTATTTCCCCCAATTTTATTATTTTTGGGGGACAGTTTCTGTTTTTACTTACTTAGTTACATGGGGACAAAATCACCTCGACAAAGGCATCATATATATATATATAGCACTTAACTGAGGGGTTTGTTTATAGTTTCAGAGGGTGAGTCCATGGCTGTCACAGTGCTAGGAGAGATGGAACTGGGAATAGCAGGAAGCTTTTGAAACCTCAAAGCCTATCCCTCATGATACCTCCTAGTCCTTCCCAAACAGTTCCACCAACTGTGTGTGTGTGTGTGTGTGTGTGTGTGTGTGTGTGTGTGTGTGTGT
>NW_026596109.1:9423272-9535690 GCF_907164565.1 Psammomys obesus | reverse complement strand
TGTGTGTGTGTGTGTGTGTGTGTGTGTGTGTGTGTGTGTGTGTGTGTTGGGGGTGTGACGACACAGGCTGGCCTCTAACTTGCTGTTTCCCTGTTACAGCAGCCTGTCAAATGCTGGGATCCCAGGCGTGCGTCACTGTGCCCAGCTTTCCCCTGGCATTTAGAGTTTAGCTGTCCTGGTGGGCTCACTAGCCTCAGGCATTTGGCAGATATAGAAACTGAGATGAGAATAACCCTGCTCAGGTCTCATGGGGTTGGCATGCCGAGAGAGCCATTCATATTCAGCTCCAGGAGGCCAGGAAGCAGGGCTGAAGAAGCCAGCTGAGGCTGGGCTTCGTAGGGGAGAGAAGGAAGCCTTGTCCCAGGCTTAGCTTTTCCTTTCCTTCCTCTCCATATTGACTTTAGGCCTTTCTCTACCCCAGCAAGCTCAATGAGGGCCCAGAAATGTGGCAAGCCCTCTGCCTGCACATGCAGCAGCCTGGTCAGCCCATCAGCCCATCAGCCCATGGCCTCTGGTGTGGGCCCTGGGCTCTGTTCATTCACGTTGATTGGCTATGTAGCCTGGGGTCATTTTCTTTGCTTTTCTGAGTCCCTGCCGTCCTGCCCTCTAGGGCCCTCAGAAATGCTGCGGAGAGCTACCCATGGTCCTTTGCTGGTGGTCCTGGGATGGCACCACCACTTGCAGCTTCTCAGAAGCCAGGTGCCCCCTCTCCTCCACGCCTTGTTCACCAGCAGTGGTAGCTCCTGTGCAGAGACTATGGAAACACATAACATGGGCCCTGACACTGCGGCTGACGTAGAGAAGATGCTGACACAAAAGGTAGCAGTTCATTTTTCTACCCTTCCACACAACTCCCTCCCACCCCCCATGACCTTGCAAAGTGCAGTGCCAGCACAGTGTAGCTAGAAGTAATATCCAGATCCTTGCTTGGGCCCTGGGTGAAGACTGAAGTTATAGCCTGGTGCTGTAGACCAGCACAGGAAGCCCGAGGAACAGCCCACTGGCTCCTACCCTCCAGTCCCTCTTTTGGGATTGGAAACCACAATACCCCGTTTTGCCTGGTCTGCTGGGAGCCCCCTTTCCTCCCTTACCTGGTTTCTTAACTTGATTTGTTTGCATTGAGAACACATTCTTGTTCTCAATGTGTTGGGGGTGTGTGTGTGGAGGGGTGTGTACACACGCACTCCTCAGATCCTTTTGGGAAAGATGGTGAGGGTATACGTGAAGGGAGCTTTGGAGTGTTGACAGATGTCCTTGGCTTGCTGATGAGTCCAGTGTCCCGGAGGCTGTCCTGAATGCACTGGGCTCTCCGAGAGGCTGGGGTCATGGCCTCCTTTTTGAGGACAGCGTCCAGTTTAAGCAACACCGTTACATGGCTCAGTGAAGCCGGCTTCAGACAATGAGGCCTTTCATGGGGACTGGCTGGTGGCTCCCAGGGTGGGCCAAAGGGCCCTCTTCCCACCTCCTTGTGGGATGTCCTTCCAGCTCCCCGTGGGGCCTAGGGAGAGACGGGAGCGGGGAGGGAGGCACTCTAACCGTAGTCTGTGCCTGGGATTGAAGCACTGCCATGTGGTCCATAGATTGCTGCTGTTTCAGATTCTACCAGCATTCCCCCTGGAGGCTGACGATAACCTCACTGCCCCTCTTCCCCTGTTGCCCTACCAAGCTCATGGTAGAAAGGACAGCGGCTGACTCGGTTTCATGATGCTAAACCTAAGTGCTCTATAAAGGTTTACCACGGATGGGCGGGTGTCAGGAACGTTACATACCTGATCCTCTTTAATGTCACCTCTTTGATAACCCTTGGAAGCAGGTGTTATGACCCTATTTCTTCTGTTGTTGTTTTGAGACAGGGTCTCTCTGTGTAGCCTTGATTATCCTGGAGCTTACTCTATAGACAAGGCTGGCCTCGAACTCACAGAGATTCGCCTGCCTCTGCCTCCCAGTACTAGGATTAAAGGCATGTGCCACCAGGTCTGGCTTATGATCCTATTTCTATGGGTGAGGAAATTGAGGCCTTTACAGCTTGCCTGAGATTGTACAGATTCATGATGTAAATATACTGGAACCGATGCCAGGTGACCCCAACCCCTGTTTCATAATGAGCCGCCTCAAGTGCTCCCAAGCCTGTATTTCCCTCCAGGCTCCCACATCTGTCTTGCCCTAGGATTGCTGCTTGAGAATGGGCCCCACCCTCTGTGATCCCCACCCTCACTAACCACTGTAGGCCATTCCTTTCTGCAGGGATTGAAAGGGACCCCCTTGGCTTAGCCTTCAGACCCCTGACAGGACCCCACTCCTGTCTTCACCCCTGCAGCTGTGCCCAGCATTCTCCTACCTGTCTCCACTTCTGTCCCCTGCAGCCTCATCACACCTCAGACCTTCCTTCACCCTCTAGGTCTCAGCTTGAGGTCCGTTCCGTCATCAGTCTTCCCCTTTCTCCCTTCCAAAGGTGGCTGGTTGGCACCAGCTCTGTGCCCAGCCTGGGTTTCTCTCCTTGTCCCGATGGGTAGCATTGCTTGCTCAGTGCTGTGAGGGAGATGATGGGAGAAAGGGATGGAGAAAAGGCAGGCCCGGTGAAGGGTTGTGACAGTAGGGGAACAGAGCTGGAGTGAGAAGGCCCTCTGTGGATCCCGTGTCATCTGGAGCTGTGAGAACAGGTGCTGGACTGGGCACTTGCCATGGCTGCATCTTGATCCTGACAGCAGTGGAGAGGCATCTGCTAGCCTTGAGCAAGGAACGTGCCGGGTGAGGACTCTACCTCAGGAAGGGCGGAGTGCCACAAGAAGGCCTGTGGCAGGGGCATTCTGAGGACCTGGTTAGGTCTCCCTGGGAGGCAAGTGGCTGTGGCTGTGAGAATAGCCAGTAGAGTGTGCAGGCCTGAGGCCAGGCCGTAGGTGCTAGAACTACAATTAGAAAGGCAGGGGCCAGAGTGGGCAGACAGTTGGCTGTAGACTGAGCGTCTGAGGGGCTGGGATCTCCGGGACTTGGCTGCTAGGACCCTGAAGGAAAAGGCGGGGAAGCTGTTGTCAGGGTGCTTAGCAGCAACTTTGGCTCATGAGGGTTTCTATTGGCTGCCTATGGAAGTCTGACTGGGCAGCATTTCCCAGTGTAGGTCTGAGAGACAGTGTCTCGTCTCTCACTGTATGGTGTTTGGGCAAAGCGGTCTCTGCTCTGACCCGATAGGTCTGTGATGTGACACAGGTTAGGAGGAGGAAAACCAACCCCAGCATGGTCAGCTGGGGCCTAGGTCAGGATTTAAGTCTGGCCAGGTTTGGGGTGGCCCGGGGCCAGTGCCTGGCATAACTGCAATCTGCAAAGGCCTGTCTCTGACCTCCACATGCCCGCCCTCCCTGTCAGCTGTCTTGGCCCTGCCTGGCAGGCCCTGACTTCATCGCAGGCTTCTGTTCTCTTGGGAGGAGTGGCCATGCTCCAGAGGCCCCATTGGCTATGGCTTTCCTGGCCGCACACATCCCTGCCCTCCTGCTGGCCTCCTGCCCATCTTGGCTGTTGGGGGTGAACAGACTGCCTTGGAGCTCAAGGAGAGAGTGGAGACACGTAATAGAAATTGGAGGTCCTGACGCTGCTGCCTGGGTATCAGCCTGAGGCCCTGCACCCCTCCTTTGCAGAGCGGGGGGACAGAAGCAAGGTCCTCGGCTTACTTCAGGCAGGGTGTTAGCCCTGCTCACCCTAGCGTGCTCTTTCAGTTTCAAAGGGTGACTGATGGCCCCAAGGCTTTCTGGAAGCTAGATAGGTCAGAATCCAGAACTTAGGCTAGAACCCAGAATCTTGGATCTAGGGCTTGGCTTAGGGAAGGAGGAGCCTGTCTTTGAAATCGCATAGTGTCCGAGGGGCAGGATGGGATTCGTCTATTTCTGTTTGTCTCTCTGATGAAGTCCTCCTGTGTGTAGGCACAACTCATCTTGTATCCTTGGTGTTTGACCTAGGACTCAGCGTGCAGAGAGGAGATACTTGTCAAATGAACGAACGCTTGAATAAATGAATGAACAAAATAGCCATGGAGTCGTAAGTCCTGTCTTTAGACATATGGAGTCTACAAGGAAGGCCGTATTTCAGCACAGAAGACAGGAGGCTGTCAGGGTTGAAGCAGAGAAGCAGGAAGGGGCTGCTGATTACTGGCCTGGGCTCAGATATCCTCAGTTTCGTCATCTGTAAGAGGGGCCATGATTCCTGACCCCTGTTTTCCTGGTGAGCACCCTGTGGGGCTAAGGATGTGGTAATTCAGGATGCCCTGTAGATCTTTACTGTGTTCATGACCACCAGCAGGAACCCCCCACATGTGCTTTTATCATTTTACCCACCTACCTTCTGCATGGCCTCCTGAATTTCCTCAGCTCTCTCAGGACCGCTGTCTAAAAACAGCAGTTCTCAGCCTCTGGGTTGTGACTCCTTGGGGGGGTCGAACCCTTTCACAGGTTTGCATATCAGATATCTACATTACGATTCGTAACAGTAGCAACGTTACAGTTACGGAGTAGCAACGGAATAATTATGTGCAGGGTCACCACAGCATGAGGAAGTGTATTAAAGGGTCGCAGCATTAGGGAGGTTGAGAGCCACTGGTCTAGAATGTTCAGAGAGTTCCTCACCAAGAGAATGGTGTGGGAAAGCAGAGCCTACCTTCCTCCTCTCCGTGCAACCACACCCGGAAAGCTAGCCACCTGCAAAAACATCCGTGCAGACCCCCAGCGCACAGCCAGGCTGGAGATGCCTTTGGCAGTGGTTTCCATGGCAACAAGACCTGCTGGTTTGAGTGTAGCAGCCTTCAGGCTGCCTTTGAAAGCCTGAAAGATGGACAGCTGTCATCGACCACCACCCAGGCCAAGAGTTCCTAGGTCTGCTGCCCTCCTCTCCATTTGTGGCCCAGCACTGTGCTTGGCACCCAACGACTCTTCTTCTTTTTTTCTTTCCCTTCCCTTCCTTCCTTCCTTCCTTCCTTCCTTCCTTCCTTCCTTCCTTCCTTTCTCTTTCTCTCTCTCTCTCTTTCTCTCTCTCTCTCTCTCTTTCTTTCTTTTCTTGACACGGAGGTTTTTCTGTGTAGCCCTGACTGTCCTGTTTCTCACTCTGTAGACCAGGCTGGCCTTGAACTCACAGAGATCTGCGTGCCTCTGCCTCCTGCACCACCACACTGGGCTTTTTGTTTATTTGTTTGTTTATATGGTCGGTGTGAGTGTATGTGTGTGTGCAGGAGTATGCACAGAGAGGCTAAAAGGACATCAGGAGTCTTCAGATATCACTTCCCATCTATTCCTTTGAGGCAGACTTTCTCTCTGCCAAATCTGTTCAGATTTTCTTCGCTAGGCTAGAAGCCAGGCAAGGTGAGAGTCCATGACTGTTATGACAGGGAACATGGCAGCAGCCACGCAAGCATGGCACTGGAGCAGTAGCTGAGACACAACCGTGAGGCAGAGAGCTAAGAGGGAAAGGTGTGGGCTTTGGAAATTTCAAAGCTGGACCTAGCGGCACACCTCCTTAACAAGGCTGCACTTCCTGATCCTTCCCGAACAGTTCCTTAAACTGAGGACCAAACATTCACGCATAGAAGCCTATGGTGGGGGGCATTCTCATTCAAACCACCACACTCAGCTTGTTATGTGGATGCTGGGATCTGAACTCGGGTCCTCGGGACTTTGCAGCAAGTATTCTTAAAGAGCTAAGCTATCTCTCTAGCCCCTTTTGCAGGAGGGAAAGTCAAGAAAGTCAAGAACCAAATATACATGCTCAGTCCTGATGGCAACTTAATGATCTGGGTTGGGTGGGGGTCGGGGGCTCCCCTTATCTGAGGAATAGGGAAGGGAGGATGGGGGAAGAGGGAAGGAGGGTAGGACACAGGAGGAAATGAGGGAGGGGGCTATAATCAGGATGTAAAGTGAATAAATAAATTAATTAAAAACAAAGAACCAAATATGGGCTGCGCATCGAGGTCCTGTTTAAAATGAATAAGTCAGTCTAAAGGAAGACATTAAAAGTTGCCCACCAGGGCTGGAGAGATGGCTCAGAAGTTAAGAACACGGGCTGCTCTTCCAAAGGTCCTGAGTTCAATTCCCAGCAATCACATGGTGGCTCACAACCATCTATAGTGAGATCTCGTGCCCTCTTCTGGTGCACAGGCAGACATGCAGGCAGAATGCTGTATAAATAATAAATTAGCAAGGAGGGAGAGACTCCCCTAAAAGGGAGCTGACACAGGCGGGAACCCTGAGATCCTGGGATGGATGTGGCGTCCATTTTGATGAGGCTGGTGGGAGGTGGTCCAAGCTCCTCCTCCCGCTCTGTACTTGAGGTGTCAGGGTTAGGCAGGGCAGAGATGTGTGGAATGCTGACCAGGCTGTCATCTCCTATCCCCTGTGCCCAGGGCTTCGCCTCTATGTTCTCTGGTCGCACATCCCGGAAGTCGATCTCACACCCAGAGTCTGGAGGCGCCTCTGCCATGGCAGAGGATGAGGAGTACCGGAACCCCACGGAGGTGCAGATGAGCCAGCTGGTGCTGCCCTGCCACACGAACCACCGTGGGGAACTGAGCGTTGGACAGCTGCTCAAATGGATCGACACCACAGCCTGCCTGTCAGGTGAGGCGTGCTCCAGGCTCTTCGCCGTCGAATCTCCACCGCTTGTCCTGGAGAACCAGGCCAGGGGCCTCAGTTTTTGGGGATCTCTTCCTCTCTCAAGAGTACCTCGCTTGTTCCCCTTCTGGGTGCGGTTCCTGCAGGTCTGGTCCCCTGCCTCAGATGCCCTGTTCATCTGCTCGTTGTCAGGGTGGTCTGTCCCTCTCCCCCAGTTTCCCCAGCTCAGAGTGTTGGTACCATGCAGCTGTCTCTCTCTGCCCCGCCTGCATCCTTAACCACAGCTATTTCCTAACTGGCTGGTACAGGCCAGGCACAGAGACTCATTATGGGTGCTCATGGTCCTCTCCGCGGTAGGATTTTGTAATGTTTGTGTTCTCCAGCCTCCAGAGTCTAAACACCAGCAGGGTTTGAGAGGTCCTGAGCCAGCTGAGTGGTCAGGGAAATGGCTCCAGGGGGAACAAAGGGCTGAAGCAGAAGTGGGAATAGAGGGGTAGGCATTCCTTGCGAAGAGGCCCCTGGGAGATATTTTTGGTCAGAGGCCCGTGAGACATGCTAACATCTGGCTTTCCTCTCTCGAGCCAGCGGAGAGGCATGCCGGCTGCCCCTGTGTCACGGCTTCCATGGATGACATCTACTTTGACCATACCATTAGGTAAGAGGCCCTCTGGCTTTATTTCCCTTTTGTTGTCATTCCTCCCCGCCTCCTGCTCAGGGCCTGTATCCCTATCTCCCTACTTACCATGCTGTGTGGCACTTGGAGCTGGCTCAACTGACTAACAGCTTTGGAAAGTGGAACCGTGATGTTTGGGGGTGGAAGATCTTTCTACAGCTGTCAGGGAGAGTGGTGTGTTAGGAGGGGCCTATTGCTAGGTGCTGTCAGGTGGGCTTTCCTGTCAGGGTGGGGCTAAAGGTTTGCAGTTGGAGCAACTCCTGTGGTGGAGTACAGAGGCCTAAGGCCAGGCTGTGGAAATGTGCAGAGCTTGGGGGCCCATGTGTCATGTGGTGCCGTGTGACTCTGGGTAAGTCAGAGCCTCTCTCTGGGCCTTGTTTTCCTTACCTGTAAAACGAAAGGATTTGAGTTCAGTCAGGAAATCGTTCTTCTGGCTCAGACATTTTTTCATGGGTCCTTGGTCAACCGGACTATAGGGAGGCCCCTGGCCTTGCAAGGCACGGGGACTCAGCCTGTGCTAGAAGAGTGAGCCAGCCACCCTTGGATCGCACCCCTCCAGCTCTTACTCAGGGAATCCTTTCATTTTCAGTGGCTGTCCAGGTTAGAAAACTTCTCCTTACCTTACATGCTTTACCACCGAGCCTTCTCAGGCTGGGAAACAAGGAGGCTGCTGAGCCCTGGGCCCAGGCCAGGCCTCACATAGAGCTCTTGCCACCCGCCCACTCCTCGATGTGCCAGCCATACACAGACCATCAGTGCCAAGGGCTTATTCAGGGCTGGCCGGTGCCCTATGTGACAATAAGGAGGATGTCTGGCCAGTCCCTGGACTCAGCTGTCAATCGCTTGTTCACTCTGTACTCTGGATTAGTTAATGTGCTGGCTAGTTTTATGTCAGCTTGACCCAAGCCGTCATTTGGGAAGAAGGGACCTCGATTGAGAAAATGCGTCTGTCAGATTGGCCTAAGGGCAAGCCTGTGGGTCATTTTCTTGATAAATGATTGATGTGGGAGGGCCCAGCCCCCTGCGTGTTATGGCCCTCTGGGCTGGTGGTCCTCGGTTCTGTAAGAGAGCGGGCTGAGCAAGCTATGGGGAGCAAGCCAGTAAGCAGCACCCCTCCACGGCCTCTGCATCAGCCCCTGCCTCCAGGTTCCTGCCCCAAGTTTTTGCCCCGATTGTCTTAGATGATGGACTGTGATATGGGAGCGTGAGTGAAATCAACTGTTTACTTCCCAAATTGCTTTTGGTCATGGTGTTTCATCACTGCAATAGAAAACCTAGTTAAGATCAGAGAGCTGGGCATGGTGGTACACACCTTTAATCCCAGCATTCAGGGAGGCAGAGGCAGGTGGATTGCTGAGTTCGAGGCCAGCCTTGTCTACAAAGACAGGACAGCCAGGACTCCACAGAGAAACCTTGTCTTGAAAAACAACACAAAACAAAAAACATAGTTGAGAGCCTTAACTAGTCCAGAAAGGATTGGTGTCATGCTAGGTCTGGGGACACAAACTGCCGGGACACAGTCCTTATACCCACTACCCAGTCTGCAGAGGAACAGATAGAGAAATGTCATTTGCATTTGCGGTGGGAAGTTGGGGGTTGAAGTGTGTGGCTCAGTGGCAGAGCATGTGATCAGCATGGAGAGCCCTGGGTTCCAGTCCCACCACCACCACCACCACAGAAAATCGGAAGTCCCCCAGTGACAGTGGGCTCTGTTGGGTTTCCCTTTTATCTCCCTTCCCCTCAGTTCTGGGAATCCAACCCAGCTAGGATCAGTTTGATAAACAGTTTCAGCTTGACAAAAGGCTCTTATTAATGCCTTACATTTATTTTTTTTCAATGTATTGCTTAGAACGTCCTTTGAATTTGTTAACATATTTAACAATGAAGGCTACAGTATGAGGTCTTTGTTGTTGGTATCTTCCTTTTACAGAGGGGGAAACTGAGGCACAGAGAACTGAGGAAACCTGTTCAGGTCACACAGCAGGGGGAGGACCCAGAGTTGACTATCAGGTGGCTGTCTGGCCCAAGGGTCTTTGCTTTTTTATCCGTGCACTCTGGAGGTTGGGGGTGGCAGGGGAGGGCATCGAGGGAACTTCCTGGAGTGGCCTGAGCTGGTTGGGGGGGAGGGACTGTGAGCCTTGTGATTTGGAGGCTGTGATACCGTGTGTGGGTCTGCTGTGGTCCCTGCTGCTGATTTGAGCTCTTCTTGTTGGGCAGCACGGAGAGGGTAGGGTGCATATGTGGGCCAGAAGGTGACAATGAGTCTGGGCAGAGGGGTACAGAGAAGGGCACACTGTAGAGAGCCCGGGGCATGCTGGTGGCCAGGATAGGCCTGGCAGCTCCTGAGGACAGTTTCAGGTTTCCTTTTGTTTGTTTTAGTTTTTGCCATTGGAAAATATTGCAAGCCAGGCATGGTGGTGCACAGCTGTAGTCTTAGCACCTGGGAGACTGAGACAGGGGCATTGCTGTGAGTGTGTTTCAAAACCAGCTTGGTTTATATAACATAATAAAACTCTGTCTCAAAAATAACCTCCAGGGCTGGAGAGATGGCTCAGAGGTTAAGAACACTGGCTGTTCTTCCAAAGGTCCTGAGTTCAATTCCCAGCAACCACATGGTGGCTCACAACCATTTATAATGAGATCTGGTGCCCTCTTCTGACCTGCAGACTTACATCCAGCAGAACCCTGTATACAAAATTAAAAAAATCTTTAAAAACAAAAAACAAACAAACAAACAAACAAACCCAAAACCTCCAAACAGCCAGCCCATGAGATCATGTCAGAGAAGGTCCCTGTTCCTATTATTGGGGAACCCTCTTGGACACAGAGCTGCCATGGGCTACATCTGTGCAGGGGTTCTAGGTTATCTCCATGCATGGTCCTTGGTTGGAGTATCAGTCTCAGCAAAGACCCTGTGTCCATGTTTTTTTGGTTCTGTTGCTCTCCTGGTGGAGCTCCTGTCCCCTCGGTCTTTCTATCTTCCCCTTCTTTCATAAGACTCTGCCCAGAGTTTGGCTATGAATCTCAGCATCTGCTTTGATACAGTGCTGGGTAGAGTCTTTCAGAGGCCCTCTGTGGTAGGCTCCTGTGCTGTTCCCTGTTTTCTCCCTCTTCCAATGTCCACAGAGGAAGACAAAGAAGCCAGTCCTGATGAGACCTGAAAGACTAGGGTCCAATGGAAGGGGAGGAGAACCTCCCCTATCAGTGGAGTGGGGGAGGGGCATAGGAGAAGAAGACCGAGGGAGGGTGGGATTGGAAGGGGATGAGGAGAGGCTACAGCTGGGATACAAAGTGAATAAACTGTAATTAATAAAATAAAATAAAAAATTAAAAAAATAACCTCCAAATAAACACACTAACTTAATTAAATAAATGAAAACATTTCAAGAGACTTCCATGCTTGGAAACCACTGCTCAGGAGCGGAGGCAGGAGCACCGGGATTTCAAGGTTAGCCTGGGGTACATAGTGAGACCCTGTCTCAAACAACAGAAAACAAAGCGAAATATTTCCAAACGTATCTGTAAGGACTAGGAACTCATTTTAAATGACTTCCACATGATTATCCCACCTGAAAAATGGCCACACCGACTTGTGGGTTTGTCTCGCCAGCTGGTCAATGTCCTTGACCCTTAACCTCTCACCCCTAATCAGCTCTCTTGAGTGGAACTGTTCTCCCTTTCTTTCTTTCTCTCTCTCTCTTCCTCATCTCTTCCTCAGAGTTTCTGTGTTGCGGATACCTGGTCATTTGCTGACTTGAGACCCCATCATTTGAGTTCTGCTGTGAGCCCTATCCTGGCTTAATGCAACACGTCCCACTGTTTCCCCAAGGACAAATGGGTCCTAGGGAAGGGCTGGCCGTATTGGTTCATTTAAGGGGCCACCTCTGTGCATTGTGAAGACTGTGTGGAAGGTGTTGGGGAGCCAGAGGCCCACAGGGGGCTCTCCCGGGGAGATGGGCAGGGCCAGGCTGAGTCCTGGGGATAGAGGACAGGCAGGAAGCCTTGATGAGAAGCTCCTGGGTCCAGATGGGTGTCGGGGAGGTGGTAGGTGTGTGTCAGCGCCACAGCTATCAGTGAGTACTTGTCAGGGGCTCAGGGGTGCTAGGGAAGCACTCTGTCCTGAGTCACTCCCCGCCCTCTGCTTATAAAATATTGTTTTTATTATTTTAAATCATTTGCCTGAGCTGGGTGTGGTGGTGCACACCTTTGATCCCAGTACTCTGGAGACAGAGGCAGGTGGATCTCCGTCAGTTCGAGGCCAGCCTGGTCTACAAAGCGAGTTCCAGGATAGCCAGCACTACAGAGAGATACCCTGTCTCAAAAACCAGCAACAACAAAGTAATTATTTGTCTCTGTGTGTGTGTGTGTGCGTGTGCATCTGTGTGTGTATGTGAGTGTGTATATGTGTGTGTGAATGTGTGTGTTAAGTACAGATGTCTGTGGAGTCCAGAGGCATTAGATTTCTGCAGCTGAGTCTATAGGCTCACGTGTATAATCTATAGGTGAGCCACTGAGCATGGGTGCTGGGAACTGAACTCAGATCCTTTACAAGGGCAGTAAGTGCTCTTAACCACTGAGCCATCTCTCCAGGCACCCCACCCCCGGCCCCTTTTAGCACCACAGAAAGATAAGTTCATTTAAAAACAGCAGTCCCCTATCCCCTGTGAGTAATCTATTCCCAGATCCCTGATGGGTGTCAGGAACCCTGGCTGGCACCAATCCCCACACATACCATGAATGTCCCTTATAGGTCCACAGCCATGCTAAGGCTTAGTTCAAAGTTAGGTGCAGCCGGGGTTTAACAGAAAAAGGCTAAGCCAGGCCTGGTGGCACAAGCCTGTCATTTCAGCTTCTCCAGAGCCTATGGTAGGAGGACCAGCATGAGCCACAGGGTGAATTCAAGGTCAGCCTGGCCGACTTAGTGAGACCCTGTCTCAAAGTTAAAATAAAAAGAGAGCCGGGGATTCAGTTTAGTGGTAGAGCTTTTTGCCTAAGGCCAATCTCCAGGACTGAGGTGGAGGAGGGGACGCTTATAATAAAATTGATCAATTATGACAACATTTTTAATAATAAACATTACAGTCTTTGAAGTTGTCCTTCTCTTGCAATCCTAACAATATACTTTCATAAGCATTAAAACCTTTAAACTTTTTACTAATATTATGTGTGTGGGTGCTTTGCCCGCCTGTACGTCTGTGCGTTGCATGTGTGCAGGGTCCACGGAGGCCAGAAGAGGGCGTCAGGTCCCCTGGAACTGGAGTTACAGGTGGCTGTAATGCTCTTAACCACCGAGCCATCTCTCCAGCCCTCTTTTCTAACTTTCGATCACAAACACTTCAGCACACATGGAGAGGTGGGACGTGTCACTGGTGCTAGGTGACGTCACTGGTGCTATAGCTCCCCCTTGGCTGATGTCCTCTGTCTGCAAATGGATAAGCGCATATAAAAACGCATCTTACGGACCACACTGCTCTGCCCGAGTGCCAGCATGGCTGACAACATTAACAGAGACGAAGTGTCCAGCACTGTGAGCAGAAGCCCCTCATCGAGCCCCTGCACTGACTGGTCAGGGTTCAGCTACCCCGGCTCTCACTGGGCCTCAGAGGTATAGGCAGTCCCATGCGCTCGTTCCCAGAGCTGTACGTACAAGGAAACAGCTTCAGAGAGGTGAGGTGACGTGCCCCAGGTCACCAACTTATGGTGTGACAGTTCATGCAGAGCATGACAGATCTAGTCTCCTGTGGCCAGGCTATGGCCTTCCTTGTAACTGGCATGCCCCTTGGAAGCTGTGGGCATAAGCATGTTCATGAGCCACGGTGAGATGAGGTAAAAGGACATCCTGAGGTCACAGTGATTGAACTGGGGCAGTTCTAGTCTTTTGCCCTCCTTACCCCGACAGCCCATCAGCTGGGCACGCTCTGCTGTGCCCAGTTAGGCACAGGGCAAGCTAGGTGGCTCCCAGGAGACTTCCATGGACGCAGAAAACATTCCCAGAAGGACAGGCTGCAGCTGGGAAGAACCAGGCTGCTTCAGTGTGTCTAGAATCCTGGCGCTTCAGCAAGTTACTTGGGTGACCTTGTTAGCTGGGTGACCTTGGACAAATGGCTTAGCCTCTCTGATGCCCAGCCCTTTCCAAACCCGGCTCCAAGTTTGGTGTAATGCACACTTAGCACCTTCAAGTGTTCCATTTCCCTGCCCATTCCTCTCTCCAGCCATTATCACTTGGCAAGCAGCTGTGGAGGTCTCGCCCTGCCTCATGTGTTTGGCGAGCAAAACATATGCTCCCCGGGCTGGGCTGTGACTCACAGTAGAGCATGTGGCTGCCTGGCACAGGCCCTGGCCTTTATGAACCTTGGAAATGAAACAAGAAGAGAGAGAAGCCAGCGGCTTTGGCCCAGTGCAGTTTAACGGGTGGGGTGGGCAGAGGAGGAAGGAGTTTAGGAGGGCTGCCCCAGGGAGGAAACTATGGAGCAAAAAGAGGTCATGGAGCTCCTAGAGAGTGGGGCAGGAGGGAGAGAGAAACGTAGGGAAGCCATGGAATGCATGCTCATGTCTGCTGGCCTGCTGACATTGCAGATGTGACTATGTTCTGGGAGGCGCCGGGTGTCTGAGGCCCCTGTCCTCTCCCGTGGTCCCCCTGGAAGGCTCACCTCCTGCTTTCTTCTCCTCAGTGTCGGCCAAGTGGTGAATATCAAGGCCAAGGTGAACCGGGCCTTCAACTCCAGTATGGAGGTGTGTGTGGCTGGCCCTGCCTGGGGTGGGGGGTGTGTGGGATGGCCCGGGGGGGGGGGGGATGGCCCTCTCTGTCTTTTAAGGTCCAAACCCAAGCCCCTTTACACTGTAGGACCCTGACTAGAGTTCCAAAATGTCTGGCTGGGACAGGAGGACCTAAGACCTTCCTTGCTAACATCCCATAGCACAGGGGACAATATGGAGGCCAGGGAGAGGACGGAGCTTGCTCAGGGCGTCTCTCCTGGCCAGGCACATTCAGTAGCAGATGGTGAAGGCAGAGGATGGCAGTGCTGTGTCTGGCCATGGTGCTGCAAAGTGGGGAGACTGGGCTTTTGCCCATTAGCTCACCTCGATGGCCTCTGTGTCCACTTCTGTACAGTGGGCTCAGGGCTTCTGCACTCGGCCCTAAAGGTTCAGTGGCAGGACGGCTCAATGGTATGTAGGTTTTGTGAGCAACCAGGGACTTGGTTTCTTCTGAGCCCAGCGAGCCATTGATGCCTGAGCACCACAGAGGCTGGGGTAACTAATGGGGTCTTGACGATGCTTCTGGGCAGGATTATATTCTCCTATGCACCCCTCCACGGATCTGTCCTTTGAGAACGAACAGTGGACAGGGGCACGTTTTAACCCTTTCAGTAATCCCTTGAGGGCAGCTGTGGCCATCCTCCTTCTATGGATGAGGAAATGGAGGCAGATGGGGGAAGTGAATTACCCAGGGTTTTTCTGGGGAACTAGAGGTGGAGTCAGACCCAAGCCTTGGTCCCTGGTGTTCCTCCCCTGGTGGGTGACGCAGGAGCTCCACAGACCCAGCCTGGTGGCTCTTCAGCCTCACCAAGCTGCAGGCCTTCAGCAGCCTGCTTCCCTTCCTCCCTCCTCCCACGTCCCTCTCCAGGTGGGCATCCAGGTGGTCTCTGAGGACCTGTGTACTGAGGAGCAATGGAGTGTGTGCAAAGCCTTGGCCACCTTTGTGGCCCACCGAGAGCTCTCCAAGGTGGGCGGCTGTCCCAGCTGTTCTGTCGTCGTACCCACCATGCCCCAAGTAGGGCCCTCTGTGACCTCACCCAGGTGCCTCCTTCTCCTTTCCCCGTCGCTTTCTGCACGGGAGGAGTCTTCAGAATACTACATTCTAAACAGATCTCTCTATTTTCTGGGTCTTTGCCCAAGAGGGGTTCTTGGGGGACATTTGGAGAGGACTGTGCTCTGTCGGGTTGCGGTGGAGACACGATAGAAGGTGGTCGCAGAGGGGAGAGATCCCTGGAGCTTCTCCCCACAGCAGCCCGGGCCCCCTAGGTACCAGTGTCAAGCATCAGGCCGCTGTACTGTCTCAGGAAACTTGTGGCCCCCCGTCTCCCGGCCAACAGGGGAAGCTGAAGCAGGTCACGCCGCTGACGGAGGAGGAGAAGACGGAGCACGGTGTGGCCGCTGAGCGCCGCCGCATGCGGCTGGTGTATGCCGACACCATCAAGGACCTGCTGAGCCACTGTGCCATCCAGGATGGTGAGCGCGTGTCTGTGCGTCAGAGGGCAGCCGGGGTCCTCGAAACCCCTTTGGGTGGAAGGAGGAAGGGATTTCCCTTTGGGCCTCTTTCCCTGGTCATCTCAGGCTCCTCTGGCCTCACTGGCCTCAAGATCTCTTGGAGGGAAAGAAGGTTCTGGGGTTACTCACTCGCAGCCCAGGAGTGGTGGGGGTGGAGTGGGAACCTATAGAAATCCCTGTCACCCACAATGCATTTGGGCCTCTGGGAGAGATGATGTTTGGGAAGGTGATACTGGGCTAGGAATTTTAAAAAGTGTCTGTAAATGTGTGTGTATATGTTTTCTCTCCTCCTACCCCAAATAAAAAGTTAAAAAGCGAGGCTTCCTCCATCCCAGAACTCAGGTCATCTCCCCAGAGACAAAGAGGCCCTACCTGGGTTTGGATATCTCTCTAGGGGTTCTTTCTGTGGATTTAAGCAAAGCATGTGCTATTTAGTTTCCTGTTTTTACCCTGAAGGGGACAGACAGGATATGTTGTTCCCATAACTTCATCTTGATTCCTCCCCTATTGATGGTTGTTCCCTGTTGGTACAGGATGATCTATCTGCCTTGGACTGGGTGGGGTTCTGGCAGGTGGTGAGGTGAAGATGAAGGCCCCTTGGGGCCTTATCCATCTTCATGTTCTTATGTGAGGACTTCTTTGATATGGAAATTGGAGGAGCCACTTTTCAGAGAAATAAAAAATAATTCAGCTGAGCAAGGTCACACCCACAAGTAATCTTAGCACTCTGGAGGCTGAGGCAGGAGGATCATGAGTGATATAGGCCAGCCTTGATTACATATAAAGTTCAAGGCCACCCTGGGATACATAGTGAAATCCTGTCTCAAAACAAACAAAAACTGAGTGTTGGCTGGGCATGGTGGCACACACCAGCAATTCCAGCAGTGACATTGTAAGACCAAGACCAGCCTGGCTGTACAGCAAGTTTGAGGCTAGCCTGTACTAGCTTATGTCCCTTCTCTCCTATCCTCCCCTCCTTTTTTTTTTTTTTTTTTTTGAGATACAGTTTCTTCCTGTAGCCTTGGCTGTCCTGGACCCTCTTTTGTAGACCAGGCTGGCATTGAACTCTGCCTGCCTCTGCCTCCGAGTGCTGGGATTACAGGCGTGTGCCACCGTGCCCAGCTTCTCTCATTGGTTACCCACGGCCAGTCTAGGCCTTGTGCTTACCTGCTGGTAGTAGATTAATGTTCTGGGATGAGGCTCCGTGTCCTGGGACCTCCATGGACAGTTTATCCTTAGGGACTCTCTCACCTCCTTGCCTTCCTCCCCGGCCAGATCTGGACAACAAGGATTGCAGCAATATGGTGCCAGCTGAGAAGACCCGAGTGGAGAGCGTGGAGCTGGTGTTGCCTCCTCATGCCAATCATCAGGGCAATACCTTTGGAGGCCAGATTATGGCCTGGATGGAGAACGTGGCCACCATTGCGGCCAGGTGAGATGGCCTCTATATGCCTTTTCTCCTCTGCTTCCAGAGGCTATATCCTTGGCAAGAGAAACCCTTGTTGGTGTCAGCATTCAAGGCTCCAGAAGCTTGGGTGTTCTGCTAGGATAACCCTGGATGTTTATACCTATAGAGCCAGAGAGGAGCCGTTTCTGTGAGCTGGCCATGCCTCCTCCTTCTACCCACCCATCACCCCAATCTAGCTTTGCCTGCACTTCAGTAGTAACTGCTCTGTCAGGCTCTGTCCCCCCCTCTATTTTCTAGGCCTTGATTTTGCTCCTGGTATGACCGCCCATGGCTCAACACAATGCCCAGCCCCACCATGAAGCCACCTTGGGCCGATCCCTTTTTCTAGGCATGAAAATGAGTCCTACTTCCTCTTGTAGGCCCTGTGCTGGCCTGAGGCTCATGGTACTCCGGATGTTGGGGGTTAAAAAAATAGTCATGATAACTGGGGGTGCTTACTCAACACACTTGTGCTTCCATGGCCTTGTCCTTGCCTTGTCCTTTCTGTTTTCTCAGCCCTCACAACCCACCTTCCTCCACTAGGCCAGTCTTCATTCTCAGAGCCCAGCTCAGGCCTCCTCTCCCCTGAGGTTACAATGGAGATAGCATCCAAGCAATACCATTTGAGAAGCCTGGGCCGTAAATGGGGAGGAGACTTGAGAAGGTCCAGGGCCCGGATGGTCGGGGAAAGCTTCGTGGTGGAGGAGCATCTCATTGGGGCCTCCAGTGACAAGAAACTTTTAGGGAGGGGTGAGCTTCAAGGTGTCAGGGAGCATGGACACTGAGGCGAAAATGCCGAGGGGAGGAGGGGTTTGCTTCCGATCATACGCTACCCGCCTGCTTTCTTCTAGCCTCCAATTCAGCTCCTTTTCAGCTTCAGCATGCTAAGCTGGAAACAGCTTTGGTGCTGTACACTGAGAAGAATGATCCCAGGGCTGAGCAGAGGACCATTCCTGTGATCCAGGATGGGCTAGGGGCTAGGTACTGGAGAAATCTGGCCCAAGCACCCTGGTGCAGTACCAGCCATTTCTCCTGTCTCCCCAGCCGGCTGTGTCACGCCCACCCTACACTCAAGGCCATCGAGATGTTCCATTTCCGAGGCCCATCACAGGTGGGGGACCGTCTGGTGCTCAAGGCCATCGTGAATAACGCCTTCAAGCACAGGTGAGGGGTCAGGGTGGGTGGGGCTGGGCGGCCGGGGGGTTGAGGGTTCTTGCTGATGCAGACCTGCCAAACCTTACCCCAGCAGGTGAGGTCTGAATCACTGTGCTGACCACACGGCCCAAGTTTAGCTGGTGTTCCCTCTTCCGGAATGTTCTACGGCTCCCACTGTTGTCCAGTGGTAGGGTTAGGGTCTTTGGGTTTTCTGTCGGTGCTGTGCCTGCCACCCACTGGGAAGGTTGCTGTGCTTGTATGCCCCGTCTCTCTCCTGCCTGGCTGGAGGACTGAGCTCTAGGCTTGCACAGTTCACAGGGCCTCCTCTTGCTCATGATTCTCAGGTCCTTTCCGACCCATGTCCTAAGACAGGTATTCTAAAAATCTCACCTTGGATTGAGTTCTCATGTCTGTTCTCACCACAGCTGACTATTTCTGAGAACTCAGTATGCTCATTAAAGGTGAGCTGCGATCTGGAGCCGGGAAGCCTGGGTTCGAGTCTGGCTCTGCTTTTCACAGTCTGTGAAAAGCTTTGAGCAAGTTCTTTATCATGTCTGAGCGTCCGTTCTTTCTCTGGGAGAAAGCTAGAGAGAATGCCCGGTGAGGACCAGGGCCTACTGTGCAGAGCTTCTTGCCATGGCTGCTGGTATTTGCAGTTCAATCAGCCCACTCTCCACCGTGTCTCAGGATCCCTCCAGGCTTGTTTCTTCCCACAGCTTGTCTCTTGGCCCGTTCTGAGACTTAGTGGCAGTCAGTTCCCTGTTTTAGGTCTTGGTTTCCGGGTCTAAGGCCCACATCTTATAGCTGTAGGACTTCCTGTGGAAGGAGTGTCGGTGGCTACTGTTTACAGGTGATAGGGATAATACATTTTCCTTGTGGAGCTGTTAGGAGCATGGCTGAGGCCGTGCCTGGGAATCTGCAGGTAATGAGCAGTTCCTAGTGAGACTGTCTGCCTCTTCTGTGTCTCCTCTATATCAGAAGCCCTGCGGGTTTATTTTATTTACTTACTTACTTTTTGCAGCACTAGTTACGGCACTGGCTTTGCCCATCTGTGTTGGATAAATGCTCTACCACATCCTTGGCACCTTTTCTATCTCTTATTATGTTTTCTACTTTTAAAAACTGTGTATGTGCCTGGCAGGAGCGGTGCACCCTTTTAGTCCCAGCACTTGGGAGGCAGAGGCAGTGGCATCTCTGCGAGTGCAGGGCCAGCCTGGTCTGCATAGAGAGTTCCAGGACAGCCAGGGCTACATAGTGAGACCCTGTCTCAAAAAAACAAAACAAGATCGATGTGTATACATGTGAGTGTTTGTGTGTTTGCACAGGCGTTCACGTATGTGTGGCTGGCCTTGGAAGCTGGAGAATAACCAGTCCTCAGGCCCCACTCACCTTATTTTGAGAGAGTTTTCTCCTTGGCCTGGGGCTTGCCATGGTTATTCGGGCTGCCAGCAAGCCCCACAGATGCTCCTTTCTTCGCATCCCCAAGGCTGGGACTGTAAGCATATGTCACCACACTTGGCTTTTAGGTGGTTCTGGCTATTGAACTCGGGTCCTTGTGCTTGTACTTTATGGGTTGAGCTATCTCCTCAGCCCCTATTATTAATTATTATTTTTTATTATGAATTTTGAGAAAGAGTTCTATGCTGTTACTAAGGTTGGCCTCTAACTCATGTCAATCCTCCTGCCTCCGCATCCCTAGTGCTGTGATTACTAGCACACGACAGCATGATAGCTCCTTTGGAATTTCCAATGACTTAGTTTTTAAAAATTACATTTATATATATTTATTGTGTATGTGGTGAGTGTGTGTGTGTGTGTGTGTGTGTGTGTGTGTGTGTGTGTGTGTTTTACGGGGGCGGGGAGTATGCGTGAGCATGCTCACGTGGAAGTCAGAGGACAGGCTGTGGGAACCAGCTTTCTGCTTGTGCTATGTAGATCCCTGGGACCAAATTCAGGTCGTGGGACTTGGCAGCTGGGACTTTGCTGCTGAGCCGTCTCACCGGCCCTTTGATGACTTCTGGGTGTCTTTGCTTTCTTGCTTGGTTGACTCCCGGGGCTGTTAGGCGGACGCCTGGCTGGGCGGGTTCACCCATCCCTGGGTCACACACGCTGGGGTGCTCTGTAAGATTACTGACGAGAACAGCATGTTTGGTCCTGGCTGCTGGAAGAAGTGCAGGAGCGTATGCGCACTCTCTGCACGCCTGCCCGCCTGTGCGCGTACTTCCGTGTGAGTGTGTGCCGTGGACGGGCCTGGCCTGAGGAAGGGCCGTGGGACCTGACCTTCTGTTTCGCTTGGCCTTAGCATGGAGGTGGGGGTGTGCGTGGAAGCTTACCGCCAGGAGGCAGAGAAGCAGCGCCGGCACATCAACAGCGCCTTCATGACCTTCGTGGTCCTGGACAAAGATGATCAGCCTCAGAAGCTGCCCTGGATTCGTCCCCAGCCTGGAGTGAGTGCCTTATCCCCAACACTCCTCAGCAGCCATTCTGGGAACAGCCCCATCCCTGGCTCTTTGTGGGTGGGGAGGAGACAACCAAATCCGAGTGTCTTGCTCTGCCTGCCAGAACTGGAACATACCGTGGGGTCTGGCTGATGTTGGCTGTTCATGGACCCGAATAGCCCATAAGGATTACAGAGACCCCTGGTTTGGGAGCCATGGGCTGGGAGGGCCCTGCCCCTGCCACGTTCTCACACTTAATATCTCTGAGGGTTTCGGTCCTTATCTGTGTAATTGGTATGTCTGCAACTTCCGCCTTCTGAGTTGTGGCTGTGGGGAAGCAGCCGCCTGCAAAGCCTTGGAGAAGTGGTGACGGTCGGCATTCTGGCGGCAGGGGCAAGGGCACTCAATGACTGGGCTCTGTGCCTGTGAGGACACCCTCCTGGCTGGCTGGGGCCGGTTGCTGTCTTTGTGATTTTGAGTCTGGGTGAGGTTGAAGAGGGGTGGCAAAGAGGTTGGCTCTGGAGCTGACCTTCTGAGTTCTCACCCTGGCTCCACCCCATACTCCCATGATCCCTCTCAACCTCAGTTTCCTGGTGTGTGCACTGGGAATCGAAGGTCCTAGACCCAGGATCATGTGACAGAAAGCCGGTGTGGTCTCAAGCAGGGCCCTCGACTTCCCATTGAGGGCCCAGTGAATGTGGCCCTGAGTTCCATCGTGAGGTCCTTTCACCATCTCATTACCATCCTCAAAGGCTGTGTGCTTACGGCTTGAGGCACCCTGGTGCTTTCTCAGTAAGGGTGTTTTGACACCTGCTGCTCTGCCCAATCTAAACCTCCCTGTGGGGCTGTGGCAGTGCCCTCTGGCCCCAGGGGACAGGGATGGCAGAGCTATGGGCCAGCTGGTCAGCCCACCTGCACCACAAACCTGTCCCTGTGTCCTTTCTAGGAGGGTGAACGGCGGTACCGAGAGGCCAGTGCCAGGAGGAAGATCCGCCTGGACAGGCGAGTGGGGCTGGGCAGTGGGCGGGGGGGGGGGGGGGGGGGGGGGGGGGGGGGGGGGGCGTGCTTCAGGGCTCCACCCGCCGGCCCCAGGACCTTCAAGCTTCTTCAGGGACACTCCCGGGCTCAGTGCTGGGTTGTCTTCCCCACCCCCTTTTACATTTTTATTTTGAGATGGGATCTCACGCTGTAGCCCTGTAGCCCAGGCCGGGCTGGAACCCACTGAGTTAGCTTAGGCCAGTCTTGAACTCTTGGGAGCTCTCCTGCCTCTGTCTTGTGGGCTGGCACTTTGCATGGGCAGACTCTTGTTTCCGTGTTGTCACACAGCATCTTGAGGCCTTTCTAGACACAGGGGCCTTGAGGACAGAGGGTAGATCTTTTCTCTTCAGATCTGCCTTTGGTTCTGGCTTGGTCTGGGTCATCTTAAATCTTGTGTTATTTTTATTTTTTTAAATTTTTTTTTATCCCATTGACTCTGAGGCCTATTTGTTTGGCCTGTTTGATGAAAGGGTCAAATCCCAGCACCTGGGATGATGAGGTAGAGGATTGCCACAAGTTCAAGGACAACCTGGGCTATACAGAGAGACCCGTCTCAACCAAAACAAATCAACTAAAACGAAACCCGGAAAGGTCTATGGCACAGACCCAGTGGCTCAAGACGTGACCTGGCACATCTGAGTCTGCTGTAAAGCACCCTACAGACTGTAGAGTGCTGTGGATGCATCCGCGTTCACCCTGTTATTAATGGGGAAAGCCCACACTTCCGGGACATGTATCATATGCTCAGCACCGCGCCCCTTGCAAAGCCCCTTGGAGGGAGAGATGGCGTGGATTCCATTCCACAGAGAACACTGAGGCACGGGAGTCGGAGTGTGTTGTTTTTCTCCTTGCCGGCCCCCTGTGAACTGGAGTGCTAGCTGAACCTGTGTGTTCCCAGCTGCTCTCTCCTGGGTGTCAGTGTGCCCAGTCGCCCTGCCAGGCAGAGCGCCAGCGCCCACTGGGCTTGGCACTGGCCTGGCATGAAGTAGCCAGCAGTGATGTCCATCTGCCCAGCACAATGGACTCTGAGAGACCCAGGCTGCCCTCTTCCCTCCCAGGAAGTACCTTGTTGTGTCCTGTAAGCAGTTGGAAGTGGCCCTGTCTGTCCCCTGGGACCCTAGCAACCAGGTAAAGCCGTTTGTCTCAGAGCCCATTGGACCCTTTTCCCAAAACTCAGTTCCTTTCCCCCTGTCACACAGCCTCCACCCAGGGACTCCAGGGGCAGGAGAAGGCAGCGTCTGTGTTCTTTCCAGGTGTACCTGAGCTATTACAATGTGTCCTCTCTGAAGACGCTGATGGCCAAGGACAACTGGGTGCTGTCAATGGAGACCGGGGAGGTGAGTGACACACTTCCTCTCCCATACGGCCAGTTACTGCTGCTGCTTCTTTTTTTTTTTTTTTTTAATTATTATTTATTTTTAAGTGTTTTATCTGTGTACCAGATGTATGTCTAATGTGCCCAAGGAAGCCAGAATGGGATTGGCATTAACAGACATCTGTAAGCTGCCATGCTGGTGCTGGGAATCGAACCTAGGTCCTCTGGAAGAGCAGCCGTCTCTCCAGCCCTGATTATTACTTCTTAGAGATATGCTTTCTCTCTGTCCACACTGATCCCTGTCAGAGGTCCGTTTTCTCTTGGTTGTGACTAAGTCTCAGAGACATTCAGCTGCTTCTTCAGTCGGACAGCAAGTCATAGGCTGCCCTGTTGACAGCCTCCTCCAGCAGCATAGTCTGTGGGTGTGGTGCAAGAATGAGGCCGCCCTCTTCTGTGCCGTGCAGGTCCGCCTCTACACCCTGGAAGAGGAGTTCCTGTCCATTCACTTGGAGATGGTGGTGCAGGTGGATGCCGCCCAGGTCTTTCAGCTGCTCTCGGACCTGCGCAGGAGGCCAGAGTGGGACAAGCATTACCGGTGAGGCGCCACATTTTATTTTTTATTATTTTTTTTTATATACATTGGTGTTTTGCCTGCATGTATGTCTATGTGAGGATGTCCGATCCCCTGGAACTAGAGTTGTGAACTGCCGTGTGGGTGCTGGGAATTGAACCTGGGTCCTTTAGAAGAACAGCTAGTACTCTCAACTAGCTGAGCCATCTCTCCAGCCCTCAACCTCTACGTTATTTAAAATTCCATGCCTGTGTGTGTGTATGTGTGTCAGTGTGTGTCAGAAGACAACTTGTGGGTCCCGGGGATTGAACTCTGCAGGCTTGATGGCAAAGAGCCTTACCCATCGAGCCAACTTTGCGGGGTTGGGAAAGTTAATGTTTAAAGCAGCGCGTTTGCTCAGCATCCCTGGAGCCATCTTCCTTTTGCCAGTGCTGTGGCTCAGCAGGGCCTGCATCGCAAGAGCTTCCCTGGGAGGCCGGATGGCCTTGGGAACTGAGTGAGCTGCTCGTCAGCAGCCGACTTCCCAGGAGTCTGGAGAGAGTAGCTGGTTTCTTCCTCCAAAGTCTGCCCTAGGCAGAGCGCTTATCGCCGTTCACACCCCGGCCGGCCTCTTGCCGAAGCGTTTTTTGCAGCCACGGCTGTGCTGTGCTGGGGAAGACTGCTCAGGAGACAGAGTGTTAGCACACAGCATGGGAACTTGAACTTGAACTCCCGGAAGCCACGCAAAGCTGGGCGTGTAGTTCGTGTCTGCGATCCCAGTGGTCCTTCTGCAAGATGGGGGACAGAGACAGGAGACTCCAGTTAGCCTGGCACACGCAGAGGCAAATAGCAATGACTAGTGCCTGAAGCTGTGGCTGTCCGCAATGCACCATTGTGTGAATATTGTGCTCATACTTGCACACACACATGCACGCCAAGTCAAACACACACATACAGAGCAAGAGCTCAAGTGGGTGGCAAGAAGAAATGGGAGAGAGAGAGAGAGAGAGAGAGAATAAACTGTTGTTTTAAAATTCTGTGTGTGGGTGACCTGAGCCTACTGGTGATGTATCCTAGAAGGCTGAGAGGTGATTGGTGGTGGGTGGTGGCCGGGCAGAGTTGCTGGAAAAGATGGGCTGGTATGGACCAGATCACTGAGGGTGAGTGACCCCAGGGTAAAGGGATCCTAGCACACTCCCCTAGCCTGGTCCAGCCAGCCTGCTCCCAAGCGAGCTGCTGTGCACAGCAGAGGGGAGGAGGGGGAAGGGAGGTGCTGTCCTGTGTCCTCACGTGACTGTCCTTGTGTGCCTGTGAGTACCGGCGTCAGCCTATGACTGTATGCGTGGACCAACGCGCGAGTGTGCCTGGGCTGGGACACCCAAGCCCTGTTTCCTCGTGAGCTCTGCGGCCCAGAGTGGGTTATCCCCCAGCCTCAGCCCCTCTGTTCAGCGAGGATGCTGATGATGAGATCCCAGGTGTATGGCTCCCGGCACACACCGGGGACTCGCTGGACGGTGTGTGCAACTACCGGATCCTTGCACGGGTACCCGGGGCGTGTGCACCTGCAGACAGATCTGTGTGTTCACGGTGTCGTCTGTGTGCCCGTACACGTGTGTCCGTGTGTGAGCACAGGCCTGTAGGTAGCTTTCGTGTGCGGTCCCCTGTCTCTGTGTGTCCCCGTTGCTTTTCCTGCTGCTATGATGAGAGACCCTGCCAGAAGCAACTTGAGAGAGAAAGTTATTTATCCTGGCTCCCAGGTCAAGGGACGGTCCACTGTGGTAGGAGAGTCAAGGCTGGAGAAGCTTGAGGCCGTGCTTACCGCAGCCGCAGTGACAGGGCAGAGGGGGTAACTGTGTGCCGGTGCTCAGCTCACTTGGTAAAGTGCTCTCCACTTTATCAAGCCCAGGGGCCCTGCCCAGGGAGCTATGCTGCCCACGGCTGAGAGGGGTCCTCCCACAGCAATTAATAGCATCAGGATAATCTCCTACAGACTCGCCTACACGTCCATCTCCTCAGGGATTCGAGATTCTGTCTCGTTGACCATTGATACTATCAATGGTCACGTGTGTTTGCCTCAGTACTAGTCCGTGTGCCTCTGTGTATGCTTACATGAGCGTGTGCCTGTGTATCTGCTCTGGGCTGTTTGACTTTGTGTCTGGTGTCTGTGTGTGTGTGTGTGTGTGTGTGTGTGTGTGTGTGTGTGTGTGCACGCGTGCGCACGCACCCTGGAGGGCTTCCACCCTTCCTCTGGCTCTGCTGAGCCGTGCGGAGCTAAGGAGCATGCTCCAGAGGCTGTGACCTTCAGGGGCCCGGCAGGGCTGTTCTCCCTCAGAGGGTCGCTGTGGCTCCGGGTCCTGACTTCAGCCTCCCAACAGGAGCGTGGAGCTAGTGCAGCAAGTAGATGAGGACGACGCCATCTACCATGTCATCAGCCCTGCCCTGGGTGCCAACGCCAAGCCCCAAGACTTTGTGATCCTGGCTTCTAGGCGCAAGCCCTGTGACAACGGGTGAGTGAGGCCTTGCCTCCCTCTCTTGGGAAGAGCAGCAGTGTGGAGTCAGAGCTCTGAGCTCTGCTGCCCACTGGTGGTTGGACCCAGAACCCATCAGCTCTTTCTAGGCTGCCAGTGGGGTTTCACCGCGACTGCTCATGAAAGCAAGGCTGTCTGTGGCATTTGCGGCTGAGGCTGCCGCGCCCCAGACCACAGACACAGGGTACCCTTCACACTGCCGTCCCTCGGCCTCTGATGTCTGGAAGCCCGTGAGAGTAACGTGCAGCCAGGATAGACTGCATCTCCTTTTCTGGAGACTGAAAACCCCATTTCACAGGGCCGTGGGGACACACGGAACCTGAAGCTGATGCTGTTAACACAGATGACCCGAGCAAGGCATCAGGCTCTGAGTTACAGGGCAGGGTCCCCGCCTCCTCCTGTGGCTGAGCCCTGACCGCTCGCTCTGACTCTCCTCCAGAGACCCCTATGTCATCGCACTGAGGTCAGTCACGCTGCCCACGCACCATGAGACGCCAGAATATCAGCGTGGAGAGACCCTCTGTTCCGGCTTCTGCCTGTGGCGCGAGGGGGACCAGTTGACCAAGGTGAGGCCTGGTGTCCCCTCTCCCCTTCCACCTATGGGTGACTTGAACTCTGTGCTGGGACCCTTTCAGACCCGGGCCCTCCATGATCTCCTGGCTTTCCCGGCTTCAGCATCAGAAACATTATTGAGGTTTTGTGTAGTCTGTGAGTGGCTGCTGCCGGGGCCTGGAAAACACTCCGTACACAGACTACAGAAAACCTGGCTCTGATCTAAAATCCTGTCTCATTGTTTACTTACCGTGTCCCCCCTTCTTGTCTGGGAGGGCTTAATGGGGCTCGGAGGGCCTCTAAAGCCGAGCAGCTGCATAGTCAGTGTTAATTGAAAAGGTGGGGAGGAGGTGGGGGTGGGAATGCTGTGGCACCGCCCCCCAACCCCAAACCCCAGGCTTGCCGTTTCCCTCGTTTCCCTCGATTCCCTCGTTTCCCTCGATTCCCTCGAAGCCCTAGATTGGCTCCGAGCCTTGCCCAGGGGCTGCCTTGGCCAGCATTGCTGAGGACCTATGCAAAGGACATAGTCCAAGGCGATGTCTCCCACATTTCTGTGATCCCAGCACCTTGATAGAAAAATGATTTGGTTATAGGCTTTGGAGACTCAATCCCTGTCCTCTGGGACTGCCTGGCTAGCAGGGAGGAGACAGTGAGAGGGCTGTCAGAGTTGAAGTAGCCTGGCGAGCCTGTCAAAGGAGGCCATGCCTGCCTCCTTTTGACAGTGTTCTAATGGATCTTCAAGCCCCAGAAGGCAAGCAAGGCTGCCTCCTCAACTGCCTCCTGCCTGGAGGCTCTCCCCATCATGCCTCCTTGAACTTGGCTTCCTGCCCTGCAGGTCTCTTACTACAACCAGGCCACCCCCGGTTTTCTCAACTACGTGACCACCAATGTGGCTGGCCTGTCCTCAGAGTTCTACAACACTTTCAAGTCTTGTGAGAGTTTCCTGTTGGACAACCGGAATGACCTGGCCCCCAGCCTCCAGACCCTCTAGGCGTCACCCCGCCCCGCCCCGCCCCAGGTCTTACACAGTGCGTGGAGCAAAGCAGAGACGTTTATTCCCCGTGACTCCCCAGGGAAGCCTCCCACGTTAGGTGGTCTGGTCCTACAGAGTGGTCAGTTCCTGTTCACGTCTGCCAGCAAGTGTTCCCGGTGCTCCCGGGGTATCCTGTAATAGACTCGTGTCCTGTCCACGGCCCTGGCCGCCCACAGTCCAGCCCACACATCCGTATAGCTGTCCCCAGCAATGCTGTGGTACACCGTGACAGTGGCTCGAGGGGAGGCTGCCAGCAGCCTGGCCACAGATGTGGCTGTGCTCCGGCCCAGTAGCCTAGCCTGCAGCTGGAAGGACACAGGTTGCCGGAGTCCCTGACACAGCTCCAGCATATCTGTGACCATCTGCTCCTGATAGCCACTGCCCAGCACCTCTTCAGGCCAGCCCGGTGCCAGAGTCACATGGGGGAAAACTTCAGCCACAGCTGTGAGCAGCTCTCTGCCGGCCACGTGGCCAGGGACCACAAAACTACCATGTGAGATTGTGGCTCCCACCCACACAGGCCAGGGCAGATGGCCAAGGGTGGAGAGGTGTGCCAGCGTGGCCAGGGATGGCCGGAGAGCTGCGGGTTCCACTATGTTCACGTGGATGCCCCAGCGCCTGTTGTGGATGCCCAGCTGCAGCAGACATGACTCCAGCGTCAGAACAGGACCACCCGGCGAGTGCAGGATGGGCACAGGGGTCCCAGCTTCAGGTTCCTGGAGGCCAACATCCAGCAGGACCATGCCTTCTCTGTCTGGAAGAGGCAACGGTGTTTGGCGTTCCTGTCATCAGGGGATGTCAGTGTCCCTCGCTAAAGGGGCAGCAGAGATCATGGGGACACAGGAGGAGAAACTGGTGCCAGCCGCTCTTGAATCTGCCAGTCCCATCCCAGGCTCCAAGTCACGCAGCCACCACAAGCCGCTGACTCAGTTCTCGGCCTTCCTGGTGACTCAGAGCTGGGTCACCTCTCTAGCTGCACTGTGGTTGAGGACTCAGGGCCGCTGGTCTAAGACCAGGAGTTCCCGCTCTTGGCATCATCCCTCCCGCTTTGTAGCTAGTGTGTGGCTTATTAGGTTGCCATGGTAACAGAGAACCAAGTTACCTACCCAAGCAAGCGACAGGCCTGTGGGTTAGCCAGGAGCCTTAGGGCTTTGGGCACACTCACCAGGGACAGTAATGGCTGCCGTTCCCCCACTGCCATTCACTTCTGGAACCAGCCACTCTACCTCCAGACCATCACCCCTGGGCTGCTGGAGAAGAGGGATCAGGCTGCCACCTGTGTAGTAGGTTCGCTTCCGTGTGGTGTTCACTGTGGGACCCAAAATTACCAAGGTGACGGGACCACTCCCCACAAACCGCCTCGCACACGCTCTGGCTCTGCTGCAGCCTGAGCCTTGTAGCTGTCAGTTCCCCCTTGGGTAGGTTCCAAGTCATTGTCTCATGGTTGACATTCAGCAAACAGTTTACTGGGCCAGAACCAAATGGAGTTCGAGCTGGTGGCCCCCAAAGCTTGTCTCTTTCCCTTCCGGGACACGGCTCCCTCTCTTAGGGGGGGTGGAATCTAATGCAACCCCTTGGGATGGCTTAAGTGTAGGTGCTCCTAAGACTCAGAGCCAAGGGAACAAGGGGTTTGCATAGTGGCATCTGGCTCATGACCTCAGGGGTCCAGAAGAGGGCTGTGCTCCGAGACATGAGTACCATCAAACATGAATGGGGCTGTGGAAGTGGGGAGGGGCATGAATTGGCTAGGTTCTGACCAAACTGTACTTCTACAAAATTCGTTGGAGTTTTGGTCCTCCATTTTTCTCTCTATCAGCCAGACTCCAGCTCTGTGGACAGGCAAAGATTGGCTAGCATGATATCGCCGGGGCAGAAGACAAATCCTCAGAATGGTCCTGTCTTCTGTTCCACCCAGAGGATCCCCCTTCCAGGCCTCCCCTTCTCTGCTCCTGTGCCCACCCAAGGCTGCCCTGAGCAGAACACGGGTGCCCCTCCCCCTCCCGGGCCCCATCCTTACAGGCCAGCTGCTTGAACTGCGACAAGACAGGCTCGAAGAGGTCATAGTAGATTTGGTGAGCGGCACTGTTGTCTCGGATGAAGAGGAGATCTTCTACCGACACGGGGTCGGAGGCACCCTGCCACAGTGTCAGGCTGTACCTGGGACCAGAGAGCTGACTCAGCATCTTCCCCAGGCCCGGAAAGATCCAACTCCCATGCTTGGAACTGAATGGCAGCTGAGCCTAGGAGCAGAACATCTGTCCTCCGGCTTCCCAGCAGCCTCTCCTCTTGAGCACCGGGGGATGATGAGAAGTTCAGGGGACAGTAGGATGTGTACCCTTGGGATGTCTATCTCTGAGTTAGGCACCAAGGGAAGCCGTGATCAGCCTGTCATCACAGGTGTACAAGCCAGAGGCAGAGCGTTGTAGGGCACTGTTAGGCTAGTGGGGCTGGGACAAGGTGGTTGTTAGGACCCCTCCTGCCGTGTTCATCTTGGGTCAGCTCCCGGGGTAGGTTTGGAACTGGTAGAGGGGCTTCACCTCTCAGATTGGCTCAGAAGCCAGCTGAAGTGGGGCCAAGCCGCCCGTGTCATGAAAGCACGCACTGGGAAGGTGACCCTCTGTGGCAGGACGGCCACCAGCTCCTGCATCCTTTCCACCATGGCTTGGGTGTATGTGCTGTTTGGCAGCTGAGGTACGTAAAGAGTGGTGAAGCCTGGAGAAATGGTGACCTCTGGGTACTTCTCCTGGACAAGTGCCAGGAACCTGCCGAGAACAGAGAGATCCATTTTGAGACCCCCCGGGCCTCTTCTTGTAGGCTCTTATTCCCAGGGATGGGGAACGGCCAGGTCCGTTGATTCCGGGGCTTGGAGGCTGGCCACAGAGCCCTAAAGGACAGCAGTGAGGTTTACACACGCTCATGCCCATGTTACTGCCCTGTGCTGTCAGGGAGGTCTGGGCTCAAGACCCTGCTCTGAGTCTACTGGTCACCTCCGCCTTGGATTCTCCAAGAGAGTGACCACCTGCCAGGACAGGGCCTTTTAAACATACCCGTGAAGACGGAGGGGCGTGAGTGAGGCTTATGGGATGTGCAGACCACAGGGTCGGATGTCCTATTGTTTTCCTATGAGCAAGAGCATGGTGGCACATGTCTGTAATCTCAGCACTTGGGAGGTGGGAGGCAGGAGGATCAGGACTTCCTTCACCCCCAGCCACAGAGCAAGCACAGGGCTACCCTAGGCTACATGAAACTGTCTCGAAGCAAAAAATCAAAAAGAATTATTTGGATTTTGTTCTGATGCGAATATTAATAGGAAAGTGATGTCATCCACCGCCCAGTCCCAGATGTATAAATCGGTACCCGAGGACAGAAGCCTTATTTGTCTTGGGCCTTAGCCTACATTTTTTTTTCAAAATTTTTTCTTTTCTTCAAATAGATATCATTTTGAGAATCATAGTTGAGTGTTGGCTGGGCAAATAAAGGGAGAGGCGACTACAAAGCACAAAGGTTGGGGAGGGAAAGGCCGGTGGGAACCTTTGCTCTGCCACTTTGTAGACTTAGACAGGCCACTTAACCTTTCAAAGATAGTTTCTGTACTCACGGAGGAGTCTGACTAGTCGCTACCTCATTTCTGAAGTGTTCATCTGTTTTCTGCAAATAAAATGCTTGAAACCGTGCCTGGGGCACAGCGAACGCTCAACAGCACGTTTCTGTCATTGCGAATTTTCACATCTGCAAAATGGGGAGAAAACTACCCCTTGCCTGCTGGGGGCCTGGGCTTGCTGGAGATCCGAGGAGAGAGCCGCCTCTTTATAGCTTTCTAGCAGGCCAAGACCTGTGCATGTCACTGGGGAGACAGACGGAATGTGGTCACAGTGGACTGGGGGAGAGAAATATGTCAACAGGGACAGTCCAACTGATTCAGGCCTGAGGGGCCCAGGGGAGGCTCTTCAGGAATCTGGGCTGCTAGGAACAGTCCTGGAGGTGGCAGGGACCAGGGAAAGACTCAATAAAAGAGGAAAACTGAGCTGGTGCACACCAGGTATAGCAGAGATGGAAACAGTAGGATCGGGAATTCAAGGCTGTTCAGGACTCCATGAGAACTTGTCTCATCCTCTCCCCCACAAAAAGGTAAGGAAAACAAAACAAAAACCACCACTACCACCACCAACAAAAAAAACCCCAAGGTATAGTGGCCCATCACTGTAAGCCTGGAAGTAGGAGACAAAGGCAAGAGGATCCCGCAAGTATGAGGCCAGCCTGATCTGTATAATGGGTTCCAGGGTAGCAAGAACTACATAGACTGTGTCTTAAAAACATGTGAAGGGATGGGGCTGGAGAGGCTGCTCAGTGGTTAGGAGGACCCAGGTTCAATTCTCAGCGCCTTCCAGGGATCCAACATCCTCGCAGACACACACACAGGCAAAACCGCCAATGCACATATAACGAATCATTAAACACACACTCATCAAGGGGGCAGGCATCTGAGGCCAGAGGGAGGAGGACATGCGTATGCTCAGAGGTGGCTGGTGGGTGGCTCAGCAGGTGAAGGTGCTTAGGATGCCAAGACAGATGACCTGAGCTCACTCACGCCCTAGGACCTGTGTGGGGAAAAGAGAAAACCAACTCCCGGAAGCCGATCTCTGACTTCCACACCATCACTGCGGCACACAGGTGTAAACACACACAAAACAAACCAAAAGGCTCAGAGAGGAGGTCTCACAGTGGGGATGGCAAATGCAATAAAGGTTTCCCCATGGTCCCCTTTCATGCTCAGTGCTGACGGACTCACAGGCTGGACACAGCTGGCCGGAGGGTGAACACTCACTGTGTAGCATTGATCTCAACTGAGATGGGCACATTGGGACCCCTCAGGATGTCAGCATTGATCCACACGGGTCTCCGGATCCTGCCGGCCTCAGTCAGCTGCCGAAGGAGGTCCAGGGAGGGGCCTACAGCCTTGAGGCTTTTGAAGTCCAGTTTGATGCCTGCAGGAAAGGGGCAAAGGCTGGGGAACTGGAAGTCGGCTTGCTGGGTAGGAGGAGCTGGGAAGGGTGGGGAGGGTCTTGGGAGAGGGTGGGAAGATGGAGCAGGTTTGCTGGAGTGCTTCGAGGCAGGGAGAGCCAAAGCAGAGAAGGACTCCCTTCTTTAGGCGGGCAGAAGCCAGCTGAAGGCCTGGGCTGCCGCAGGGAGACTCGAACATAAAGAAGGGCTTCAGCTTCTGGTCAGGGCAGACTCTGAGGCCCTGGCCTGGACCACGACAGCCTGGGAGGAACACTAGGCCTCCAGGAAGGGACGTCTGGGCAGAGAGATTGACGAGTATGGAGGGATGCCCATCTTATCTGTGGAGATGAGAGATGAGACTTCCACGTTAGATGGGTTGAAAGCCAAGCCAGGACAAGGGGAGCAGGACAAGGGGAGCCATGGAGGGCGGAAGCGGAAGTTGTAGGTGCAGGTGGCAGTTAGGGGAGGCTGTCTGTGGGAGAAACGACGTGGCTGTGACTGGATTACAGTCAGCAGGGGCCACTGCTGGGTGGATGAGGATGAGGGAGGAGGTGGTGTCTGAGTGAGGCTTAGATCCAGACTGGAAACTGGAGTTGGAGGGGAGAGGATTTGCCTCTGAACACATTGACCAGCTCTGCCAATGAGGGTCACCTTGACCCTGATTGGCCTTTGCAGATTACTCTGCTTTCTTTCTCTCTCTTACTCTCTATCTCCTTCCCTCTTTCCCTCCCTCCCTTCCATTTATTTGTTGTTTATACAGTATTCTGCCTGCACGCTAGAAGAGGGCACCAGATCTCATTATAGATGGTTATGAGCCATCATGTGGTTGCCGGGAATTGAACTCGGGACCTTTGAGGAACAGCTAGTGCTCTTAACCATCTCTCTGAGCCATCTCTTCAGCCCTACTCTGCACTTTCAGGTCCCTGCCTCACCTGTGGGCTCTGGAGAGAACATGTGGGTTGCATTTCCCCTTGTCCATCTTGCTTAGCTCCTCCTGAGCCTGTGAGATGGAAATCTGGGGAGCGAGCAGGAGCAGCTCAGGGTGGTCCTGGATTCACCTCGCCCTAGAGGGGTCCCTACTTAAGGGCAGAGGTCTAGGGAGCCTGGGGCTGGGAGAGGGATGGCTTACCCTTCTGAGAGGAGGCCAGCACAGCTTCCAGCCACTGCTGCAGGGTGTTGTCACTGTGGACGGCTGGAGGGTGGGCCATAATGGGCACCCCGGTCTCATTGGCTGTGTTGAACCCTTCCACAGTGACATCTGCTTCCAAGACCATGACATTGCCTATTTTTAAGAGGCAGAACTCAATAAGTGCTCTAAGAGAACATTTATTTATTATTTATTTTACCGTGTGTCTGCTCACGGCACCACAGCTTAAGTGTCATAGCCAGACAGAAGAGTACTGGCATGAGTGAGCAGGAGTCAGCCATGTGGGTCCTGGGGTCACACTCAAGTCTTCAGGCTTGGTGACAGTGCCTTCACCTGCTGAGATGTAGGCCTCTCAATCAGTACCTTTTAATTTTTTTAAGACTTATTTATTTATTTATTTATTTATTTATTTATTTATTTATTTATTATGTATACAGTGTTCTGCCTGCATGTACGCCTGCAGGCCAGAAGAGGGCACCAGATCCCACTATAGATGGTTGGGGAGCCACCTTGTGGGTGCTGGGAATTGAACTCAGGACCTCTGGAAGAACGGCCAGTCTTCTTAACCTCTGAGCCATGTCTCCAGGCCACATTTAAAAAAATAAAATAAATCTTTGGCTGGTCTGGAGTTCTTGTTATGTAGACCAGGCTGGCTTCAAATTCACAGAGATCTGCTGGCCTCTGCCTCCTGAGTGCTGGGATTAAAGGTGTACACCATCAGGCCTGACCTTCTCTGGTTTATTGATTACTTTTTATTATATTTATACTATATTTTATATCCTATTATTATATTTTATTATGTATTACATGGTTATATTATATTATTGATTATCCATCTGAATAGAATTTGACTCAGGTGCACACAGGACCACCTGAAAGCCTCTATTGTCAGCTTCTGTCCAGCATGGCAGGACCACCCTTCCGGCTGTGTCCTCACTAGCAACTAAGGCGTTCTTTTCATCTGCTGACGTCTCGCCGTTAATTCAGGAGAGCCCTTGAGTTTTCAGTCTAAATGGAGCTCAGACCTTCGGCACCAACTTTAATGTGTACCAACACCAACATGCACCTGTCAGATTGTAGGTTTTGATCTACAGGTTTGGGGAAGGGCTAAGATTCTCCTCTCTTGGGCACTCCCCGGTTAGGCCACTCTTCCATCCTAGGGGCCTTAGCTGGAACCATCTCTTCCTAAGGGGACGCAGCCGTCCTGAGTCTTTCCTCCCTGATGGTGGAGATGGCCAACACCTGAGGTGCTGACTAGGGGATGATGAGAGTGAGCAAAGGAAAGGCAACGCTGGTGTGCCATCACACCTTCGATCCCAGCATTGGAGACGAGGCAGACCTTGCTGTAAGTTTGAGGCCAGTCTGGGTACACAGTCAGTTCAAGGTTAGCCTGGGCAAAATACTGAGATCCTGCCTAAAAAAATAAACAACGACAAACTCAAGATCAACCGCCTAAGCCCAGGGAAGTAAGACAGCTCACCTCGGTTCTGAGAATTTTAAATACATTTTATGTGTTTAAGTGACTTCTACATGTATGTTCATGAACCACCTATGTACCCGGTGCTGGCGGAAGACACCAAAGAGCATCAGATCTCCTGGAACTGGAATTAGACAGTTGTGTGCTGCCATGTGGGTGCTGGGAACTGTGAACCCAGGACCCCTGCGAAAGCAGCAGATGCTTTTCAGCACCGAACCTTCTCTCCAGCTCTCATGCCTGAGCATCTTATCAGGTTTCTTTACAGTTCAGGTGCTGGATGAAGTCAAATATACGCTGTTGCTGGCCCTTGTTTTGCTCGTCTGTCTTTTGGGACAGTCTTACACTATTGCCCTGGGTAGCCTGGGATACACTGTATAGTCCAGGCTGGCCTCAAACTCACAAGCAGTCCCCTGCCTCTACTTCCCAAGTTCTGGGCTTATAGGTGTGTCCCAGCATGCCCAACATCGACTCTGTTTTGTGGCCCAGGATGGCCTGAAATTTGGATCTCCCACCTCAGCCTCCCAGGGCCAGGATCACAGGAGTGGGAGTTTTGCATCATCCTATCCTATATCTGCGTTTTGAAGTTGGAACTCTTGTCCTCATCGGTGAGAAGAGACAAGGTCCCAGGCCTCAGAACACCATCAGGGACCTCAGAACCATTGCCAACCCAGATGGCACATGGATGATATGAAATGAACTTTATTTTTGTGACTCAAACACAAAGTTGTTCTCCCAGAAACAGGGTTTCTCTGTGTAGCCCTGGCTATCCTGGATTCCTTCTGTAGACCAGGCTGGCCTCGAACTCACAGAGATTCACCTGCCTCTGCCTCTTGAATGTTGGGATTTAAAGGCGTGGGCCACAATGACACCTGGCCTCACAAAGTTGTTTTTTTTTTTTTTAAGGTATTTTAAATCTATTTTTATTTTATGTGTTTGAGTTTTGCCTGCATGTATACATACGTGTCATGTGTATGCCTGGTGCCCCCAGAGGCCAGAGGGCATTGGATCCCCTGGAACTGGAGTAATTAATATACAATTATGACCCACCTTGTGGGTGTCAGGAACCCAACCCCAAGTCTCCTCTGCAACAGCACGAGTGGTCTTAGCCTGAGACATCTCTCAAGCCTCTATACATTTCTTTGTTAACTTTTGCCTGCTTGGGCAAACAGTGGGTAAGGTTTGGGACAGAGAATCTAGGCTCGAGACGGGTACCTGAATACCACAGCTAGGTGTAGTAGTGCACACCAGTAATCCCAGCACTTGGAACCTGGAGGCAGGGTTAAGAGTTCAATGCTAAACCGGGTGGTGGTGGTGTGTGTGTGTTGGCCTGTAATCCCAGCACTTGGGAGGCAGAGGCAGGCAGAGCTCTGTGAGTTGGAGGCTGGGCCTGGGGGCTGACCTGCTTGGGGTAAATGAGGAGGATCTTGGATCCTCAGGAAGGCACTCTCCAGAGGGAAGGGAGCATGCAGCTGCCAAGCCCCCCTCTCACCCACCACTGAGTCAGGTGAGCATGGTGGCCGAGGGCGCAGACTCTGCTGTGTGACACAGGCCAGATTCCCTGACCTCCCTGGCCTTGTTTCCCCTTTTGTGAGAATTAAATAGTAACATCTCCCAGCTTAGACGGTCTCCCAGGTTAGGCGTTCACCAAGTGTTAATTATTATTTACACTTACCTAGAGTAACCCAGGGCCATCTGGTGTATTTCTGCTATCTCAACAATTACTAATAATGACCTTGTTTGTGATCAAGCAAGCCCAGGAATCACTGCTGCCATCCCCCCTCTTACCCCCCAGGGTCTCTTGTAGCCTAAGCTGGTCTGGAACTCGCCATATAGCCCGGGATGACCCTGAAGTTTTATTCATCTTCCCCTGACCTCCCCAGCTGAGATTACAGGTGTCCCCACCACACCTGGACCGAATCATGGCTGGTAAATGCCAAGGTAAAATTTGAACCTTTTGGGCAGCCTCCAGGCCTGCTGTCCTGGACATGCAGTCCAGTCCATCCTCGCTCTGCCAGCTCCCAGAGGCCTGCCCCAGGGGCCTGCTAGCAAGAAAACTAGGCCTCTCTGTTCCCTGCCGCAGCACCCACCCCTGGTTGGGGACCTGGCTTCCTGGCATGGTGGAAACCCTGGGGACTCCCCATTGTGCTAGGCTGCCCTGGGTGAAGCTAGGTGGCAGGTCCTTTTGGCATCCTCTCAGGCCTTATCTCCCACTTCTCTCTGACCTGGTTCACTTGTCAGGCCAAAGGGCTTTCTCCTGTTAAGGTGTCTTTGTGTGTGTGTGTGGGGGGGGGGGCGCCCTCACCCTTCTCAGCACTCAGAGATAAAGAAAAAAATTGATTAGTGTGTAGATCTAGCCTTTAGGTACTGCTTAAACAGGCCCAGGCCTGGTCAGAAATATACGACCATCCATCCCAGGGAGGTCTTTTCATCCCTATCCTAAAGGAGATCCCTCCCTCCCCCGAGCTAAGCAGGTTTCCTACAGGTACTCCATAAGCTAAAATATGCAGGCTCCTAGTTAAAACATTCATCTTTAGCCAGCAGAATGTGCTGTCTGTGCTCTTTCCTAGAGAAGAAAAGGGGGCTCTCAGCTATAGAGGAAACAGGGGTGCGGCGTTAGTGCTGTTGTTTCAGACCAGAGACGCTTTCTCATTCCTGTGTCACCCAGCGCCTCCTGAGCGAGCTTGAGAGCCATGGTTGAGGTTAAAGCTTGCTATTTTCCTTTCTCCTTCACTCCCGGTCACCAAGGCCCCCGCTGTCAGAAAACACAGCTGAAGACGTAGAGGACTGGGTCTCTCCCGGCCTGGCCTGGCCTCTCCCTGCTGGCCATTTAGACCCTCAGTCAATGAGCTCTTCCCAGGCCACACGTCAGGCCTGCTGTACGGTGACCTGCCAGAGCAAAAGCCGTAATCTGATGGCCAGGCCTCCTCTGCTTCCCACTTAGGTGTGACCCTAGATGAGACTCCAGGATGCTCACCTGGAACCAAGTCTCTCTCTTTCTCTCCCTCTCCCAGTGCTGACAATGTAGCCCAAGCCAACCTGGAACTAGCGATGTTATAGGTCAGCAGGAGGTTTTCCTTGAATGGTGGTTCTCCCAGTGTGGCCCTAAACAGTAGCACCACCCGGAAGACCTCAGGCCACGTCCACGGTACTGAAACCTGTGCTTTCTGAAGCACACTCAAGCCAGGGATCACGCCCCCAGACCTCCACAGCGTCTCAACAGCCCCTAAAGAGGATATTTTCCCACCGACCTAACCCAGGAACTCAGATCACGGACCTTGAGGCGGGGGTGGGGCTGATCCATGTCCCCTTAGGGAAACTGTGGTAGGCATATGAAAATAACCACCACAGAGTTGCCCATGACGACAGCGTCAGCTGGCCCCTGATCCCCTGACCCCGCACAGGATGGCTAGACTTACTGCTCAGGGCAGCCTCCATCTCTTTCTTGCTGTTGGCTGCGTGGTACCAGGTGACCAGCAGGCCGTCGCGGTGGCTGATTTGGCCTGTGCTCAGCATGTAGTCCAGCATGTCAGCATCCGGACGGCAAAATGCATCTTGCTCACAGCCTGGAACCAATGCCAAGGGGTTGTCATCGGCATCGCTTGCTCAGCCCGGCATGGGTCGCCATAATTCTACAACTGTGAATCTAGCATTTAGTCCAGTAGACAGACAGCAGGACCCACAGCCCCTAGCGTGGTAAGAGAGCGTGAGCCTAGCCTGGTCGCTCTGATCCCAGCAGATGTGAGGCCGAAGCCCGAAGACTGGCACCAGGCTGAGTCCAGCCAGGATTACATAGTAAGTTCCAGGTCAGTTGGGCCATAGAGTAAAAATCTTTTTTTCAAATAAACATAATAGGGTCTGGAGGCATGGCTCAGTTGGTGGAGCACTTGCTTGCCTAGCGTGTGAGGCTTAACATGTGGGCTTAACACGTAGCCACCACATAAACTGGCTGTAGCGGCACATACCTGGCATTCTGTCATTAAGGTGGGTGAGACAGGGCAATCAGAAATTCAAGGTTGCCAGGCTGTGCTGGCCCACGCCTTTCATCCCAGCACTCAGGAGGCAGAGGCAGGTAGTCTCTGTGAGTTTGAGGCCAGCCTGGTCTACAGAGCGAGTTCTAGGACAGCCAGGGCTACCCAGAGAAGCTCTGCCTTGAAAAAGAAACAAAGTTCAAGGTTTTCTTTTGGCTACATAGTGAGCTGGGGACCAGTGTGGGATATACAAGTGCTTGTCTCAAAAATCAGATTAGCAAGCACTGTGAAGATGGCTCAGGAGGTAAGGGCACTTCGTCCAAGCCTGATGACCTGAGTTAAAATGCTGAAGCCCACACAGGAGAAGGAAGAACTGTCTCCTACAAACTGCCCTTTGTCATACAGACAGAGAGAGAGAAAGACAGAGAGAGGTAGTGGTAGTGGCGAGGACACATGACAACGATGACAAAATAAACGTAAAAGACAAAAACCCGCATAGAGACAGGGAACTGTATGTCTTCCTCGGGCCGCACACACTCTTGTTGGCCTTGGATCACCAGGAAAGGGAGAGCCAAAAGAGAAGTGGGCATGTGGGGGGTACTTGGGGGGATGGGTCTACGACAGGAGAGGAGCATATAGATGGTTCTGGACCGAACGGTGAAGGCTTAGCCATGGGAAAGGATGTTTGTACAGAGGGATGGCCGTTGCCTGTCCTATGGAGGAGGGGAAACTTGTCTCCAGGTGGAGAAGTTGGGTCCGTGCAGGGCGTGGGACTAGGGGCATTGTTCAGAAAAGAGCCAGCTGGCTGTAAAGAGCAGTGGCTGGCAAGAGCCCACTGGAGACAGCATCCCTGCAAGAGTCTAGGACACGCCCTGAGGTTCTGAGGACAGTGCTTATGGAGGAGAAGGGAGGGGCAAGCAGAGCCTCGGAATAAGGACAGGCATAGGTTTGGGGCATTGGCTTGAGGGGGCTGTTTCTGGGTGGCTGGGGGGCCCTTTATCAAGGCGAGACTATAGGAAGAGTGAAAAGGCTGCCCTGAGGGCTCACAAGGCCTCCAAGAGGGAAGGTCCCTCCAAAAGCACAGCAGGAAGGGTCTTGGCTGAGATCAGGGCCAAGTCGATGGCACCTTCCGCTAGGGAGGAAGACTTGGTAGGACTGAGGTATCACAGAGCGGCATAGAGCTGGGGATGTGGACAGAGCTTGGTGGGGTAAGGGATGAGGGGAGCGGGGTGCGGAAGGAACAGTTCCTACCTAGTTGGGTGCCGCTACGCAGGGTTAGGCCCAGAACCATCGAAATGGTCAACACCAGTGTCACCGTGACGCTGCCAGCAAGGATCCACTTGGCCTGGTGGTTTGAGCACCACTTCTGGCAGGACATTTTGACCCTCACCGAAGAACGTCCCTTTCCGGATCCCTGCGCCTGAGATCTGCAGCGGTATGTAGCCGGCAGGTCTGGCCACTCCTACAGTCTCGGTGGGGAGGGCTCAGAAACCCTGTCCTCCTGCCAGCCCTCATCTCCTTTTCCTCACCCATGCTGTATCTTATCAGACTCAGCAGAAAATCCTGCCACCTTCCTCCCCCCTCCCCCCCTGAAACGACCTTCGAGCACAGCCAGAAGCAGCGGTGCAGTCAACAGAGCCGGGACCCCTGCTGCAGGAGTAGGAGGTAGTCCAGCTGGCCTGGGGTTCCTAGTGGCCGGGAGCAAACCAAAGTGTCCTTCCAGGCCTTGTTTGACCCCCGTGTGGAAGGAAGCAGCCCATCTCTTCACTCCTCTCCATCTAGATCTTCCTGCTGTGCTCCAGGGAACCCCCTGGGTCACGCAAGGGTTGGCAGCAAGAGCAGGTTAGCTCTGCCCCCGGGGACGTGAATTTCCTTTTATCTGAGATGATGGCTGATAGGCAGGGCTGGGATGGTCGCTGATAGTCCTGGCATGTGAACCTGTGCCAGTGCAGGCCACCTCTGTACTCCGTTCCCTGGGCAGGGCTAAGTTGCCCTAAGAAGTTAAGGACTGTCGCTGTTTCTCAGGTCAGGGGATTTAAAGGAGCCCAAGAGCCAGCTGGGAGAAGTGTGCAGAGGAACTGCGTCTTAGCGGGTAGGGGGCAGCAGGGGACAGGGGACAGATGAGTGGCTAGGTGATTTTGGCTTTTGCTTTTCTAAGAAGTTTTTTTCTTGTCACAAGACCGCTGCCAAACCGTTCCTACGTCTCCATGTCACAGAAGACCCTGTGTTGAGTCACATTTGTGACCTGGGCTTCTGCCTCTAGGCTGGTTTCTTCTTGTCCAACCCGAGTGACAATGGGAAGGGCATTGTTTTAAGGTTATGTTTAATACTGGGGATGAGCAAATGTCAGTGGAAAACTCCAGAATTCAGCTTTAAAAACATGGTGACACACACCTATGATCCCAGCGCTCAGAGAGTTCAAGGTCAGCCTGATCTACAAAGTGAGTTCCAGGAGAGCCAGGGCGGTTATGCAAAGAAATCCTGCCCTGAAAAGAAGAAGAAGAAGAAGAAGAAGAAGAAGAAGAAGAAGAAGAAGAAAACCAACCAACAAACAAAAAGCAAAACATTACAAAGTGTTTTGTATTTTTTTGAGGGGGATGAGCAAGATGGCTTGGTGGGTAACCGTCTTTACCAGCAAGCCTAGCGCCCCGAGTTCAGTCCTCAGGGCACGTGGGGTGGAAAGAGACAACCAACTTCTGCAAGCTGTCCTCTGACTTCCACCCGTACTCCCACCCCCACGAAAGAAACGTAATTTAAGGATGGAAAAAAATTAATAAATTCCCTTTCATGCATATGTACTGGGGAGGTCAGGGATCAGCCTCAGGTGTCGTTCACCTTTATTATTTTAAAGTTTTTTTTTTAATTGTTTTCTGTGTAAGAGTGTGTGGCCGTGAGCGCAGTTGCCTGAGGCGGTCCCTGGAACTGGAGTTGAAACTCCACTGTGTGTTTGTGGGTCCTGGGAATTTGACCCTGGTTCCTTGTGCGAACAGAATGCACTATCTTAACCACTGAGCTATCTCTGCAGCCCTCACCTTAGCTTTGGAGGGCTTCCCCCTTGCTAGGGGCTCACTGCTCAGGCTAAGCCGTCTGGCCAACCAGCCCCAGAGTTCCCCCTGCCTCCGTTTCCCCAGGGCTAGGGTTGCAAGCATGCTCTACCATGCCTGGCTTTTTACATGGATTTGGAGGATCAAACTTGCTTGTGTGGCCAGTGCTCCACTAGAGTCATCTCCCTAGTGAAAGATCCCCGGAGGGTATCTTTCGTCGGAGAGACCCCCTCCCAAAGATCAACGAGCCCAGGCGTTCGGATGCAAACAGCAAGAGGCTTTTATTTTGATACTCGGGTACCCGGGGCGAAAAGTCATTCGGAAGACTTCCGCGCCCCCCAGGTAGAAAGCTGGGGTTTTTATAGGGTTTTAGGGCAGAAGCACTGATACAGAAGCGAGAGGGCATGGTTACAGGGGGCTGATTGGTACATCTTCATGAGACCACGATTTGCGTCAAAGTTTGGCAGGGGCACCAAGATTCCAGGAGCTGGGTGGTCAAGGGGGTTATGATGACCCCCTGACGTGGCCCGCCACCTGTTATTTTGTCTTTTCCCTATCTCAGTTGGAGCAGTCTCTGACAGATGTCTCATGAGGGTGGTCATAACAAGTTGTTTTTAGCTCAATTGGGGCGGCCTGACCACAAATATCCCAAGTGGGTGACACAGCTGGGTGTTTTCAGTAATTTTCCAGTTTCTCATCTGGCCTTCAGAGTTTTACAAAACAGTGGCGTCTCACAAAATGGCGTTAGCTATGTTTAACTCAGGGTGAAGCTGGATCTTTCACTAGCACGTCCACCCAAAAACTAGCTTTTTAAAAAAATTGTTTAATTTTTTTTTTTTTTTTTTTTTTTAATGAGGGATTCACTAGGGAGACCGAGCTGTCCTCGGACTTAGGGGTCTGTAATGTTTCAGCCCCCCAAGGGCTGGGAGTAAAGAATTGCTTTCATTTTTGAGATGGAGTCTCATTCCATAACCTGGCTAGTCCCTCTACAGACCATGCTGGCTTGATCTTACAGCAAACCTCCTGCTTCAGCTTCTCAAGAGCTAGGATGACAGATGTGAGCCATCATGTCTGGCTTAGAACTTAGTAGTTCTAGGTTCTGAGTTCTTAGTTCTAGGCTACCTAGCAAGTCTGAAGCTATCCCCCCAGTGCTGGGGTTAAAGACTTCACCATGCCCAGAATTAGGGGATTTTAAAAAATTACTTTATTTTGATTTTATGTACATTGGTGTTATAGATGGCTATGAGCTGCCATGTGGTTGCTGAGAATTGAACTCGGGTCCTCTGGAAGAGCAGCCAGTGCTCTTAACTGCTGAGCCATCTCTCCAGCCCAAGGGACATTTCTTAATGCCAAGTGCAAAACAAGGGAAATGTCTTGCTTTAATTGCTTTAAAGGGGAGGACTCTCTCTGACTAGAGATACAGCCTTTCCGTAAGGTGAATGTGTATGAGGCTGCTTTGTGCTGGTTTATTGACGGTACTAGACAGGATATATATCCACAAATCAGGCTGCTTTGGGTCTAGCGTTGTCTTGCCCTACCTGGGTCTCCCGTGTCAAAGCAGAGAGCCTGTGTGTCGTCCTAGGGATGGAAGGGAATCTGCAGGTGGGGCTGACCTCAGTGACAGCATCTGCAGCCTAGTCCCAGAGCCTCACACATGTTAGGAGTTGGGCTACTACAGAACTTAATCTTTTTTTTTACCTTCTTTTGAGACAGCCTCTAGACTAAGTTCCCAAGGTGGCCTTGAATTTTCCCCAGTTCTAGGAAGGACTTTTCTGGGCAAGAGAAAAACCTAGCCGTGTTTCTAGGCTGTGGGGAAGGAGGAGCGAGGAGGAATTCTGGCTGACACCATCCCCGGAGCAACAGAAAGGAGCAAAGGAGCTGGGACTGGGTGTGGGTAGAAGCAGGAAGGACAGAGGGCTAGAGTCAGGGCAGAAGGAGGAGAGCTTTCAAGACTGTCAACCATGAGCCTGGGAGACGGCTCACAGTAAAGACACAAGCCTGGTGACCTTGACCCCTGAGACCCACCTGGTGGAAGAGAGAACGGGCTGTTTTATGTATGACCGCCACATGCTGGGGTCGCGTGTATATAAAGTGCACACACAAGCGCACACTCTAAGTGAGTGTTGAAAACCATACCTATCTTTCACAGACGGGAGCTGAGGCCACTAAGTCAGTCTGATGAGACTAGCTCTCGGACAGTGCGTCTCCAAACAAATGATGTCTCATATCTGAGAATACCAAGATTTGCTGTCCCTAGTGCAAACAAGAATACAGCCTTGCACATAGTTTCATTTTCATTTTGTAAATGGTGCCTTAAAGGTGTTTCTGTCCTACCCTCTGATCCGAATCATTTTAGTTACTGTTCATCATTTAAAAACAATGTTCTTGGGTGAGACAGCCGTGGGGCCTTAATTTCCTCTCCACAGAATCTAGGTCCTCCACCCTACCCTGCTCTTCACTTTTATCAGTCCTTGGATGAAGCAGGGTGGAGCAGATCAAGGACTTGGGTTCTTTGGTGTCTTTGGCCTTTGACCTTTCCCTCTTGGATTGCTTGGCTCCAAAACACTTGTCACCCCAAGATAAACAGAGGTATAATGTCACAGGAGATGTTCTGGGGTGCTGTGAAGGCCCACTGAGACTCAGCTTTCATTTGAGTCAGGTGCTGACTGAGTTGGGGGTCTGCAGACACATCCCTTTGATCCTCTCCATTGTGTGGGGCAGGAGTCTTATTGGCTGGGAGACTTCTGGATCATGGTGACCTCACAAAGACTGTAAGGCCAGGCTGGGTTTGGAGGAGCCCAGGTAAGCTGAAAGGTGGCTTTGGGAAAGTACCAAAGGTGGGGTCAGCCTGCCCAGCCTGTCCACAAGGGGCAGTTACTTCCTTGACCCCAACCCCCGCTAGGTAAAAGTCTCCCCGCCTGGCTATAATTCCACAGTTGTTACTTCATACCTTTGGATTAAAGATGAATTTTCTGTTGCCATGTGGATGCCCCAGGTGGAGGTAACACACCCACAGCTCAAGGCTCACAGAAAGCTTAGCTCTCTGTCTCGAGAGCCGAGGGAGGGAAAACAGGGAAGGCAACAGGGAAGAGAATAAGAAGGCCCAGAGGGGATGCCACAGACCTCAGGAGTCGGGCGCAGAGGACCTGGGGCCAGAGCTCCTGCTTTTTCTCATCCGAAGAAGGAGGGTGTGTGGATGGACATTTGTGGAAGGCTGAGTGTAGCCCAAGAGTGGCAGAGGGAATTGGATGTGAATCAGGAAGGCGCTTTTCCCGCTGAGGGAACCCTGGCAATCTCTGTTGCGCTGTGGGGGGAAAATGAGGGTTGAGAAGCCATCTCTGCCACTTGTTGGGCACTTTACAAAAATTATCAGATCCCTGAACAGTCTCAATGTGCTAATAAATGAGGGCAGTGATGTCTATTTTGAAGAGCTGTCCTTCCTTCCTTCATTCCTTCACTCACTCATTCCTTCACTCTCACTCACTCACTTACTATCTCCTGAATGTGTTCTGAATGCCTGCTCTGTGCCAGGCACTGTGTTTTGTTCTGGAAGAACAGGAGGGAAAGATAAACAGATACTCAGTTCATTCTCCAGGATGGAGACATAGGAAAACGGAATGGTCCACTAACATGGAGGGACTGATGACAGGAAGGGGAACCCTCAACAGCATTTGGGATCTCAGGAAGATTTCCTTGGAGAGGGAGGCATCAAAACTGGTCTGAAATGTGGCTGTATGAGGCGTGAGCCAGATGAAGGGCTTGAAGGGGAAGTGGGTAGCTGGGGGAAGTTCGAAGGAAGGGGAAAGACTTTGAAAGTCTCTATTGCAAGAGAGAACCCAGCATAATCTGAGACACCAGAGAAACTGGGAATGGTTGAAAAGCAGGTTCAAGGCCAGGGCAGGGGATGGATGTGGCCGAAGAGATGGAGGGAACTACCTGTGGCCTGAGGGCCTGGCTAAAAGAAACCCAGAGACCTGTGTGCTGTCATTCAAATCACTGTTCATCCTTAGGTAATGCTCTCTGGTTGCTACCAAGACTTTTTTTTTTAATTGTGGCTGGGCAGGGTGGTGCATGCCTTCAGTCCAACCCCCTCAGGTGCTCAGGCACGAGGATCGCCAAGTTTAAGGCCAGTCTAGGATATATAACAGTTTTAAAGGCAGCCTGGGTTATATAGTGAAACCCTGTCTCAGAAAAACAAAACCAGTTAACCAAGCACTAAAAAAAACAAAACAAAACAAAACAAAACAAAACAAAACAACACTCTTTTGGTGGTTGTCCTTAGTGTTGTTGGCGTGCGGCTTACCCCAGGTTTGTTCTCTTTTTCTGAACCCATGTGCTTGTATTTTTTTTTTTTTTAATCTGGAATGTTTTCAGACATTATTACTTCGAATGCTTTTCTTTTTTATATTTATTTACTTACTATTTTAGGTATATGAGTGCTCTGACCGCATGTATACAGGCACCACGTGGTTGCCGGGAATTGAACTACAGGACCTCTAGAAGAGCAGGCAGTGCTCTTAACCGCTGAGCCGTCTCTCCAGCCCCACTTTTGGATGCAATGCTTTTCAACACTCTTTTCTCCTTCTGAGACTCTAAGTGTAGGATGCTAAATACTTTGTCCTCAAGAATCTATCTTCCCCTGTTGCTCATGTTAACTGCGTTTTCATTTTATATATATTTTTAGTAGATTTATTTACTTATTGTTTACTTATTTAGAAAAGATCTCACTATGCATTCCTAGCTGGTCTGGAACTCTCTATGTAGACAAGGCTAGCTCCAAACTCACTGAGCTCTGCCTGCCTTTGTCTCCTGAGCATCAGGTATGCACCACTGGGTTTATTCGTTTTTATTTCATATGTATGTGTGTTTGAGCTGCATGCATATAAGTTTACCAGGGGCCTCTCTGGTGCCCGTGGAGGCTGCAGGAGGGGAGTTGGAGCTCCTGGAATTGGAGTTACAGATGGTTGTGAGCTGCCATGTTGTGCTGGGCAAGAAATATGGGTCCTCTGCAAGAGCAGTCAGAGCTCTGAGATGTGGAGCCATCTTCTCTCCAGTTCCCAGCCTCTGGGATTGTGATTTGTTATTTCTTAAAATTCATTTACTTTTTGTTTTGTTTCTGAGGCATGCAGTTCAGGAACTTGCTATGTGTCAGAGGGCGGCGACAGTCTGGACCCTTTGTTCTCCTGTTCCTCTGTGCTGCAGTGCATGGCCACGCCTCGATGGATTAGGTGGACCTTAGTGATTTGTCCCTGAGTTTGGGATTCTGTCTTCTGTCTCTACTGTACTGTGTCCCTCAGACAAGCCTGTCAAAATTTGGTTATTGGGGAGAGGAGGAAATAGGAGTCACTGCTCAGAGAGTGTGTTTTTGGTGATACCAGAAGAACACATGCTTAGAGATGCACAATGTATTTTATTTTTTGGGTTGAGATAGGGTCCTACTCTCTATCACAGCTAGGCTGGAATTCATTACGGAATTTAGGCAGGACTTAAACTCCCAGTTCTTCTCCTGCTCCTGTCTTCTGAATATAGGTGTGAGCCACCATGCCTGACCTTGTTGTTTGCAACAAGGTCTTACTCAGTAGCCCAGGCTGGCTTTGAACCTGCAATCTCTGTTCTCATCCTCCTGAACGTCAGAATCAGAATCGTAGTGTTCTGCCATTACACCCAGCTCTAAGAGGCTAGATCTTCTATTAAGTTTTGTTTGTTTTTTTTTTTAGACAGCTCTTCCTGTGTAGCCCAGCCTATCTTGGGAGTCACTGGGTATTCCAGGCTGGCCTTGAACTCATGATCATTACCCTGCCTCAGTTTACTATTCTGGGATGATAGGTGTGCTTTAGCACACCCAGCTCTTTGTTAAATGTTCTTACACAGTATCACACTCGTATAAAGACCACCAAAACAGGAACATTCCAGAGGGATGTGTTTCATACTTTGTGAAAATGGTATTTCAGATATATATGTGTGTATGTCCAAACTCATCAAAATATGGATGTTAAACACAGACACTGTGTTTGTTTTTGAAAAGAGAGGCCTTGTGTAACCCAGGCTGGCTTAAATACAGGATTAAAGGCATGGGCCACTGCGCCCTGCCCCCCTCCACTCCTCTTAATGAGCAATACCCATGTGGTGGAGGGCAAGCCATGAGTTGCCTCATACTTTTAGGACTCTCTGAAGACTTGGCCCCCCCCTGTGGCAGGATGGAAGAGGAGGGCTGAGGGAGCAGGAAGATGTCAGGGAGAGTTGAGAAGTCCTGTCAACCTGTCCTGTGGAAAAGGGAGGGAAAGCTAGGCTTGAGACTAGCTGGCAGGCCCAAGCTCTGTTCACTGCCTCACAGCCCATGCCAGTCTATATTACTCCCTTCGATAACTCTCTCTCTCTCTCTCTCTCTCTCTCTCTCTCTGTGTGTGTGTGTGATAAGTCAGGGCATGTGCAAGCACCTGTGTACATGAGAAAAAAAAATCAAATGTAGGTCCTTTTACAAGTAAAAGGAGGAAAAATTATGAGTACAAAATTAAGAGCAGGTGCTTTGGCAAAGGACTCAAAATCAAGGAGCCCCAACATTTTCCAGTCCTTGGCTACGGGTGAAATAGATTTTGGAGGCAATGGTAAGGCTACTCTTCCGACTTTGCAGCCACCAGGTATTAGGAATGCACATGGCTCCCCCTGGCAGCAAGGTCCTGACTGCTCTTTGCCACAGCCTCTAACAGAAGGATAACAAGGATAACAAAAAGCCTCCTGCAGGCTTACACTCCCTGCCAGACACCGTAAGGGCAATGTCTCTAAAGACAGGGAGCTACTGAAGAGCACAGGGCTAGTGGGGAAAAGTCTCCTGTCCAGGTTCTTTCCCCCACACTAGTAAGATGAGCTGATCTATGAACTTGGGGCTACATGACATCAGGAGTCTGCCTCTTCAGGGCCAACCCATCTAGATTCAGGTTGGTGGGAACCTGACTCAGGGAACCTGTACATGAGTGAATAAGAAGGGAATGGGAAAGAAAGAGAGCTAATGAAGGAACAGGTGAGCCAAACAACACTGAAGAAGGTAAAACCGGGAACCCAACCATTACTGAGTGCTTCCTGTGTGTAGGTGCTATGCCGGACGTGACGGAGATGAGCAGTGAGCAAGGCAGAGGCAGTTTCTGCTGGCATCGGGTTTCTTGCCTAGCAGGGACGCCAGATGTGTGTGCCAGGAAAGGGGAAGCCACCAGCTCTGAGAGCTTTCGGGTGGCCTTCACCTGTTTAGGGAACCTACAGGGGGTGAAGATTTAAGTGGTGGCTGGGGTAGGAAAACGGAAGAGGGGATCTCAGTCTGTGGAAGGCCCAGACCTACAAAGGTGGAGCGGGAGGAGAGGAGGATTTTAGGGGGGTTAGGGAGGGCTGTGCAGGCTGATACAGAAGAGTGCTTTAGGGTCTGCTAACAAATGGGACTGTGAAACCGAAGATGAGTTTAGCCAGAGGGTGGGTGGCATAGAGATGGTCCCAGTCTCTCTTGCCCTGACTTGATTCCTTTGTATGTCTTCCCTTCCCAGGGTCCTGCTGCTTAAGAACAGCATGCTGGCAGGTGAGCTGCTCCTATAGATTTTATGGGGGAGGGGGCCCAGAGGTCGGGTCAGGTGGCAGAGGATTGGGGAGCCCACCCACAGTTAGATTGCCGGGTGAGTAGGTTCCATTTCCGTAACTGCTGTGTGCTCTTTTGCCAAGGGGCCTTTGAGACTCTGGGCTGTGACCACAGGCAGAGCAGTTTCAATGACTTAGGTGTTTGTCCTAAGACTCAGGGTTCTTGTTGGTGAACTGAGGTCACATGGGATTGGCTAAGAATAAGGTAACAAAGCACCTTATTCTCTTTCAACATTTAAGTCTCATTTGCCTGTTTAGAGACTGCCTTGAATGCTTGGCACCATCTGGGAGTTAGAGATGCTTCAAGGTCGAGGATCCTCTCAGTTTCCTCCTCCCCCTTTCTCCTCTTTCTTTCTCCATTTCCTCTTCCCCTTCCCATCCTTTTATCCTTGTTCTTTCTTTCTTACTTACATTTTTGGAGACAGGATCTTACTTGACAGCCCAGGCTGGGCTTGAATTAGCCTCCTACCTCAGCCTCCCAGATGTGGGGTTTCAGGTGTGATCCATCATGTCTAGCTAGAATAACGGCAGCTCCTGACACCTAGAACTTGCCTCTGACAGGGCTCCGTCAGTCATGTGAACGAAGGGTGCTAAGTATTTTGGTAGGAGAACAGATTGGCAAGGGATAGTGGGGGGTACCAAGCCAAAGAACATGAGGTAAGGGGGATCAGGATGTGGTCTGGAGGTCAAATCCATGATGGAGACTGTGAAGAGGGGACTGGGGTGTGATGGAGCTAGGAAGGGGGGCTGATAACAGAGACCCTCATCTATGACAGGAGGCCAGAGGACAGGGTTCTAGCAGGCTGTGCTCCTCTTCTCTCTCAGGAATGCTGCAGGGAACCCCACAGTCAGCAACTGGAGCGAAGGAACAGTGGCATTGAGAGGCCTCCAGGCTAGACATGGCACTGAGTCAGGGAGCTAGTCTCATTCTCCGTGAAGACCTAGAGAAGACATCAAATCCCAACTCCTGTGAAGTTCCAGGAATAATGTCCAGCACCACGTCTAGGCCTACCCCAGACCCGGCTCTTGTTCCTCTCCCGGCACAAGACTTGGCTCTCACTTCAGTCTTTCATCCAGCTCTGAATCCTGACCCAGAGGGGGACCCTAGCCCAGTGCCTAATGACATCCCCAGCCCCAACACCAGTGTGGCCATGGCCTCATCCTCCATCCAGATCAACAGCTGCTCTGTGGACACCGCAGACCAGAGTTTGAACCATACCTCCAGGCCTGACACAGCAGGGACTCTCTGCCCAGACTCACAACCAGTTAAAAGCCCCAGCTCTACCCAGGCCACTATTTTGAGTCCAGAGAATCCTAGGCCAGGCTCTGAGGATGCCTCCAAGTCCCTCTCAGGCAAGGTTTTTGATTTGGGTCAGAATAACGCTAATCCTTCCAGGCCTGAGCCAAACCTATTTGTAAGGGCTCTTTCTAGAGACGCCATGGTCCGGAGTCATAGCATCTCCAGGCAGGGTTCCCAGGTGCCTCTTCTTCTACCCTCTAACACGTCTTTGGAGCGCATGCGCTCTGAGAACACCTCCAAGGTGAACCTGGGTATCGTCCCACACCCAAGTGAGGCCGTCTCACTAACGTCACATACTATTTTTGCATCTGTTTCCAAAGAAGCCATGAGGATACCCTGGAACACAGGTTCCAAGGGGTCCATCAATGTAGTTTCCAACAGCCAGCCCAGGTCTGGTTTAAATGTGACAGTCAGGCAGGCCTCACACCTCAGCCTGATTCCCGGCTCCAGCGAGGTCCTCAGCCTGCACTCGAGTGCCCGAGCACCCAACTCCACTCTCTCTCCATCTTCTTGCATGACGCTGATCCTGGGCTCTGAGTCCCTGAGCATGGACTCCAGCTTCATGGTGAGTGACACCTCCACCTTGACCCTGAGCAGCCAGCGGGACTATTCTGAGGACAACAGCATCCGCACCATGCCCCTGGAGGAGAATCTGGGGAGGTGGGAAGGCCTCCAGAGTGTCACAGCCTTCCGAAGCCTCCCTGAAGGTGAGTAGGGGAGAGGAGACAGCCTGGAAGGGACTATGTATTCAGAACTGAGAGGCAAGATGGCAGTCACAGCACAGTGCTAATCACCATGCTCTGGTCAGCACCTTGGCCAGCTGTATGACTTGGGAGCTACTCAGCTTCCTTGGGTGTCAATTTCTTTAACTGTAATATGATTCCCCCCCCCCCTTTCAAGGTCTCACTCTGTAGACCAGGCTGGCCATGAACTCACAAAGATGCCCTGCCTCTGCCTCCTCAGTGCTGGGACCAAAGATGTGTTCCACCAGGCGATGGCCATGGAGGGGTGCTGCTTACTGGCTTGCTCAGCCTCCTCCTTATAGGACCCAGGACTACGGTCCTGGGATGGTACCACCCACCATGGGCTGGGGCCTCCCTTATTGATTGCTAATTGAGAAAATGACTTACAGCTGGAGCTCATGGAGGCGCTTCCTTAACTGAGGCTCCTTCCTCTCTGATGACTCTAGCTTGTGTCACGTAACACAGAAAACCAGCTAGTGCAGCCACAATAACAGCTGACTTCCAGGATGTGGAGGAGCGTCTGGTGTCGAGGGCCTTTTTGTACACCGACTGGATAATTTTTATGCTTTCTCCAGAGAAATTTCTATTCCAAAGCCTTTGCCCACTTTTTGTGTTCTCCCTGTTTCTTTTGTCCCTCCTTCTCTTCCCCTTCTTCTCCAAGACAGGGTCTTACTCCGTAGCCCAGAGTGACCTGAAATTCATTTGGTAGCGTTGATTGGTCTTAGATTTCAGCCATCCTCCTGCTTCAGGCCTACCAAATGCTGGGATCAGGAGCATGAACCATCATGCCTGGTTAAAAAAAAAAATTTTTTTTTAATGTAAAAGTGATAGAATACTTGAGTGGCATGTGCAAGACCTGGGGTTCTATTACTCAGAGGGGAGAGAGAAAGAGAGAGGAGAGAGAGAAAGAGATTTTTTTATTTAGACAGAATTTTGCTATATATCCCAGAGGTTGGCTTGGAACTCATGATTCTTCTGCCTTAGCCTATGGAGTGCTGGGATTCCAGGCGTTTGCTACCGTGCCTGACTCTGTTCACTTTTATTAGGTACACCTAGAACAGTGTGGTCATAGAGTAGGCACAGACTAAATGTGTGTGTGATTTGTATGTATGTGGTAAGTGTATATTGTGTGTGTATGTTTGTATGCATATATTCATGTGAGTGTGTATATGCGTGGTGTGCATGCTAGTGTGTTGGGGCGATTCGAACTCAGATCTTCATGTTTGTATAGCAGGCACTTTATGAACTGAACCATCTCCCCAGCTCTAGAAATGTTTTTTTGTTTGTTTGCTTGGTTTTGGTTTTTGTATAGGTATGTATATGTGGTGAATGCGTATGGGTGTGCCCGTTCACATTGCATGTGAACACACATTTTGAGGGCTGAGGCTGACGTCAGGAGTCTTTCTTGATTGCTCTTTATCTTGTTCATTGAATCAGGGTCTCTCACTCGAGCTGGTCTACCTAGCCACCGAGGGGTCCTCTCTCTGCCTTCTGAGCCTGGGATGACCTGCAATCCATTGTACTCATCCTGCATTTGCGTGGGTGCTAAGGGTCTGAACTCAGCAGGTGCACTCTCTGAGAAGCCATCTCCAGCCCCTTAACGTTTTTTTTTTTTAAACAATTAAAAAAAAAAAAAAAAGCTTACCAAATAGTGGAAAGTACATCATCAAAATCTTTCTTTTCCCTGGATCACTTGTTAGTAAGCTGCTGAATGATGCCCATCACCCTGAATTCTCATCACATTTTCTTTTAACAATAACAAACACAAAATATAAAACCGCCGTAAACAAGGCGTTAATATTCATACGTCCCTCTACCAAATTCTCACACCCTATTGAAGTGTGGCCTGCTCGCCCAGCACTGTACTGTTAGCTTGGGTTCCAGGTCACAGTCTTGACCGACATTCTGTCTGGCCTGTTCTGTCCTTGCTCTTCCCTGCCTTTCATTTCCTTCAGGCATGAAGGTTGTGGGCTGGCTCTTCCTAGGATGCAGTTCCTCATAATGAGATTCGGGTCCTGTAGCATTGGCAGAAATAGCACGGCAGCCAGACTGGCATTCTCACTGCGCCCCCTTCGGCGGCTCATGGTTCTGAATCTTGACGGATGTCCGCCCCCACCTGATGAGCAGGCTGCCTGAGGTTCTCCACTGGGTTGTTTTTCCCTTGTGGTGAGGGGCTTTGAAAACACATAATTATCCCTCTTCCCCAAACTTTCGATTTATGGATTTGTTTGTGCTGCTTCCTAGTTTGTTTAAGGGCTAATAAACATCATTATATCGTTAGTTATCATTGCTATTAGTAGTTACGTTGATAAGATTTCCTTATTTTGAGCAGCAGAACTTCCTCCGAGCAAGCATGCCTCTTCCTCCAACATACTCCATTTGCCTCTGAGCTCTCTTCTCTGTTTCCTGGGATCAGACATCCCAGGCTCATCCCGCCATTCCTCCCAGGGGCCTTGTCGGTTTCAGGGAAGAATAGTATTTAGAAACCAGTGTCTCGTACCAGTTGTGTTCTCTTCCCCTGTGGCTCAGCCCTCCAGCAGCCTCTGGAAGGTCAGCCAAGATCCTTTTTGAGTCCTAGCTCTCCCAGACCCTGGTGGCCCAAACCTCCGGCAGAGATCTGTTCTCCTCCAGTGTCTTCTTAAGCAGAAGGCTTTTGTTGGCCCTCCTCAGCTAAGTACCCATCACTGATCCTGTCACTGTATTAGAGGGATGGCACATTCCTCTTAGTCAAGCTTGGCTTGCACACCCATCCCTCCTTGAAGAGGAGAATGGGCGAGGTTTCACCTAATAGTTTGGAATAGGGACCCACAGGAAAGATAGATGCTCTTTCACCCAAAGCAAGGGTGAGTGGTTTGGGCTGGGAAAACAGCAGTTAGCTACTGTAACAAGTGTTTCTCTATGGGATATACCCTGAAGGACAGGAACAAGCTGTTCTCAAGGGATACATGTGCTTCCTTTTACCGTGGAGGCCAGGAGAGGCCTCTGTGAGGAGCGGCAGGGAAGGTGAGGCCTGAAAACGTGATGGCTAGGGAGTGTAGGCAAGGAGCAGTAGCTGGAGTAGAGAAAACCACCTGCCCAGAGATCAGGGTCGACGGAGGCAGGGATGGAGGAGAGGCTGAGGGAGGTAAAGCTGGGGAAGGGGACAAGGAGACTGACCAGGCAGGAAGATTAAGGACATGGAGTTTCCTTGAAGGCTTTGGGTGGCAGTGGTGCTGACACGCGCTGATTTACATTTTCCCAAGCTTTGTTGGTCAAGTGAGGGAGTAAGGATTGGAGGAAGCCAAGGGGAGGAGAAATGGGGATACAGCACTCTGAGGATGCCATGTTCTACTCTCTCTTCTTTCACTGAACCCATGACTTGCAGGAACCTCAGAAGATGCAAAGGCCAGTGGATCAGAGAAGAGAGATGATGACAACAGAACAGCTTTGGTATGCTGGCCTCCTGGCCTCCTCTCCCTTTCCCCTGCATTCTCCCCTCCCCGCCCCCCCATATCCTCCACTTTTCCGACAGTCTTGGTGTGTGGCCCTAGCTGGTTTGATATGTAGAACAGGCTGGCATCAAGCTTGTAGCAATCCTCCTGTCTCTGCTTCCTGAGCCGTGAGGCAACAGATCTGTGTCACCACAGTCCACCCCTCGGCTGCAGCTCCTCTCCCTCCTGGGAAGTCGGGGCTTTCTGATGTACTGGGCATCACCAGCTCCTCGCGTTGCTCATTCGCCTCCATCTTAGTTTGGTTTGCATCCCTGTGATGCCTGACCGAGTGGTGTAAGGGAGGAAAGGCTCATTCTGGCTCATGGTTTCAGAGGGTTTCAGGTACCATCACAGTGGAGAAGGCAGGGTGGAGCAGCTCAGTTTGTGACAGAGGGAGTATGTAGCAGATACTGAACAGGAAGCAGTGATAGTGAGGCGGGAAGTAGGCCATGTCCAGGACATCTTTCCCCAGTTCAGACCCTGCCTCCTAAAGGAGCTGCAGCCTCTTCGAATAACACCATCAGATGGGGATGCAGTAGCCCAAACAGGAGGATGTGGGAGACTTTTCAGATTCAAATCATAGCAGTCTCTCCAACTGGAGTCTTCCATAAGCCCAGGAATCTTTGTCTTATAGCTGAGCCTTCAGCAGGCAGAGCAGTGTTTGGCATAAAGTAGGTTCTAAATAAAAGTCTTTAATAACAGAGTGACATATGAGAGGGGCTCTGAAAGGGGCAGAAAGGCTAGAAGTAGATTTACTGAGTATCAGGCCTAACCTGGGTGTGGGCTGTGCAGCAGAGAAGGCCAGGCTGGTAGGGGCAAACATGATCCTGATACCAACGTGGATGTGTTGGGATGGATCTGGGAGTCAAGGACACTCTCCCCATCTATAGAGCGGGCATGGCGAAGTTGAAGTGAGCCCCTTTCAGCCCCAAGGTCATTGCCATTACAGGGAAGGCTGTCACTGCCACCATTCAGCAAGCTTGACAAAGCCCCTGCCATGTGCTAGTCCCAATTCCGAGCACAGAATAGAAACCTGATATCTTAACCTGGGGGAACAGACCTCTTCTTCTATCCTTGTTGTTCAGAATTCAGCCCAAACTTCCGCTCACGTGAACAGTGGTCTCTGACTGTCCATTCTAAACTGGCATCCTCCCCTCCTTCCCAAACTGCAATTAATAACCCAGGGACACTCAGTACCATCCAGTGCTGGGGGAGGGGTGGGAATTTGAGGGGTTACCTTCTGACCATGATTTGACTGGGCTCAGTTTGGGGGACTCTCCTGCTCTGCACTGTACAGATAGATCACTGAGTGGGCTAAAACACCATCACCCCTTCCTTGCCAGGCTCCTCCTCAGTTTAGCCTGGGTTTCCTTCCAGCATGGCATCTGGGTTCCAGAAAGGAACAATTTGGTGGCCAGAGCAACTTGTGAGATGAGCCAGAGAGCAGGAGGAGGTTCTCTCCACTGGTGGGCTATGTGGAGAAAAACCTGTGCCACCATTAACCTTCCATATTCTGAATCAGAGCAAGGTGTTTTTGTTTTTTTTGTTTTGTTTTTGTTTTTGTTCTCTGTAAAGCTAAGCTATTCGTTTCATGCGATCTCATCTTCTTGAAATGATGGGAACTTACTAAAAGGCGTAGAAAAAGTGTTGCTGATGGTAGAATTTTAGGTTGAGGTATAGGGGCTCTTTCTGCTCTCCTCCAGTTGATTAGCCCCTCACGTCTGGTCCTCCAAATGCAGCCTTTAGGAGCCATCCTTCCCCCCCACCATCAATATTTTTCACTAGTCTTCATCCACCCAAACACCCCCTGCAGGGGCATGGCCCTTCTCTCGGGCCGTAATAGTTAGTCTTGTCAGTTTGCTATATTCAAGAATCACTGGGACCAGGTGCAGTGGTGCATGCCTGGAATCCCAGCACTCGGGGAAGCAGAGGCAGGCAGGGACTTTGAGGCCAGTCTGGTCTAACAAAGCAAGTCCAGGACAGCCAGGGCTACACAGAGAAACCCTGTCTCAAAAAAAACCAACAAAAACAAACAAACAAACAAGTCACCTGGGAGGAGAGTTTCAAAGAGAAATTGCTTAGATCATATGTATATGTCTGTGAAGGGTTATCTTGATTACATTGGTTGAGTCAAAAATACTCACCCACTGTGGGTAGAACCATTCCCTAGGCAGGGTTGCTGGACTGTCTCAGGAGTGGAAAAAGTGAGCTGAGCACCCGACTGCATGCACTCCTTGCTCTCTGCTCCTTGACTGTGGATGTCATGTGACTACTAGTCTAAAGCTTCTCTCCTGTGACTTCCCCACTACTAAGAAACCGTACTTGGAACTGTGAGTCAGAATAAACCCTTTCTCCCTTAAGCTGCTTTTCTCAGGGTATTCATTTTTGTTTACTTTGGAATTTCCGAGACAGGGTCTCCCTTCGTAGCTCTGGGTGTCCTGGAACTCACTATGTATAGACCAAGATGACCTTGAACTCACAGAGATCCCCCCTGCCTCTGCCTCCTGAGTGCTGGGGTTAAAGGTGTGCACCACTGTGGCAGGTTTTGTTGGGGTATTTTATCATAGCAACAGGAAACCAAACCTAGACATGGGCCAATGCCAGGACTAGGTGGTTGGGGAAGAGCTAGCCTTGGTGGTCTGCTGGTGCTGGGTGGTTAAAGAGGCTGTGGGTACTGCCCAGATGGAGGGCAGGACTCAGTGAAAGGCTCACTCAGTGCTTCTGCCCTCCACGGCCCTGAAGGTAGAGGACATAATCACTTTCCAGACGAACCCAGAGAAGATGGAAATGAAAGGGGAAAAGGAGACAACGGTGAAGAGGATGATGGTATGGGAGCCACAGGCGGGACTGTGGAACTGGGGCGGAATTCTGACTGGTGAGACAGCTGGAGTGAGCTAGGAAGAGGACAGGAACGGGAGGCAGGCACTTTGAACTCGAGGCTCAGTTCCATCCAGCTCTCACTGGCCCCACCCGCCGAGAAAGAGTATGGGCAACGTCATTTCCCTTCTCTGAGTCTCACTCTTCCCATCTCACAAATGGGTGTGATTATGCCTGCATCTTTGTGGGTGGGAGGGCATAGCCCAGTGGCTAGTCCATTGTGAAGCCTGTGCAGCTGAGGGCAGTTACCATCGGCCCATCCTTCCCCCGAGAAGATGGGCGACTCCAGAGGGTTCCCTAAGGCAGCCTCCTCTAGTTACCCATAAGGATGAGCTGGGCAACCATAACCACGGAGGCTTGTACAGCTATATTTGCTTTTGTGGTCCTCAAAGAGAGAGGAAAGGGCTAAGGGGGGGCTGGCTAGCGTGTTAGTGTTTTCCTAACAAGAAAAGAGTTCCTGAATTTGAACCCTAGAACACACATGGAAAGCAGTCACGGTGACACACATTTGTTATTCCAGCGCTGAGAAGACAAACACAGGTTTTCTGGCCTAACTAATCAGCTTCGGATCCCAGTGAGAGCCCTTGCCTCAAAAGCCAAGATGAATAGCTCCAGAAGAATGATGCCCTCTGGCCTCTGCACACATGTGTACAGGGACACACACGCATGCACACACACAGACACAGGGACACACACACAAGTAAACACACATACACAAACCTTACATACACGTCTGCCTATACACAATGCGCGGAAAAAGAGAAAGTTCCTTCCTTCGATAGTTAACTTTAGCTAACATTGGTTGAACCCCCCACTGTGTGTAGGTTTTTAGATACAAAGTGAAAAGTAGGAGGACATTTGAGGAATTTGATTGGACAGCTTTCAAAGGCCACATCTGTAGCTCCTTACTTGAGTCAGTCCCATGGTTTAGCTGTCAGTAAGCAGAAGGTCCCCCAGCCCCAAACCCCGGGAACTACTCTCATTGAGCTCTCTATACAGGACCCACAGATCAGGGCATAGAGTGTTTTGAATGGTCCTGAGATGGTGGGCAGAAAGCTTGCTCTCCTGCCTGTCCAGCAGGACAGTGTGCCTAGGCCAGGGCCCACGTGGCCTGCTGTCTAACCCCGGAAGTCAGCCACAGCTGCCTCTCACTGGCTCTGTGGTCCTCAGAGGCAGATTCAGGAGGAGCCACTGGATTCCCTTTTGAGTCCCACCCGACGGCAAGCCATGGAGATCCTGACCCAGCTGAGGTAGCTCTCTCTTCCCAGCTCCGCCCTCTTCTCCCATGCCCCTTCTCCCCCTGCCCAGTACCCATGGAACAGGCCTCTTCCACACCCTTGCTCCCATCTCCTCCTGCCCCCTTGTGGCTCCAAATCTCGCGTGGCCTGGGCTGAGTCGGGTGCTCTCCTACACCCTGCTTCCCTGGGCCCTTCCTCACTCCGTGCCTTACACCTCGTCTCTCGCAGCCACACTAAGCCCGCCCTAAGCGTGCGGGAGAGGGCGGACCTGGTGAACACTTGCCTGCGGAGCGTGTTCCCGCTGCCTTCAGTGCAGAGCATGCAGGAGAAGGACGAGGCCAGGGCGGAAGTCATCCAGGTGAGCTGGCCCTCCTGGCGGGCCCTTAGGTTTGGGACGTCCTCACGGGGACAAGCGGGGGCTTTCTGGAGACAGCCTCCCCCCACCCCACTCCTTGGCTGTGTAGCCTAGAGCAACTCACCTCATCTGTGTCCATCTGAACCCATTGCTTGATGGCTATTCAGCAAGTGAGTGAATTATTGCCATTGGTGGCTCCTTAGGAGGACTCTGTTCACCGACGCTGCAAGGTCATAGAGAGTGGCCAGGGTGGGAGGGTACTACTAAGGATGCTGGGCCATATGGAAGAAGACTGGGGAAAACTGGGCAAAGGCCCGGAGAAACAGAACCCCAAAGGAGGTTCAGCAAGCATCTTTAAGTCTCTGCAGAATTTTTCCCGGAGGTGGGTAGAGCCAGGAAGGGAGGGGTGCTTCGTATGGGAGGCAAGAAGAGCTAGGGTCAGGCAGGAGGTTGAGTGAGAGGGAGCCCAGATGCTCAGCCACCCTTTCACTCAGCAGGTGTTAACCTCGTCCCCCTCCAGAACACTATGGTAGTCTCATAGGAGGTGTGAGGGTGGGAGAGATGGATGCTGTCGAAGAACCAGTTGAATGCAAAACCTCAGGGGTGGTCAGTGCCAAAAGAGTACAGCACGTGGAGGATGGCACATGGTTCCCTGAAGGAAGGTGGCTTAGAGAAAGAGGGTGGCATACAGAACCCATGCCATCTGCCAGGATGGCAAGAGTCTGTGTGGCTGGAGCCTGGAGGGTGAGACAAAGACCCTGAGGAGAAGCTGTAGAGCTGGTAGGGGTCAGACCACACAGACAGATAACCTCTGGCTTGTGGATTTTCAAGCCGTTGCGCAGAGAGGACCCAACGGAATGGCCAGGAACTGTGCTGAGGAAGCAGCAGGCAGCCCTCTGTAGTTACAAGGGCTGACAGCAGAGGGCAGTGGTGCCCAACAAGCGGCAGCAATGGGCAGGAAGGGGGTAGCTGGCTCTAGGCTTGCCTGGTGGGCCACTGGCTCCAGAGTGTGTAGAATCAGCAATGGGACAATGACAACGCAAGGCATAGGCTTGGGAAGCCAGCAGAAGGACAGGAGGTAAGAAAGAGAGGGTCTTCGCAGAGCAGTTTGAAAGCACCGCTCAGCCTTGCCTGTACATACCAGAAATCAACGTGGTATGGCCAAAGGAGTGGGAGCCTGGGCAGCAAGGAGATGGCCTCCCTAAGGGTAACTGGGGGATCTACATGGGTCTAGAAGTAACAGTTCAGCCAAGAGGCAGCCCCAACAGTCTTCGGAGAATTGGCCTGTAACACTCTGTTCCTTGCCCTGCAACAAGTGTTCCTGGATTTGTAAAAAAACGAGGAGAGGAACTTAAGGACGAAAATGACAGAGGGTGCTCAGATGACCAGGCCCTCGTCTGGCTCGAGACAGGGGCGCGGGGGGGGGGGGAGGCAGGAAAGCAGCTTGTGTGTGTCCAAGTGCGTCCTCCTTCTGGACCCACCCCGGTGGAGTCTGGGGCTGCCCCCAGCAGCTCCATCTTCCTTCTGTCCACAGACGCTTTACCACCAGACCCTGGATTCCTTGCAGAAGCTGCTCAATGCCCTCTTTATTGAAGACCCCACTCCTGCTGGGCTGAAGAGCATCCTGGAGGTGCAGGGCCTGGAGGCTGGGCAGGAGGAGGAGGAAGGGAGAGGGGAACAGGGAAGGGGCGCATAGAAGTGGGCGGTCCGAACCCTATGGTGTGTCTCGGACTTAGGAGGGCATCCTGAGCCAGTACTCTGCTTCCCTGACTTTTGCTACTTTGTTTCGTTTTTGGTGATACTGGGAATTAGACCTAAGTCCTCGCACCTGCTCCGCAGGCTCTCTACCACTGAGCTACACCCATAGCCGGCTTTTAACTGTTTGTTTGTACACATTTGTCTCCTTGACTTGCCCAGTATAGCCTTGAACTTTTGACCCTCTTGTCTCAGCCTCCTGTGTACCTGGAACGACAGGCTTTAGAGCCCTGTCCTTTGACTGTCCACGATGCCCCCACAGCTACCCCCTTGTGGCTACTGCTCTAGCCCCACCCCTTTTCTCCGTCCTTCTCCCTGTCTCTTCCTCTTTCATCTCTTCACTGATTCTGCCCCTCCCTCTGCTCTGAGTTCTAGTCTCAGCTCAAACCCTGTCTTGTCGTTGATTCTCCAGAGGAGGAGGCGCCGGAGGGAGGACAGTGACAAATTGCATTCTTATTTCTTCCGGAAGCTTCTTGCAGATCACTGGCTTACCCACCAAGCAGCGGGGGCTGGTAGCCCATGGCAGCGAAGTCTCTCCCTTGTCCCCACAGCCTCTGGGGCCCTGGATGAATTCTGGGAAGGCTCATGAGCGAGCACGGGCTGTGAACAGCAACGTCTCCGTGCTGAACCACATGCTGGTGACCCTGCCTTTCTTTGTGAGTGTCCCTGGAGGGGCGGACACTCCGGTGACCCTTCTCAGCCTTCTGCTTGCGGTGTGGCTACAGTCTCCCTCTACCGACAGATGTCCTCGGGGTTCCCAATGCTGGGCTTCCTGCTGGGGAGGCTGCTCCTTCGAATCGGGGATCCTGATGAGGAGATCGGCCGGGAGGCTCTGGACGGCATCACGATCCTCTACACTATCCTGGTTCTCCAGAAACGTATGCTCAAGTCAGGCCCTTAGCTCTGCACAGCCGGGGAGGGGAGCACGGTGGGACAGTGGGAAGCTGGCCGCAGGCAGCAAGGGTCAGGTGGGGATCGGGGCCCCCAGTCTCCGCAGAACCAGGAGCAGAGATCAAACTAGCCTTCACTTTTAACGTTTGTTTTGTTTCTGAGACAGGGTCTTACTGTAGAGCTTGGGCTGGCCCCCTACTTTTACTCCTCCTGTCTTAGCTTCTCAAGTCCTGGGGCTACGGGCATGCCCTGCCATGTTGGGCAACAGATCTGTATTGATGGAAGCTGTCCTTCCATGGGTGAACTTTGCCGTATGGTCCCAGCCTTAAGCTCTCCTTCCCATGGTACCACGTGTACTTACACATGATGGTCCTGACAGCTTGTCTGTCTTTCCTACTAGACTGTAATACCATGAGGGTAAGGCAAAGGTTCTCTGTTCTTCCAATGTCTAGCCCTGGGATGGCATGCGGCCTTATTTGGTGGATATGCATTGGGAGCTAATGAAGGCCAGGTCCTATGTGAGAACATCCTGAGATTAAATTTTAGGGAGCCCACGAGATGGCATGAAACTATTGCTCCCGGGGCTGCCCAGTTCAACTGCCTCCGGCCTCTTGCCCGACTTTCTCCTAATTCCTGATTCTTCCTCAACCACGAAACCTTGGCTGGTTTCTTAGATTCCCCTGACTCTGGAGGCAGAGTGGCCTGCATATCAGACCTGGCCTTGGCTCTTGACACTCCCAGCTGGGTGACCTCAGGCAAGCGTTTGGCTTGCCTAGATTTCCTCATCGGCCCAGGGTTACAGTAGAGAGTAATTCATAGCTTTTTGAAACATTAATTAATAGGCACTTGTCAGATGGAGCTGTCTTCATCCTCCCCCCCTCCCACTTCTGGGGTGTGTCTGGGGTCCCCGCTCTTTCTCATTTCTAGCATTTCCTGAGTGATTCCTCCACTGACCTGAGGCTGTTCATGACCCTTAGATGGTGGGTGAAAGGTAGGCTACAATGCTGATCAGCTCTGAGGTGGGCATAGCATGGCTGAAAATGTAGGTCGTTCAGTTTAATCTCATTTCGGGTGGACAATGAGTCATTTTTAATGCTTTTGAGTATGATCTGTCCTGCTGCAATTCAGGTTGAGCTGAGCGCCCTGAATTCTTTGGGAGAGCCCCAGGCCACACTGCCTCTTGAGGAGGAGGGCATTAGCTTGGGTTGGCAGTCTGTGGAAAGCACAGGCTAGGGCTGGAGCTGGCTCTGCCTGCTTCCAGAGCGCCAGCTCCTCTCTGCTGACAGAGCATGCTTTATGCACTCACACTGCCCTGTTGATCCTTTCTTGTGCTCAGGCCTTGTGTAGATTGAGTGGATCCAAGCAGGACTCGGGCCTGGCTCTGAGGAGGGCAGAGACCCCAAATGGGTTTCCATTTACAGAAGATCTGGAGGGCCTGTGTGCCAGGCACAGCTCTGGGGACACAGCTTTGAGAAGAGATTCAATAAGGACTCCTTCCTTTGGCTTACCTTCTGGTTGTCAAGAGACAGACAATAGGCAAAAGCAAACAAGTAAAACACAAGAGTGAGCCAGGTGATAAGCAGAGAGGGAACAAAAACGGCAGACACATTTCAAATGCCATCGCCGGTGCCAGGCCTGATGGCACATGCCGGCAATCCCGGCACTGGATGGAAAGTTTGAGGCCACCCTGGACTAGAGATCCTGCCTCTAAAAACAAATGAAACGGACTAGTGCAAATGAAACTGTAATCTTAGCGCTGGGGGTGGGGCGTCAGCAGGGGAATCAGGAGTTGAAGCCATCGTCAGCTACAGAGGCCGGCCTCAATCACGTGGGTCTCCATGTCTCAACATAACCAAACAGAAGCCACAGTAAACCAACCAAATAAAAACGCCGCTCCCAACACAGAAGCAGCTTGACCCAGAAATTGTATTGCAAAGCTATGGGTGTTCAGTGGTTAGAGTCCTTGTCTAGAGTGAGCCAGGACCTGGCTTCCATCCCAGGACTGAAAGCGGAGGGAGGCAAGTATAGGGGCGCACGCCGTTAATCTTAGCACTCTGAAGGCAGAGGCAGGTGGATCTCTGTGAGTTCAAGGCCAGCCTGGTCTATAGAGTGAGTTCCAGACCAGTCAGGGGTACATAGTGAGACTCTGTCTTAAGAAAAGAAAAAAGGAAACAAGAAAAAAAAAAAAAAAAAAAAAAAAAAAAAAAAAAAAAAAAAAAAAAAGAGAAGCCACTGCCTATCAGAATAGCAATAACAAAATGAAACAGATAATGCCTTGGGCTGAAGCGGCAGGAACTCTCACACGGTGCTGGTGGAAACAGGGCTGGGAAGCTGTCTCCTGTATCCTGGGAGGGTGAGCCTGGGCCCACTGTGCCTGGCACATCCCTGGCAGGAGTGTAGATATATTCACCGGGAGATGTGCTGTGTGTTCACAGCAGCACTGTTCAGGAGGGCTGGAAGCAGCCGGAGGCGTGTGCCAAGTAAGGCAGGCATGCACACCACGGGCCCTCCCAGCATGGAAAATTGTACCACACTGAGAATGAAAGCAAGTGCCGGGTGCTGCAGGGTAGAACCGGACCCGAGGGATCAGTTTACGTGAGTCCAATTTATGAGAAGTTCAAAAGCAAAGAACTCTACCCAGTGGCCCAGAAACTGGAACAGTGGTTGCCCTGGGTGCTGAGAGGTCTCAGAGGAGGGGCTTCTGGGATGCTGCCTGTGTTGTTTCTTGACTTGGGTACCACTATATGAAAATGGACTGTGTGGGAGACATGGGCTTAACTGACAATTTAAGGCAATGGTGGGGTCTGGGCTCCTCAGGTAATTCCTTCTCCTGCAGGGACCAAGGACAAGGAAGAGACCAACAAGACAGAGCTTTATGAGAACAACAAGCACTTCTTGGGTCCCTACAACCCTGTCAGCCCGTGCCAGAACATTCTGCGTGTCATTGCGGTAACTACCTGCAGTCTCCCAGGCCAGGACGGGAGGGAGACGGACTTGCTGCTAGGAAGGCCACTGGGAAGTATCCTAGGAAGGATGCCTCCCCCGGCCACCCAGCCTTCCTGGGTGCCCTCCTCCCTTCTCTACGTTCTAGCCCGGTGGTTCTCAACCTGTGGGACGAGATCCCTTTGGGAGTCACATATCAGATATGCTGCATGTCAGATATTTACGACTCGTAACAGTAGCAAAATTACAGCTATGAAGTGACAGCGAAATAATTTTATGGCCAGGGGTCACTACAACATGAGGAACTGTATTAAAGGGTCACAGCATTAGGAAGGTTGAGAGGTACTGGGCTAGCCCATGACTTTCTTCTCTAAGGTACATGCCAGCCAGTTGTGGGTGCAGGGACCATATTCCCACTGCTTCCCTTCTCCTCCTCTTCTTTTTCCTCCTAATCCTCTTTCTCCTTCTCCACCTCCTCCTCATTTTTCTTTTCCTCCTACACCACCTCCTCCCCCTCCTCCTCTGCCTCTTCCTCTCCTTCCTTTTCCTTTGCTGTTTTTCTTACTTTAAAGATAGAGACTTGCTTTTTCTCCTCACGCTAGTCTCCAGTTCCCGGGCTCACCAGTCCACAGCCTCTGAAGCAGCTGTGGCTACAGGAGGCTCCTTGGTGCCTGTCTGTCACTCTGAGCTCCTCTTCAGTAGCTCTAACGTTCAACCTTAGAGACTGTCTGCGGTGCTTGGCACTGACCCTCTCTGCAAGTTGGGTGGAGTCTATGTTTTTATATATGTCTTGGGGAATCTGCACCACTTAGCAGCCTCAAGATCTCTGCACCTATGTTTCAGGAATTTGGAGACTTCCTGGGGCCCCATCAGGTAAGGGACCTGCTGCTAGCAGCCTTGGAAGGCCTGAAGGACATCTCAGAAGCCCAGGGGAAGGACGCCGGGGAGATGATGCAGCTGGCTTCGGAGGTCATGCTCAGCTCGGTGCTGGAGTGGTACCGCCACAGGGCGATGGAGGTGGTAAGGCCTCTTGGAGGCAGAAGCTGGAGGATATGACCAGGCCTGGGAGAGTCCCCCACCCCTGGGAGCCTGCTTATGCTTGGATAGCCTGCCTGCCTGCCTGCCTGTGGACAGGGTTGGAGCTGAGCACTAGACTAGGAAGGAGTATGTACTAACCCTGAGAGATGGCTTAGTAGGAGTGGGAAGTTCAGCAAAAATGGGCTATCTCACTCCCAGGGGAGTGAGCAGGGGAGCAGCAGGCCCTTGCACATCTTACTCCCACTTCTCTCCTGCACTGTGCCCTTCTCCCCTGCCCTTTTGGTCCCCTTTTACTCCACCCTATGTCCTTCGTCCATCCGCCCATTGCTCCTCATGTTTCTCTCTGCTTTTCCAATGGACCTTTCCTGGTACCTGCTCGTGGCTACCTCCAGATCCCAGAAATCATGCAGGGCATCTACATGCAACTGAGCCACATACAGGAGCCGCGGGCGCGTGAGGTAGCCCTGCTGCCCATCTCCTTCCTGGCCAGCTCCTTCATGACTGAGGTTGTGGTGGCTCTGCTCATGTGCCCCCTGCCACTGGACAGGTACCAAGCAAGGCTCCTACATCTCATCCATCTTCTACACCTCAGTGGGCCGAGGTGGTCCTGTCCTAGGCTGAGACACGATTCCTGTCCAGAGAAGCCCGCCCTCCTCTGCCCTTTCTAAGCAGTCTGTGGTACTTATGGACAGCCAGTAAGCACTTTCTGAAGGTGGCTGGCTCTGTACTGAAAATCCGGAGAGTCTCACATTACGGACTCGGCCCTGTTCTACAGATGTGAAATCGAGGCTCCGGAGATGTTTCTTGGCCTCCACTAACACTGAGGCATTGCTAGAGTGAGGTTCTAGGCTCAGGTCCAACTGGCTCCAAAGCCTGGAATCCTTTCCTTATGGGAGGTGCTCCTGTGCCCTCTCTGGGCTTCAGTTTCCCTGTGGGGAAAACTGCTCCACAGTAGGAGCAGGTGGCTCCCTGCTCGCTGCCTCCATACAGCTCCTTATCTGGGATGAAGAGGAACCGGCCAGATGGTGGCAAACGATAAGTCTAGCTCCCTTTAGCCTGTTGGACATGGCCTTTCAGCCAGTCCCTTCTTTAAATGAACGCAACAGGAAGGGACAACTTAGGATGTTTTTTTCTGAGTAAACGTGGAAGCAAATGCAGAGCTGTGCAAGAGGGGAGGGGTGTGTTCGGATAGGGACAGGTCAGAAGGAGTGATGGTCAGTGGGAACCCTGAAATCCAGGTGTATAGCCTAAGAGTCAGCCATTGTAGTTGCACTGCCCACCAGGGAGACAGGGGGAGCTCTTCTCTCTCTCTCTCTCTCTCTCTCTCTCTCTCTCTGTCTCTCTCTGCCTCTCTTTCTCTGTGTCTCTCTCCCTCCCTCTCTTTCCCCTGCCTTCCCCCCTGTGTGTGTGTGTGTGTGAGAGAGAGAGAGAGAGAGTAGAGGGCAGTGCTCAATATGTATCTCAGGCTGGCCACAAACTCATGGCAATCCTCCTGCCTCCTACTTTCAGGCACTGGAATTACTTTAGAGCCTTTTCCTCCTCCTCTTTCTTATCTTTTCAGTGTTGGGCATGGAACCTAGGTCATTGCTACCCAAGTGCTCTACCTCTGAGCTGCAGCCCCCGAAGGTTTCTTTTGTGCTCCACTGAAGGTCACTAGATTAGTAGGCCTGCCCTTGACTTGACGTTCTTTGTGAGCCTGAGAGTGAGGCCCTCCTTCCCTTTATTTCCTACATACCTCTCTCTTCTCTTCTGGTCTCAGGTCTTGGTCAGGAAGCTAGCTTCTCAGGATGGAGGGAGTCCCAGAGCTCAGCATCTCTTACACAAAGCTTGTTTTCTACATCACTTCAGAGACTAGCCCAGCTACAAGGATCACGGTCCATGGGAAGCTCCGTGCTCTAGCTGTCCCATTAGTTCTTACAGCCAGATGCCATGTACCAAGCAGCCATAAACATGACCATTTTTACCATAAGCAATGTTGCCTAGCAACATAGTCGAAATACTATCTTTATTGGGTTTCCAGGGGAACAGATCTTGGAAGTGAGTGGAAGGTTCAGACTCTCCTGTATTCAGGAGAAAAAATAATAAAAAGGTTTCATTAACCCTTTAGCTCACTGTCAGCTGCCCACAGCAGGGCTATCTCCGGGTGCTGCTGTTCCTCCTGTGTGGGTGGCTTCCTGCACAGGGCCAGGAGTTGTGCCTCCTGGGAGTCCTTGATAAGGGCAAGATCCAGGCTCCAAAGGGCTCTGTGGCCTCAGCTCCTGCTCTCTAGGGGGCAGCTTTGGAGACAGCGGATGTGATGACATCTTGTAGGCTGTTAGCGGTAGCAGCATCTTGGGCTGATGGCGTTTACATCTCCCAGCCTCCATTCTGCCCCTGTAAAATGGGAGTAACACGCTCTCGAGAGGGTGAGAAGTGAGCCGCTTTGAGTGTTCCTAAGCGTCTGCGTCTGTACCGGAAGGGACTTGCTCAGTGCCTGGTGCACGCGCAGTAATCATACGTGAGAACAAAGCACCTGGTCCGAGACCTGGAAACAAGGTTTTCAGTCACGGTCCTCCTCCTGCCTGACGGGGGAGCATTTTCAGAACCATCCCTGTGGGTGTGCTCACAGATACCATTTCGTTGGCACTGCACCCTATCTCTGTAACCACCTAGGGCATCGGGGGGCCCCTGCCCTGGGCATCACTAACTAACCTCCCTCTTCCTTAGCAATGGGGCAGAGATGTGGAGGCAGCTGATCCTTCGAAAGCCCAGCTGTGACGTCCGAGACCTGCTGGATCTGCTCCTGACTAGCCTGAAGGAGAAGCCTGTCACCAAGAAGGGTCGGGCCTCAATCGTGCCCCTGGCGGTGAGGACCAAGCACCGAGCTTTTCTAGGCTGGATTACAGAAACAGTCCCGATCTCTCAGAGCAATGGGCTAGGCTGCAGCCGGCAGTGCTGGGAGGATGGACTAGGTCAAGCCACTCGCCTCCCCTCCACCCCTAGGCAGCCAGCGGCCTGTGCGAGCTCCTGTCCGTCAACAGCTGCGTTGGCCGCGTGAGGCGCATCTACCCGCAGCTGCTCCTGGCCCTGCTCATCCAGGTGCACTACCACATCGGCTTCAACCTCCCGAGCCGCATGGCTTCCCGGAAGGACTTCAGGGATGACTCGCAGACTCCTGTCCTCGTACCTGTGCGGTAGGAGCCATCATCTTCAGACCCTGCTGTCCTGGCAGTGGCTGCCCAGCCAAGGGTCCCTCAGACATCTCTCCTTTCGCCCCAACTCTCCTCTTCCTGGCCATACCCCGGACACCTTCCCAGGAAACAAGCAGATTTTTTTTTTTTTTTAATGCCCCTTCAGGGGTAGTCAGCATAGATGGGCATGCGGGTTTATACTCCATTTTACACAAGTGCCAGCCTGCGACCCAGGGGCGCAGCCGCTCCCACCCCGAATCAAGTCTCGGAGATCTTCGTGCATCCTGCTGTCTCCTTGTTCGTGACAGCCGAGGGGCATCCTTTCGCCCCTCCTCCCCGATTCAGGCACTTCCTTGCTCCCCCCCCCGCCCCGCCCCTTGTGGATGGCGCTGGTGTGAGCTTGCAGGTGTAGACACGTGTGTGTGACTGTGTGTGTAGAATGGGCTCCTGAGGCGAGGGTGGGCGTCCTGGGCTTCTGCGTGGAAGTAGTAAACTGGAGTAGAGACTCGTGATGGAAAAATGCTCTTGACCAGCGAGGGACGGAAATTTGTAAACGAAGCAGCAGATAAAGGGGCCAACTCAGCTGCCAAGTCCAGCCTGAGTTCCGTCCTCACGACCCACGCGGTGGGGGGGAGAGACCTGGTTCCCGCAAGTTCCCTGAGCAAACGCTGTGGAATGCACCGCACATCCACACAGGAGAACACGCATGCACACACACATACTCACACAAACCAATTAAAATGGAGTAATTCCTCAACTGTCCCTCTTGCCAGTGTGCACGGAGGAAACCGCCACTGGTGGTTGTGGCCCGCGCCAGTGCCTCCACGCCCACGTCTTTTCTAGGGTAGTGCATCACAGAGCATTTCTACTTTTGCTAATCTGTATTGCAAAAAAATGGATTTCTTCCTCCCCCCCCCCCCCCCCCTTTTGAGATGAGGTCTTTAAAAGGAGTCATGATCCTCCCGCTTCATATACTGAGGGCTGGGATGGCAGGGTTCTGTCGACACACGCGTGAGTGTGCGTGTGTGCTGGGGTTTTAGTTTTCATTTCTCTCATTTAAAAGAAGCCAATATTTACATGGCATTTGTGTTCCATTTATGTGAGCGGATTGCCCTTGCCCTCTGCCCCTTCATATAGGCCTGTTGGGGATTCCTCTTAGTAATTTGCTTTTTTAATTATTTTTATGTTTTTATTTTCCCTGCTAATTTGTGAGAGCTCATTGCATTAAGAATATTAACTCTGTCATTTATACTAAATTTGGCCACTTAACCTGTGATTTTTTTTTTTTTTTTTGTCATTTGAAAAGTTAAATATTTTTCACGATGTGTTCATCAGTTTCCCTTGCGCATCTTTTTGTGTGTTGCACACACAGAGGCAGATTTAGAATGACAGAGGGCACAGCTGTGTGGCCGGAGGTCTTTGATGTGGATCTGTCTATGCTCTGTGTTTTAGGCAACTAACCTCTTGGGGGGGTCTTTCTGGCTGGCTTCTGTCTAACGGGTGTGAGGACTAAGAGCCTCACTAGACACCTGTCATCTCCTTGCCTGCTTGCAGCATTCCCTCTGCTTTCTGGGGCTGTTAGGTTCCTGGGAAACTGAGCAAGGGATGGAGGGGTGCCTCAGCCGCAGTAGGAGGAAGAGCGCAGATGGAAGCATCCTTTCCTGGGAGTGAGGGAGGTCATGGCCTCCACGAGAGGGGGTTTCACCTCAGCCGAGACACAGGGCCAGGAAGGAAGCCAGCGTACCTACCTACCCCGTAGCCATGGCGACAGCCCACCCTACCAGCAGCACGGGATAGCACGCCCTCCCCACAGCCCAATGACAGAACACCTCATTCATAGTGTGACGGCTCACCCTTCCACAGTGCAGTGAAAGCCCATCCTACCCATGGACAGCCTACCCTAACCACAGCACAGGCTAGCCCACCCAACCTACAGCGTGGTAGGTTTCACCCTACCATCGATTCACCCTACCCATGGCGGCCCACCTTACCACAGCATGGGGACAGCCCATCCTACCTTCTTCACAGCCATGGGGAATGGCAGCAGAAACAGAGGAGTCAAGTACCAGACTGATGGGGTCAAAGGGCCCCAAGATGGTGCCTGGGTGAAGAAAGGGAATAGCGGCCAAAGTTATAGATCCACCTGGAACCCGTGACTGTGACCTGATTTGGAAGAGTGGTTTTTAGGGGTGTAGTTAACTAGATGGGCCCTGAATTCCATGCCATGGTCCTTGTGAGAAGAGGAAGCCCTCAGATATAGACAGGAGGTAGCTTTGGAGGACTCAGAGGACAAGGTGCTTCTCCAAGCAAGGAAACTGGCGCATGAAGCAATGGGCCTCCTCGTAGTATCTTAAGGGAACACAGGCCTCGAATACTTGAAAGCCCTCTGTCACATGTCCTGCCTTTGACATTTTTGAGACAGGGTCTCGCTTTGTTGCCCTGGCTGTCCCTGACTTTGGGGTTCTTCTGCCTCCCCTTCCTGAGTTCTGGGATGGCAGCCATCTGCCACCAAGTCTGGCTTAAAATCTGTCTCGAATCCCCAAAACTAACATCCCTCAGTAGCACGGGAGTTATGTCTACAAGGGCCTCATGAAATCTTTAAGCAGATGTTTAGGTTTGCTGGGAACCGATTCCACACAAGGTCTTCTTATTTGAACAGTTTATCATCACAGTTATGAGCCTCTGCTGATGTTTTGGTCAATGAAAGGCCGAATCTATTGGTGGTGTGTTCACCACTCCATAGGCAGTGGGGCTTGGGAGAATGGAGCGGATAAATGGGAAGGACTCTCACAAAACAGCCAACTTTATTCAGAGCGCCAGACAATTCATACTCTGAGGATTAAGATAGGTCACTCTGAGGATTAAGAAAGTTCTCGTGAGTTCAAGCTATAGGCAATCACAAGGACAAGCTGAGCGTGGTTAAAACATGTTTTTCATAGAGGCTCATAAAGGATAGTTCAAATATTTAATTGAATGACATCTCCAAGCAATAATGAGTAATCGGAAGTAAACTCACTCCTATCCACTACCTGGGAGGAGCTCAAAAACATTTCAGGAACAATTCTGTCTTTTGAAGAAACTGAGGTCACAAGACTCTTCTTTTGTTTTTTGAGTTTTCTCACAAGTGCTCAGAATTCTCACGTGACTCCGTTCTTGGACTGTGCCCCGGCAATGGTGATTCCCCTAAAGCCATAAAGAGCCCGGCGCGAATATGGGCGGCGCCATGTAAGCTGGAATATACACCATGATGTTCAACCTCAAACCCGCCATTTCTTGAGGCCTTCCTCAGAATGTATCCCATCTCAGAATTTATCCCAAGAGTATATGGCCCATGGCTTCCCACCTTAAGTGACAATAGACTGGGCTAGACAGACAGGTGGTTGTTAACAGGCATTGGCAGCCTCCGGGCTCCCTGAGCTCACTTGGAACCACTGAGCTCTGCTCAGCCACCAGGGTATGACAGCTCTCCAGGCTGTTCTCCTAGGCATCCAGGTGGAAGCCTTCCGGAAGGGTCCTGAGGCAGACAGACACTCAGGGACCGGCAGGAGACTGAGTGCCCAGGAGAGGAGAGAGGACTGTCTCACAGGCTGCCAAGGCAGCCATGGCGCATGAAGGCTGGAGATGGGGGCTGGAGAAGGGGAGAGGCAAGACATAGGAAGCCGGGGAAGCTTGGCCCCCCAGCCAGCCCCTCCAGTAAGCAGGTCCCCTGAGAAAGAGAAGGCGGAAGGGGATTTTGCTAGTTTCCTCTCGTGTTCTGAGAGTGACGTGTCACGTGTAAAGAGTCTCCTGCTGTGGCCCCAGGGCACACTGCTAAGAGTAGCATGGTGTCAAGGAGCTCATGGGGATTGATGGGAGCCCTGACAAGAGGGGCCAGGTAGAAGAAGGCACCCAGTGGACAGGAGACTTCACCCCTTGTCTCGGCAGCTGGATGGTGAAGGTGGTGAAAACCCTGCTACTGAAAATGGGCTGTTCTTATGAGTCCAAGTTTCTGGAGGAGCAGGGTGGCTGGGAGCTCATGGGCCAGGCGGAGAACCACTACAGGGGAGTGTCCCTGCTGGCAAGGTAAGGTGCGGTTCCTCAGTGGGGTAGGGTGGGGCAGGGTGGGCCCTCTGGATCTTCAAACAGGCCTGAGCTTGCATCTCTGAGAAACAGCTCTTCTTCTTCTCTCACCTCTCCACCGCAGCTTGGGGGATACTGTCCTAGCAGTGGACAACACCAGTGTGAAAGATGACATTCGCTCTTGGGAGTCAAGCTTGGTTGGAATGGTGGTTCCTTGAGTTTGTAGATCCCTGACGTAGTTGGCTTCCCCTTTTGGCCTGGTGACACGCTCAGTGAGTGAAGGCATTTGCTGCCAAGGCTTGCCGACCTGAGTTCAATTCCTTGGACCCACATGAGGGAAGGCAAAGCTCCCACTGGTTGTCCTCTGACCTCCACATGAGCACTGTGGCCCGCATACTTAAGAGCTCTCTCTGTCAGCCTGGCATGGTAGCATTCCCCTTGAGCCCCAGCTCTCAGGAGGCAGAGGCAGGAGGATCTCTGCGACTTCTGCATAGTGAGTTCCAGGACAGCCAGGGCTACATAGTGAGACCCTGTTTCAAACAGAACAAAACAGTTCCCTTCCTTACCAGGCTGTGACCTCTGCTCTTACACTAAACACAAACATGGTGGGGTAATTGGTCTCTTTGGCAATGTGGTCGTGGAGGTAGGCTACTTGAACCTACCTCAGTTTGAACCTCAGCCGTTTCCCAGCTGGAGCACCACTCCATGGTGCTCCACTCTATGGTGCTCCACTCTGGCCTCTATTCCCTGTGAGTAATAGGCAAACGCTAGGAAGACTTGCTCCGGAGAGAGAGTTTGACCCTAAGAGCAGCACAGGCTACCATTACGGAGGCTGGGGCAGGCCAGGGATTACAAATGCTAGCTTTGCATAAGAACATGGCTGGGTCGTCTATCCGAGGCCACAGAGTGAAAAATGACTAGCACTCAGATTAGCACTCCCTCTCCAAAGACACACCCCCTCCCTTGGGGCATCTTGACTGTGGTCCTGGTGCTGTGACTCCTGCTAGAAGAGTCTCTCCCCTGGGCTCACTCAGGACACAACCACAAGGTGGAGAACCAACTGTTCTTGAGACACCCTGCAAAAATGGGCTACATGGATGCCTCCACTTTGGTTCTCACCAGCACCGAAGAGACAGTGCTTTGACCATGTCAGGGTTAAACAGAGGAAACTGAGGCCCAGAGATTTTAAGTGCCTGCCCCAAATCACACAGCAAATGCTGGAACCAGGATTTGAAACCAGACTCTGTCAACATCAATTCCGTATGCAATAGGCACTCTGCTCGATTCGGTGACCCATGGAGCACCATGCTTGCTTGGTCCTTAGAGGGGAGCAAGCATTGGGTCATCTTACCTGGCTGTGCTCTGCCCTGAGTTCTCACCCCAATGGGGTCCTGAGCCTGTGCATTCAGGCAGTTTTCCATGTGGTGCCGATGCTGGCTGTGTGGGTGGGGTGGGGGTGGGCCTCAGTGGGATGAGCAAGGCAGCTGGAGTGGGAATTTTTATTTGGGCCCACACCTCTGCTGCTTTTCCAGCTTCAGGAGCTAAGCCAGCCCCACTCAGAGCCTTGGATCCCTCTGTGAACTGGGGATAAATGAAACAGCCTATGTGGAAAGGTGGTGTAGAGACCCATGAAATGACAAGGGGGAAGCCGGCTGCTGCTGGCCTCCATGAGTGAGACCCCACACACTGTCCTAGGCCAAGTCGTCTTCCACTCTGGACCTCGATTTTCCCATCTGTCTAAAGAACCGTTAAGCACAGCTGACTCAGAGAGATCACCCGGGTGGAAAGGCTGGGGTCGCAGGAACCCCGCCGACACTGGCCAGCCAGGCTTTGCAGGGCCACTGTCAGACCTCCGGCCACAGGCCTGTGGGACTGGGAGCCTGAGGGTTTGCTCCTCCCTAGGGCCATGGTGCACTACTCCTGCCAGGAGCTGTGTCGCATCCTCTACCTGCTCATCCCACTGTTGGAGAGGGGCGACGATAAACACAAGATCACATGCACCGCCTTCTTTGTGGAGGTACTTCCTGGGGCCCTGGGCACCCAATGAGGGTTATTGAGAGCCTCGAGTCACGTTGTGGTCATTTCTCCTGGGGAGCAGCCCTTTGCAGACTCCAGGAGGATTGCTAGGCATTCAAGGCTTGCTTTGGGGGTACATAGTGAGTCCCAAGTCCAGCGTGGACTACGTACGGAGTGAGACCTTGTCTCAAAACTATCTTAATTAATTCATTAACTAAATTATCAATGCTACGTAGGAGATGTGGCTCAATGGTAGAAGGCTTGCTTGGCACACGTGAGGACCTGGGTCTGATTTCCAACATTGCAAGCAAACGAGATGGGAGCTGTTATTCCGTGTCTCAGGCCTAGCCCACAGCTTGGTGTACAGCAGGCCTGAGTAGCTTGCATGGACAGGCAGAAGTCAACAATGGTGTGGTCCTCCACTCCCTTCTCTCCCCTCTGGTTACCTGGTTGATCCTGCCCTCTCCACCAGGCTCTCCTGTCCCCAGTACTTCCCATCTCACAGACATGACTCTCCACAGTGGCAGTGGTTGTCAGCGATGGGGATAAAGAGTTGTTTGTGAGGGCGAGGTGGTGGGAACCAAAGCCTGAGGCTGCCGAGGGAGGGGGGCTGTGAGGTAGAAAAGGGAGATGAGAGTGGGCTGTCGCTGGTGATGGAGCTAAGCCCACAATGGGGACATGGGAGAAGAGCAGTCCTCGGAAGGGGAGGAGCCAAGTTCCCGGTTGGGCTTGATTCCTCCAACAAACACACATTCCACCCCAGTTCTTAGGTTGAGTGATGGCCCAAGGAGAGTTGGTTGAGTTTTCACTCTAGAGGAAGCCCACGGATGTCCAGGTGGCAGAAGGGCAAATGGAGCACTGAGGTTCCTAGCTGCTGCCTCAGGAGGATGCCCATAGTTCCCAGGACTCAAGGGCGAGGGTTGAGGCTGAGCTGTGTGAGGTGTGGGAGGAAGAGTGGAAGTGGCTGTCCCAGCAGAAGGGCACCCTGCTAGCACAGGAGGGACAAGCTGGCCTGGCCGTTTGAGGAATGGTGCAAGATGACTGGCTAATGTAGGAGTGGGCATCAGGGTGAACACAGAATGAAGGAGGACAGAGAGGCAGGTGGGGGCCGGGAGCCAGGCAATGGGGAGGCACAGGGAAGAGATGACTTTAGCATCCCCATCAGTCTCTGATCACTAGTGGGTGGAAAGCCCTGGCAGACAGGTCTCCACGCCCACAGCCTGGGGAGGTGGAGCCTGGGAGTCCCAGCACGACCGTGGGCCATGCAGCCCTCAGCTCAGGAGCCAATGCCGTTTGCTCTCTCAGCTGTTCCGAATGGAGCAGGTGCGTCGCATCCCGGAGGAGTACTCCCTGGGGAGGATGGTAGAAGGCCTGAGCCACCGTGACCCCGTCATGAATGTGCTGTCCATCCGGGGCCTCGTCATCCTGGCCCGTAGGACTGAGAAGGTGAGTACAGGGTTGGGGTAAAGCCCAGCTCTGCCAAGCCCTGGGCTGGAGGGAGGTAGGGCTCAGCTGCCAGTCTCCCAGATGCTGGTGGCTGCCTACTTTGGGCGGTCCCATCTATAAAATAAATCCGCCACCACAATCACCGTGTATTATGTTCTTTTCCAACACTTCCTGATCCATATTTTGTTCAGTGTCCCTGCTGACAATGTGTAGAATGGCAGTAATTATTCCTATTTGTGGGGGGTGGGGGTGGGAATGGTTTAAGACAGGGTTTTTCTGTGTAGCCTTGGCTGTCCTCGAACTAACTCTGACTGCCTCTGAGTGCTGGGATTAAAGTCATGTGCCACCAACATCCGGCAATTATTCCTATTTTATGGGTCAGAAAAGTGAGGTCTGGCATCGTAGAAACTCCCCATTTTTTTTTTTTTTCCTACCAGGTACTGTTGCAGCTTGTGACAAAGCTGGGATGAAGGAACAGGACATAGACTTAGAAAGCCAACTTGTCATGTAGCATATCGTCCACCTGGGGCCAGAGGAGGGGATAGGCCTCCAGAGACCCACCAGGAGGGACTCAGGGAGACCAAAGAAGGCTTTAGAGGACAGCCAGAGCTCAAAGGAGGGAGTTCAGAACAGGTGGCAAGGCACCTGCCAGGCCTGGAGGTGAAAACAGGGCTGGGCCGCCCAGGTCTTCTTGGTGGATGGGAGGCCTGGATTTCCCATCTGCTGGCCCAGGCAGAACCCCCACCTCCATGCTTCTGTCCCATAGATGGCCAAGGTGCAGGCCCTGCTGCCCTCCATGGTGAAGGGCCTGAAGAACATGGATGGGGTGCTGGTGGTGGAGGCTGTCCATGACCTCAAGGCCGTCTTCAAGGAGCAGGGCAAGAAGCCAGTGGACAGCTCAGTCTATGTGGAGCTGCTGCAGATCCTGCTGCCTCACTTCAGCGACGTAAGGCGTCGGGAGGGGCTGGGGAAGAAGGACGGGAAGGGGAGGGACCTGGGGTTGTACTATGGCGCTATTTACTCTTCCACACTGGCGTCTGGGCATTGCTGATCCAGACTAGAGAGAGGGCACCTTGGCCCAACTGCTTCTCCAGGAGGAAGCTATTTTATGATGAGTTTCCCCAGAGAAGGTGGGCTTACTGTCACTGGCTGGCCTAATGGAACCTTTTTGGCAGTTCTACCGAGGAGGCCATTTTCCCAGCTGACCACAAGGCATCTTCAGAATAGGCTGGGCAGAGTGCTGAACACTAAGTGTGGGCTCAGTGAGGAGAGAGCTGGCCCATGTCAGCCGTACCAGGCAGCCTGGGCTCTTCTCTGTCTTCATGCTGAGAAGGCCCTGCAAAAGAGGGAAAAGAAGGCCATGGAGCATCCCCCTGGATGAGAGGGCCCCTGAGCCTCGTGTTTGTCCCAGGAAAGAGAAGAGGTGCAGGTCTCCTGCATCAACATATATGGCAAAGTGGTTCAGAAGCTCCAGACGCCCCGCACCCAGGCCATGGAGGAGCAGCTGACCAGGACGCTAATGCCCCTGCTGCTCGTCATGCAGGAGGGCAATGCCAAGGTGGGCCAGGTGAGGATGGTGCAGGTGTGCGGCCCTGAAGGGCCACCTCCCTTACAGAACCAGGCTGGGATTGTGGCTCGCTCGGAAAGCAGTTACGTCCAGCCTGGTGTGTTTACTAGAGGCACGTCAGACAGAATCCCCCCCCCCCTCAAAGAACTACCTTCACGTGTGTCTTCCTTTCCTTCCTTTAAGTTTTATTTACTTATTGGCAGTACTGGGGATTGAACCTTAGCTAGGCTGTTCATGCAAGGCCAGCACTCTACCGAGGAGCTACAGCCACAGTGCTTCCATGTGAATCTTTCAAATGGGAAAGTCCAATCTAGTTATTTTTTCGTGTCTATGTGGTGTGGGGGGGGGAGGAAGAGGAAGGGAGAAAGGGGGTGGAGAGGGAGAAGGAGAGGAAGAAAGAGGAGGGAGAGAGAGCGGTGTGAGTATGGGCACACACGGCACAGTGAGGGCACAGAGAACAGCTTGTGGCATTGGTTTTCTCCTTCTACTGTCCCATGGGTGCCAGGGACTTAACCCAAGTTGCCAGACTTGAGGGGTAAGTACCTCTACCCACTGAGCCATCCCCTCAGCCCCCAAATTCAGTTTTTATATGCATGTCCCCTGGAGGTTTTGCCGTCCTGGAATTCCACACTGCTGGTATTTCCTTCCTATTGGTCTGTAGAAATGTGCGAAGACCCTGTTCCGCTGCTCTTGCTTCATGAATTGGGATCTGCCAAAAAGGGCTTACAGCCAGAAGCCCTGGGACAACCAGCTACAGACGGTGGCCAAAATTTGCAAGTATCTCGTGAGTGCTTCCTGTGTGTGTACTGACTCTTTGCAAGGGTGTTGGGGGCTGGGATTCACCCTCCCTTCCTCTTTTGTTTCACACTCGTGACTGGGGGTTCATGTTACCACTACAAGCTATTGGCTCTGGAGCCATCTCCATCTCTGGCTTCTCCGCCTCTAGCATCTCCTTCCTCTGAATCACTGGATGCCTTCAATGCCCACCAAGCTGAAACTCTATTTGTCTGTCTGTCTATATTTTCTGTCTGTCTCTGTCTATCAAGCATCTATCTCTCTCTCTATCTATCTATCTATCTATCTATCTATCTATCTATCTATCTATCTACCTATCTTTATCTATCATCTATCAACCATCTATCTACCTACATCTATCTATCTGTCTCTGTCTATCTGCCTGCCTGTCTGTCTGTCTATCTGTCTACCTATTATCTATTTCCACTCTCTGTCTGTACTCCCCCATCCGTGTGCCTAGGGACTGACCCCATGAGTTATAGCTGCAGCCTATCTATACTATCTTCTCTGCCCCGATGGTCAGATACCCCTGCTAACAGTGACACTCTTACTCAAGGCCTCTGTAATTAGCATTTACTGTTATTACTGTCACATTAGAGAGGGAAAAGGAAGGGTGGAAAAAATGTTTGCTAACATCATTAATTCACATGCCTGCAGCGGCTGGTCACCTGGCAGTAACCTCTGTGATGTGGAAGTAGAGTGTCCTGGGAGCCAGAAAAGCCACACATCATGAAAGGCAGCAGAGAGCTGGGGTCCGTCTTACTATGAGAAAAGCTACATTTAAAAAAAAACCAAAAACAAAATATTAACAGTCAATTTAGCTCACTTAAAAGTATGCTGTAAGGGCTTTCGAGACAGTGGATAGCTCAACTACTAATGGATTTGTTTTGCAAATGCAAGGACGTGAGTTCAATCCGACAACAACAATCCTGAATTCAGAACCTACACAACAGCAAAAACCATTTGGGTGTGGGAGTCCACACTTGGAAAAGCAGCCTAGCTTACCTGGCAAGCTCCAGGCCAATGAGAGACTTTGTTTCAAAACAAACAAATAAAAAACAAACCAGAACTAAGTGGACAGCACCAGAACAACAGCAAGGGCTTATCTTCGGGCCTCCTCACACATGTGCCACCATGCCTGGCCTCTGACTCCCCTTCCTGCATTAGCATTTCCCAGGCAGCATTCCTAGTGACTGGGGTACCCTGTGCATGCCGGTGCATACCGTGTACATACATTCACCCTCACACATGAACTTGTGTACGGATACACACACACAATAAAGTACCATGTTAAGCTGGGTATAACCCTTGCACTTGGCAGGCTGAGTCAGGAGGACCGTTATGAGTGTGGGAGCATCTTGTCCTATAGAGTGAGTTTTTATAAAAAAAAAAAAAAAAAAAAGCAGAGGCCAAACTATATTTAAAAAATTACTGTATGGCTGGGCACAGAGGTGCACGCCTGTAATTTCCAGCACTTTGGGAGGCAGAGGCAGGCAGGTCTCTGTGAGTTTGAGGCCAGCCTGGTCTACAAAGCTAGCCCAGGACCACCAAGGCTACACAGAGAAACCCTGCTCAAAACAAACAAACAAAAAATAATTGTGCTAGACACTGCTCTGAAGACTGGTGCTGTGGCTGTCTGTTTGTGACCTCTGTGGCCGATCCCTCTGGATTCCCACTTTCTTCTTTGCTTTCCTGGCCATTAACAACTCTGCTCACGTGAAAGCTAATTCTTGGGCTGAGTACCACAGCACAGTTAGTAGAGTACCTGCCAAGCGTGCATGAGAACCTAGGCTTGGTCCTTGGCAACCCATAAACCTAGCTTGGTGGTGTTGGTGGAGGAAGCCAGCTTAGGCTACCTGCAGCCCTACTCTAAATGAATGAATGAATACAAGGAAGCCAACCTCTACTTGTAGCTTTAAGAAGGGACCAGTGACTTACTGTTAATCAGTGGACGAATCAACTATCTAGTTCATTCATTTATCTAGCACAGGAGTTCTCAACCTCCCTAATGCTGCAACCCCTTAATATAGTTCCTCATGTTGTGGTGACCTCCGACCATAAAATTATTTGCGTTGCTACTTCATAACTAATTTTGCTACTGTTATGAATCATAATGTAAATATCTGTGTTTTGCAATGGTCATGGTCAACCTCTTGTGAAAGTTTTAAGCAGCCCCAATACAAGCTCTGTCCAGGGTGCTGAGGTCTCTGAGCGAGTGAAAGGTTCCCTTATGTGGGAAAAGCTCAGTATACAATGGAAGAAAGGGTGTCAACACTTCTGAGCTGAGGTTCTAGGTAGCATGGCTGAGGATGTCCAAGATGCAGCAAGGAGCATTAAAAATGGAGGGTGAGTGCTCCCTGAGGGTCATGGAAAGGTTTGGTGGGAAGTGGCTTCTGACCTGAGGCTTGAAGGAGGAGAGGCAATTTATCAGGAGGAGGGGGGAGGGTACTCCAAACAGGAGCAACCCGCCTTCACCCCCACCAGCCTACAGGGCAGAGCTGGCTGTGGCAGGCCGTGTACTTGCTGTAGAGCATCACGAGTACGGCAGTGGAGGCAGTGAAGGGAGACGTCAGATTCAGTGAGATGGTGAAGGCTTTGCCTGCCAGACCTTGGCCTCGGCCTGCAGAGGCTGTCAACCGTGGCTGTGAGAAGTGAGCAGATGATTCGTTTTCTTTTCCTCTCAGCAGCCTCTTAGCTGAACAACTGCTCCCAGTTCTCTGCAGCAGAGCCACCCTGAGCATCTCTGCCAGGTTCCCTCGGCTTTGTCACTGCCAGTCGTGAGTGAGTGTTGGCATCCCACTTCCCAGTGCAAGAGGATGCCTCATTCGTGTCTGGCATTTAAGATGCCTCAGTCCTCCAGCTCATTACCCATTGCTCTGCAGCTCCAATCTGTCATCCTGGCCAGCCCGGTTTCCCTCTGCCCGCCACCCCCATGCCATCTCTGGTGGCATTTTGGAATTTTTCCTCCATTACATCAGGGTGATGGATTGATAGGAGACCCAGGGATGGTACGCTCTTAGAAATGAGGGTTGCTGTCAGATAAAAGAAGACACAGTTGCTGGGCAGTGGTGGTGCACGCCTTTAACCCCAGCACTCCACAGGCAGAGGCAGGTGGATCTCTATGAGTTTGAGGAGAGCTTGTTCAATGGAGTGATTCCAGGACAGCCAGGGCTACATAGTGAGATCATGTCTCGAAAAACCAAAACAACAACAACAACAACAAAACCAAGACAAATAGACAAAATCTGGTCCCTGGGGCATCTGGGCAAAGACCTGGGCAGTGGGGGTGCTTGGGAGCTGGCATGAGTGCAGTGCTGATGTGTTGAAGAGTTGCTCCTAGCTTTGAGATAGTGCGCCCAGGGCTTTAGGGGCTTCTCTTCGCTCTAGGTCAACTCTCAGAGAGATAGCATCTTCACATTCCTCAGCCAGAGCCTGGAGTACGCCAAGAACCCACAGGCCTCCCTCCGGAAGTCTTCTGTCATCTTCATAGGTAATCCGTTCTGGCATAACAAGTCCCACCACCGCACCTCTGCCCACGCTCCAGTCTGAGTTTCCCATAATCCCAGTCTCTCAGGGGAAGGTCTATTACAGATCCTCTTTGCCCAGGATTCTTCACAAGAATCTTCTGATGGCATCTGGGGCTGCCTCTCCCGCCCCTCTATACTACACTCACTACATTATATTTCTGGTTTCCCAAATAATCACATTCCCTTCACCAGGGATAGGAGATGTTACTGCGGAGAGGCCTGGAGGTGATGGCCACTGTAAATGATACTTCTTTTACTGTTTGCTTTAAATTCATCTGCTCTTTCTCATACCCCATTCACCCACCCACTCACCCATCCATCCCCGTCCATCCATTGGTCCATTACCTACACACACACACACACACACACACACACACACACACACACACACTCCACTCTCCCATCCACTCATCTGTCTGTCGTCTATCCATCTACCCATCTGTCCATCCATCCATCCACGTGTCGATCTGCCATCCATTCACTAATCTGTTTGTACCTCCTCTCATCCATCCTCCCCTTCATTGATTTATTTAGCCAGGCATGATGTCAGACATGATGATCAGATTAAAGAAGCACAGAGCTGATGGAGCGGGTGGGAGTGAGTCGGAGATGTGGTGAGGGGACTAACGTGACCATTTCTGGGAAGAGCAACAAGGCCTGGACACATGCACATCTCTAAGCTCAGGGACTTCTCAGAGGAAGCCCCTCACATGCTGATTTATTTGAATCTTGCTCCAAGCCAATGACTTCTAAAAATGTTAATGTTTAACACCTAATGCCAGGACCTGTGCCAAGGGAACAAAGTGAGTGGAGCCCACCTCTGCTTACAGTCAGCTTCTGGAATAATGTAGAACTTCTTACCTCTTTGGGGAGACAGACCTCTTGTGAGACTCAGAAGAAAGTTATGAACACTTTGCTTAGAAAATGCATATATGTACAAAATTTGAATATAGATTTAGGATCCTCAGAAACTTGCCCTCCTACTCCATCCTCCAATGTATACAAAATTAAGAAATGTATAGTCTGGTGTGAGACAGAGATTCACAATCAGGGTCTGGAGATGTAGCTTAGTGCTAGAATACATGATTGGTATGCCTAAGACCCAGAGTCAAGCCTCAGCTCCTGGCACATACATAAATATATGAATCATAAATCACAAGTAAAAACCAGCATATACAGAGCCAGATTATATGGACCCAGTGTATGCAGACCCAGGTTATACGGAGCCAGTGTATACAGGCCCAGTGTATAAAGGCCAAGTGTATGCAGGCCCAGTGTATACAGACCTGGTGTATATAAACAGGAAATTCACTGAGACTCTGAGATACTCTAGGCAGACGCCAGGCTCAGCCAGAGTCAGAAAGGAACCTCATGAAGAGCACTTTCTGAAGGGAACGTACAAGGACAAACAGCAACTCAGGAAAACAAATGAGTGAAGGCTCTGTGAGAGCGGCAGGGGATAGCCAGGGATGTGGAGCGAGGACAGCAGGATGAGCATGTGGGTAAGGAGCCATCAGGACAGCTCCTTGATTCACTTCAGTGGTCCATAGCACCCGTGTCTAGCAGGCGTACAAGAGAAGGGGCTCAGATTCCCTGGGAAAGTTGGCCAGGGAGCAGGACTTTGCCCTGTCACAGACAAGGAGGCTAAGGCCCATCCTAGGGTGGCGCTGTCAATCAGCTGCATCCAGGATCCTGCACTGTCCTGGTTCCATCCTGTCCACTGGACCACCACCTCTCTGAAACTCATGTTGAGAATCTGCCCTCAGGTCATAATGAAGCTCACCTTTCATGCCCTCATTTATGGGTCTGGGAGAGGGCAGGCAGATTCTCCGAGGACTTCCGGTTCAGGGTGGGAGGAGCAGGTATCAAGGTGGACGACTTTACCTGTTGGATTATCCAGGGTCCCTGGTCCCCTGCATGGAGAACATCATGACTGAAGAGTGGCTGAATGAAGTGAAGGCCGGTAAGTCACACCCTGGGTTGGCAAGGTACCAAGGGAGCAAGACCGTGAGCAGAATCACAGCGGGGAAGAGAAGAGAATTGCCGTGGGTCAGGGCAGGAGTCTTCTGCACAGCTCTGCCAGTGTATACAGACCCAGTGTCTGTATACACTAAGGTTTGTCTATAGTGACTGTAATGTTAGCAACCGTGGGGTCACCCAGAGGTAGAATGCACAACACCCTGGGGAGCTTGGAACTTCATTAAGCAAATGAGCTCCAAAAGCAAGAGCCAGGGTGGACAGTTTAAATGCTTAAGGGGCACAGCGTCTTTTTGCAACTGAGAGAGCTGATGGGAGTAGGAAGTTTGGCTAGACAAATCTGGGAAGGCTTCCCATAGGAGGCAGAATTTTCATTTTCACAGAGGCTTTGAAAGATGTGACAATATGAAGGGCTGGGAAGATGCTTCAGACGGGTGTCTAAGCCAAAGCTAGGAGATGGGAAGAAAGGATGAGTTCTGAGTTCTACCTAGGATGGAACCTTGTCTAAACATGTGGCCTTTCTCTTCCTCCCACCCAGCTCTGGGGATCTTGAGACATGATCCAGAAGCATCCGTGTGTATCTATGCAGCCCAGGCCCAGGACCACATTATGGCCAGTTGCTGGCGGAACTCTTGGCCACTGCCACATGGAGATTCATGGGTGTGTGACCCATCCAGTACACACCGCTGGAGCCCCAGCTGTGAGAACCTGCCCACTTCCCACCAGCGACGCTCCTGGATCATGCAGGCGCTGAGTTCCTGGAAGATGTCTTTGAAACAGTGACATATCAAAACCCCCAGCCAGATCATTGCAAATACCACGTGGTCAACCTCTCCTTCCAGATGGCTTCCTCATGAGAGATACCCCGAGCCCCTGTGTAGCCCTCACTCTGACAAGTCTGTGAAAAGAGTATGGCCTTCCTTTGTTGACTCACTTGACATTTACAGATGTGTGAGGGCTGTTTTGTTCGCTCTGTATAACGGGATACTGAGGCTCAGAGCAGTAAAGTGACTTGACCAAGGGCCACACAGGAGGTCTCCAGGACATCTCAGTTTCCCCTTCCCCAGTGATAAGAGCAGAAGGGTGATGATTTGGGGTGGCCCGTGTGGAAAGGGAAAGAGAGAAAAGAGACTCTTCCCACCTATGACATCGCACAAACTACATACTCTGGTAGATAGAGAACAGCTGTCAGGCACACTGTGCAGTGTGCAGAACAGCTCTCACGTCCAAGTGGTCAAAAGTTGTAAGGCATGGGGACTGTGGCATCCAGAGGTTGTGGTAGCCAGAGGAGAGACGCGGAAAGATGACTACGTTTGGGCATCTACTGGTGGAGAGCAGGGTACAGAGGACCAAAGACCACCTTCAAAGTCACAGTGAGAAGGAACCTAGAAAAAGAGGAGAGGTGCAAGGGCCAGGCCCTAAGGCCATAGAGGCTATGCATGACTCCATCCAGAGGACAGTGGGGAGGAATGGTGGGGAGCTAAGAAGAGAGCTCTATGAGCAGATGCCAGCTTTAGGAAACCCCTCATGGGGTGTAGGAACCACCGGGCATTGTTGTTGGGGCAGAGACGAATGCAGCTATTTTGAACAAGCGTCTGTTACTAGTCAGGAGCGAGACGCTTATGAACATTCATGACCCAAAGATTCTGCTTGTGCACATACATCTTGGGGTAATCTTTCCACAGCCCCACAGGGGCATGTATAAAGATGTCTGTTGTAGTATTATCTGTGAGGAGAAGGGAGGGGCAGGCTGGATACCCATCCTTGTACGGTAAGCCCCATGGAGTCTTATGGGAAGTTATAGGTAGTGGGGCTGTACTTGGCTCTATGGGGACCTCAAAAGCCTTGTGCTGACTGAAAAGAGAATACTAAAAATTACATGCACAAAAGTTTTGTTCTGTTTGAGACAGGGTCTTGCTATATAGTCTAGGATGGTCTTGAACTTGTGATTCTCCTACTAAACCTCCTAAGTGCTAAGATTACAGACAAATGTCATCAGGCCTGGCTAAGAATTCACCTTTTGAGACCATTTATAGACAAGACATAAAAACATCAGGGCTGGGGAGAGGATATAGAGGATGCAGCTACAAAGGGAGCTTAACTAACCACTCCTAAACCCAGGAGACCCGTGGCCAGGCAAGATCTGCCCATGGAGGAGAGACAAGAGGAAGGCTCCCGGCCAGACCACACCTCCAGGCAGGCCACGCCCCAGACCAGCGGAACCCGAGAGGCATGGCTGTGCGCAGCCCGGACAGCAAAGGGAAGGGCACTCCGCCGCCGGAAGGAGCGGTGCGCTTTTTGGTCCCCGGACTCAAGCGCTGAAGTCCCGAGGAGCAATGGAGAGTTCTGAGCCTGACCCTGCGGATGACACTTCCATGGACGCGTTCCTGGAAAAGTTTAAGAGCCAGCCGTACCGCGGCGGCTTCCGCGAGGACCAGTGGGAGGAGGTGGGCGGTCCTGGGGGCTCCTCAGGGGTAGGAGCGTGGTCCTCGCGCCTGGTCGCTGGCTCTCAGTTGAGTGCTAGAAACCATCGGCCTCGAGGTTTTGAGGGTCTAAGTTGTCAGTGCGTTTACGACCACAGCGTTTGGCAGGCAGCGCTGTGACCCACCACCACCTGGTTCTGCTACCAGAGCTGTTTCTTGAGTTCTCTGAGCTGGGTTCCTTACTTGTAAAGTTGCTTTCCCTGAAGCATCCAGGGCTCATAAGGTTGGGATAAAGATGAAAGGAGATGATGAAGGTGGTCAGGAACGTGAGAGCGCCCTTAGAGAGTGTTGGAAATCAGGATCCCACACTCCAGCTCCACCAGAGAAACGGGCCCGTCATGAGGATTTCAATATCATGATCAGTGGGGAAAAACAAAACAAACAAAGAAATAAAAAACCCTTTGATGCTGTGTCTTGGGATTGGATTTAGTCAGTGGACAACACTAATCTGATTTATTCTATTAAAATCTAGGAATTTGACAAAATCCCTCTATTTATGAAGAAAGCACCGTCAGAAATTGATCCTAAGGAGTTTCCTGACTTGGCTTGCCTCCAGTCGATTATTTTTGATGATGAGCGATCTCCAGAAGGTATGTTGTGACTAGCATTTGCGTTGTGTCTTTGTTGAGGTGAGCTAAAGAATGAGTTAGATGGCTAACTTGTCACTATTCACTCCACACATTCTTCATTGGATACCTACTAAGTGCACACAGTTCCAGGCCTCAAAGGTCAGACTCCAGTGAAAAGCCTAAAGAATCAGGAAGGATGTATGATAAGGGCCAATAAGTGTATTATTGCTGCAGTGGGCACTGTTGTTGAGCTTGGGGTCAAGTGCCTTTACCTGCTGAGCCATCTCTCTAGAGCATCTTTTATTCCCCCATTTAAAAAAAATAGCACTCATAGCTAGGCAGTGGTGGCCCATACCTTTAATCCCAGAACTTGGGAGGGGAAACAAGCAGATCTCTGCGTTCGAGGCTAGCATGGTCTACAGAGTTGAGTCCAGGATAGCCAGGGCTACACAGAGAAACCCTGTCTCAAAAAAAAAAAAAAAAAAAAAAAAAAAAAAAAAAAAAAAAAAAAAAAGAAGCACTTAGTAATATATGTCATAACATTTTTTGGAATTGGTTCTACCATTAAGTTTCCATGATGTTGTGTCTCTATATTGATGCCCATTTTATCATACTCTTAATTTGGATTTTTTTTTCCTGTTGATTCTATCTCTTTCATGTATCACATAGCTGTTAGTTTGCCTTTCTTTTGCTCTGCTAAGACTGACCAAAATGGATGTGGGGGAAGAGAGGCTTTTATTTTAGCTTGCAGGTTATAGTTAGTCCTAAAGAACTCAAGCAGGAACTGAGGCAGAGACTATGGAGGCCTGCTCACTGGCTTGTTCATTGCCTTGTTCAGCATGCTTTTTGTACAACGCAGGACCACCTGCCCAGGACTTGTACTGCCCAGTGTGATGGGACCATTCATATCAATCATTATCAAGAAAATGTCCAAGACAGGCCAATCTGATGGAAGCATGTTGTAATAAATAGGAGTGTTGGGCTACATAATGTTTGTTATTAGCCCTATGATTATCATGGCGATATTATCTAACCTGTATCACAAATAATAAGACACAAACACCTGTTAGATTTTATAAATTGCCTTATTTACCTTGGGCTGGATAGATATTTCTACCTGTGCTGTCTGAATCACCTCACCATCCATCTCCCAGCCCCGATGCCATTCTCTTAACCATCCTATCATCCATCTATAATCTTATAAATACTTGCTTTTATTTTTTAATTGGGCATTTTCACCCTATTATTGGAATCCTTCCTCCCAGCCCCATGTGGTTTCTTCTCTAGCTGACCCATCATGGCATCCTCCTTCCTCCTTTCTTCCTATCTTCTCCCTTGAACACAAAATCCCAGGAACCTTAGCCACACCTACCCCATTCTGCCTTGCCCAGGTATAGGCTATTTACTTGACCAGTCAGGTATGTCTTAGGCAGGTTTACAAAACAAGGATGGGGGTAACCAGATCTTGAGGGCCAGCAACAGAATCAGACCAAACTCCAGCAGAGGCATTTGCTTGTTTGTCTCCTCCTTTGAGGCTCCCGCTTTCCAGATGACTCTAGCTTGTTTCAAGATGACAAAAAAACCTACATGCACAATATTACCTTACTGCATGATAGAGATTTTTAGTGAGCTTTCTGAAAGGTAGGACATGGTACTTGTTTCCTCGTCTTTGCAGAGCAAGCCAAGACCTATAAAGATGAAGGCAACGACTACTTTAAAGAAAGAGACTATAAGAAAGCTGTGGTTTCATACAGTGAAGGGTTAAAGAAGAAGTGTGGAGACCCTGAGTTGAATGCAGTCCTGTACACCAACCGGGCAGCAGCCCAGTACTATCTCGGTGAGTACTCATTCCGACTCTGTTAGCTGTTCTTTGTGTGCGCATGTCTTCATGTGGCTGGGGGGAGGAGGGTTATGTGTGCGCAGGGGAGAGGTTAACCTGGGATGTCGTTCTCAGGAGCCTTCTTCCTTTTTTTTAGAACAGGAGTCATTGGCCTGGAGCTTTCTGAGAAAGGCTGGCTGGCCAGCAAGCCCCATGAGTCCATTTGCCTCTGCATCTCCCCTCAGCATGGGGATTACGAGCATATGCCAGCACAAGTAGCATTTTTTATAAGGGTGACTAGGGGTTGACTCAGGTTCTCAGGCCTGTTGAGCAAGCCCTTCACCCGCTGAGCCGTCTCCCCGGCCTGACTATTATTTCTGAAGAAGTTACATCAAGGGCTGAAGAGATAGATGGCTCAAAAGTTAAGAGCACGCACTGCCCTTCAGAGAACCTCAGGTTCGGGTCCCAGTACCCACGTCAGGCTGCTCACAGCCGTGTGTTCACAGGCACAACTCTAGCTCCCGAAATATGATGACCTCTTAGGTCCATGAGCATTCATGCATGTGTGTGCACATGTATGCGCACGCACGCGCACACGCACACGCACGCACGCACACATCTTTAAAAAAGAAAGAAGAAATTTATGCCAGCTCATGCCTTTAATCTTGGAACTTGAAAGGCAAAGACAGGTGGATATAAGAAATTTCTTAAATTGATTTTTTTCTTTTTTTTGTTTTCATTTGTTTGTTTGTTTGTTTGTTTTTGAGACAGGCCTTCTCTCTGTAGCCCTGGCTGTCCTGAACTCACTTTGTAGCCGAGGCTGGCCTTGAACTCAGAGAGATCCTCCTGCCTGTGCCTCCTGATCGCTGGGATTAAAGGCATGCACCAACACACCTGGCCTTAAATTGATACTTTTCCTTATTCTGTGTAGTGTTTTCTCTTTTTGGAAACGGTGGCTGCTGATGCTCTCTGAACGAGAGGGAGAATGGGGCTGAGGGCTGTCTGCTTAGTTCTCCTTTACTGAATTACCGCCGGGCCTGGGGGTTTCAGTCCACATGTCAAGTTTTTGTGTCTGCCTAGAGTGAACCTCCAGTCTCTCACCAGGTTTGGGAAGGGTGATGGCCTTTCTGTCTGCCTCACTCCTATTGCAGAGGGCCCTGGTGCCTGTGGCACGTAGGCCTGAGGGCTTTGTCCTCCTGTACTGTGGCTTGGTAGCTCAGGGCTTTTCCTCTGTTTTCTGGTTCCAAGCATGTCCCTCTGCTTTTCAGCTTTCAAAATGTATTCTGTGTTCTAAGTGCCTTTGTAAGTGTCTGGGACCCTGTAAATCTCAGCCCCTTGGGAGAATGAGGCTAGGGGATCCCAAGTTTGAGGTCAGCCAGGAAAATTTAGGGGAATTGTTTGTGAAAGCTCAGTACGAGAGGGAAATTACAGCTCACTTGCGTATACTGATCACGTCGATACCTAACACATTATTCAAGGATTGTTGAGAATAATTTCTAAGAGAAAACTGTTGGTTCAAAGTGGGTGCTAATTTATTCTCTAATTTATTGGGACACTTTTCTTTTCCATGTCCACACCAATTTCACGTTGGCATTAGTTTCCCAGCTACTAGTGACACTAGGTATCTCCTCACGTGATTGCTAGCCATTGCCAGTTCTTCTGAATTGCCTGATGCTGTGAACCCTAGGACTCGATGAATGTAACTTTATTTTTCCAGAAGAGTGTTCGGTTGTTCTGACTCCTTGGAAACTGTCAATGCCGTGATATTTTGGAAACATTTTGATCTCAAAACTTGTTCTTTCTTTTATTAATGGCATTTTGTTAGGCAATTTTCGCTCTGCCCTCAATGACGTGCTGGCTGCCAAGAAGCTAAAGCCCAGCCATGTGAAAGCCATAATAAGAGGTGAGTCTCCATGAGCTGCGGGGTGGCCATCATTGTGGAAAAGCTAGTGCTCTACACGTAAAGCTGCCAGTGAAAGCTTGGCTCCTGAGGTGCTGGGCACTGGGGAGGTCACCTTAGTCCTGAAGCCTTGACGTGAAGTTCCTGCTTCATGTCGGCACTCCTCAGATGCCTCTACCTCTTATGCTGTGTTTGTAGGAAATGGAAACTCACCATTTTAAATTACTAAAGAATAAAATTAAGACAACAGCATATTCTGATCTTCTCCCCAGTTTACCTGAGTGAAAGGCAAGATATTCAAATACCATGTTAAAAGCGATTAAAAGATAAGTTGTGGGGTCTTTGCCAAGAACTCGGCTGTTGGGCTCTTCCCACGTTTTTCGTGGTATGGTCTGACCTTTGTAATAACACTGCATTCATTATTTTACTTCACCTTTTCTTTGAGCTTGGGGTGCTTTGCAAACTTTAATTTATTCATCATGTGTTGAACTTCCCTACATTGCCATGAGGCAGTTTAAACTGCTTTACCTAAGTCATCCCTCTTTAGATGTCTGTGGATGGGGCTGGGAAGTAGATCCTTGTCCCTCAGCCGCAGGACAGAAGGCCCTGAGTCAGGATGGGCTGGTAGAGAACAGTCCTGTGGAACTGATTCACCGTCAGCCTCACCTTATAGTCTGGTCTTGGCAGGACAGCTGCTGTCAGTGTCAGTTTGCTCGTTTGCAGATGATGAGGTTAGAGTCTTTTTTTTACAAAAAGTATGTATTTATTTTGTGCATGAGTTGACACACATATGCCATGATCTGTGTGTAGAGGTCAGAGGACAACGTTTAGGCTTTCCTCCTCTACCATGTGATCTCCAGGGAGTGCATTTAGGTCATCAGGCTTGGCAGCAAGGGCCTTTACCTCCTGCGTCATCTCCCTTATCTGGGGTTGAAGTCTTTGACAATCAAGCCTTTATGGTAAAGTTCTGATGTTTTAAATTTCGAGGAAAAGCCTAAAAGAGCCTAAATAGAGAAAATGAACACAATTGTATTACGTTTTAGAAATAGAATCAAGGTATGTTGCTTATAGGTAGGGCACTTCTCTGGCATGCACAGAGTGCCTCATTTCATCCCAGAATGCAAACAAACCTCAAATCAGTCAAGCAAAAAACCAGAATGGGGGCAGCTTCAGTAGATGGCTATGTAAAAAAGAAAAATTAGAAGAGACCCAGTTTGGGGCTTCAGTGTTGACTGATAGCTGAGGGAATTCTGCCTTATTATAAACATCTTCTGAGGGTTGGAGAGATGGCTCAGCAATTAAGAGAACACTCTGCTCTTGCAGAGGGCTAGAGTTCAGTGCCCAGGGACTCTCAGTTGCCTAGGACTAGATAACATTTCTGGCCATTTTAGGCAGGCACTTTTGTGTACATATATACGTACACACACACACACACACACACACACACACACACACACACACACACACTTAAAACAATAAACACATCATTTGAAATAGGCTTTATTCTCCCATCTGCAGACGAGGAACCTGAAGCTCAGACATGGCCTTTGTCCAGGGTCCAGCAGGTAGATGACAGCCATTTTGTAGCCCAGCTCTGTATGACTACAGGGCCTGTGTTCTTTAATGAGAGGTTCCATTTTTGGGTCCTGTAGACCAGGAAGGCTTGGAAGTTCTGAACTGTGGGGGGATTAGGTAATTTCTGATCCATAGTACTCAAACCCTTTCCTTGTCTAGAACTGAACTACAAAGAGCTGCATCCTGTCTCTCCTTTTGGGGCTGGCTGGTGGCCGGTGGGGAAGGAAGGAGGAGCTTTGTTCAAGGAGGAGCTTTCTGTGCATGTTGTTCCTAGATCCTCAGGACTCTGGCTTCTGCAGGTGCCCTCTGCCATCTTGAACTGAAACACTTTGCTGAGGCCGTGAGCTGGTGTGATGAGGGGCTGCAAATCGATGTCAAAGAGAAGAAACTTCTAGAAATAAGGGCAAAAGCAGACAAGCTGAAGGTTGGTAACTGTCCACAGTTTGCATTTGCTAGTTAGCTTTCCTTAGACTGTGACTCAAGCCCTTGTGGGAATACACGGTGTGCATGCTAGCTGTCTATACTAGTGGTAGCTGGCTTTGCCCTGCCAAGAGCAGGTGCAAAAGCCAGGTTGCTGAGAAAGGTGGTGCCTGAGCCCAATCTCTTAATGGCTGAGCGGGAGTTTACTGAGCAGCTAAATGAGGCTTAGGGGGAAGGAAGAACCTTCCAGACAAGAGCCCTAGAGGGATACTTCAACAAATCTGTGTTTGAATCCTACTTTTGCCACTGCTGAAATGCCGTGGACAAATTCCTGCTATTCCTTCTTCCGGGCTTTGCAAATGAAGAGTATTATACGTACCTTGAATGTTTTTATGAAGATGAAATGAGCTAAGCGGGTTTTCACATTATCTAGAGATATAATATACAACAGAGACCACATGATCTGCAGAGCCTAAATTATTTGGCCTCTTCCCTTTGTAGCAGATGCTGGCAGTTGTCTATCAGCTGCAAAGCCAAGGGTGAAAGCAGGAGTGCTAGGGGTGGAGACTGGGGTAGGGGAAGAAGATATGAACTCCGTTTCTGCCAGATCAAGTAGAATAGTCATGTTTTCCTCTCACAGCTTATAACTGCAGAAGGCAGAACCTGTGGATTTTTGGCATGGATTCTGCAGCTATCCCTGAGAGGTTGGGGTCCCCATGCAGTGCCTGTCTTCTCCACTGAGGTCCCTGAATGGAGATGCCCTTTCTCCTTTATTGGTGGCATCTTCCTCATCTGCCTAAGCCCACGTTCGGGGCAGTCAGTCACCCACGTTCGTTGTACTCAGTCCACACCACCAGGTACGCCAGGCACAACACACTGGTGTGCCTGGCCCTTTACTTGGCAGCACCCCTCGGTGAATCACAAATTCCTTGGGTACAAGAACTAAAATTTTGGGTTTTTTTAACAAGTGGGTTTTACATTTCTGCTGGCCCTGGGCCTGACCCTTGGGACTATGCCATGCTCTTGTTTACTGAACCAGCCACTGGCTAACCCTGAGCAGGAATGTGGCTTATGTAGAGTCTGGATATAGTCCTGCAGGCTGGGTAAGAGTGAGAAAGAATTACCTGGAGCGGTTAGCATCTGAATTTTATTTCCAGAGGATGGAAGAGAGGGATCTGAGGAAAGCAAAGTTGAAAGAAAAGAAGGAACAGAGTCAGAATGAGGCTCTACTTCAGGCCATCAAGGTGAGTTCTCAAACCCTAGGCCACACAGTGTATGAAGTCCCCTGGTTGTGTGAAGCCTTCCAGGACCTTTCTTGGGATGCTTTTGCCTTTACAGGTGTTTTTACCCTGGGCTCTGGAGTCAGAACAGCACGGTCAGTTAGCTCTGCTCCTGCCTGTGCCAGTCTTGGCAACATACTGAGTGCGTGCTCTGGGCTAGGCATCCTCTCATTCCATCTCCACAGCAGCCATCTGGGGAAGGCCTTCTTGTTCCTAGTTTACTAACCTTAGATTGAAAAACACCTCATGCAGCTCCTGGGGTCAGAGTCGGGGCCTTTGCTCATCGCTGTAACGTACCTTACAGCCTGAGGAAGCCCCAGTTTTAGGGTGTTGCTCACACTAACAAGAGTAAAACCCTCCCTGTCCTGCATTCTTAATTGAGTGTAGTCTAGGAGGCTCAGTGGCCAAGCCAGTTAGCGCTTTGGTACTTAACCTGAAACCTGAAATGAATTAGTCTGTGCATCTTTTTTTTTGTCTTTGGCCTGTGGCTAGTCTCCCATTTGATGTTGCTCTGTCTTTGAAAGGTGCCTGCTGGGCTGAGGTTTTAGTTTCATTCTGGGTTCAAGTTATGCACCCATTTAAGTTTTAACTTTGAGAACTTAACTTAAGTGTACCTCACTTGTCTCCCCCAACAGGCAGCTGGTTAACACATATTAACAAATTAATATGGGGCTGGAGAAATGGTTCAGAGATGAAGAACAGTGGCTGCTCTCTTCTAGAGGACATGGGTTAACTCCCAGCATCCACATAGCAGTTCACAACTGTCTGTAATTCTAGTTCCAGGGGACCTGGCACCCTCAGACAGACAGACATGTGGGCGAAACACCACATAAATATAAATCTTTTAAAATGTTAAGTAGACTGGTAAGTGGGTATGGTGGCACATGTCTGCAGTGCCAGTACTGGAGATGCAGAGGCAGGAACCTGGTGAATTTGAAGCCAGTTTCAAATACTAGTGAAACTCTCGTCTCAAAAACAAAACAAAAAATCCCAACCCAACAAACAGAATAGAACAATATGCCCTAGGTTTTTAAATCTGATATTCATTCAGAGGATTTGGCCGTTTTATTGAATAATGTACCCAGATATTTGCATACAGAGTTTATTTATTATTATTACTATTTGCTTGAATATGTTGTCTTTGTGTACCACATGCATGTAGTGCCCACAGAGGCGGGGCCAGGGTGTTAGGAATCGAACCTGGAAAAGCAGCCGTTGCTCTTAAACACTCAACCGTCTCTCTAACCCCACATCAATACACAGTGCTGCCTTAGTTAGGGTTTCTCTTGCTGTAATGAAGCATCATGACCAAAAGCAGGTTGGGGAGGAAAGGGTTTATTTGGCTTACACTTCCATGTAATAAGTCATTAGTCAAGGATGTCCGGGCAGGAATTCAAGCAGGGCAGGAGCTGATGCAGAGGCCATGGAGGGTGCTGCTTACTGGCTTGCTCCTCATGGCTTGCTCAGCCTGCTCTCTTACAGAACCCAAGACCATCAGCCCAGGGATGGCAGCACCCACAGAGGGCTGGGCCTTCCCCCATCAATTACTAATTAAGAACATGCCATATAGCTGGATCATATGGAGGCATTTTCTCAAATGAGGTACCCTCCTTTCAGATGACTCTAGCTTGTATCAAGGTGACATAAAAGTAGCCAGCACAAAAGCTGTGTTTTACTGATGATTTAAGGCAGAGGCCATAGATGGCTGACATTGAATCAGTTCTCATGTTTATGTATCATCCAAGGCTTTCCTGTAGGCCGCGGTAGAGGGCACTAATATCAACAGATTGCTTGGCCCCACAGTAGCTGATCCTTTAAGAAAAAGTTTGCCATCTAGGGTGTACCTGTAATCCCAGCACCTGGGGGCAGGCGACAGGAGAATCAGAAATTCAAGGCCAGCTTGGGTTACATGAGACTGTCCCAAAAAGGGAAAAGAAAAGAAAAAGTTTGCCAACTCCTACTTTGGGGCTATCATCCAAACTAATTTTGACTTCTCTAAATGTGCTTCCCTAAACCTTAGAAACCTTGACACACAGAAGAGGTGGCCCTAATCTGGAGACCCTTGGTGGAGCTATACTTCAGAAAGGCAGTCAGGATAAAGTCAGGCTTTATTTTAGCATCCCATATCCTCACCAGAGGGAAGCATTTGCATTCCTTTATTTGTTGCACTCCTGCCCATTCTGTGCCTTTGCACGCGCTAGTCCTTGGGGTGGCCTGTCCATGCATCCTCTGCCTTTCAAAGCCAGTGTTCAAGCCCAGCACTCCTAAGATTCTGCAGCTTCCGTCTGCAGGTCCTCGGCTCCACCTCCTACCTTCTGCTGTAACTGTTCCTTAGCCGCTCCCTCTAGACCAGAAACAGCCCGAGGGCAGGGAACTGTGTCCAGCTCTTCTTTTGATGCAGGGCTAAGCACACAACAGATGCCCATGAAGGTAAGTTAGACAGCTGGTGCCTACTGTGTGCCAGCCACCAGGATAGTTAAGGTGGATCTGTGTGGAGCAGGCCCTGAGGAAGCTCGTATGGCTGGGGCTTGTTTCCGTGACCTGTGTTTGCATCTTCGTACGTGATAGGGTTTGTTCGAGTGTGTGTTCCTGTCTTAATGCAGGCTAGGAACATCAGGCTTGTCTCTGAAGTGGCCGGTGAAGATGGAGAGTCAGCCTCTGGTCCAGCTGAGGTCTTCCTGGATGGGCTTAGCTCTGAGAACCCCTGCGGAGCCAGACTAAGTCTAGATGAGCAGGGCCGGCTCAGCTGGCCTGTGCTGTTCCTGTACCCGGAGTATGCACAGTCTGACTTCATCTCTGCTTTTCATGAGGACTCCAGGTGTGTGTTTACCCAACAGCCCTCCACCCAGCTGTGTGCTCTTCCTGCTGACGTGTCAGAAGAGACAGGTTGGCTTTTGGCTGAGGAGCAAAGAAAGCAGTTTAGAGGCTGTCCCCTAGGACGCTGACAGGCTTCTCTGTCATCAATCAGTTTACTTGCTGCCAACACAGGTCTTGCCTCATCACTGCGTGGGTGGTTCATTGTATATAGGTGGTCCGTTGTATATAACTTCACTGTGGTGTATTAAAAAATGTGTAGATTGTACCATCTAACTTGTGATTTCAAAGGGCTAATGCTTAGAAAGACTTTAGCAGAAAGCCACCAGTGGCGCTCTTGTTTAAAACTCTACTTTATTTGGGGTGTTTAGGCCTCTACCTCCTTTCCACCAACCCCCAACCTTAAGTAGGAGAGAGAAAAGGTTAATGGGGAGAGGGGCCCAGACCCCTTTACTTCTCTCAGCTAGTTAGGGTCACGGGGTTCTTTTAGGGCTCTCTAGCAATCTCTGTCAGCAGCAGATGCAGCCAGCAGGCTCCTCCACGCCACTGCGCCCCACCACACCCTCTCTGGTCTCTAGTCTCTCCAAAGCGTTATAGGTCATGCACCCACACCAAACGCCACACTGTACTCCACAGAACACCTCACAGTCTCTTTCTGGGATCTCATAGTCTCAAGAGTCCTAGACTACACCCCTCTTTGTGTGGCACATAGAAGGCCCTTAGCAGCTGGCGAAGATCACACCCCGCACATGACAATTAATAGGTGTAGACAAACTATAACCCAACTAAAATCCCACAGTTGAGATTAAAACAAAAGCCTATTTCATGACATACAAAGAAACCAAAACTTCCATTACAAAAGACTATGTTACAGACAGTGAAAAGCCTTCATGCTTTGGCGCTCTTGTCAAAGTAGGTTAAGCCTGACTGTCATGCTATTGTTCGTCAGTTTTCCGAGTTGGCATCCACGGAGTGATGTGGGAATGTAGTTGGAACATTGATACCCAAAAAGCACACCTTCCTCTTTAGGTTTATTGACCATCTGATGGCCATGTTTAGTGATGCACCCTCCTGGGACGAAGAGCACAAGTACCACCCGGATAATTTGGAGGTAAGAAGAGTTTTATTTCATTCCTAAGGGATATTGGGAGGTGTACACAGCAACTGAGGGTTTTAAAAACTGTTTGTGTAGGATGCGTGTGAGATTTGCCAGAGCATGTGTGGAGGTAAAATGGACAACTTCTAGGCATTGGTTTTCTCCTCTGTAGGTTCTGGGGATTGACCTCAGGCCATCAGGCTTGTCCATCAAGAGCTTGTACATGCTAACCCATCACAGTGAGTGGTGCTGTGTTCTCACTGTCACCTGTCAGGTGGGCTCCCAGTCCTGTTTTCGGTGATGGTCACCCTGGTCCCACCTGACCAAGGAGGAGTCGCCAGGTTGCTACTGCACAGTCACTGTGTGTGTGTGTGTGTGTGTGTGTGTGTGTGTGTGTGTGTGTGTGTGTATCACCAGTTCTGGCCTTCCATCATGTGATTTCTGAACTCAGGTCATCAAGCTTGGCAGCAGGTACCTTTACTACTGAGCCATCTCAGTACCCCAACATTTATTTGACTCAGTGGATTTATGGCTTTCTCTTTTACTCAATGACTTATAGTTTATTATTGGTTGTTTATGTTCAAATTGTGCTAGAATTGGTCAGGGGCACTTTCTTCGGGTTTGTTTCTGTTGATTAGCTTACTTGCCGTCTTTAAGTACTTGTTTCTCTGAGTTGTGCTTTCTTCATCCCAGCTCTGATAGCAGCCATTTTTCCCAAGGACCCCTGGTTGTTTCTTTTGGAGAACGGTGTTTGGAAGCCAGGATCTCTGTGCGCTGTTAATATTGGGAAGGGGACTCATGGCTGAGTGTGTGTGGAACGTGTGTCCCCAGTTCTACAGCATGGGGTTTGCTTTATTCATTTTCTCTATTGTAATGAAGACTTCGGGGCTTTTGGAGTCAGGTTTTTCCTGTGGAGCGCAGGCTGGCCTGGGGCTCAGGGTAGTCCCTCTGCCTCAGCCTGTGTGTGTTACGGTTACAGCTGTGTGTTACCATGCCCAGCTGACCTAATGTCCTTTGATCAGTCCCCTTCTGTCACCAGCATGGCACCTTCCTAGAGGAGCCCTGAGCCCCATATTGGACATCTGTCCCAGCATGGCAGCCTTCCTTTTCTGCAGACTCTGACGTTCTGCATGGCTCATTCCCTCTGTATCCTGTTCCGGCTCTAACCTGCACACAGGCCATCCTGGCTGGGCTTAGTGGCCTGTAATCCCAGCCACTTAGGAAGCTGAAGCAGGAGTCCAGCCTGGACTAACAAGCAGTTAACTTGGGTAAAAAATGTGCATTTTTTTGTTTTTAAAAGCAATGAAAGAGGGTGTGGCTCAGTGGTTGATCACTCACCTAGCATGTGTGAACCCTGGGTCCTATCCTTGGTACTGCAGATAGCAACAGAGAACAAGAACAGTGAGCCATTCTCTGCCGTAACTGGTGGTCACCCTTCATCTATGGAGGCCTGATAACCCCTCATCGTTTGTTCTGCCCGACACGTGTGGATATTGTTTTCAGTCCTCTTGGGCTCCAGCTTGCTGCACTAGGCCACGTGGCTTCCAAGGAAGCCCTTCTTTTCCTGCTCAGGCTGCCTGACTCCCGGTGTGAGTGCTTCCCTCTCCTGGTTGAGCTCCAGCGTGCCTCCTGTGAGAGGTCCTCACCTTGCTCTGCGTACATACCCTTCTCACCTGCTGTGGCTCTTCCTTTGCTGTGGGTCGCTGTGGCTTTCTATTCCCCAACCCCAACGGCATGGGGACTAAACCGAAGGCTGCACAGTCCTGGGCTTGAGCTTTGGTGCCTCCTCACTGTCTGAGTGACAGGAGGAGCTATTCCCCTCCCTGACCTTGGAGAACACAGCTGGTTGTCAGCTTTCTGGGTAGCACAGTGGGAGCTGACTGAGCACCTGAGCCTGCAGCCGTGTGGAGGAGGCAGGCCTTCCACTATTGCTATCCCATCTTCTCCTCAGAATGGGTGCAGCATGGTAGTGCTGCCGAGCTCTTGTCTCTCATTCTCCCCTTGGCTCATCTTACAGGTCTACTTCGAGGATGAGGACAGGGCAGAACTCTACCAGGTGTCGCCCAGGAGCACCCTGCTAGAGGTGCTGCAGCACCCCAGGTGAGTACCTCCATGGAACGATGGGAAAATGCACAGGCCCCTTCCCAGACGCTAGTCAAATCCTCTGCTCACTGACAGCCATCGCAGCCAAACTTACGAACAAACAAACGTGCTAAGTTGTATTTGAATGTTCATGTATGTTCAAAGGTTCACCTTGAGTGTGGCTGGGAAGGGCCAGGAAGAATGGGGAGTGTAATCCAGTTAACCACTCTTTGCTGCTCCCTGCAGGTACGCTGTGAAAGCCCTTACACCAGCATTCCTGGTCTGTGTAGGGTCCTCTCCTTTCTGTAAGAATTACCTTCAGGGGAAGAGGGTGCACAGGTAATATTTGATCCAAGCCCCCAGGTCTCTTCCCTCAACTTCCTCTGCCTGGAATCTACACACTTGGATTAGCTGGGCCGACCTAGAGTCCAGCACTCTATCCCCAGGGACAATGGTTCCTAGCCTCATGAGGCTACTGGCCTCTTTGAACCTCAGCCTGTCTAGCTGAGTACTGAGCTCTAGCTGGGCCTCACCTCCTCAGATTCACAGCTCTGCCCTGGTCAGAGCATCCTTGGAGTCCATCTCTGAAAGAAGCATTTGCTACAGTTACCAGAAGAGCTGGCCTTGGTAACTCCCTGACCTGTAGACTCTCTCAGGATGCAGCGACAGTCATAACTCTGTGACACTGGGCACATACAGAAGGCACTCCTCGGCCCTGCACAGAACTCTAAGGCCTTCAGGCTGAGAGACTGGTTCAGTTCTCTCACCAGCATGGGGAAGAGCTGTAAGGGATGCTGTGGATGCTATGAGATAAATGGAGTCACATCTGTTTCTGTGCTGACGACTGTACAGACTGGGATCCTTGGGACTGCTCAGCAGTCTGCCGGTTTCCCTGACCTCCCACTGTGAGAACTTCCAGCAGACCAGACCAGAGCTTCCCCAATTCCTCAGCTTGCGTTTTGCTCCTGCCTCAGCAGAAGAATGCTGGATTAAGGTGTGCACCACTGCCTGGCTAGGATTTCATGCCTTCTGATCTGGAAAGTCTTTACCTTCACAGGTTGTTTTTGTCTTGAGCTGTTCTCTGTGTCCTAGAGACTTTGTGTGCTCTCACCTGCAGTACCCACCCCTGCTCCCAAGGGGAGCATACTGCTCAATGCCCGTGCAAGGGCAATGAGATGTGACATCTGACAGAAGCTTGAGGAGCCAGTGGGCAGGGGCCTACAAGTATTCTTTTCCCTCTCCTATGAGGCTCCATTTCTCAGATAGGAGCATACCCTTCAGCCTGGGTGTCTGTGCAAAGCTCACAGGAGCTGGCCTAAAACCAGTGTTTGTAACATGAATGGCATTTTTTTTTTTTTTTATGGTAAACACTGAGATTTAGGGGGTTGTTACTGTAGCAAAACTGACTAATACATCATTAAATTGAAATCAGCTGTTGGCCTTCAGATGGGCTAATTTTGGGTCTTGTGTTGTATGCATCCTTGTTTCTGGAAGGGAAATTGTCTGGAATATTAAGGGAGACCAGTGCAGTTTTCTTTCCCAGGGCAGGTCTCTACAACCTTTTCTCCCCTGTTTTTGGAAACACTGCAGACATTCTCAACTTACCTAGAGACTTCCCCTGACTTTCTTATAAGAACTCAAAGTCTATGTGAAGAGCCTAACAGTTGGCAGCAGTCCAGCAGGCATTGCAGGATCTCAGGAGCAGCCATCTGCAACCACCTCACTGTCATGGGCAGATCACCTTCCACTCTGCCTTCTTCCTGTCCAGTTAGAGATCTGACTGCACCGCATCTTAGGCTCAGTGAGGCTGAGGTGAGGCAATGGATGACAACAAGGTTCAAATTAAAATGCACCTGGTAAGTGTTCTGGACCTTCTTACCCTCAGGCCCTGCCCTTTTCATCAGCCAACTTCTACTCTTTTTCTTCTAGTCCTTGTGAGGAGGACAGACACGTGGTACCTGAGCACAGGTAACCAGCCACATGGCAAAATAATAGTTTAGTATAAATGGCTTATTTTAAGTTATGAGCTAGTCAGAGAGCAGCCTAGCTATACGGCTTAGGTATTTGTAAATATATTTTGAGTCTCATGAATCATTATTCTGGGAGCTTGGAGCCAGGAGGAAAAACATGCACCCATACTACATATTTGATCCTCTGGAGTCATCAGCTTGGATGCCACAGTGGGAAGGGAGTGTTTTAGTTTTTGTTGTGATGGAACACTGGGTAACTGAACTTATAGAAGAGTTTATTAGGGCTTTACAGTTCCAGTATGTTAGAGTCCAAGACCATCATGGCGGGAAGCATGGCAGCAGGCAGGTAGGTATGGCTCTGGAGCAGCAGCTGAGAACTCACATTTTGAGACAACACCACAAAGCAGGGAAAGAGCTAACTGGGAATAGCTGGGCTTTTGAAGTCTCAAAGCCCAGCCCCAGTGACATACCTCCTCTAGGGCCATACTTCTTAATCCTTCTCAAACTGTTCTACCAACTAGGGACTACACATTCAAATATCTGAGCCTCTGGTGGTCATTCTCATTCAAACCACCACAGGGAAAACAGGCACCAAGAGCTGCACTGTTAGTCCAGGGCCAGCTCTGCTGCTTGAAGCCCCTTTCAACTGTGAAATGATTGTCTTAACATTGACATTGCTTGTAGCCCTGTGCATCTGAGGCCTCAGCCCAGGATTGACATGTCCACAGTGAATAGCTCTCCGATTGTCCTGTTCTGGGCACATACACACAGACTGGCAGCACTGCACCAGCGGTTTGCAGTTGGGTGATTCTGCATGACATCATTCAGATGACATAACTTGGTGGGTGCTGCTGGCATTAGGAAGGTTGAGGCCAGGCATGGGTCTTCCCTGTGCCCACACTGGCACGTTAGGGCTGAAGAGCACCATGCAGCCTCCGACTTAGGGTCATGCTGCTTAGTGGATATAGTGAATCTGACCCTGGGCTGGCAGCTGCTCCAAGGAAGAGAGATACACAGCAAGCAAGCCTGTCCTCATCCTTAGCCGAGCCCTCAGAGCCTCTCGCTTCCCTCAGCACTCTGGCTGTCAGGGCCCTTTAGGAGCTCCGCTCTCACACTGGTGTGGCTTGCTTTCCTTTCTGCAGTCTCCAAAGGCAGTGTGTCCTGGTCACAGTCCAGCTATGCAGCAAGTGGAGCAGTAGCCAAGGCCCTCTGCTCCGGAGCCAGGCTGCCCATTTCCTACTTCTAGCCTCACACACTCCAGTGGTGGGCCTTGGGTACCACTTGGCCCAACTTGTCAGTTCTTCATTTTCTTTATATGCTACATACTGTGAGGATTGAACAAGTTAACCCAGTGAAGCCCATGGACCACAACTTGCCTCATAGCAAGTGTTTGATCTGTGACTCTTTATCCCCCAACCTTCCAGTGCTCTCAGCTTCAGGCATTTGCACATTCTGTTCCCTTTTCCTGGACTACTGTTCCTCCCATTCCTGGTGTCTAGCCTGTAAGCTGCCTAGTGCCTCCTCCAGGCAGGCTTCCCTGGCTCCTTAGGCCTGTAGTCTGTTGCTGTGCACCATCACTGCCCTTCACACAAGGCACAGTACTAACTTACCTGCTGGTTTATCCTACTTTGTGCACTGCCTCTAGGGCCCAAGCTGTACGTTTGTAATGCCAGGGCCTGGCACTGCACCCGCTCAGCATCTCAGCAATCCACAAACAGTCACGGGCTTGGGACCTCAAGAAAGGGTGACTCGTGAACAGGTCAGAGGTAGAAGCCAGCACCTGTGGGGGACTTGGCCCTAAGTTGAAGGACTGTGGGAGACAGTTTGAGCAAAGCTACAGATGCTTGAGGTAGCATATGCTGGAGAGCAACCTGAGTAGAGAAAGAGCAGCCAGGACTGAGCGCCTGGGCCAGGCCAGCAGCACTGTAGGTGTGTGGTGTAGACCGGCTCCCACACCTCTAGGCCGTGGGTAGTGTAAAAAGGTGGCATGCAGAGCTTGAGCAACCTGCCCAAAGTCAACTAGTGAACTTGGAACAATGAAGTGGAACAGGACTTGAACTCAGGACCTTCCTGAGCCCTCCAGAGGAAGCAGGACTGCCAAGACTGGGCCTGCCTCCAGGTTTGCTGTGGGCCCAGAGGCACCATTAACTCCAAGCTTATGGTACAGTGCTGGCAGTCACGGAGCCGTGCAGGATTCCCAACCCACTTAGGAGACTGTTCTCTTCAGAAGCTCCAGCCAGAGCCTGCAGCCACAGACCTCTGTCAGTGGGGCTTCCACTGAGTTTTCTTCTATGACTTTTTATTCCATTCGGTTTCCTTTAGCAGCACAGATTTATTACCTCACAGTTCTGTGGCCAGAAATGTGCATTGGCTCTGCTGTTCTCTGCGCCAGGATTTAAAAGGCTGAGGTAAAAATGTCAGCCTTCTAGGCTCTTCCTGGGGATTCTGAGAACCTGCATCAAGGCTTTGGGGCGGTTGGGAGACTACAGTTCGCTGAGGTTGTAGAACTGAGGCACCCCATGCCTTATGAGCCCCTAGGGGGTGCTCTCTCTGGGCCCTGGGTGTCTGTAACTAAGTGCTCAGGGCTTATCACCTTCTGCATCTCAGGCCTGGGGCTCCCTTGCCACATCCGACTCGAGGCCGAGAAAATCCTCTGCCTTTACGGATTTGTGTCATTAGACAGTGCACATCCAGACAATCTTGTTTTAAGGCGTACAGCATTTTCTAAAAGTGTTTCTGACACTGAAATCGGCACATAGTAATTAGACACCCTTAGCGCAGTGTGGCCACTTCTGTGTGCGTATTTACTGTGGAATGGCCACACATGCACCGTCTCTCTCTCTATTGCAAACACTGAAAAATCCTCTCTACCGGCCCTTTGAAAATAGCAACCTGTTGTCAACTTCAGTTGTCCTACTGTGCTATAGAACTTCAAAGTGATTCCCCCTGTTCCTCAGTCGTCCTCTCCATTCTCCTCCTCCCCACCACCCTTTGACACCATTTCCAGACTTTGGTAACTACTAACCTGTTCTTCATGTGTTTTGAATTACACTTTTTACTTCTACAAAAAGCACAACCATGCCCGGCTTCAGCCTGTTTCTGAGAACCCCAGCAAAAGCATCTGCTCTTGCAAAGGGGAAGCACTGGCACACACCGGGGTGTGCCCTCCCTGTACCTTGCTGGCCCTGCAGTGTTGATTAGCCAAGGGCAACAAAGCTCAACCCCGGCAGTTTGTTGGCAGCCTGGCAAGCTACTGGCTTGACAACTGGGGCACGGCCCCTGCACGAGGATTCTGTCTGAACGTGGGAAGCATAAGCATGCTGCCCCCTTCTGCTGGCCCACGGTGTGTCCCCTGCAACCCACATGCAAAGGATCACCTAATGTCAGGGTGGCTGCCACTTACCAGTGCCTGCAGTGGCCCAAGTCTGTCCCCATTTCACCTATAAGTAAGTTGAGTTACGGAGACTCTAAGGAAGTGCCCTTCAGAGTCCTACTCAAGTAAGTAGCCCATGCATTCTTAATCTAGCCTGGGCTCTCACGCTACAAAGAAAACCATTGTTTTAAGTTAAGTACCTTTTATAGTAAGTTTGCAGTAACACCTAAAATTATCTTCCCATTCTTTCCCCAATAAAACAAAGCCCAACAATCCACTAAAACACACTGGCATCTTAATATAGGAATGGGCTGCAGGAACTCTGAAGAGGTTGGTAGCCAGGCAGTTAAGGTGCAATTTCAACGTATTTCTGCAAAATTCCTTTATTGATGGCTCAGCAGGTACTTGTTCCATTGAAACAGAGAATATTAACGGAGGCCCGATTCACATTCTAGGCTGATTTACATGATGGTTATATACCAGCCGTTCTCCCTAAGTATTAATTCAGCTGTTTCCCAGCCAGTTGCCTTTAGACCTCTCCAAGGAATGAGCAAGTAAGTGATATTTCAGCCTGCACTGAATTAGCCAGCCAACATCCCCAGTTCACCTGTTTATGGCAAGAGGTAAGCTCCCTGGGTTCAGAAATGAGGAAGGGGTGTGGTTTGAATGTTCCAAGGTGAGGCATTCTGGTATACCGCTTGCTTGACTGTCCCAGGAAGGTTATAAAGCATTTTCCCAAGGACAAGATCCAGGTCTAAGGATAATGTTAGTGGCAGAGCCAAGCCTCCTGGGGATTTCCTAAATTGTGCAAATGCATCCTCAGGAGGAAGAGAAGGGTTTCTTGAATGCACTCTAAAAGTTAGTCTCTCTCTCCTTGAGACAGGGCTTCTCTGTGTAGCCTTGGCTGTCCTGGACTCACTTTGTAGACCAGGCTGGCTTTGAACTCAGATCCACCTGCCTCTGCCTCCCAGAGTGCTGGGATTACAGGTGTATGCCACCACACCTGGCTTAAAAATTAGTATTTCACACAGGTGTCTCTGCAACCCCATATTGCCTTACATTCCTCTGAGCATCGTACCAAGAAGAAAGAGGTGTGCGAAGGACAATTTGTCTTGGCTCACAACCCCAGAAAGTGCTCAGTTTAGGATTATGCCTCTTTAGATCTCTGTCTGCTCACCAAATCATATTGGCACCACAACACTAGCTGTGTGATCCCATGATCCCAATGTCTAATACTCAAGCCTGGTCCAGGTTGGTACTGTGCTTTGTGTTTAACTCCTTGTTGGAAGACAGAACATGGGTACCTGTTTCAGCAGCCTATGAGGCTTTGGTAGCTCAGTGGCTGGCCTGCCGCTTGCCAGTCAGATGGCAGGAGTCACTCTGTCCCTACTCCAGGCTGTTTTTCACCTGTGAACCAAGTGCTAAAGAAGTTCCCCTGTCCCCAAATGTGGGGTCCCTGGGATTCCGCACCATCCTATTCAACGTGCACATCTATGGAAAGTCGAAGATTAACTGGCCCTCCCTAGTCTTGGAATCCGGCTTTTAACGTGCCTTTAGGCTAGCTTTCCTTAAATAAGTTTACAGAACATTTGCAAGAAAATAAAAAAAGAAATTAAAGCTAGGCTTAGGGGCGCATTCTTGTAATACCAGTCCTTGGAAGGCTGGGGCACGGTTGTGAAGCCTGGCCCGCTGCATCGAGAGACCCTATCTGAAAAATGAAGCTGAAGATGTGTGGACTGCAGCTCAGTGGGACACTGTCCGGCATGTGGGCAAGCCCCTTGGTTCATTTCCTGCACCAGAAGGAATAAATAAAGTGCTTGTGTCTAGCAGTTTTTGTTTGAGGCAAGGGTCCCAGACTGGTCTCAGATTTGCTATGTAGCAAAGAATGACCTTAAACCTCCGACCCTTCTGCTTCCATATTTTGGGACTGCAGATACTACAACACTGTCCTGGTTTACGCGGTGCTGAGGATCCATGGCAGGACTCCATGCCTGATAGCAAGGACTCTACCAACCGAGGCATGAATTTGAATTTCTCACAAGGCTAATTAGATCTAGTTTTCCTTATTGAAACCACTTTCCTTGGGCAGAAGGCAAGCAACGTAGAAAGGCACAGCTTAGGGCCAGCATGTGAGTTCTAGGTGTGGTCCTCCATAGCCATGCGTCCCTGGGCCTCAGGTTCCTCACCTGTAAAATGTAACAGCACTGACCTTGCAGTGTTAAGGTCTGGAAGCAGCGTGCGAAGGTGCCACACAGCAGTGGTGTGAGGCAGGCCCTCAGTAAACCAGGCCACTAAAGGCAGAGAGGGCTGCCATCGGCCTGATGCCCACTGAAATCACTCAGAGAAATAACCAGCTACGGTGTGGGTTTCAGGGGTAGATGATCCTACTCCAGTAGCTCTTGATTCTGATTGCAACCAGAGTCTTTTGGAGGCCTTCACCTGTGTGGTCCTAGGCCAGAGCCCCACTGGAACTAGAAGCTCCGAAAGGGTAGGGATCCCAATGTGCAGTAAAAGCCTCAGCTGTGCAACCCGACCTGAGCTTGCTCTTAGAACCCCAAGTATGACAAAGGCTGCTTGCTTCTCATGTCACTGTGACCAAAATACGCCGAAGAAACAACCTAAATCAGGAGTATTTGGATTTCAGAGGGTTTGGTTCATAGTCACACACACCCACGTGCTTGGGCATGACTGCATGGTTGCAGGAGCATGTGGCTGGAGGTGGCTGTTCAGTTGATAGCTGGCCAGAGTGCTAAGGGGAATGCAGGTGCTCAGCGGCTCTCTCCATTTCCTCTCTGTCCAGCTGCTGCTACTCTACAGAACCCCTACCCTAAAACACACACCATAGTTCCCAGTGCGTCTATCTGCCAAAGCCCAGTGGCTCCCAGGGTCTGCTTTGGAGCCCTGAGCCCTTTCGGTGATTTACCTTCCTTGGCAAGTTGGCTCGATTTAGGGTCACCTAGTGTTGTGAGGCTCACCCCTGATGTGCCCATCAGAGCCTTCCCAGAGAGTGTTAACCAAGGAGGGGAAGACCCACCAGGAATACGGCACTGTTCCGTGGACTGGGCAGCACATGTGGAGGTCACAGGGGCCGGGATGGAAAGCCATTTCCACGCTCCTCATCTGGATGCTGGAGCAGGCACTGCTGCGGTTTCCCACAGAACCGTCAGCTCTCAGTCACTCCTGTGCAGCTCAGGAATTCAGCTCTGCGCCCAGGACAAGGTGAGTGTATGGCTGGGGCCTGCTGCTCCAGGAGTCCTGAAGAAACCATTTAAAGCCGGTCCCTGCCACTCCCCGGTGAGTGCAGCGGAGGCAGCAAGCTACTGGGTGTACTGCTCAAACAGGAGATGCTATTTTTGTTTCAAATCAACAGACAGAAAAGCTCATCAAAAGGCTTGCCTTTATTCAGTCAATGGAACATGATCTCAGTGCGGAAGTGACCCAGCAGGGTCAAGTCTCTGGAGGTAGTTCTGGGCCATCGGGCAGGTATGGCTGCTTTTGGGGAAGCCAGAGGAATGAGGAGCCAGAGCCATGTGTCTAGTGGAGCCACTCTGAGCGCTCTAAGGACCTTGTAGACCTGACTCGTCTCCATGTCCAAACAGGAATCCCAGGCCCAGCAGGGGAGCAGGCGTCAAGTCACCAGTGACTTAGCAGCAAGCTGCTTCCTGCTTCTCCGGAGCTCGTGGCTTCTCAGCGGAGAAGAGCGGGTAGCCCTGCTCTCTATACTGAGTGGAGTGCAAGGCATGTGGTCAGACTATGGGATGGGGCTGGGGAAGCATGGCCCCAGCTTTCAACCATTCCCATCCTACACCTAGAAGCTCAGCTCGAGGGAGCTGAGGTCTCCCAGGTCTCAGGTCTCTTTCTCATCTTTCAGTCTCCTAACACAAGAGTCTACATGCAAAAGGAATGGTGTATGGTAGCATGGCCAGCCCAGGTGAGGATCAAGTTAATGACAAGTAAAAACCATCACAAGCGAGGAGTAAGTATACATTTCCCTAATGTGGTCTCACCTTCCACGAGAAGCCACTTCTGGAGCGACCAGCCAAGAGAGGAGTGGTGGGAACTATGGCATTACAGCAGACCCCAAGGACAGGTGTGACTGGGCACTCAGACAACAGGGACAGCAGTCAGTAGTTCCATGACTCCCTCTTTGGTGAGGAAGACCACCTCACCCGTGTTCTGACACCAAACCTCAAAGTGTGCAGGGTCCTCCAGGGCCCTCTTGCCGGCAACGATCACAAAGGGGTAGCCAAGCTTGTTGGCATCTTTCAGTCTGTTTCCGATGGTCAGGTGAGTCCTGTCATCCAGCAGGACCTCCCCTCGGAGCTGAGCCACTGCCTCTGTGATGTCGTCATATAAGTGTTCCACAAGCTCTGTGGCTGCCGCCTCCTTACTGCCCTTCTTCGGGGGGATGAGGCAGACTTGGTAAGGCGCCAGGAGGCTGGGCCAGCGGATGCAGTCTTCTGTAGACAGAACTTCGATGGCAGCAGCCAGGATCCGAGTGACTCCCAGGCCGTAGCACCCCATTTCAGCCGGTGAGGGTTTCCCGTTGGCACTGGTAAACTGGGCATTGAAAATGGAGGAGTACTTGGTACCGAGGTAGAATGTGTGGCCCACCTCAATGCCTTTGGTTTCTGTCAGTGGACCCTGGCAGTCAGGACAGATTTTTTGTGACAAGTCTAGCGTCTCTGTGTTGGCTGCAAAGTGGCAGCTGGGGCAGACGACAAGCCGGTCCTCTCCAATGTCCACTGGTAGCTGGAATTCGTGGGACATTGTGCCCCCAATGCTGCCCACATCTGCCCTGGCCTTCAACCATTGCAACCCCAGCCTGTCAAAAAGCCTACAGTAGGCATCACACACTAGGCCATAGGTCTCCTGAGCAGCCTCAGGGGAGGAGTCAAAGGTGTACATGTCCTTCATATAGAACTCCCGGCCACGGAGAAGACCGAAACGGGGCCTTGGCTCATCCCGAAACTTTCTGGTAACCTGGTAGAGCAGTAAGGGAAGCTGCTTATAGGACAGTTGCTTCTGGGAGGCAACCAGGGCTGTAACTGCTTCCTCATGAGTTGGTCCTAAGCAGTATTCTTTGCCGTGCCTGTCCCTCAGTCTCAGCAGCTCCCTGCCCATCAGGTCCCAACGGCTGGTGGCTCGCCACAGCTCGGCTGGGCTGAGGCTGGGCATATTGATTTTCTGGCCCCCAACAGCCTGCATCTCCTGGTCTATCACCCGTACAAGCTTCTCCATGGCACGGACTGTGTAGGGCATGAGATGGTAACAGCCAGGGCTTGCTGGGAGGATCAGGCCCACTTGCAGCATCAGCCACTGACTCTTACAGGTCAAGTTGCTGGCTCTGCCCTCCACAGAAAGCACTTGGTCTTCCCGGAGGTTCTGTGGCTGGAACATGCGGGATAGTGCCAAGCGATGCCCTCTTCTTGGTGCACAGTGGTAACACTTGCGGATGATGTACCTGAAGTGCTGGCGGCTGCAGGTAGCCAAGGCAGACAGTGTTCTGCATCTTGTCAGCAGCCCTTCCATGACACCCAGGTACCTGGAGAAAAATGAGTCATGTGAGGATGACAGTTAAATGGGTTCTCAGCAAGGGAGCCAAGATATGGCTCCTACCATGAATAATAGCCCAGCCAATCACAGGACCAACTCTCTTAAAAAAAAAAAAGAAAGTCACTGGGGACATGACTCAGTGGTTAAAAGCACTGTCTGCTCTTCCAAGGGACCCAGGTTCAATTCCCAGCACCCACATGGTGGCTCACAACTGTCTGTAATGCCAATTCCAAGGGATCTGATACCTTCACACTAATGCACATAAAATAAAATTAATTAAATTATATATAAAAGAGTCCACACACAAAAAGAAAGTCATCCTGATATAGTGGTTTTTAATCCCAGGACTTGGAAAGCAGAGACAGTTGGATCTCTGTGAATTTGAAGCTAGATTGGTATATAGTATGTGCCAGGAGAGCCAGGGCTATGTAGAGAAACCTTTTCTCAAAAAGAAAAAAAAAAAAAAAAAAAAAAAAAAA
>NW_026596109.1:9243086-9423262 GCF_907164565.1 Psammomys obesus | reverse complement strand
AAAAAAAAAAAAAAAAAAAAAAAAAAAGTTCTGTGAAAATGTGACCAGCATGCTACAGAGACAGCATCCAAGTGACACATGCACAGGCTCTAGATAAGGCAGCCTGGGTTCTAAGCCAACTTCAAACCAGCTACTTCCTGAAGCTTTGCACACTTGTCCCTACTCCTGTGTGCTAAAGTTTCATCATGAAACAGCCACCAGATTTGCTCTGTCCCTTTAATGTGGGCATTTTTAAAGGTAGGGAAAATTCTTACAACAGTTTTTGGCACATGCTATGTGCCTGGTGGATGCTGATATTGTTCCTGTTTTAGGACCCTGGGTAAAGACCCTGAAACAAACCAGTTGTAATCTCACAGCCAACAGCTGAGGACAGTTCTTTCCAGTTCCTGGTCTCTATTCCCATCCTCCACTTTAAGTCAATATTGCCAGGCATCATGGCACATCCTGTAATCCCAGCATTTCGGAGCCACGGGTAGGATTACAAGTTCAGGACCAGCAGGGCCTGCACATCAGAGTTCCAGGCCATCCAAGGAAATGAAACTCTGCCTCAAACAAAAGAAGTCACTTACTGTTTTAACTGCCCTCCTCACCACACTCTCCAGGCCAGCGTACCTTCACTGCCCCGACTGCTGAACTTCAGACCTACATATGCCCCTGTCTGACGAACACAGTTGCACAGCTATTTGAAACCTGGTGACGAAGAATCCCTTCAGACAGTGGTGACCCTGCAGACAGGAGTATCCCCCTGCAAGGCACCAGAAGCTCCCTTGGTCAGAAACCGGTCCTCACCTCTACACCTCACTACTGTAGCACTCTTTAGTCCTCTGCCCCTGAGATCCGCCTGCTCTCCACCTGACCAGCCTGCACTCTGTACAAGCCTCAGCCTGTTAAAATAGCCTCTACTGGTCTCTTGCATTCCTTCCGCTTTCAACTTTTCAAAACACTGGCGGGAGTAGTGGCAGTCTCCTGCTGCCTTGGGAGTGTACCCCAGGTCCTCCCCTTTCCCCTACCCTCTTCCTGTTCCAGGCACACGCGACACTCAATCCTTTCAGGATCAACACTCGATCCTTTCAGGAAAGCTTGAAGTGCCCAGTACCGTAAAGGTTTGGCTATTATGATGCCCCATTCCTAGGCTCTGATATGGGTAAATCTATTTGTGGAAGGCGACAGTAGAGGGTACAGGGTCGTTCTGGATTCGAGGAATTTGTCTCCAAATCCCACCACCAACGGCGCTGCATCAAACAGCAATGAAACTTCACACCCTGCTCTAAACTGTCTTGGCCTTCACAAGGGGTGACCCTACTCGGGTCAAAACGAGCCCTTCTAGGAACTCTGTGACTCTTTAGGGCCACGCGGGGCTGAGCAGGGCGAAAAGGTTGCCCTCAAATACAGCGGGGGGGGGGGGGGGGGGGGGAGGGGAGGTGAGCTGCGACCAAGGACACGACTATCCATCAGCCTGTAGTTGTAATGGTCAGGAAGCACGCACACGAGACAGCTGACACCAGATCCTGGGTGCACGCGCCCAGAAGCTGCCCCTAGACTCGCTGGGCCCTCCCCGACGGCCCCTCCTGCGCAGCGCTATACCTGCACCACCCGCTCGTCCCTCCCTCACCCTCTCCAGCAGCACTATACCTGCACCACCCGCTCGTCCCTCACGCGAAACCACGGCGCCTGCGCCGGCTCGGCCTAAGCTCCGCCTCTTATGTTTCTCGCCAATCGGAAAGCGCGGCATGCTCTGGCTCCACGCCTCTGAAGGAAGGCGTGAGAGGTTTTCCGGAAACTGAACCTAGCTCTTCCATGAAGATCATAGATTGGCCTGGGTAGCCAAGCTTACGTTACGGTTCCGGAAGTGCCGTCTAGGACTTAGGAAGGTGCAACTCTATGATCAAATCCCACTTCTAAGGATTTGAGTGTGTTTTTACATGCAATTGTAAAAACAATTGTCTTACTCTTAGAGGAGAACTGGTGCACTACTAAGAAACCTTGACTTTGACAACACACAAGGAGTTATGTTTCAAATCTAATATAATTAACCAATTTAAATGTTTACAATCCTAAACTCAAATGAGTTTAGGATTGTAAAAGAGTGGGGGAAGTCACCTATTACAACGCCCAAGGAAGTGCTTTAAATCTTTTTTTTTTTTTTTTTATGAAGCAGACGTGGGGTTAAATAAGGACATTTTAATACCAGGCTTTAGAGAGAAGAACTCAGAAACTGGAGAGCATGGCCATGGGCTTCTCAAAGAGGTGTCTCCCTGAGTCTTAAAGAGAATTAAGAATTAAAACGTCCATTTACTGTGCTGGTTACGAACGGTTGCTGCTCTTCAGGGGCCTGGAGTCCGTTGCTCAGCTCAACGTCGGGCGGCTCAGAGACACTGTAACTCCAGCTCCAGGGAAATGCATAGTTTTCTTCTGGGCCTCCGAGGATACCCGCCCCCACTTAACAGACATGTACGGATAAAGAGAAGTCTTTTCTCTATTCACAATATGTATGTATTTTATCTCAGTGTGTTATGTCATGGGAGTGCTTGTTTGTTGTGTGAAGGCACACACGTGTGAACTAGTGTGTGGAGGCCCAAGTCTGCCATAGCGGTGCCTTCATCCATCTTCACCTTACATATCGAGGCTCTGAGGATCTGAACGCTCTTGTTTTCATAGCACACGCTTTACTTGAGGAGCCATCTCCTCAGCCCTCACAAAATATTTTCTGGGTAATTACGTTGTACAAGCTACTGTTGTAGGTGTGGCGAGAACAGAACGAGGGAAACGACTCCCAGCATTCATTTTAGAAGAGACTGCCCTGTGAGCCAGCACAGTGAAACTTCAGCAGGAGTCAAGGCAGGAACCTGGACATGGAAACTGAAGCGAACACCATGGAGGAATAGTGTTTACTGTTCCTCATGGCTTGTTCCACCCATCTGCCCACAGAGCCTTCTCTTCCCAGGTGATTCTAAATGTGTCAAGTTGACCAAACAAAACAAAACAAAAAAACAGGGGCAGCAGGGAAAACAGGGCAGTAAACTCAGAAACCAAAACCAAAACCAAACAAGCAAAAAACCAAACAAACCCAGGATTTTGATAAAATTATTTTTTCAAATAAAAAGTAACACAAAAATCCACATAAAAAGTAAGTTGTCAGTCAGAGGGTATTAAATGTTCTAAAGACAAGTTAACTCAAAAAAGAAAAAAGAAAAGCGGAGTGGGGAACAGAATGGTTCATAGGATGCCCCTGGAAAGCCTTACCAAGAAGGTAGTGTTAGGCCCAGCAAGAGCCTAAATATAAGAAGGTATGAAGAGAACTCAGGAAACTAATCATCCATCGATGCAAAAATGCAAGAGACTCTTCTTGACCATTGCGCAATGGGGTCACCCCTGCTGGTCAGCTAGGAGTGGCACCGGGAGACAAAGACCTTAGGTTTTTAAAAGACACAAGGCGGGAATCTCCTGGGGTTGCCTTCTTGGCGATTTAGGATTGGATGAGGTGTTTAACTTTTAAAATAATTGGTTAGTTCTGGTCACCCTTAGGTCCAGTCAGCCCTGTCGTAAATATCTGATCTTCAAGTCAGTTTGGAATTTCCTTCCATCCACAGTTAAACGTGGGAGGGTGATTAACTCATCCCATGTCTGTTCTGAGGAGTGTGGGTTACAGGCTTTGGATCAAAGGTCAGGAGAAGGATTGGGGCCATTTGGCCCAGTTTCCAAACAAAGCCCATCTCACTGGCGCCAGCCGGTGATTTTTTTTTTCCATTTAGTAGAGATCTCCGCTTGTTCTCTTCCTTATCCCTGCCCTCACAGATGGCTAATGTCAGGAACTTTTACATTCCTCGGCTCTCTGGAGAAGCACTAAGAGGCTTTAATTAACATGGGCCTAAAACTTGCAAATATAAGTTATAAGACAATTAAAAGAAACATAGGTTACAAAGTTAGTCTGATTCTTTCAGTAGCATTTTAGCAAAGGCCTGAAGAAGGAGAGCATCAGAACCTTGTGGATGCCTGGAGGAGAATGATGAGGCTGGGAACAGGATGAAATGTCCGGAGTAGGAGCCGCATTTCAGTGACTCTATTCAACAACTGCACTTTACAAAGCCTGCCTCAAGCGTGCCGCACCCATGGCAAGATACCGAACTCGGATAAACAACCGAACAGCCCTCAGGCTCCCAGGGACTCCGTGCATGGAGTCTGTGATCAGCAGCATCCTCGGAGCTCAGCAAAGCCCTGTAGGAATCCAGGGAACGAGGGAGGAGCTTTACTGAGGAAACTGTCTCTCAGTTTACCTGAGAGATGAATGGGTCGGCCAGGCAGTGGGTTTGCCTTTACTTTTCACAGCTCCTGATGTCACCAGAATTAAGGGTCATAACCTAGGTCCTGAAAACCCCAATAACCCAGAATTGGTTGGCTGTTGGCTATTCACATGGATTCCTTTTGTAAACTTAGGATACTTTACAGGAGTGTGTCCAGCTTCCTTCCTCCCTCACCCCCTGCCCCGGGAATGGGGCCTGCTCCAGCAGCCAGGCCCCTGCTACTTCAAGTTTTGCCCCTGAGCACCCCCTACAGCTTTCTCCGGGTGCCCCCTCTTCGGCTTCTCAGCTCCCCTGGGTGCCACCCTGAGAGAGATGCTTGGGTCTTCAGTCTGTGCTGCTGGCCTCTCTACACCGGGCAGCAACCCCTCAGGACCCCAGAGCCATTGAGGCTAAATCTCCACAGCAGGGGGACCTGAGATCAGATGCCAGGACACACTGACAAGCTGAAGTCACGGAGAAGGTGGCTTCTGACAGCAGTGGTTGCTGCTGACAGGGAGCGCCCAGCAGGGGATGCCCTGTCCGCCTGGAGCTAGTCTGTGAGCTCCAGAGCATCTCCGTGGCAACAACGTATAAACTAGCCCCCTCCCCGCAAGCAGGGAGCTTTACAGGGATTGGCACTGCCAGCCAGGGACCAGGACCGGGAATCTGACTCCTTAGTATAAATTCATAGTTTAGATAAGGAAAGTTGTTTTGTTTAATTCAGGGTTCAAGTCTGCAAAGCCCTTGAGGTATGAGTCAATAGGCCCTTCCCACACACCTCTCTAACTGTCATAATGATTGACATTTTGAGCCTCTGTCACAAAGGCCATCTCCAGCCCCTCAGTAGGATCCTTCCCAGATTATGATAATTTTTGGTGAAAAGGCTGAACAAAACACCACCAATCCCTGAGCAGGAAAACCCGCCAGTCCCTGAGCTCTCCACAAAAATCTGCCAATCCCTGAGCTAGAGAACCAACCAATCCCTGATCAGGAAAACCCACCAATTCCCGAGTTGTCCCAAGCTCAGAACTTGAAATTCCACCAATCCTCACTCTAGAAATCTCTGCCCTGGAAAGCTCCACCCCCTAAGAAATCCTATATAAAGACTGTGTCTGCACGCACAGGCCACTCTTGGATTTGTCCCTCCTTTCCTGGTTTCAGCCCTCCAATAAATCTGTTTTAAGAGATTTGCTGCCCTGTGTGACTCTCTCATCAGAAGAAGCCCAGAAGAGAAGAAGGAGCAGGGCTGAGGCTCCTGGGTTCCTCAGCTCAGCTGGGGATACTTTTAGGAGCTGCAACACCTCTGTTGAGGCCTCCTCTCAGAGCTGTGTGGTTCTTGGGTCTCAGGATAGCCTTCCCTTGGGACACTGTTCCACCTCAGAGCTGCGTGGTTCCTGGGCTCCTGAGTCCCAGGACACCTTCCCACCTGAGCAGAAAGGTCAACAGTACCACCTGTCCTCAATAAGCTGAGAATAGAACTTAGACAAACTCCCTGGTAGGCAGACAGATAGGGAGAGGGGCCTTGGCTAGGTAATAAAGGTGGCGAATTTCCAAGATGGCCAGCTTTGTCCTCACCCTCCTGACTTAACTAAAGCCCGGTAGCTCAAAACAAAACAAGGCCTTGTAAGCTTTTGTCTCCCACCAGCAGACCCCATGCTGATGGACTGACTCAACGAGTTCAAGGCCCGCTCAGGACATGTCACACAACAGTTGTGGGGCCAATCAAACCTTGCTTTCTTCAAATGGACCAACCTTAAGTTAGAGGAGGAAAACTTCAGAGGCTTTAAAAGCCCAATCATAGAGAAGATCCTAATTTTCAGCTGAGTCCTGCTTCTGCTTTGCAGAGGGTCTTTTAAAACTCTGTGTGTCTGCTGCGCATGTGGGCTTCCTTACCCCCAATAAACGCCTTTCTCCGACTGCTGATTCTGTCTGTGGTGTGGTGCTTCAGGTTTCTCAGCTGTCACCCTTTAATTTGTTAACTGGGCAGAGAAAAGGAACCCCATCAGGACCCCTAGACTGTATCAAAACCATCACTGTCTCTGTTCTAGCTGAGCTGAAAAGAGGTCTGACAAGTTACAGTCCATTTCCGGGGGACTGATTGCCTCCTGGGTGGCTCAGACTTTAGTCTTTTCCTTCCCCTTAGTGTGAGATTCCTGGAGGAAATCTGATTTCTTGGGGTACATTGTTTCCAAAGCCAAGGGGAGGGGCATGAGTGTCACTTTAAGACTATCTTCCTCCCTTGCAGGCTGCAGGCTCCGCTGGCACAGTGCTTGACCCCCAGGCCTGAGCGGTGCAGGAATCACCAGGTACATCATTCCCGAAGCAGGTCGCTGCAGTGGGCTGAGCCCAGGAGTCTAAGCCCATTCTGAGTTAGCTCATCTGGCCTTGCAGAGAGATTCTAGACAGCCTGGCGAGGGAGGGTGATAGATCTGTGGGAATCACCACAGCCTAACGTCAGGAAAGATATGGCTTGGCTAGAGTCCAGGAAAGCACATGGCTGTAGTGTCTGTCACCTTCCTTAGAGGGCCAGGCTGAGCTAACCTGACTTCTTTAGTCTCTATGAGCCATTCAGGCTCTCTGCAGCTCAGCTCTATGGGAGGGGTTTTCCTCAGGGACTGGCATCCCACAGGTTCTTACTGGGGCAATATTCTCCCTACTGGGAGAGAAGTTATGTTCAGAATTTCTTGGCATCCACGTGTCCACAGTAGCCTTTAATTCTTCCTCTGCCCATGCACATGGTTATAACCCCTACAAACTGAAAAACCCTGGTAGCGAATCCTTTGGACCCCGAGGTGGTAATTACTTCTCAATTAGCAGTTCCCAGGCTGTAGAGCCCGGGGTCTGGAGAGGTCTAATGACCCGCAGTGTTTGTACACCCCCACGTCTTCAGAACACTTACCAACAGTAACTAATTAAAGCTCATGAGCCCGTTGGGAGGCAGACCAGCATGCTGTAGCGATCTGTGAGTGCACAAGAGCTTCTGCAGCCCGGAGTGTGGACCTGGCCAGACAGCCACAGTCAGAATAGACCTTCTCCCCACGAAGAAGTCCAGGGTGGCAGAGACCGAGTGTCTGACCCTGTCATGCTGGCAGCTTCCTGGGAGACATTTTACTCAATTAATAGTAACGTATTGGATGTCTTGATTTGTAGATTTATGGTTCTCATTTCTAGTTTAGCTCTACAGGTTAGAAAAGTTCATTTTTTTTTTTTTGCTAGTTATTAAAAAAAAAAAAGTAAAAGAAATGGATAGCTGTCTTGGTATCCCACAACCCAGGGACCCTCCATGCCTCAGAGGCTTTCTCTGGCCACAGTTGGATCCTCTTGAAGGTGGCCCTGGTGTTCCTCTCTTCTGTCTCCTCAGCACTGCAAAGGACCACCATTTTGCTCGGTTTGTGGCTTAACATGTCCATCATTAGAGGAAGGGGCAGCTTGTCTACTCTTCAGATGACAAGTTCCCCTGACACAAGACACATCCTTGAAGCCAGAACCCTTGACCTTGAACCATGGGTAGCATGGGCAAGATGAAGGTCATGATGGACTCCCTAGCCACAGCAGCTTCCGGGGAGATTGTCCTTCAAAGAGGAGGCACAGTACCTTGGAATGAACTTGGCCATGATGTCCAAGCAACAGAAAAAAAACTTCAAACTGAAAGTGCTGTGTGCTCAGTGGCAGAAATATATTCAGATCATTCTTTTGTGTGATTATCTGTATAATTAGGTAATGACGTGTAAGTAATTAAGTGTGATTATGTATGGAAAGTAGTTGAAGGCACCTGTACCCAATGTTCAATGTAGTCTTATAGCTAATACTCCAGTATGGCTCTGCACCTGTTTCCTAGCTGACGATCCATTCCCCCCCCCCACAGGATTCACTCCTCCACTTCCTCAGGCTTTTGCCTAACTGTCCCCTTTTCGGCTGGGGTGCCCTCTCCCACTGCCCTGCAATCCATCCCTACCCGCAGCATCCCCTGAACACCTCACACACCCACCTCAGTTTCCTCTCTTAGTACTTACCACCATTTAACATAGTAAAAGCCTTTCCAATTTTATGCCTCTTCTTTTCTTTTCTTTTTTCTCATTTCCCTACCTCCCTCACCCACCATAGGACATGGGATACAGTAATTCCTGGTATAACCAAGAGGCACCAGACTTTCTCCTTCAATAGCTAAACCTTACACTAAGTACTTCAGGCTTTGCAGGCCATATGATCTGTTTTATAAGTATTCAATTAGCTCATTATCTAAGAAAAGTAGCCATAGGAGGATGTAAAGAAAGAAGTATGGCTGTGCTTCCATAAAACTTTATTAAAAAAAAAAAAACAAACTGGTGGCAGGCCAAATTCCGCCTGTAGGCTGTAGCTTACCCACAACCCCTAGCCCCCAGACTAGATCATTGCCTGGCACATTCTAAATGCTTGATAAAACTTCGCTGAATGAATTAACCAGTGAATAAAAGAACCAGTGAACATGAGAGAAGTGCTACACAGCTCATACACAGCGCATACAGAGCTCATGTGCAACAAATACTCCCATACCCTTTCCTTGCTATTTTGTGCTTGAGAAACTTAATATAGGTTATGACATAAAGAGAGGTGCTAAGAAGGTGCTGGGTGAGGACTGAGGTACTGGGGTCCTTCTCCTGAGAAGGGGCCTTTAGATGAGGGTTCTCCAGAGAAACAGAAATTGTAGGCTGTGGTGTGTGTGTGTGTGTGTGTGTGTGTGTGTGTGTAGACATGAGTGCAGTTGGCTTCAATGATTACAGAAGCTGTAAGCTCAAAAATCTGTGAACGAGGCCAGCAAGAATAGCTGGTGTTTCAGTTGGAGACCAAAGGCCTCGCTGATGGAAAGTCAGTCCTTCTTCTACTTCAGCTGATTGAACAAGCTTACATGCATTAGGAAGACAGTCCACTTACTCAGAGCCAACGGGTAGAATACTAGTCTCATCTAAAAATAGTGTCACAGAAACATCCAGAATAGTGTTGGAGCAAATATCTGGGCTCTCTGGCCGTCTAAGTCCTTATGTGCTAACTATCACAAAAATGCTTGAGAGTGGACAATTTTTTATTGTACTTTTAAAGATGTATTTATTAAGGTCTATTTTTAATCGTGGACATGTGTGTCTCTAGGCCATTATGTAGAGGTGGGTGCAGAGGCAGAGGCATCAGCTCCTCCACGGAGCGGGAGTTACAGGCAGTTCTGAGTTGCCTGGTGTGGGTGCTGGAACCCAAACTCAGGCCCTCTGCAGGAACAGCACATGCGTGTAACTTCTCTATCATGTGTGTATCTAGGGCATGTGTGAGTGACCATGGAGGCTAGCCAAGACACACCTGGAGCTGCAGCAATTGTTATTCGGAGCCACCCCATGTGGGTGTGGAAACTGGACTCGGTCTCCTGAAAGGGCCAAGTAGTCTTTTTGTTGTTGTTTCAAGCTTGCTTATTTATTTATTTATTTATTTATTTATTTATTTATTTATTTATTTATTTATTTATTTATTTAATGTATATGAGTGCTCTTTTTTCACGCACACCAGAAGAGGGCATCAGAATCCATTACAGACAGTTGTGAGCTACCACGTGGTTCCTGGGGATTGAACTTGGGTCCTTTGGAAGGACAGCCACTGCTCCTAACCACTGAGCCATCTCTCCAGCCCCCAGCAAGTAGTCTTAACTGCTGAGTCATCTCTGCAGCACCAGAGACTGGGTGCTTTCTGAAAACCAGAGATGTGTACCTTACATTCCAGGGGCTGGGTAGTTCATCATGAGGGTTTGATTCTGGGGAAAAGTATTTACTACTTTTCTCATTGCTGTGTCCAAATGCCTGACAGAGACAACTTAAATGAGACAATCTTGAAGGCCAGCTCAAGATTCTACCACCTGGCTCTAGCTGGATGGAGCCGAGGGCAGAGGCAGTTGAGGCGACAGCTGGGGGGCTGAAGGTAGCTGTCAGGGGTTGGGTGGTTGAGGGTAGGTTTAGGACAGGTGTGAAACCTGTTGTGAGTCGCTGGGTATGGCAAAAGCTGAGAGAGGAGGGGGAGCCCTGCTCTGACCTCATCAGTAAGCCTGCCAGTGACTTTGGCCCCCGAGACCTGTGTGTGTATGTGTGTGTGTGTGTTGGGGGGGTTCTTGCTGGAACCCTGATCATTTGAAGTGCAGGGGATCTGTTTCCATCTGCTCATTTTACCGTTGAGCTGTAAAGTGCTAAATGTCATTATCCTCCCCTGCGCTAAACAAGAAAAAAAAGAGTCGTCAACAGCCCGAGAAGGAGGTAGTTCACTTCTTTTGGCATCTGGCCACCATCATCCATCCACGCAGGGTGCTCCCTTGGGGGCTGTTTTGGGATGGAGAGAAACCGTGCTCTGTACAGCTTTTTAGCTGTTCGCACCTTCACTGTGAGCATCTGGGCTGGGCTGGAGGCTGAGGCTGGAGGCTGGAAGCCGGGTCAGAGTGCAGCCAGGCTTGCAACACTGCACAGCAGCACTGTAACAGGCACCATATAGGAAGAGAATGGGTAGCAGAGGAGAGAGCCTGTCCAATACCATTTTGCTTATTATGCTTTGCGGTCCCAGAAAACGAACTTGAATTGGGGGGAAAGTTTCAGAAAACATTTCAACTCAAGAAAAGGATATACCTGTTGAAAAAATGAGACTGATTTGTGTGGTTCTTTTGTTTGTTTTGTCTTGTTTTGTTTTGTGGTTTTTCGAGAGAGGATTTCTCTGCGTAGCCTTGGCTGTCCTGGACTGGCTTTGCAGAACAGGCTGGCCTCGAACTCACAGAGATCCACCTGCCTCTGCCTCTCAGAGTGCTTTTTCCTTTCTTTTTTCTTTTTCAATTCATGTCTTCTTCCTTTTGTTTAGCTTTCCACGAAGGCTCTCACTCTGCAGACAGGGAGCTCACTGTGTAGCCCAGGCTGGTGTTGATCTCAAGGCTGACCTGCTTCAGCCTAAGGAATGCTGGGATTCTAAGTATGAGCCACCATGGCTGGCTATCAATTAATTCTTCTGTGATGTGGTAATCTGCCCGTCTGCTGTACACAGCTGTTCATAGATACTTCCTCAAGGATACTCAGTGCTCAGGAGTCCTGCTTTAGATTGGAGCCTAGGGCAGATGAGAATTAAGGTTCATTGCAACTCTTAGATCTTTGAAACCCATAACTGAGGAATCCTGCCCATTTTAATAAGTTTTCACAGCCTTCTGTCACGCCTCTTAAACAGATGTTGCCAGCTACATAGCGACCGTGAGACCCAGAAGAGGAGAGGGCAGGCCATGCAAGGCCTGTGGGTTCCTGTGGCTTCATCTGTGTGAAGTTGTGCTCCCAGCCTCCCAGTGGGCAGAGGATTCTTCAGGGCTTATAGACAGGAAATCAAAGGAGCAAGGAACTGCCAAAGAACACTCTTTACTGCTCTGCACAAGTGCTACTCAGGCTAGCTGAGGATGGCTGGGGGAGGGTCATCCAGGAACTTCCTGAAGTTTCCAGTAGCTTTGTAGATCCAAAGTTCCGAAGGTGGTCCACAGGTCCTTTCCTAACTGCTGTGCATGGTCCAGACAACCACCTCTATGAAGGCAAGGCAAGGACAAGGTTGGTTCTGATTCCAAAATTGTTCTGGAGTTTGGTGCTTTGTCTGGCTTTTGGCCTGTGCTTGCTAAGTGTTGGTCCTCCTCCCTAGGGTCCAGCTCGTGGGTGAGGATGGGGGTTCGGGGGGTGAGAGGCACGGAGTCACCACACAGACACTGGGAGTCAGGTGAATGCAAACCAAGGGCAAGTGGATACAGACTCGTTTATTCCAGAAAAGAGACCAGGTTATATAATTTTGGGTGACCAATCAGGTTCCTCCACACCATCTCCAAGCCTGCCATTGGTAGTTCATCTCCGGGCGGACTCTCCAAGGTCAAGTCCTGTGCTGTCAGCACTCTCAGCCTTACTGCTTCCACTGCCCCAGGCCGTAAGCCCTAATGGCTCTTTGCTGGGGACGCCCACTGCTAAGTATTTGTTAGTAAAAGACAAAAATGAAAGAACTGGGGTTCTCTTGGATTTGACAGAAGCAAACTTGGCAAGGCAGCATCCCTGAGAGGACCATGAATGGAAAGGCAGTTTTGAGCATGACTTTGGACAAGTCTTTGGGCCTCAGTTCCCAGCTATGTAACGGGGGAGTTGGCATGATTCTGGCCGAACTCTAGACCTCAAGGGTTCCTGGGTCCTGGCCACAACATCCACAGATGTCTTGAAGCGAGACACAGCTACAATAAACCCTCCACGTTGAAAAAGGTGGGGTTCGAGAGAGATGGAAGAAGACAGAACTTCCTGGTGGGCGTTGCCTCTGAGCTGAGCCCCTGGGACAGAAATGACTGAGGAAACACGATGTGGAAAGGCATGAGGTTAGACAGTTTGGGAGCAGAGATGGGGTAGAATGGGCTCGAAGGACACCAGGGAAGCCTAACTCTGACCGAAGATGACAGATCTGTAAGACTAAGGCTGGGAGGTTACAGAGAATGAGGCTGGTCTACCTCAGCCTTGACTCTTCATCTGTCTGGGACCTTGTTCATGTCTGTGTCATCCCTGAAATGAGGGTTGTAATGCCACTTAATCTATGCATAGCACATCTTGGGCAGCCTAGGAAATGGGGCTCTTTACCTCATCGACTTTGGGTTAAAGTGTAGAGAACCCCGAGGAAAATTAGAATGGGTGTTTGCGATGTGTGAATATGCGGATGAGGTTACCAGAAGAGGGGGCTGGAGAGATGGCTCAGCGGTTAAGAGCATTGACTGCTCTTACCGAGGACCGGGGTTCAATCCCCAGCACCCACATGGCAGCTCACAATGGTCTGTAACTCCAAGATCTCACATCCTTACACAGACCTACACGTAGGAAGAAACCAATGTATGTACAATAATTAAATTATTTTTTAAAAAAGAAAAAGCTATATACAACAAGGTGTCATAAAACAAACAAAAAAACCTAAGCCTGACAGGAGCAGGGAAAAGAACAGAAAAGGCAAGGAAGAAAACAGCACCAACTTCCAAGTCCTGCCGAACTTTGTCAGTTTAGTGACGCAGAGATGGGGTTCTCGTTTTAAGGAACTTCATAGTCAAGGTCTTGGTGGAGAAGGGAAGGGTAGGAGGAAGACAATCGGTCCGGGTCATGTGCTGTCCACGGATGAGTCACCACATGCCTGCCTTCTGCTGCAGTGGAGAGAAGTGAAGCAGAGACTGTCACCACCTGAAACGTGAGCCATCGTAAGCCACCAGGGGGAAAGCAGTACCACGATTAGGTGCCACCACCATTCCTGGGGGCTGACAAGAACTCGCTGTGGAATTTTGGGTTAAGTGAGCTCTCCTGTGGTCCCAGCCAGTCTACGATTCAGAGCAGCGGTTCTCAACTGGTGGGTCACGGCCCCCACAGGGGTCACATATCAGAGACCCTGCGTATCAGATATTTACATTACGATTCATAACAGTAGCAACAGTATAGTTGTGAAGTAGCAACAAAATGATTTTACGGTTGGGGGGGTCACCACAACATAAGAAACTGTGTTAGGGGGTCACAGCATTGGAAGGCTGAGAATCACTAATTTAGAGGCTTGGGAGGGGGGGGGCGCAAATTTCTACATTTGCAATGGTGATTGTAAGTGTGGAAGAGTCTAGGGTTCCTCCCGTTCCAGGTTTACGACAGCGGCAGGTGGAAACTACAAATGGGTCCATCCATAAGTCCGCCCAAGAGCAAAGAAGCCAAGTAAAGGTGTCTTATTGATGAGTTTTATTTCAAGGACTTTGGGAAGCTTTCCAAGAAGGCGCAGGAAAGCAGAGGCCTGCTGGAAGCTGATGGAGAGGTGGGAACCAGCTCTGAGCGCCAGGGTTTAAGTCAGGACCCTGCCCGCACCCAGGGATAGTGCCACCTTGGCCTGTTGTAGCCATGCTTTTCTGGCTGCAGGATATGAGATCCACTTAGCTAAACTTTCAGTGTGGCCCTTGGGGACCCAAGGACAGTCACTCAGGCATCGGGGGGAATAAAAAGTCACGTCTGTGACAGCTATCTTTTCGGTCAGGAGATTTGAGCACGTTTTTCTGCATGTTTGTCAAACTCTTTCCCTCCAGCGGCAGTTTCCCAGTGGCCTCCCATGCCTGCTCCCAGACTCCTTTGCGCTACAGACTTTCCTGCAAGTACCCATTCACAATTTCCGGGAGTGGGGTTCGGTGGTGGTGGTGGTGACGGCTCTGCTTTGATTTTTGGCCCCATGGTGTGGGAAATGATCCCAGGGCCTCCTGCCTGCTCTGCAAGCTTTCTCTGAAACTACAGGGCCTGCTCAGAAATCATTCTGGCTCCGCTCACCCTGCCAGCTGGCCTGTCTAGATCCAATTATCCGGGGGCAGGCCTCTTTAGGGCGGGGCCTCTTCAGGGTGGCAACTTCCCAGGTTATCATCGCCTGCCTCAGGAGGAGGATGCTTGACTTTTGCACAGCCCTCCAGCGTCCTCACCCTCGTGCTCCATGGTCTCAAAGAGCAGCCGCACCAATGCTGGCCGTCCTTGGGCTACCAAGGCCCGGGCCAGGCCTAGGACCTCATCGGTGTGGCCACGCCACACGCGCTGCAGCTCCTGGCGCAAGCGTGCCGCTGGGTACTTGTTCTGGGCGTGGCGCAGCCAGATGTCCACCTCACAGCCCACTTGGCCATCGCTTAGCTGCGCCTGGCTCCACTGGGCCAGCAGGGCCTCTAGCAGGCAGCCGAAGCCCTCGGCATGGCTGGATCCCGTGTCGTCCAGCTCCACCGCACGCTTGAAGCAGGCTGCGGCGTTGGCGTCCTCACCCTGGACACGCAGGCATTTGCCGCGCAGCAGCTGCAGCTCAGGTAGCGTGTCGCCCAGCTCCAACTCGCCAGCCTTTGCCAGGAAGACCAGAGCCTGGTTGAGCGCCGCCTCATCCACTGCCAGCAGCTCCCTCATGGCATCCACGCCCATGTAGTAGTAAACCTGAGGGGGTGGCGGGAGCTGAAAACGAGACACCTGTACCAGAGTTCTAGTCCCGGCCCCTCCACACACAGTCTTGTGACTTTGAACAAGCCCTTTCGTGTACAGTTGTGACGTGGTCACCTTTGATAGCCCTTCCCTGAGCACATCATGGTCTGTACTGACTATACTGTTAAAAGAGATAGCGGGTCGGTGGAGAGCTGCTCCCGAACCCCGTACACACATTACAGCACCCAGTCCACGGGGCAGCTGGAGGAAGAGGGCAGGATGGGTACCACCTACTCCTCTCTGTCCTCAGTGCCCAGGCAGCCCTTGTCTCTCTTACCTGACCGATGTCTAGGTAGGTCCTGAGGCCTGGGCACACCTTGACCACTTTCTCAAGGTCAGCTTTGGCACAGGCCAGGTAGTTCCTGTCAGGCATACCCCCGAGTCCCACCTTGGCACGTTCCAGGTCATGGACGTAGGCTCTGATTCGGACCTGCAATGGAGGGGCAACTCAGGAAGCACTCCACACAAGATGTCTGCCTCTTTTCTGGTCCAATGAGAAAGCCGGTTGCTCCTCAGCAGCCACCAGGGACATCCTGCATGGCTGCAAAAGCCTGCCACCCCACGCTGGGACCCAAGAGTCTTAGGTCTTACTTCTGTGCCAGCTACAGTAACTCCTGCCCATTCTGGGCCTGTCTCCCTGTTTAGAGGAACTGGATGAAGTAAGCATATCCATCCATCCATCCATCCATCCATCCATCCACCCATCCATCCAGTGTCCTCCCCCAATCAGCTGGAAGAAGTTTCACATGATCTAAACTTCATGTTCTAAGCTGAAAACTTAGCAATTCACAAAACCTACTATGTGCCAGGCACTGAGGAGACGGTGGAAAGCAGGATAACAGAGACTCTGCTCTTATGGACTTGTATGTTAGTAGGGAGAAATAATAAGCACAATAAAAAGCGAGTAGTACATTGGGTGTTAAGAAGGAAACACAAAGCAGGAAAGAGCAGAAAATACTGGCAAATAGTCTGACAGTTTTGATAAGAGGCCGCTAGAAAGAAGCTGAAGTTCTGTCAGGCCTGCAGGAAGGGAGCTAGAAAGCCAATGGGATATCTATGATGAGAGCATTCTAGGTGGAGACCCGGGCCAGTGAGCTGGGAGAGAGCAAGTGAGTCACAACAAGACGCTGGGCAGAGCTACCCCAGCCCAGCTGGGTCTGGGCTCCTGGTGACACAATGGGCTGAAGCTCCCACTCTGACCTGTTCCTTCCCTTCTGTCAAATTCCTTCTTGCTCTGGTTGTCTAGCAAGTGTAACCTCTGGAGCCCCAGGGAGCGGAGGGAGGAGATGAGGCTGTGATGCTCAGAGTGAAAGCAGGCTGCTGAGAAGCTGGCTGCCTCCCCGAGTCATGCCCCACCCACACACTGGCACCTGTCTAATCTCTCAGGCATTCTTGGGAGGATTAAACGAGAGCACGGCATGAGAAGAGTTTTGTAGCACAGTGGTTTTCTGTTTAGTTCCTGCAGCCACGGAGACCGGGAGCACATTCGGCTACCAGGTCGGGTGAAAGGTTGTAGAGAAGAAGGTGAGGGGGAAAATGAATGCAGAGCTGCAGGTGTGGCCTCAAACAGCCGGGTGCTGCGGGGTGCCGGAGATGGAGCTGGGTCCAGCGGAGGGAGGCAGCTCTCACCTCAGGGTGTGACCGGAAGCATCGCATCGAGGGCACAGCACAGTGCAGCCCGCTCTCGAGAGACAGTGAAGCTGCTAACAATGGACTTAATAAAAGCAATCAGTCAGTCACAGGGAGCTCTCTGGATGTGCTTGCTTCCGAGTTTACGTACAGCACCAAACTTAACTCTTAGCTCAAAGGGCAGGTACTGTCAGGTGTCTAGATGACCCCCAAGCTCCATGAAGCCTAGCACCAGGATCTTCACCCTTGACCTTTGGCCTCTTGTGCCTGATGGCAGGATGAGGTGGGGCTGCAGGCTGGCTCACCTTGGCTCTGGTGCAGTATGCCTGCCAGTTGAGCTGTGGATCTCTAAGTACATCCAGGGCCATGTTGCAGGTTCCAATGGCCATATCCTGCTTTCCTAGGAAGTGGAAGATTTTAGCCAGGCGATTCAGGATGGGAGGCTGGTTCTTGGCGATCTCAATGGCCTAAGAAGGTAGGGTCGGAGTCAGTCTCTCCCTCCTCATACTCACGGGGTGTCTAGCTGGGCCAGTCTCTCCCTGCCAATGTTTACGCCGATTGCTATCTGTTCTGAGGGGCTTGTCTCAGAGGCACATGGCCTGAGAGCAGAGCCAGTAGGGAGGGCCCAGCAAATCCATTCTCTCCACTAAACCACTGGGGATGAGAGGGAGGAAACACAGCCAAGGCAATGGTGTGGATACAGGCCCCAAGGGGGATTGGGGGGATGGGTGTGGGCCAGTGTAGGTGGGGAGAACAGAACAGGCATGGAAGGGGGCACACTTGCTTTGGGTGAGGAGAGGACGGAGATGGAGGGCTGGAGTAGGTTCTTTTCCGGGTGAGTCACACGGGGGGGGGATCCAGAGAAGCAGAGGGCTCTGGCGGGGGGGACGTGGAAGACCCAGTCTGCAAAGCAGGGGTGCCCAGGACGCATACATACCTTGCCAAAGCAGTCCAGGGGATCTGTCCCTGAGTACCCGCATTCGTGGACGCCCATGGGGGTGGTAGAGAAGGTATCCTTCCTCTCCAGCAGCATGCCAACGTAGCACCAGCCCAGAGCTGCGTGAGCACGAGAGAAGGTCTTTAGGGAGCAGTGGGGGCAGGGAGAGCACGAGCATTGTAGAGGAAGGATGTGACACATTCTAGTGCTCACTCGGGAGAGGTCATTTCAGGGATATAGCTCTTGTGGCCTCCTGGGGGTACAGCCCCTGTGATTGCTGGTTGGCCTTTAGAAGGAATGACTCACCTGCCTCCCACACCGATCTTCCCTAACCATAGCTGGAGGTTGTGGATTGTTACACAATCCAAGATATGGGTCCATGTCACTGCCTGTTCTGTGGGTTTTGTTTGTTTGTTTGGTTTGGTTTGGTGTTTGGTTTTTTGTTTTTTTGAGACAGGGTTTCTCTGTTTTCACCCTGGCTATCCTGGAACTCACTCTGTAGACCAGGCTGGCCTCGAATTCACAGAGATCTACCTGCCTCTGCCTCCCCAGCGCTGGGATCAGAGGTGTGTGCCACCACTGCCCAGCTGTTTGGTGGGTTTTTTGTTTTGTTTTGTGACAGTCTTGCCAGGTAGCACATACTAGCTCAGCACTCTGGGCCTTTCTGCCTCAGGTTCCTGACTCTAGAGGCAAATGCTTTGAGTCTAGCCACAGCCCCTGGAGCCCATGATGTCTAATCCCCAAGGACCCCAGGGCTCCTCACACAAATGGCCACTTTCAGGAAAAACAACTTACTGTAGAGGTCACTACTGCACGAGATGACAAGACATGTGGCCTCTCCACCCAGATGGGGTCCCCACAAAAATGGCTCAGTAACCCCCCTCAACTGCTATAGACAAAATCCTCTCCCTCAGTGGCTAATTTCTCTGTTCGCTTCCCTGCCATTTCCGCGAAGTATATTTCCAATACATTCTCTCTTTGCCCTTTTCCATGTTGGTAAATTGTTTTGCCGCCAGCATCCAAGCCTTCTGTGTGCTCTTTCACATGGCACTCAGTGCCGGGACCATACAGTCTGGCTGGCATCACACCTGGGGCTGCTATGCTCTGCAATGGCTTTATTTACTGGACAAGCAGCCTGGGCTTCCTTGGGTAAACATGACTATAAGATAAAGCCAGGGTGAGGCAAAAAGAAAGACAGGGCTAGGGGCAGACAGAACTACTGACAGATGCAGGAGAGCAGGACAGAGGCCACTCTTCAACCCTGCCTGCAGTTCCCACCTTGGTGTCTGGAATCTGAGGACTTGAGGACTTCCCGGAGCAAGGCCAGGGTACGGTTGAAGGCTGGCAGTCTCCTCTGTTCCTCACTGCCCATCTCCAGGAAAATGCCGTCCAGCCTGTGAACAAGAGGGGGTTGTGACCCCTGTTCATCCCTCCCAGCCACCCATGCAGTGCTGCCATGGTGCCCACAGGCTCCTTGCCAGAGGAAAGCCTTCCCACCTCTGCTCCATCTTCCGCTAGGCTTCCAGGCCACACCCCTTCCCTCCATCCCCAATCCATCTCCATTCCCAGGCCTGACCTCAGGAAGAGCGTTGCCATGGTGAAGTACCAGCTCCTTTTCTCCTCTGCTGGGATCTAGGAAGCAAAGAAGGGTGTGCTGTGTGGTGGTTACTGAGATGCTCAGGCTGTTGTGTACAAGTCCCCATGCTTGTGAGCTTGAACTTGAGGGAACAGGTACAGCAGGGAGGCCCGTGGCCTTCAGCAGCCCTGGTGGCAGTGCCTGGCTGGGCAGCCTCAGGCAAACTGCTTTCCTCCTCTGATCAAAGGGCATTTGAGATTAGCCATACAGAGCAGGTTCGGAACATGGTTTCCCTTCCCCAGATTATCCCACCCTCCTCTGGTTCCCCAGCCTGGGGCTCTGCTCAGCCTCTTATTCTCTCTCCTTTTATTCTCCTTTCTCACCTCTTATTCTCTCTCCTCTTATTCTCCTTTCTCACCACCTTTCCTTCTCTCCTCTGGCACTTTCCTCACCTCTACCTTCCTGAGAAAGCCTTTCACTCCTGAAGTGAGTCCATGAGGCTCAGCCTCACCAACCTCACCCGGCCTCCCAGAATATTTTCTCATTATTATTCTTGCCAGCCTTACTGTGCATTTAGACTGACTTGGGCACCAGATAAAATATTTATACCACCATTTAAGGGAGTAGCTCCTCTTGCCTTGGGAAGGAATTTTAATGAAAACCAATAAAATCCCCAGTGCATATCGGCAGCTCTGCCTCTGGCTCTGGCCCCTCCCTCCATGTTCTCTCTTCTGCCTTCTCAGTTCAGGAGCTCACTCACTTCACTCCCCACACACCCGCTTGCTCCAGCAACTTTCAAATCAGCCAGCATTTCTGAGCACCCCTTAGGTGATGTGGGAATGTGGCCTCGAATGACAGTTGAACCCTGACATTACAAGCCGGCAAGAAGAACAGACCTGGGTATGTATAGGCCTCATGTGTGTGCCAAGGTTCTCATGCCCACTGCCTGGATCTCACGGCAAACTTAGGACTCAACTTATCCCTACGTTACAGATAAATTCACTGAGGCACAGAGAGGTGAAGTGACTTGCCCAGGATAGCATAGCTGGGGCATTGTTTAGTTCCATAGTTCCTGCTCTGGCCACCATGCTAGACTGTCAGACCCTGGGGGAAGAGCAAAGTCTGATCAAGGCCCTGAGAGTGATGCAGCCAATTATAGCAGGATGACATTGCTCTCAGCCATCAGAGGTCTTGTCCCTTCCTCCCTCCCTTCTTTCCTTCCTTCCTTCCTTCCTTCCTTCCTTCCTTCCTTCCTTCCTCCCTCCCTCCCTCTTTCCCTCCCTCCCTTCCTTCCTTCTTTCTTTCTTTTGTTTTTTGAGGCAGGCTTTCTCTGTATAACCCTTGCCTGTTCCTGCTGTCCTGGAACTCAAGAGTTTGTAGGCTGGCTTCAAACTCAGAGATCCACCTGCCTCTGTCTCCTAAGAGCTGGGGTTAAAGGTGTGCACCATTACTGCCCAGCTAGAGGATATGTTTTCAAGCTGGGTCTTTAGCAGGTGTGGCACTTCAGACAGTGGAGCAGGCACTAGGGTATCTGGTAGGAAGGAGACTGGCTTGAGAAGATGCATGGGGATGTGTGTGTGTGAGAGAGAGAGAGAGAGAGAGAGAGAGAGAGAGAGAGAGAGAGAGAACATTGTGTGTGTGAGTGAGGTGGAGGGAGCCGGTGAACGGGATCTTGAGTAAATTGTGTGTGTGTGTGCATCTGAGCTCCAGAGCGGTATGACAGCTTATTGGGACAGGGACAGGAAACATGAGCTCCAGAGGCCTGATGTATTTCTCAGCTTTTTTCCCTCCCACCTTCTGTGTGGTCCAAAGCTGGGCAGTGAAGACAGAGAGGGAAGGTGGGCCCCCATGGTGAAGGGCTTTGGCCTGGCAGGAAAGCCAGATGTAAATACACAAGGGATTCAGGGGCCATAGGACCCTGGAGGAGTCCTCCCCAACCCAGGAAGGCTTTCTGGAGAAGAGGCACTAAAACAGGGTCCTCAAGGAGAAAGGGAGCCACCTAGAGGGATATACGGATTAAAAACTATCCCAGGACTGGCCTTCTCGGGCCAATGTGAGAGTGTGGTGTATGGGGTTTGCATATGAACCCTAGCCCAAGGAGTTTGGGAGCCAATGGGAAACATTGGGAAGGGCCAAAGCACTAGGCTTAGAACTTAACACCATCTGTAAGGCAGTGGGGAGCCATAGCAGGGGCTGGAGCTGGCTGGAGCAAGCCCCCATGTGTGCTTTTCTATTCAGAACACCTCAGTGGGTTAAGCTAGGCGGGAACGTGAACCCTGGGGCTTTGGCTGGGAAAAGCACAGAACTGAGGACAGAGAGGCAGGTTCCAAAGGTTCTGGGGCATCCTCGAGAAACTGGGAACATTTCTCAAAGCACAAAGCAGGGATACGGTGGTAGCTTGCCTATCTGTTGTCCCTACACAGACCTTGGAAGGAAGAGAGGACTCAGATTTATGGAGCATCTTTTCTGGGTCACACTGGTCAAAGACTCGCCCATGAGCAGCTCCTGGTGCCTTGGGCCGCCTGGCTGCTTGTTAGTGTGACCTCTGGCCACAGGCATGCCTTGTGATTGATTAACCCAGGTCATGGAGGGAGGAGGCCCCACACTTCCTTCCACGATTCTGACAAGAGATGGGGACAACACAAGACATAATAGAATTATTCTAGGTTGGAATGAGCAGAGCAGAGGCTGAATAGCTCACATGCCTGAGTGGCCCAACTGGGTGGCTCTAGGGAGGAGTGGTTAGGGGTTGCATCCTTAAGAGCAAGGAGGACTGTAGAGGGTTTTTAATTTAGAACATGGCTGTTCTGGCAAGAGATCACATCCAAAGATCTTCTAGGCCTGTGTGATCCAGCTTGAATATAAACACACCTTTAATCCAGGAGATAGAGGCAAGCAGATCTGCATTCAAGGCCAGCCTGGTGTAGAGTAAGTTTCAGGTAAAGAAATGAGGTCCAGGCATGGTGGTACCTGCCTTTTAATCCCAAACAATGAAGGTAAAGTTAGTCTGTAGAAGGAAGCACCCATGTTTAAAAGTGATGTCTAATTGAGTGGCAGAAACATGACAAAGCAGAGAAAGACTTGACAGAACAGGATACATCCAACTCTCACAAGAAGAGAGAGGAAAGGAAAGCTACTTAAGAGGCAGTGAGAGAGAGAGAGAGAGAGGAGGCTGTTTTTTTTATTTTTGTTTTGTTTTAATAAGGACAGTAATAGAGAGAGAACTCAGGTGAAGACTGAATGGGCCAGAGAATGGGAAAAAGCCAGGAGATTAGAGCAGATTGCTGGAGTTAGTTTGAGACCAACCAGAGCAATTCAGAGGCTGAGAGAAAAGTCAGATTGAGTAAGTTAGTTGGGAGCGGAGTTTGAGCCAGAACAGCTGACTTGAACCAGCCAGCCCAGAGCTCACTTAAGAACAAGAAAGGGTGAGCTTATTCAGCAGTAAGTCTCAGAGACTGAAAACATTCTAGGCCTAGGTTAGACTGTACAGAGCCAAGAAGCTTCCAGGACTAGGCCTAGGTTAACAGAAGGAGGCAGTAATCCTCCCAGACAACAACTGAAACAGTCAAATAAAATTTCCTCTTACAGAGCATAGTGCTGTGCTTCTTGGGGTCCTGTGTGGGCAGGGCCCTCCCAGGGTAAACACTCATTCCATCTCCCCTGGTATGGACTGGCCTGGGGCTGCTTTGTCGTGTGTGCAATCTGTTTCAGTGCCCCAAAGGGCCACAGGGCTTCAGGGGCTGGAGCCTGAAGACACCCCACCTTACCCTATTCCCCCTTCTCTAGGGCCACACGCACCTCTCTTATCTCCACCGGCTCCCGGTATTGGGTGTGCTGTCAGTTCTGTTTTGTTTTGCTTTGAGACAGCCTAGTGGGGATTTGCTGTGTAGCCCAGGGTAGCTTCGAATATGTGCCGCTTTGTGCTTACATTACAGGCCTGTACTATTACACCTGCCCGAGTCACTGCCTCTGGGCAGGGCTCCTCTTGCTGTGCAGACACTCCTTTCATCGTCGTTCAGGTCCTAAGACATTAAATTATTCGCCCAAACCACATGGTTAGTGAACGACAGAGCTGGGAGTTAAAGTCATTCCTCCACCACCGTTATCAGTCTCCTGATGGATCCAGGGGCACCAGAGAGGTGGAGTGGTTTGCCCAAAGTTCCACGGGGGTTAGCATCACGGTTTCCAAGCCGGCGCCCCCTCTCCTCCCCGGCTCTGCACATTGCCAACATCCTCAAATTTAGAGCCGGCTAATGGTTTTCACCGTGCAAACAATATCGCCCCCTGGTGGCACTGTCCCTGAATTGCAGGAGCAGCGCTTCCCGGCCCTCCTCTCCTTACCCTCCATATTTGGAGACTAAACTGACTCTCAAAAACGCAGCTATCTGAGCGACACATGTGACCAATCTCAAATGTAGCCCCTAAGCAGATCACACTTGTGAGTAGGCGTCAGGCTGCAGGCTTCAGGCGGGCTTCTGGGTTACAGATGGAGTCAGCGGACGCTCCTGGACGCTGCTCCCTCTGCAGCGCAATGCCAGCCTGAAAATAGTCTGTGTCTTTAAAAATCCTGGCCGTTTCGGAAGTAGCAGCTGAAGCTGTTACCAGGGGCAACCTGGCAAGCCACAGTGCATTAAATTAAACAGGCCTGTGGCTGCTGGTGTGCTCCCGCAGAAAGGAGCAGAAAGGAGGGTTCGCTCGCCTCTCTCCTGCTGTGGAACCTCAGCGGGCAGGCAAGGGTTCCCAGCTTGCAGGGGCTGGGGGTCTAGGCAGCCCGGGAGGAGGCCAAGGCTGAGAGCAGTGTGGAAGGAGTTTCTGGGACTGCCTGGTATGAGCGCTGCGTGATACTCCCCATGCTTAGTCGTCATCAGTGTCCTGGGGGTCTGAGAGGGGCCAGCCGCCTCCATCCTGGGGCGGAATCTCAGCAAGGAAGCGCATGAGGCCGGAGGCTAGCTGCAGGTTGGGGGTGAGAGATGGGCTCTGAGGGGCTCCCTGAACGTCAGCGCGACCTCTCTCGTCATTTTGTACATCCTACTGAGACCGGGACAGCAGGCAAAAAGCCACGGAGATTGCAGGCTTCACCTGCTCTTTCAGGCTGCCTCTGACTTCAAGTTCATTCTTCCCACAAGATCTAACCTCAACGAGCTAGGGTTTAAATAGTGGCTACCATTTGCAAAACACAGCTCAGCTTAGGACCTCAAGATGTCCTGCAGAGAAGGGAAAGCGGGATTAATTACCATCAGATGGGGTATGTCCTAATTTTGGCAAGATAGTGTCCCCAAAGCCACAGGAAAGCCTGGACTGAGATGCTTTGCCTTCCCCCGACACCGACACCGCTGCCACCATCCTGTTTAGTGAGAGAGGTTCTCACTGCACATCCCGGGCCAGCCTAAAGCGTGAAGTCACCTTGCCTCTACCTCCTGCTAGGATTTAGGTTCCCGTCCTGGCTTCCTTTGATAATGAAGCGTGCTGTGGAAGTGTAAGCCAAATAAACCTTTCCTCCCCAGACTTGCCTTTTTTGGTCATGTTGTCTCATCAAAGCAATAGAAACCCCAACTAAGACATTTAGTTGTTTTTGTTTGGTTGGTTGATTGGTTTTTGTTTATATTTTGAGACAGGGTTTCATACTGTAGTCTAGGTTTGGCTTCAAACTTGTGGCAATCCTCCTGCCTCAGTCCGGGTGTACCAGGGTTACTGTGTGAGCCACCAGGCCCGACTTAGAAATGCAAACTTGTGACTCACTCCTCTGTGGTTTCTAGAGGTGTGGTCCGGGAGGCTGTGTGCTTACATCCCTCTCCACTGGGCCGAGTTTGAAGGCCACTGGCTGGACTGACAGAGGGTGGAGTGAAAGTGGCTGACAGGTGTATCCTTTCTCAGTGGGCCAAAGGATCAGCACTGTCATCCTCCAGGAAGCCTGAAGATCTTGCTTCTGTGGTTCGTGGGGTAAGGGACACAGGCAGGTGACCCGGCAGGGCAGGTTTGTGTTAACTCAGGCATGTCGTTGGCCATGCCTCAGGGGTTCAGAGACAGGGACTTTGGAAGCATGGTGATTTTTTAAAGATCTTCAGCTTACAGAGCTTATAAGCCTCTGATTGGACGGGATGGTCAATCAGGTTCTAAGAGAGTATTTATACCTGGCAAGGTGAACTTTGCCCTGGCAGCTACTCTTCCCATTCCAGGGAGGCCCCTAAGCCCTGACTAATGCTTTCCTGGGAGGGGACTGATGGGAAGGAGGAAGCTTCCGGGCTTTCGGCTGCCTTGGAAAAGTAGAGTCTCTTTTCTCATCTGGATTAGAAAACAGCCTACCAGCCACAGCTCAAGCCCACAGTCCAGGCAGGAGGGCCAGGATGCAGGTTCTGATCTGCCTCCCTCCAAAAACCGGTCTTTCAACCACATCTCTGACCTTGTGAGGGCTGACACTGCAGAGGTGTCAGGCCTGCCTAGGAATGTGTCCTTCTAGCACAACTGGAATGTCTTCAGGGGTGACACAGCCAGCACGGGACAGGGAGAGGTTCTTTCCGCCCCACTGACAGGGTTCTCATTTACCTGCCTCATGGCATGAGTGGAATAACAGAAGTTTGAGGCCCCCCAACCTCCTCCAACCAGGGATCCCAGGAGGTCACCGAGCCAGTCTCTGTGTCTGTGAACTTCCTGCCTGCCTAAGACGCTTCTTGGAGGTGGGGTAGCAAATGGGCTGGTGGAGGATGTTTGGGAATTGAGTGCCGTGCCTTGGAAGTGAGTATCGTCATCTTTGGTCCCCTAGAGAGTCCACCCGGACTTCAAGCTCTGAGCTGATCAACTGCAGCTCCCTGTGGTCCCTTAGTCCGTCCCATCTGCAGGCCCGGTGGATTGTCTTTGCCTCGTGTGGTGCCCACACTGACTGCACCTTGAGGAACCACATTGTTGTGGATCCAAGGCAGACTCCAAGGTCTGTCGTGGCTGTGGGCCTGAGGAAATCTTGTGCCCTCTCAAGTAAGAACAGTGGGGCTGGCTCTCCTCGGCTCCCCAGGGGCTCCACTGTGTAGCACCCCATGGTGATTATTTCTTCTGTCAGGTACAATTGATGCTAAAAGCAACTAACCTCTGGGGTTTTGTATCTATGAGACCGTGGAGACCCAGCCCTCAAAGTTACCAGGTAAGTGGGGAGAGAGGGTAGCAGCAGCCCCAGAAGCAATGAGTAGCAAAGATGAGGGGACCCAAGGACATAGCGATTCTGAGGCAGGAACCTTGTGCCCTGAGCACATGCACCTGCGTTTGGTCCCAGCCTGTCACTCAAGGCTGTGTGCCCTTGGGCAAGTCTGTACCTCTCGGAGCCTCTGCCCCCTCGGGTGTGGAGGGGTATTGATAACGGTTTACTGCCAGCATTTCTAGGGGATCGAGTGAGGCGACAGAGAAAAATCACAGGCATGGGCTGTGCTCAGCTCGGCAGCCCGGGGTCTGGCTTCATCCTCCTCTGTTCCTAGCTGAACAGAGGTGTGTTTGTGCCCCATTGCACCCAGGACACACAGGAATCCCGGGGTTGCTGACTGAGGGTCCCCTTGAACCCTGCTGAGCATGAAAGATGGAATGCCCGCTCTGTGTGTGACGCTGGCCCAAGGCATCCCTGATGGTGAACTCCAAATGATGTGAGTGCGCTGGGTCCCCCCTGGAAGGTTGCTTTTCCCCTGGGGCCTGCTGGGCCCTGTGTGTGAGGGGAAACAGGTGCCTAGCCGGCAGTGGGTCTGTGAGGTGTGAGTCAGGTCAAAATGCTAATGAAAGCGAAGTTCCAAGCTCAGACAGCCCCCAGGCTGGGGTTTGGAGTGGGTCTTAGGGTTACCGAGGCGGGCTGAGAGGGGTGGGGGAGGGGCCGTGGGTGAGTATATGAACACGGGCACATGTGGGCACTTGTGCGGGCATGCACGTGTGCAAGTGAGTGTTCATGTGTGTTCACGTGTGAATCTGCTTTTGTATCGGCAGGCACATGTTGTGCAGGGCCGCCCTCCAAGCAAAGCGACCACCACCTTCAGGAGTTCTGCTGGCCTGCTCAGAAAAGCTCAGAGCTGTTGGGCCTTTCACCTTCCCTCTTAGAAGGGGCAGAGAGAGTCAGGGGACCCACAATCTGGGTATCCAGCTACCCCTCGACCAGTTGTAGGCAGTTCTGTCCTAATTGCACATGGGAGGCTGGAGGATTTGGGTGGGAAAGGGGAACTCGCGCCACCCAGCCAGAAGGGAGTCATCATTCACACTGAGTTCAGTTCAGACTTCCCAGTGCTCCTTCCTGTAACCCCTGAGCCCTCACCCGTTGCTTGGTGAATAAGCAACTCATCGGCTCCCCACGGTGAACTTTGGTGGGACTGGATCTTGTGTTGTCACTGGAACCTTAGAAAGGGGGTGGACACTGTTCGTGTCTCCCCAAGAGAAGAAGTTTTAGCAACAGTGTGAACACGCATGTATGTGCTCACGTGTGAGTGTGTATACATGAGTGCGCGTGTCTGCGCATGTATGAATGCTCAAGTATATGCATTAAGCCCCCAATATTTTAGGAAAAGGGAATAAAAATGAAATAACTGAGTGACTGGGGATATTTTTTTTTTCAGGAGAAATAGAAAAGTTCTAATGTAAGTTTTTTTTAAAGTTTACTTAAAAAAACAGATTTTTTTTTAAGACTTAAAATTGAGTTATTCAACTCAATTAAATATGTAATTGGGTGGTGGCACATATCTTTAATCCCAGCACTCAGGAGGCAGAGGCAGGCACATTTCTGTGAGCTTAAAGCCAGTCTGGTCTACAAAGTAAGTCTAGGACAGCCAAGGCTACACACAGGGAAACCCTGTCTCAAAAAAACAAGACAAGACAAAACAAATTAACAATAGTCACAAGGGGCTGAAGAGATGGCTCAGTGGTTAAAAGCACTGTCTGCTCTTCCAAAGGACCAGGGTTCAATTCCCAGCACCCACATGGCAGCTCACAACTGTCTGTAACTCCAGTTCCAAGAAATCTGACACCTTCATACTGATGCACATAAAATAAAATTAAGAAAAATGAAATAAATTATTTTTAAAAATAGTCAAAGGACTCCTGCTCAGGTGTTCAGGCCTTCAATACCCTCTGTTGGGGGCTGGTAACAAAGGCAGGATGAGACATGAGCCTTGTCCCTCAGGAGACAAGACAGAATTCCCTCCACAGATGCTGTCTGGTCCAGAGCCGTGCACAGTGCATGCTGGGGCCCGAGGGTCAGGAAACAACTGCACAGGATACCAATCTGCATCCCATCTGGTGCTTTCCTGTCCCTTCCCAGCAACGCTGAGACAGCTGTGTTGGGATCTCATGTGGCAGAAACCGAGGCTCAGAGACTGCAGCCACCTGTGACAGGGGGCAGAATCTTCTCTGGATCTGTCAAAAGCAGTGAGTTGAGACCCTCACAGAGGTTGTCTGAGACCATCAGAAAACACAGATATTTACATTATGATTCATAACAGTAGCAAAATTACAGTTAGAAAGTGGCAATGGAAATAATTTTATGGCTGGGGGGGGTCACCATAACATGAGGAACTGTAATAAAGGGTCATAGCCTTAGGAAGATTGAAAACCACTGGTCTAAAGACAAATTTTATGCTTTTTGTTTTGTTTTGATTTGATTTGGCTTAGAGACAGGGTTTCTTTGTATAGCCCTGGCTGTCCTGGAACTCACTCTATAGACCAGGCTGGCCTTGAACTCAGAGATCTGCCTGCCTCTGCCTCCTGAGTGCAGGAGGCAACTGCAACTTTGTGCTAATGCCCATGGAACCTTGAGTTCGTGACCAGGAACCACTGAAAATCAGTCTGTCTCTTTTTCTCTTCTTTTCCCTCTGCCTATCTCCCTGTGTCCCTCTGTCTCTCTGTGAAAGAGAGAGAGTGTGTGTGTCTATATGTGTGTACTGTATGTGTGTGTCCGTGTCTCTGTGTGTGGTGTGCGGATGTGCTTGTCTGTGTGTCTATGTGTGTATAAAGATGGTATTCAGAGGAAGCAAAGATCAACACAACCCATCTCTTTGGAGTTTTGTCAAGAAAGAGGAGCAGGCCTTCAGTAACAGAATGCGGGTGTAGTGTAGCAAGGCCTGGATCCCAGCCCCAGTACCGCAACCCCAAACCTCCCAAAAGGGAATGAAGAGCAGAGACCAGACATCCCAAAGATACACACACACACACACACATACAACATTTACAAGGAGAACGAGCAGCCTCACACTTTCACACTGCTGTCTTTGTAGTAGGAGTTAGAAGACCAGCAGCCACTGTTCAACAGCAGTCATTTGTCCCCTGGCCTTGAGGAGCTCCTGGCTCGTCCTGCCCTGTCTGTTGTAGCCCCTCCCAACAGGTAGCTCTGTACCAGCCACCCCCACCACCCTCCCGCACTGCACTGCACTGCATGAGCTTTGATGGCCACAGCCCACCTCCACTGCTCCCGCAAGTGCTAACTCTTGCAGCTGGGGAGTCCTTCCTCCTGCTTCCCACCCTGAGTGCCTCCACCTTCTGCCTTCAGCGATCTCCCCAGCAAATGGTGACTGGCCTACCCGAGCTCTCTCAGCACTCCGCATCCCAGATTTCTGAGCGCTCTGGAGGGGTCTCCCTCTGCCTTCCTTCTCTGATCCCAGAGGAAAGCAAAGGGCTTCAGGTAAGTTAGAATGGGACTATTCAGCTCCCACTCACCAGCTCAGTACCCTCAGGCAAGCTGCTAGCTGTGCCTCAGCTCCCGGTCTCTCAACTGAATCACAGGGTTCCGGTGTAAGATGATGCTGGGAGGTGCCCAGAGGGGGCAGCTACATGAGGAGGCTCCCAGGAGCAAGTGTGTGGGGCTAGGCTCTGATGGATGCATTTGCTTTCTAGGCAGAGGGCAATCTTACACGGGGAGGGATAAAGCCGCCTGGGATGTGACAAGGACGGACAGAGTCAGGGGAAATGTGGCTGAAGAGGAAGGTGGGGCCCAGTTTCAGAGCCCATGTCGGTAGCTCTTGAATCATCACGTGATCTCTACAGAGCTTCAGGCTGCCTCCTCAGGCCCTAGTCTCCTGCTCCAGGCCAACTGTCTCTGCAGTCCTCATGCCCTGGAGGCTCCTGCTGCAGGGCCTCTACAGGCAGCAGGAAGTGCCTCTTCTCTTCCAGAAGGCTCCACCAGCCCTTTCTGCTGGAAGGCATTACTTCTCCAGAATTTGCTTACTGCTTCTCCCTTCCGCAGGACCTGGATTTCCCAGGTCACTGATGATGCCAACATTGGGCCCCCATGTGCCTCTGAAGTCTGTGTCCATGGTCAGGCCCTGGGGAACTGGTTTTGTCTCAGAATGTGTGCTCACCGGTGTTCAATACTTAGACTGTCCTGTGCCATGGGCCCATGACCTCAGTTCTCTGTGGGACATGTCTAATTTGTAATTTGTTCCCTTGGCTTCTGCTCACAGAGAAAGGTGACTAGTGAAGGAAATAATGTTTGCTTTTCTGTTGTTCAGGGGCTTCTTAATGTGGGGACTTTTTTTTTTTTTTTCAAGATAAGGTTTCTATGTGTAGCCTTGGCTGTCCTGGACTCACTATGTAGACCAGGCTGGCCTCAAACTCATAGAGATCCACCTGCCTCTGCTTCCCCAAGTGTTGAGATTAAAGGAATGTGTCACCATGCCTGGCTCAATGTGGGGACTGGATAAATGAGGAGAAATTTAGCAACCACCTGTTTGGCATCCCCAGGTCTCTCTATTATTTGACAGGACGATCACAGTACATCTCCGGCAGAGACTCAGAGCTCAGTGCTGGCATCTATGACCTCTGCACGGAGGCCAGAGACAGAAGCTTTGTTGTAGTAAATTTTAAAAATGACTGTTGGGCTATATAATATTTATTATTAGCCCTAAGATTATCACAGCAGTATAATCTAACCTGCTATTCCATTAATAAGACACAGACACCTGTTAGGTTTATAATTGTCTAATTTACCTTGGGCCGGGCAGGTATTTCACGTACGCTGTCTCAATATCCTCACCATCCATCTCCCAGCCCCCATCCAATGCCATCTGCCTTAACCATCCTCATCTGGACTACCTTTCATCCATAATCCCATGGTACTTGCTTTTCTTTGCCATCTGGGCCTTTCCACGCCATCACTGGAGTCCTTCTCCACATGGTTCCTTCTCCTCGCTAACCCATTGTTGTCCTCCTTCTTTCTCTCTACATCAGTCTGTCTCCCACGATTCTCTCATCCCAGAAGCCCGGGAAACCTTAGCCACGCCTACCCCATTCTGCCCCATCCAGGTATAGGCCATTTAATCAACAATCAGGTATGTCTTAGGCAGGTTTACAAAGCAAGGATAGGTGTATCCAGATCTTGAGGGCCAGTAACACGCATCAGACCAACCTCCAACAAAGCTTGTTGAAGCCACACAGTAAAACGGTAACAGAGATGAGTTCTCCAGCCCAAGTCCCTGACTCTGCCTGCTGGAATCATCACCGCTGTCCTATTTATTGAGCATGTACACAGTACCAGACACTTCATGAGCACAAGCATGCCCCATTGGCAGGGGGGCAAACCCTACCTCTCCCCTGCCACAGCTGCTCTGCCCAGAACTGAGAGGCAGCTCCCCAAAGCAACAATCTCCAAGCATTCCATCCTCTGGCTGACCATTGGCTGGGCAGTGACCACTGTGACCTGTGGTGATTATACAGACAGGGAAGAGCAGACCTGTCTGCCTGCCACTCCTAAACCTTTGCCTCCCTCACTGCCTCTTCTAGGAAGCTTTGTCCCCCACCCCCGGCACCTCCTGAGGTTAGAAAGGGACCTTGGTAGCTGTTAAGTCTCCCTTCCTGTGCTATTCCACAGACGGGGAAATGGCAGTGTGGTGAGAAACCTCTCCTGTGGGTGTCACCTAGTCCCTGAGTCTCCAGCTCCCCACCTGGGGCGTTTTAGACGCCACAGTGTGTTGCTGTGATCTGTGACCTCAACCACACTGGACACATACCGTGCTGGCTGCATCTCCCATGCCCAGCGGCCTGCCATTTGACATCAAGTTCAGGATTCAAGATTGGAGGACCCGGCTCACAGTCATGTCCACAGCTATACGTAGCTTGTGGGTGGAGGAACCTCTGTAGAAAATGGAGTATCCCCTACAGCTGTCTCTGCGCAGACCCATTCTAGGGACTTTAAAGACATTAATGCTTAATTATGTCATCAAACAAATGGTGCCACCATTATACTGATGAGAAAGCCTATGACACACTTGCCATCATTATCTCATTTCACCAAGAGGGAAAGGGCACTTGGAGAGTCTGGTACCAGCTGATTGGCGTGGACATCTCATGGAGCTGGGCCTTGAACCCGGGCTCTTTCAGCCTAAGTCCCCTCTTGACCTCTACCCTGCACTGTTATCCTTAGGTCAAGTCCACGCCCTTCAACGTGGCCTTGCAGAGGTTGTCATTCCAACATTTCTCCTTGAAGAACCTGTATGCTTTCTCGAAAAAGATGTATGCGTGTCAAGGCTTTGTGAATGGAGGCCAGAACCGCTGCTCTCAAGGGAATGTTTTCCCACATCCCTCTTTCATCAGCCTCAGTGACAGGAGGCCTCCAGAATGGCCCCAGGGAGCCCACCTGCTGGCATTTCTGACCTGCATAACCCCCTCCCCTGCAGCATAGGTTGGATCCAGCGACTCGTTTCTATGAGACAGAGTACAGCAAAAAGTATCAACAGCCAGCTGGGGACTAGACTCTACTGAGGGTGAACTGGTGTGGCTGTGGAAGGCCCCAGTCAGGCAGACCTTCAGAGGACACCATTGCCCCCAGCACTGGTTAGAACCACACCCAGATTCCAGACTCACAGGGCTGCTCACTCAGATGTGCTTACTGAATAGACTGCTGAACACACGATCCTTGATTTGCATGACAGATGACAAGCGTAATAGGATCTATTTAGTGCCAGGACCTGTGAGTGTTACTGTGTGCCAGCCACGCCGGTTTACAGTGAGAAATCTGATGAACGCTGTTTTCCCCGCTCCTGAAACTGTTGCGACTGAGCGGGAGGGACAGGCTTGGGGGACTGTTGGAACAGCTCTGGGGATGCTGTGACCAGCTTGGAATCACGGAGGCTTCCTTGGAAGGGGAATTTTGAGACAAATCTGAAAGCTACAGAGGGCTATGCAGGCCACAGGAGCAGGAGGTACCCCAGGAAGAGGCAGAGGAGACACAGGAAGAACACTGTAAGGAGCCCGCCCACTGGCGGGGGAGGGGGGGTGGCAGGGATGTGTGCTGGGTATAGAGTGAGTGGATGTGGGAAGTAGTGAAAGCCTGGAGGAGGGGCTCAGATGTCACTCATGGCTAGAAGCCATTCTGCCAGCCAGTGGGGAGGGGGCTGAACTGAGGACATGGCATTGAGGTGCAGCAGCTGCGTCAGCGGCTGTGTGAAGCATGAGGCAGGAAAGGAGGGCTAGAGAGCAACCCCAAAGTCCAGGAAAGAAGTTTCGGGGGGGCTGGGCTGGCAGAGGAAGGCTGGGGAGGAGAGGGAAGATCTTAGAAGCCGAGGCAATAGAGCTGACAAAATCTGGGGTCTAAATGGACAGGTGGATGAGGGGAGAGAGGAGGAAGAAAGATCTGACAGGTCTTTTGGTGTTCGGTCGTGCCTCTTTTTAGTTGTGGCATACGACTGGCAACAGCTACTTGCTGGCGGAGGAGGGAGAAGGGATGAGTTAGCCTGGTTGGGTTCGCCTCAGCGCAGAAACAGAGAGCTTAGGTAGGCAGCAGCCAAGAACGCATCCCAGCAAAGGAAATCGATGACTACAGCCCTCCCAGCACCCACCTGCTGCCCGTAGCTCAGCGCTTTGTCGTAGAGTGCGATGCCCGCCTCCAGCACCTGAGAGTGCTCCTCCGGGCTGGCACAGCCCACGTCGAAGCCATGTGCGTATCCCTGCTCCGCCAGGCAGCGGGCGGCGCGGAGACGGAGGTCCCCAGAATCCTCGGGGTCACCTGCCAGGCCCATGAGGCTCGCCAGCCGCGCGGCGCACGCCTCCTCCTCGTCCTCCTGGCCCAGCTGCCCGTAGACCTGTACCAGATTGGCCCAGGCGTTGAGGTTGCCGGGGTCCTCGCGGGCCACCTCCAGGAAACGCTCGCGGGCCTCATCCAGCTTCTCCAGGTAGAAGGAAAAGGTTCCCAGGAGGTGACGCACAGCAGGCAGCTGCGGGGTGGCCACTAGTCCCAGCTCCTGCCGCAGACCCTCCAGCTGGAGCTTCAGGTCCCGGGCGCGCAGCTGAGCCGGGGAGCGCGGCTCGAAGTTGAGCTGCATCTCCAGGTGGAAGTGGCCGGGCAGGTAGTCCAGTTGGTCGATGAGAGTCTCCAGGTCCCCAGCCTCGGGCTCCGCCATGGCTGGCCCTGGGCCGTCCTGCCCTCCCCTAGCTCCCCCAAGCACAGTGGATGGAGCGGCCCCGGAGGGAGCCCCGCACGACGGTCCCGGGCACCTCTCGCAAGTGGGTGGCTCCCAGAGCCAGCCAAGGGCTCGCCCTGTGGGTGTTTCCGCTTTCGCTGCTAGACATCAGCATTGCACAAGCAGATGTGTCTGAAAAACAGGCGTGGTGCATTGCCAAACGCGAGGCCCAGGAACTCCGTGAGTGCCAAAGAGGCAGGTTTTAACGACTCAGCAGACTGAAGAAACAGGCTCGGAAGAGAAAGGCGCTTGGCCAAGGTCACAGAACCAGGGCATACCCAAGGAGACCTGGAACCTCAGGCTGCCCAGGCCGGCCAGGTCCTTCCTCCCTTGGCACTGCTCCGCCCTCCACACGGAGCTGTCAGAGGAGGCCCTTCCTGCTGTGCAAGTCTCCCTCAGCCCAGTGCTCCCCTGCGGTCCAGCGCCCTTCCGCTGAACACAGCAGGCCACCGCCCTCTGGTCTTTCTCTGGCCAAGTGTGCATCTGGCCGCTCGATGGAATGTTCCGGCTCTCCCCTGCCCCCCAAGTGCTAGGTCCACTTTTGTTTCTGCATCCCTGATAAAGCACAATCCCTTACACACCGGCTTTCCTCCTCCGTGACTTGACGGAGTACCCTCCGAGGGCCAGGGAGATTAACAGGTAAAACGGATGAAGAGCTGCTTTGAATGTGTGTGGACTTCCCTTCTCCGGATTGGCGCCAGGACGGTCCTGCTCCCTGCCTCCTGTTTTCTTGCTCTTTGCCACCTCCCTCTCAGATTGCAGCGCTCATCAGGCTTCTACTGTGCAGATGGGACTGCGGCCACGCAGAGTTCCCTGTAGACTAGGCTTTCCAGCAGTCTGTACCTTGGACTCTTCCCCACTCATCTATCGTCTGCGGCTCTTACCACCCTCAGTCTCCTCCGAAGACCAGCATTTTCACAAGAGAAAATGGACCCGCTAAGTGAATTTGAGAAAAAAAAAAAAAAAAAAAAAAAAAGCACTTCAGCAATATTTTCAAGTCAAAACATCTGGGTGCTATTTTTTTCACCCACTAGTTTTAGATTTAAAGTAATTATTTAATGATTTCTAATGCAAAACTTACCATAGGTTGCTGTCAATAATTAGATGAAGCAGCCTCTCACTGTTTTGGGAGTATCAGGGAGGGACTGCCTGACTGCCTGAGAACTTAGTTTTCTAATTTTGTTTTTTCAGATTGTGTTAGTAAATAGTTAATAACAAACATTCGCATTTTGACCTTTAACAGATGCTTTTATTGTGTGTGTCTGTGTGGTGGGGGCACAGGTGTGTCTTGGCTGCCCTATGTGGATCCGGCCTGGGACTCACTAGAGGCACCAGGCTGGCCTCGCGATCACACAGCTCAGTCTGGCGCTGCCCTTTGGGCACACCACCGCACGCAGGCATTTTAAGCGTACAGCCTACTGGCATGAAGCACGTTCACATTTCTGTGGAAACATCGCCACCTTCCAATTCTGAAGCCTTTTCATCTCCTCAAACTGAAACTCCTCCACAGCCGCTTAAACGATAACTCCCACCAGAAGCGCTGGCTCATGTCTTAATATCAGTTACTCAGGAGGCTGCGACAGGGGCATTGCCAGCTCCAGGGCCCATCTGATCAGCCTGACATGTGAGACCCTATTTCAAAATAATTTTTAGAAGGGTAGGAAATGCAGCTCAGTGATGGAGATAGGATTACATCTCACAAGCGCCTACTAATGGACACTCCACTTATTTGAATACCGTAACACTTCATGCAGGTAAAACAACATTTGTTCTTTTATGTCTGGCTTATCATTCAGCATAATGGCTTCAAGTTTCATCCACAATGTGGCATGAGTAAGAATTTCCCTTGTTTTTGAACTTTTTGCTTTATTTTATTTTTTTTCAGACAGGGTCTCTATGTAGTCCGGGTTGGCTTCATATTCACTACGTAGCCCTGGCTGGTCTGGAACTCTCCTACTGCCTCAGGCTCCGAAGTACTGGGAGTACAGTGTACGCCATTGCTGAGGATCCTCCCTCCCTTCTTAAGAATGAGCAATGTCCCATAGCCAGCACGGTCTGCATCTGTTACTCCTTGTCCATCATTTACCACGGTAAATACGTGGGTGATGGTTATTGCGAACGGTGCTGCTACAAGTAGGGTTATGTTACGCGTGTATGTGTTCGGGTTTACAGAGTTGCTGGGTCATGTTGTAAGTCTGCGAGGAGCCACTGTACTGTTCCAAAGCGGCAGAACCACTGTTATTTCCCCGTCCGCAAAGCACAGAGTTTCCAGTGTCTCTACGTCCTCGTCAACATGTCATTTTCCCTCATTTTGTCCATATTAACCGTCCTGGTGGGTGGGCTAGACTTTTGAGCCAACTCTACGACTATGAGCAAGAGTTGAGAGGGACGGGAGCGAGCCGGTGGGCGTGGGTGTCTCAGGAGCTGGGGAAGTTTGAAAAGGCCAGTGTTTTTTCAATGCAACCAGGGGTGAACTCCAGGGCCAGAGCTGCCCATAACTGGAGCTCACAGAGCACGGGAAAGAGGTGGCAAGAGATAAGACCTAAAGGAAGTGGAGAAAGCCTCTGTGCAGTCTCCAGGCTGCCTGAGAAGCACGGCTTGATTGCCCTGACCTACTCTGGGTGGGTCAGGCCTGAACAGCTATAGATCTCTCAAGTGTTGAGTCCTGGGTTGGGCTGTGTGGCCACATGCTTTACAAGATGTGGCCAGGACAGTTTATTCCGTTTGAGTCTCAGCTTTCTTTCACTCGTAAGGAAAGAGAGTGGTTTAAGTTGGCCAGACGAGGACGTTTCTATTACGGGAAGGGGCTGGACTGTGCAGGGCAGGTGGCCTCAGGACAAAGCTGACCCACCCTGGCCTGCTCTGGCTCGTCTTGCAGCCAGGACTCTGGCCCCTGTCCCTTGGCTTGCACCTTCCACCATTTCTTCAAGCTGTCCTGCACTCCAAGAGGATCACTGTAGAAGGGAAGACACGAGCAGCTACAGGCAGATCTGTGCCACCCATCTCTCCACCTTCCTCCTCCGTCCTCCCCGCTCCATCCAGCTGCCCCTCCAGAGTTCCCTCCAGTTAGAGAAGAAACAGAATTCCCAAGCCTGCTCTTCCCTCAACACAAGGTGCGCATGGAGGCGATTCCCGAGCCTGAGTCTCCCTGGTAGAAATAAACCGCTTCTCAGCGGGTGACAGGCGCTCACTCATTAAACCCCAGGGACACCCCGAGATCTACAGGAGCCCGGGAAGGCTCTCTGGCAAGGCAGCGTTGGGACTATAAAAATGAATGAAAACGTCAGCGGGCAGCCAGCACGCTGGCAGCCTCCCGCGTGGCACGAAGCAGGTCTGCGCTTGCTGAATCACAACGCCCTGGTTGCGGGTTGCCTTGGCAGCGCTAGGTGTCAGGGGGAAGAGAAGCTGCGGCGCCAGGACGGGGGCGGGGGTGGGGGTGGGGGGCAGGCTGGAGGCTAGGCTCAGCGGGACCTCGCGCCACTGACCCCCCCAGCGCAACACCATGCCCACCGCCCCGAAGTGGTTTAAAGGGGCGCCCTTTGGTGTGCAGAGTCACAGGTGGGCCCGACTGCTTTATGGTTTGGCGACCAGAGTCCGAGGGAGTTCCTGCGGGCCCCAGCAGCTCTTCTGTCTCGGGGAAGAAGGCTAACCCAGAGGGCTGGAGCCGGGAGGAGGACGACAGGAGGAGGGCTGGCTTGCCTCCCCTCCCCCCCTCCACACACTTGCTTTTCCTCCCAGGCTCTACCATGCTGAGTTTTCTTCTTCCTCCTCCTCTTCTTCTTCCTCCCCCCACCCCCCAACTCACTGTGTGCCCTGGCTGGCATTGAACTCACAGAGATTGCCGTTGCGCTCTAAGTGCTGGGAATAACCGTGGGCCCAACCACGTCTGGCCTCTAAATTCTTTGGTTTTCTGTTCCACTTCCGTAGTAAGTTCTTGTGAAGTGCTCCCAGAACATCTTCTATGTAAAGTCTTCAGAATGGCCACAAGGCCTGCCCAGGAAACACTCAGCTACAACGTTCTCAGGGGGTTTGCAGCTCAGAGGTCATATTTCTTTTCTTTTCCTTCCTTTCTCTTTTCTTTTTCTTTCTTTCTTCTTGTCGTCTTTTTTTTTTTTTTTTTTTTTTTTTTTTTGAGACAGAGTCTCTCTAAATAACCCTGCATGTCCTAGAACTCACTAAATAGACCAGGCTGGCCTCAGACTCACAGAGATCCACCTGCCTCTGCCTCCCAAGTACTGGGATTAAAGGTGGGCACCATTATGCCCAGCTGTCACATTTCTTTTTATATTATTTGATACGGCTGCATATAAACGACCTACTATGTGACCTACTGTGGTTCTAGGTTGTGAGGCGGTGTGGATAATGGTCCTATATAATTAAAGGTATACAAAAGATGACAAAGCGTATGTCACGCAGTATGACAGGTCTATCTGCCTAGCAGTGGGGAGGAGAAAGAAAAGGACTTTCCATGAAAGCGAAGTTGTGAGGAGAAGCAGAGCAGAGGGTGGGATGGTTCACGGCAGAACATCTCTGGAACTCTCAGAACAATAAAGCAGACCCAAAGTGATTTTCCATGGGCCATTTCCAAAGTCACCTCCCCTGCGAAACCAACCCCCCCCCGTCCCTGGGGGCCGCTCCGGTCAGGGCCAGATATCAGACCCTCGGCTCCCACTTAGCTACATACTTCTCTTAGGTTTGATGTCTCTGCTGTTTATCCCAACCTGAAGAAATTCAGTACCTTCACAGAGGCCCCATACTCCAGGCATCACTCCGTGGACCTGGTGAGCCTGCCTCCTCTCGTGTGGTCTGTGTCACTACCCCAGACCACCTGTGCGCCCTCCAGCCCAGGCTCGCCTCACACTCGGCTTCAGATATGTTTGATAAACTCAGGGCTGTGGGGGGAAAAAAACAAAACAAAACAGGAGAAAGGGCTGCGCAGGCTTCCTCTTCTCCAGTTCATGCATCAGCCTGACTCTGTACTGTATTTCCCTGAAGTGGGAAGGGCCAGTGGCCGAGGCCATCAGGACTCCATCTTGAGTGCTGAGCCCCTGGGTACTAGGCTGGGGGACTGTCAAGGGTGACTTGGGAAGGACTGGAGTGGGGTGAGTTGGTAGTTATGACGGGCTCATCTCTGAACCTGGCCTAACTTAGGCCCACATAGGACCTGGGACCTATAACTCCAAAGATACCTGCTTCAGCAAGAAGTTCCTGGAACAGAAGTTGGGCACAGGCTGGGCACGGGCCCAAGAAGCCACCCGGCTGACCCAGCTACCCCACTTCCAGTACCAGGCCATCATGAAGGAAAGACAACAGCAGGTGAACTTTGGGGACAGCACCGTTGTCTTTTGGGCTCTTTCCTGGCTGGACCTTCCCCGGTTCCGTTTTCATCCTGAGGTCTCTTCTCTTGGGGCAGGTGCACAAGCTAGGACCTGGATCCTACAACTTCAAAGACTTCCTAACCCAGCTGCAGGAGAAACCACAGAGCAAACGGGGGCTGCTCAGCTCTGGGGAGATACGCTTCCGGGGACTTATTGGGGTAGGTGCTCTCGTCTCTTCCGCCCTGTCCTCTGTGGGAAGTGCTGACACTTGGATAGTTTGAGAAAGCACCCTTCTTGGAACCTAGGCCAAGGCTAGGCTTGGCCTTCCTCCTCAGCCCTTCTGCTCTCTCCTGTCTCAGCCTTGAGCCCAGTGGCTGTGATATTTTCCAGAAGGGAGATGAGTGTGGTTCGTCTCTAAGTCTCAGAAGAAACCTAGAGTATATGAGAAACTCAACGACACTTGTTCGCTTAGCTGGCCAACCAGGAAATAGTGAACAAGCAACAGCAGAATGCGATCTACTGAACTGGGCTTTGGGGGAAAGGGCTCTGGCAGTGACAGAACATAAGAGCAGGCGTCTTAGTGGCACGCTCTGCAGTGTGAAGGAAATACATATCTGGTCAGAGTTTTGAGGCAAAACGACGTAGGAAAGGAGGTGACTTACAGAGAGCAGTCTGGGATGGCCCCACTGGCACAAAACCTGCAGGTCACGAGCCGAGGGGACTCATGCCGCCTGACTCATGCTCTGTTCATGCGCTGGCATCTGAGCCATGGAAGGAAGCAAGACTCAGTCTCGTTCTTTCGGGACAGACAGACCTGATCCTCACAGTGGCCTGATTTCCCTAGCACTGGCCCTGCCCTCTGCCCCCCCCCCCCCCCCTCCCAGGTCTGACTCCCCTAGGGTCTGGTTGCCAGGTCCAGGTATGGGTTGAGTTGCATTATTTTTGGGACAGCAGTGCCCCCATGTGGCTAAAAGGTGCATATCGCCCCCTCAGAAATCCTGCCACCTCCCTGCACTACAGACTAGCTCTGCCCACTGCACATCAAAGACCAACTCCTGTTCAGTTCTTCTGCCCCCAAGACTTTCTGTCACCTCCCCTCGACTTGTGTGACTCTGTCATTATCCCCTGAAGGAAAGTATTGCCACCTCTGTGTTAGTCCCATGGACCATGAGGTTCAACAGGCCCAAGCTCCCCCAGCTAGGAACTAGCAGAACCAGGGTCCCTTCTTAGGACCCCGGGTGCTCACTCATCCCAGGCTGCTCACAGCACAGCGAGGGAGCTGGTCGCAGAGCTGTAGATGTGGAGGGTAGCTGTACTGAGGCCGCAGAGCAGCTGCTCGTGTGCCGGGGAGGAAGGTGTGGTCCCAGGAAGAGATGGTGTCCAGGGGAATCTTTGCAGGGTTGATATGGCTGGCAAACCAGAGGGTAGGAAAGGTACTCCGGGGAGGGGTGAGTGAAAGCATTGTAAGCCTCTGTGTTTCTGTCTCCTGCCCCTGCAGAATTTTTACCCGGGCCCTGGAAATTACGGAGAGAAAGGTAACCCATACACGCGGCTGGAGGAGGGCGCCTGGAACCGCTCACATTCCGAGGGCCTTATGTCTAGGATGTCCAACAAGCCACTACCCTTGTTACATGAGGTACTTTCTCCCCGTCCCGGCCAGGCTCATCCTTCCTCTGGGCGGGGGGGGGGGGTGCCCCAGCCACTCCCCTACAGCCCCCCACACCCCTTTTATTTCTAGGGCAGTGGCCTGGGACCCGGGACTTACAACATCAGGAGTGCGATCGAGGACTATGTGACACGAACCACCAGTTTGCGTGGCCCCTATGACATTTTCTCCGGCGAACGAAGCAAGCCTGTGTCCTATGGGTACTACTCTGTGGAGGTTTGTACCTGAGCGTGTGGCTTTTCGCCTATCCCCGGCAGGCCGTGGCCCTGTGTGCCGAGTGCTGGCTGCTGGGGAGGGCGTCTTCTTCACACACTGCTCACTCTTATGCCCCTGCCAGGGTGGGGTGTGGTTTCCTGTGTTGGGTGAGGAAACGGGTTGGCCACACAGACGGTGATGGCTCAGAGCCTTGGTTTGCTCATCTGATCCTGTGGCTAGTTCTCTCCCTAGGATGAACTGCACTGATATACAGGTGTCCCAGCATGCCAGGCCCGGGAGGCTACTTGCCAGCCACGGCTGCAGGGGCCACAAGGGCACAGGCCCAGTGTCCGCCTGTAAACATCTCCCAGGCTTCATGGACTCAGCTAGCCTAGCTGGGTTAGTGGCAGTGCTGTAGCTAACAGAGCCCTGACCTGGAAGGTGGGAGAGGAGACTGAGCTAGGAATTTAGTTTGCCAGACTCCTTTCCCACCCTCATCAAGCCCTCCCCCCCACCAAGACTGTGTGGCTCTCTGTTTTGCCCTCTTCATGTTTACGGTTGTTGAGGTCGGGTATATGTCCTGTCCCCACCACAGAGTCAAACAAACAAACAAACAAACAAACAAACAAAAACCAAAACCGGCAGCTTTAGTAGGAGAGGGTTGCGGTGGCAGATAGTGTTAGCAGCGTTAGAAAGGAAGGGGTTAATGTGGGGACAATGTGACCAAGTAGTCACCATACTACACCCTATAGCATGGCTGATCCTAGGGTCTCCCAGATATCTACCGCTAAGGCCACTGCCCAGCACAGCAGGGGCCTTGGGATACGCCCCCTCCTTCATTGGTACCACAGCCAGGGCCGAACCTCTTTGCTTGAACCTCTCTGTTCGAGATTTCATTTTATTCTTTAGAGCAATTTTAGGTTCACAGAAAAGCTGAGAGGCAAAAAAAAAAAAAAACAAAAAAAAAAACAACAACAAACAAAAAAAACAAAACAAAACAGTTTCTGCATTCCCGCTGCCTCCCACACCACATGCAGACCCTCCCCAGAAGAAATCTCTCCAAGTGCACACTCACTTATTTATTTGGGCCCGAGGGACTGTTTCATGGCGTGCAGGTGGGGACAGAGGACACCTTGCAGGGGTCGGCCCTCTCCTTCCACTAGCTGGGTCCCAGGGGTCACACTCACCTTAGTCTCTTTCCTCATCCCTCCCCCACGGTTTGAGGCCCACGTCAGAGCAGCGCATTTGTTAAGTCAAGGGGCCTCAAGCATGTGACCTTATTACCACGATTTTACAAAGCGATTCTCCTGATGGTAGTCATTCTGTGGATTGTGGTTGTTTCCATTTGCTTCCTTCCTTTCTTTCTAAAAGCTGGACATGAGCTCATATACCTTTAATCCCAGCGTTCTGGAGGAGGCAGAGGCAGGTGGATTTCTTTGAGTTGGAGGCTAGTCTGGTATATATAGCAAATTTTCAGGCTAGCCAAGGGTACATAGTGAGACCTTATCTAAAAAAAAGCAAAGCAAAACAAAACCCTACACCAATCCACCAATCGTGTGTGTGTGTGTGTGTGTGTGTCTGTACACACCCTGGCATGTGTGTGGTCAGAGAGCAACACTCAGGAGTCAGTTCTCTTTCTGTTACGTAGGTCCCGGGACTGATGCGAATACCACTGCCCAGTGAGCTATTGGCCCAACCTGTCCTATGGGCTTTGATTCTTGTGACCGGATGCAGTACTTTCACCATGTTGGGGAAAAACCCATCAGGGCTCATCCCTCCTCAAGTGCCACGTGCTCTTCTGTGAGGGCCGGTGAACCTGTGACCTTACAGCACTCCTTTGTCTCTTCCCATTCCTCTCAGAAAAAGAAGCCCAGGGAACTGACCAATTTCAAGAGCTTCGTGGAAGAGCTTAACTCACATCACAACAGGAAACGAGGGGTTTTCTCGAAATATCCCCGAGATCCGAAACGTCCCACAGAGAGAATTTACTGGACTACCATTAGCCAGCACCCCAGAGATTCAGTGAGTGTGCCCCTCGGCCTGTTCTCTCTCTTGGAAGGCAGCTCTCCAGCAGCCTAGGGAGGCTGATGGGGGTGGGGTGCCGTGGTCATGTAGGTGGGAAGCTGTGTCTTAGGGACCGGTTGGTTGCCAGTCTGGCCTTGCACCGATTAGACGCTTTCTGAGCCCCTCCATACACCTGGTCTGAGAATGTAGCCAGCACTTGCAGCCGTGATCAGAATTACTGGTGTAGAGCCCATAGCTGAGCCAGGCTACCAGGGAATCCCAACCAGGAAGGCTTTCCTATCTGCCCTCCCTCCCCTGGCCAGAAAGATCTGGATAATGGGCAAAGAAGACTGGGCAGGATGAGGCGTGATAGGGTTTATCCTCAAGTTTGCCTACCTGCTCTTCCCAGAGAGGAGCCAGGCTCTGCTGGTCTCCAGGCAGTTCTCTCTGGGGGACAGTGACCAGTTTTCTGCATGGGCCTTGGCTTTCGTCAGTCCTCCTAGGCAGGGCCTGTACCAAAGGTCATGGACAGTTCAACCGCCTGCTAGCCACCGTCCATCCTTCTCCCAAGAAAGGCACTTGCATTGCACAAAAAGGAAACTGGGGTGCGGAGCTTGAAAAGGGCTCACTGGGTTTGCAAGTAGGAGCCAGGAGACCTTACATAGAATTCAGCTCTCTGGCTCCAGGCCCAGCATGCCTTAGTCCCAGGGTGCTGTTCACAGCTCTGCCCTTCCCTCATCATTTGAGGAAAGGCCCAGTAATGATGGACAGGTGAGGTCAGCTGCCGTTTATCCTGTTGTCCAATTTGGGCCGAGATCACTAGGGCTTCCTCCTCAGTCTTCCCTCTCTACCGTAGGCCATAGCTGGTCCTGGTTTTTGGGTTCCTCATGAGACGGAACAGAAACACGTCAACCGGCCGCCGTTCCTCCTGGCCACCAAGCGCACTAGCAATAAAGCCTACCAGATGTTTTTGGGCAGCTGGGTGAGTGGCTCTGGGTTGGGGCAGCATGACGGGCAAGCAGGGGACTTTCTACAGACAACCCCGAACGTTTGTGGCCCTGATGCCAACACCCCTTGGGCCCGCTCTCTTTCACCCACTCACTGTCTGCTGTTTCTAGGTTTATTTTCTAGGGTCTCCAACTTGAGCACGCATGGAGGGGCTTGTCAAAGGCCAGGCCAATGGGTTCCGTTTCAGGCTTCTGACTCAGTATGCCTTGTGGAGGGGGGCTGGAAATGACATTTCCAACATCTGCCAGTTTCCTTTCCTGTTGCTGTGATCCTATAACACGGACAACACCTTTAAGGGAGAAAGGGCTTATTTGGCCACAATTCCAGGTTACAGCTGACCGTTTGCGGGGAAGTAGAGGCAGGAATGCATGCATGAGTCCTTGTGTCCAGCGCCATTTCTATATACTTAAACAGCGCATGACCCAAACACGGAATGGTGACACCCACCATGGGCGAGCCTGCCCACCTCAACAAACGCAAACAAAGCAATATACCCTGTAGGCATGCCCACACACCAGCGCAAACTAGACAAGGGAATCGAGGAAGAGAATGGAGAGCCTCTTCCTGTGTGATTCTAGGCTGTTGGTGATTAAAACTGATTTTCACAGAGACCACACTTTGAGAATCAAGGAGCTGAGAGGCACCGCCGCACTGCTCTCTCATGCTCTTAGCTCCCCTTCTCACTGTTAGTCGGGGTTGGGGGGGTCTCTGAGGGCAGCTTCTGGAGATGCTAGCTTATTTCTTATGCCTGAATGAGCAAGTCTCCTGTCCTTTCCCTCCGCTGCCCTTTTTGCTGTCCCAGGCTTGTGAAGACGCCCTTGGTACTGTAATCCCTGAACAAGCTAGTCCCAGCATTTGTGAACACTGTTTTTGTTTTTTTGTTTTGTTTTTTAAGGAGGATAAGAGGGGTGGGTAAGAGACAGGGTTTTTCTGTGTAGCCCTGGCTGTCCTGGACCTCCAGCTCATAGAGCTCTGTCTGCCTCTGCCTCTGCTGGGATTAAAGGCATGTTGCCACCACGTTTTTTTTTGTGAATACTTTTTGTTTTGGTGGACACCTCTGAAGACCCACCCCCTCAGCTTTTTGGTGCACCCTTGCCAACCATATCGACCTTACAGCCATCGCACGGTCATCTTAGTCCCTACCCCTAGCTCCACAGCAGAGGTGCTTCCTGCCTCCAGCAGCACAGAGAAGCTTTGCCCCACTTTGAACTTGCTGTTTTTAAGATCTTTCCTGCTCTGTGACAGTCACCTTTGGCCACTGTGAGAAAAATCCTTGAGGAAAGTCAACTGGGGGCAGGAAAGGTTTCTTTTGGCTCTGGGTCTCAGAGGTTTTAACCCACAGCAGCTCACTCCCGTTGCTTTTCGGGTCAGGGTAAGATGGAAACAACCATCTAGGGGGGAAACTGCCCCCTAGTGGTAAATGAGTGAGAGGTTGAGGGGGGCACGGCAGGAAACAGGGTCTTGGCATGCTCTCCAAAGGCATGCTTCCCCACCCACCCCCACCTCTGCGCCCGCCACTGAGCAACTTCCACCAAGCACGATCCATTCACCACTAAAACTGCACCATCAGCAGGGGACCAAGACTTTTTGAGAGACAGTTCGTATCCAAACCAAACTCAAACCAGACACTTCATAACGCACTCTCTCCAAGACACACCTTGCTTGCAATTTCCCTGCCTTGGCATGACTACCCTGCTCCCTGCCTCAGTCTACACTCCAACAGGTGAGGCCCTCAGACATCTCAAGTAAAATGTTTAGACGGAGGCCAGATGACAGGGCCAGCACCTGAGGTTCATTTCTGTTGCTGTGATAAAAGGTCCTGACACAATGTGACTTAGAGGAAAAGGCGTTTATTTTAGCTCACGGTGCCAGCTAGAATAAACTGTAGTCCACTATCTCAGGGAAGTCAAGATGGCAGAAGCTTGAACCAGCTAGTCCATCATGTCTGTGGCGGAGAACAGAGAATGCATGAGGCTCTGCTCACTCTCTCTGCTCTTGCACAGTCCAGGACCCAGACCAGAATGGGACTGGCAGGCTGGATCATCCCACATCAACTAATAAAATGAAGACCATCCACCCCTATGAGCATGCCCAGAGGCCCGCAAGATCCAGACAATCTCTTGTGAGACTCTCTAGTTTCTTCCTAGCTGTGTGCAGTTGGCAATTAAAAGGAACTCTCATATGTAGGCATGCAAAATGGAAGGGCTGAGGAAGGGCCAGTTCCTGAAGCAGGGTAGGAAACCCCCTATGGACATGCCTACTTGACCATAACCTAGATTCTGATCTTTACTATGTCATCTCGAAAAGTTATGTCTTGTCTCTGAGCCTCTCTTAGAGCAGACAAGTAGGTAGGACGGGCCTGGGCGCCATACTAAAGGACCACAAACCAGGTGGCTTGGTGACTGGAGCCGTTCTCTCACAGCTTGATGCCAGAAGACTAGAGTTCATACTCCCTATGAAAATGATGGTAGAGAAGCCTTCCTTGCCTCTTTACAGCTTTTTGACAGTGGCCGAAGACCCTTGGCTTTCCCAGTTTCTGACTGTTCACTCTGACCTCTGCCTCTGTGTATGGCCGTCTCCTCCACAGAGGGCCTTTTCTTACAAGGACACCAGTCATGTTAGACCAGGGTTCCACCTGCTCTGGCGTGGCCTCATCTCAACCCATTATATCTGTAACAAGCAGATTCTCCAATGAGGTCGCAGTGGGAGGCGTTCATGTTAGGGCTTCGGTATATTTTCGGGGGGAAGGCAGAGATACAGTTTGATTCCTCCCAGCTGAGGTGTGTCAGAGGGTAGAAAGGCTTTGGGCAAGTCTTCATGCTGCGCTCACTGACATCCTGACGTCTTTCTCCTCCCTACCACAGAACCCAGTCGGGGTAGGCCGCTACCTCAACACCACACTGATGGAAACTATAGACAGAAGGAAGCGATACCGCTCCCTGTTCTTGAACGGACAGAAGCGCTACCTGCAGAACCTGAACCGGGACAAACTCATGGCGTGAGTATAGCTGGAACTCCTGGAGGGGCCTGAGAAGAGGGGGATGACACTATAGTGGCCTGGAGGAGGGGCTTGCTCAGCAGAGACCCTGGAGATATTTTAGATGGCTGTTCAGCCTCTTTCTGGCTGTGTGAGGTGGGCTGTGCTGATTTTCTTTGAGCGTCATCTGCTTCAGTGAGCAGATGGCAGACAAGATGGAGATGGCGTGATCAGTCTAAAAAAAAGGGGGGAGTACAGAAAATGTTCCTTGTTCAATCCCCTGCCACCTAGGCTCAGGACTAGGTGCTTGCAGGTCACAGAACCTCAGGTTCTTGGTGTTCTTCAAGGGTTGGTGAAAGTCATTTCGGGACGCTGTGATGCCACAGGCACATGGAGCCCTGTGGCAAACCATGAAGAGCTCACAGATGTCAGCTACTGCCATATTTTAGTGATCTTGGAGGCCATTGGCTAAAGCAGAACCTCGATGCTAGATAGGCTTCTATTTGATTGGAACATGTGCTTTAGAACTGAGTATTTTCTTTCTGTGGGCATTATGAGGACTCAGTGCTGGGGACCAGATGGTTTTCTCAGAGAAACTAGCTTTGGTGTTTGTTTCCTGTTATTGTTCTGTTTTGTTCCCCCATTCTCCACTGTGTGTGTGTGCGCACGCATGCCTTTCCATGTGTGTGGGTGACCACAAATGTGGAGGCTTGAGGTTGAAATTGAGATTTACTCTTGAGCACTCTTGTGCCTCATTCACTGAGGCAGGGTCTCTCAAACAAACCCAGGACTCACTGATCTGGATAGGCTTTCTGGAGAGCTTACTCTGGGAATCCCTAGTCCCCATTCCCCCAGGTGAGAATGAGGCAGGCTGTTACACCCACCAACCTTTACAAGGGATTGTGGGAGCCAAACGCTTCCGCTCATGCTTCTACCAAGCAACCCTTTAACTGCTAAGCCAGCTCTACTTTTTAAATGTAATTTTAAAAAAATATATTTATTTTTAATTTCATTGGTGTTTTGCATACATGTATGTCTGTAGGAGGGAGTTGGATCTCCTGGAACTGGAGTTACACATAGTTGTGAGCTGCCATTCAGGTGATGGGATTTGAACCCAGGTCCTTTGGAAGAGCGGTCCATGCTCTTATTAGCTGAGCATCTCTCCAGCCCCTATAAATGTAATTTTAAGATGGCTTTATTTGTATAAAAATAGCCTTGTAGCCTCCTCTTTCTTAATTTGATCCTCTGTTCGGAGGTTCTGGAGTCAGGGCCCTGGAAAGTAAAAGTTTATGTGAAGATGCTGTTTGCCTTCCCTGCCTTCACAGTCGACCAAATTAGGATTCACCTCCCTTCAGGATCTGGAAGGCTCTGCTCCACACTTCCTAACTCCCAGCTTGGTTCTGAGGCCTGATGCCACCCTGGCTTGTGTGTGAGACCTGCATGTTCCTTTCCGGAAGCTTCCCGGACCTTCTTCATCCCCGGTGGCCTGGCTCTTCGCAGCGAGGGGCCGAACTGTAGTCTATTTTTAAGCACTGTCCTGGGCTTCAGTCACCTGAAAGCTCAGGTCCTTCTCCTCCGAGGAAGTTTGATTTGGAGTTTTTGTCTGTGATTTCTAACCCTCCTCCCCTTGCCTTCTCTTTGAGATGTATGTCAGATATCCTTGTTTGGCATTCTAGTTTCTTGGCCTTTTGTTGTCTTGATGTGTATACTTGTGTATAGTGTGAGTGTGTGAGTGTGTGTGTGTGTGTTTGCACGTGAGAATGTGTATGAGTAAGGTACATGTAAGTCTGCATACATGTGCAGATGTGTGTCAAGACTGAAGATGACATCAGTGCATCTTCACTTGATTTACTGAGGCAGGTCTCTCAGTGGAACCCAGAGCTCTCTGATCAGCGAGTCTAGCTAGTCAGGTTAGTCCGGGACTCCCCCTTCCACCTCCCAAGTGTTGTGATTACAGGAGATTGGAAGACTACCTGGCTGGAATTCCGAGGATCCGAACTACAGCCCTTACACGCATAGAGAAGTACTTCACACTTGAATCATCCCCTAGTTTCTTTTTCCTTTTCCTTCTTCTTCTTTTTTTAAAGATTTATTTATTTATCTGTATGAGCACTCTATTTGCATGTATGCCTGCATGACAGGAGAGGGCATCAGATCTCATTATAGATGGTTGTGAGCCACCATGTGGTTGCTGGGAATTGAACGCAGGACCTCTGGAAGAGCAGACACTGCTCTTAACCACTGAGCCATCTCTCCAGGACCCCTCCTTTTTCTTCTTATGTCTGCCTTTTGTTGTTGTTGTTGTTGTTGTTCTTTCTGGTAAAATTTCCTTGTCCAAGTTTTCTAGCCCTGATTCCATCCTATTTTTAAACTCCAAGAGCCCTTCTGTGTTCTCAGTTGCTCCATTTTCTTTCATACTGTTGGTTCTGTGTTGTTGATATAGGATGTTCTCTTATCTAAGGATCTGAATTACATTTTTTTCCCAGGTGTGTTGTCTCCAGCTCTTCTCAGCTCCTTCTTTTCTTCCCTTGTTCACTCATATCCAAGAGAGTAACACTAGAAATGCTTGGAACTAGAGTTTCAGGTGGTTGTGAGCCATTATGTGGGTGCTGGGAGCTAAGCCCAGCTCCTAACAGCTGAGCCATCATCTCTCTAGCCCTTTGCCTGTCACTAAGGAACACAAACGCTTTCAGGGTATAAAAGCACTTCTCCCCTTTCTGGCCAAGGTGCTCAGCCTTATTTTAGACATATTGAGCAAAGACCAGAGCAGAGAAGAAAGGGGCTAAGTAGCCCAGAGTCACACAGCTGGTGAGCAACAGGGCAAGGACTAGAAGCCAGTTCTGTCTTTTCTAGGTCAGTGAGTGTTCGCCCATGTGGTCAGACTTCTGACCACGGTGATATCTAGAGAGAAAGGCTATTGGGTTCTTTCACAACATACTTAATTTCCAAATTGTTCAGTTTTTATCAGATTGTGTGTGTGTGTGTGTGTGTGTGTGTGTGCACGCACGTGCACGCATGTATGGTTCTATTTGTTTTTTGTTGTTTGAGATAAATATTCATGTAGCTGAGTCAGTCTCAAACTCGGCTTGTAGCTGAGGGTGTTCTTGAACACCTGCTCCTCTGCATCTGCCCCCCAAGTGCTGGGGTATGAATTATTTTTTACAGCTCAAGCCAACACCAAAACCAAAAAGAGAATTCTTGAAATAGAGAACACAACTTAAAGAGTTCTTTTTCCAGCCAGGACTCACTTTCCCTCCAATCCTCAGTTTTCCAGCCTATAAAAGGAAAATGATTTACACCCTACAGGGACTGGATGAGATGCTTAATCAAGGCTTGTGTGCGCTACTTAAAGGGTGCCTGTGGCTGCTGGATGTCTAACTGAGAGGATTCTCCTTGGGGATCCTGTGCTGTTCAAGAAGTCCTGGCTCCACCTGGGCTCCTGGGAGTGGACAGCTGTGCCCTCACAGGAGGCATGAGAGCTTCCAAATCCTGTTAGGCTCTCTCATCAAGCGTTCCTTTACAGAACTGGCTCTGTCCTTCTGTCCCGGGTGCTTTCAGGTGATCGGAAACACAGCAAAGGTCATTTTTGCCGTCCTATTTTAACCCTCGCATTTGCGCTTTCTGGATGGTTCTGTTAATGGCAACGTGCTCTTGTTTTATGGAGGTGGCGCTTTCTCATCCCTGGAAACCAGGAAGCCACGTTTGTTTGACACGGTCCCTCCTTTTGACCAATCTCTTTTGTTCCGTTGGTGATTTTCCATAGTGTCTACTCACCCCTTGCTTGGCATGTCTGTCCCACCGAACACTCCTCAGGAGGTCCCTTCTGCACGTTCTGATAATTGATGGTGCCACAGGAGAGCAAGTATCTGTGTTCTTGCTGGGGGTGTCTGCTTGGTGCCACAATTGCTACATCTCTGCCTTAGCCAGAGATCACTTTCTTGGGCATTTAAGCTCAGTTGCCCACGCTCTTCCATACAGGAGAGGGAGAGGAGGAGGCTAGAACAGTAGCTGATGATTCAACTTCCATTTAATTCAAATGTTACAAAATGATGCTCACTGGGCTCCAGAGATGGTTTGGCTGTTAAGAGCACTTACTTGCTGTCCTTTCGGAAGACCTCATTCTGGTTCCCAGCACCCACATAGTGGCTTGTCATCATCTGTAGCTCCAGCTCAATGGGATCCAAGTCTCTCTTCTGGACCCCATGGATACCAGGCACACACATGGTCCACAAACATGGAGACAAAGTCTCATACATAAAATAAAAACATTAAAAAAAACCCAATAAAACCAATGTGCTGCACATAGGTTAGTGCATGCCTATAATCTCAGCATTGAGGAGGCTGAGGCAGGAGGATCAAGAGTTCAGGGTCATCCTGGGCTACATAAATGAACTAATTACAAGCTACCTGTACATCAAAACCTTGTTGAAGAGAGAATGAATAGATAGAAAAAGAGAGAGACAGAGATAGTACTCAGCTGGTGTCACTGTGAGCAGAGAGCCTCCGTTTCCAAGAATAAATCTCCAGTCTTCAGCATGCTGCGCACCAGCATTCATATCTCTCTCTCTCTCTCTCTCTCTGCTTCCTGATGGGGGACACAGCATGAGCAGGTGCCTCTCACTCCCGCTGCCCTCAAGGAGCTGTTCTCACCACCATTCTCCCCATGATGGACTATATCCACAAAGTCTGAGTCACAACAAACCTTTCCTTCTCAGGTTACTCTTGCCAGGCACCTCCTTACAGCAAGGAGAAAAGCAACGATATAAAAACATGCATGGCCATGCTTCGAGACACCTACCTAGCTGCTGAGAGTGGGGTGGAAATGGACACTGTTCAGGCTTTTATCTATATTCCTGTTTGCAGTTTCAGCTTCAGTGAGGCCTGACGCTGCCAACTCTTTCGTCTTTTTGAACAGGAGATTTCTAAGCTTTACCCTCTACTGACTCGGGGCTTAGACTCTTGGATCTGCTGTGTTAGCACCCTTCCACCCGCTTTTCTACTTACAAAGGATTTTTGTGTGTGTGTGCACATCAATTCTTCCATCCATTCACGTGGGTCTCTGCTTTAAGAAGTTTTGTTTTATTTTCAGAGAAAAGTTTATGACAGATTCATAGTCGGGAGTGAAAGTGGGAGAGAAAATGCCTTTCTGGCATGCACGTCAGCCACATGCTTGAAGGGAAGCTTTAGAGAAAGGGTAATGAAGGCCAGCATACAAGAAAAAGCATGCCTCAGCTATGGCCACCATTAAGCTCTTATTCCTTCACTTTTCTTTCAGTGCATTTCAGGTGGGAAAGAGAACTAATGCATTGTCTTAGTTACTTTTCTATTGCCATGACAGAACACCAGGAGCCCAAGGTCTTTCTCTTATCAGAGAAAGAATCTAATTTGGGGGCTCACGGTTCCGTCGGGGTAGAGTTCGTGGCCATGGTGACAGGGAACATGGTAGCAGGTAGCCAGGCATGGCGCCGGACCAAAAGCTGAGCGCTCACATCTTATCCACAAGCATGAGGCAGAGAGCTGAGAACTTCGAAGCCAGGTCCAAATGACACACCTTCTCCTAACAGGCCACACCTCTTAATCCTTCCCAAATAGTTCCACCAACTGGGGACCAAATAATCAAATATATGAACCTATGAGGGTCATTCTTATTCAAACTACCACAGGTTTCCAGTCAGTTGATGTGAAGTAGAGAGAAATTTCTGAATTTCAAAGGTAAAATAAAAATCTTGCTAGTATATCTAAAAAAAAAAAAAGGTTGTTTTGTTTTATGTTTTTTTCAAGACAGGGTTTCTGATGTGTAGCCTTGGCTGTCCTGGTACTCACTCTCTAGGCCCAGCTGGCCTTGAACTCACAGAGATCTGCTTGCCTCTGCCTCTCAAGCATAGGGATTAAAGGTGTGCACCACCACTGCCCAGCAAAAGACAGTTTTGGGTTGTTTTTTTTTTTTTTTTTTTTTTTTTACTATTTACTTGTATTGTTGCTTTTTTAAACCTTCTCTTGCTTTAAATTCTTAGTTAATATGTGTGTGTATGTGTGTGTGTGTGTGCATGCATGGACATCCACGTGTAAAAGCCACAGCATAGATATGGAAATTCAGGATAATTTACAGTGGGTCCCAAGGATTGAATTCAGATCCTCAGGCTTAACAGTGTCTTTACCCTCCGAGCCATCTCACTGGCCCAAGACAGCTAATCTTAAATCTAATCAAAACAGTCAGGCATGCTTTAGGTTTCTCTTCCGAAACACACATGGTAGAACACACTTTTCATACAATTCTTAAGAAAGAGAATGGGATTGTAGAATCTTCTTGATAGTCAAACTGCCGTGTGTGTTCATACAAGACAAATGAGAGCTGTGTGTGGACTGAAGATGAGTCCCACACACATCGCTTCTGAAAACATTTCTGGAGGGTCTTCTCTAATCACATCAACAGTGAATTAGTACAAAGAGCTCAAGATTGGGATGGGACATATGAAAATACATCTGGCTATGATGTACGAGACTAATGTAACCAACAATGAAAGACAAAACAATAATCCAAAGCCAAGCAAAGAGGAGCTGGAGACAAAATACGAAGCAGAACTAAGATGGATATATTTTTGTTTTGTTTTGTTTGAAAAGTTCTTGCTAGGTCACCTGTGTAGCCCAGGCTGGCCTGGAACTCACAATCTTTCTGCTTTAAACTTCCGAGGGATGAAATACTTGAGTGTGCGACCACACTCCACTCGAAGATAGTATTTAATCGTGATAAACATAGAATCCATAAAGAAGTTATAATAATCATGAGCTTTTCCATACCCCAACTAAGTGACAAGGTCCCACATTATAATGGGAATTCTTAATAGATCTGTCTGAAAATATGACAGATGAGAGCATGTAATATTTATTTGGAGGGTTCAGCTAGATAAAATTTACCCTGTTATTTCAGACACTGAAGAAACATGCATAAAAACCGATTGTCCAGGAAAATTCCAATAAAAAGGTCTAAGTTAAAAATGTCACTCATTAAAAAAATTATGTCATTTTACTAAACATATATACTAAAGTAAGAAGTTAACACCAAAAGATTCTCCAAACCAGTAACTTCGAAATTAGAAAGCACACTTTTTTTTTAAATTAAATTTTCAGTGTGCACAAAAAATGGTCTTACCTATGGGACTTCACATATATGTGTTTTTACCCATGCCATCATTCTTCACCTGCCTTCTCTTATCGCTCTGCTTTTCCTTGCCAAGAAAGTCCTCTTCTTGCTGGGTGTGCTGACATATGTCTTTAATTCCAGAAGAGGCAAGTAGATCTCTCTAAATTCAAGGCCAGCCTGGGTTACATAGCAGGTTTCAGGTCAACCATGGGATATATAATTATATCTTGTTTAAAAAAGCAAAAACAAAAACAAAACAAAACAAAACAAAAAAACCCAAGCAAAACCTATAAGCTCTTAAGTCTAAGAGAATAATCAAGTTTGAAATGTGTAACTACTTAGAAAATGATTCCAATGAAAACTGTAAATACAAACCTGTGAAATAGAGCAAAGCACCCAGCTCAGGAAAACCCACAGTTGTTACTGCTTTTAGTACACAGCAGGAGGGCTGGAGGACTGGCTCTGCAGTCAAGAGCAGGTACATCTGCAGAGATTCCAAGTTTGGTTCCCAGCACCTGTATCAGGCGGCTTACAACTAACTACCTGTTAATTCTAGCTTTGGGGATCTGGCACCCTCTGCTGGACTCCTTGGGCATCTACACTCACATGTGCACATACTCTCATACAAACACACATTTATACTTACCTTAAAAACAAAATAAACCATGAGTGTTGGGAACTGAACCCCAGTCCTCTGTAAGAGCAGCAAGAGTTCCTAACTATTAAGCCATCTCTTCAACTCACTTTTCTTTTTATGGTTTATTCTATAACCCCAGTTCCAAGGGATCAGACACCCTCTTCTGGCCTCAACATGCACTTGTATCCATGTACACACACACACACACACACACACACACACACACACACACACACACACAATTTATTTATTTATCTATTTATTTATTTATTTAATAGATGTATTTATTTATCTATCTATTTATTTATTTATATACAGTGCTCTGCCTGCATGTGTGCCTACATGCCAGAAGAGGGCACTAGATCTCATTATAGATGGTTGTGAGCTGCCATGTGGTTGCTAGGAATTGAACTCAGGACCTCTGGAAGAGCAGTCTGTGCTCTTTAACCTCTGAGCCATCTCTCCAGCCCCACAAAATTTATTTTAATTGAAAAAATAGTGATCATGAATGAGCAGTAAAAATAAATGGAGACTGGATGGGGAGGGACTCTCACTGGAGCCTTACCGGCCTTTTACGTTGGCGTCTGCCATTTTCCAGGGTGGTGGCTGTGGTCCCATGTTCTTTCAGCTGTGAAATGTGCACAGCCACAGACAACCAGAGATGCCATAGAAGTGGTTGCTCTGTCATTTCTCCATGTTATAACACGAATAAGCATGGTTTGAAGAGGTGGGTGAAGGGATTTGCTGAGTCTCGCAGGAGAGCAGAGCATGCAGGGAAGAGGATAGTGTGGCTCTGGCCTTGTGCGTTATTTTCATCTCTTCGGACAAGTTTGTGTGAGGCAATGGGTGACGAGACACATGTCCGTTGCCAGCTTGCTGCCTCTAATCCAGATGAGGGAGAGCATGAGTCAGAGAGGTGCAGAATCTCCTGGAAAGTGAGTCCATTGAACTTTTCTCAACCTCAGTTCTAAATCTCACCTACTTCTTCTTGGGTCCACTGGGTCCTGGGTTTCCAAACAGGTGACCTCTGATGTAAGTCCTGGAAAGACTTTTACTTTTACTGTGCGTATAGTAGGGGCTTTATAACAGGACAGCAGAACTCCATCCGCTTGCCTTTCTGGATCCTTTGACTAGGACATTTTATTCCATTTTGTTACAGGTCTGCAGATCTTAGTAGGCCCCCAGACCTTAGTATAACTGATGCCATGACAGAAGTACCATTCAGGCCTTGAAACTCAGCATGTAGGCAAAATGAGAATAAAGACCTAAACCATCAAAGTCTATAGTTCTGGGAAAGTCCCCCAGTGTCCTGATTTCCCTTTTTGGTTTCTGTAGTTCCACTTCTGGATAACTTTTCTTGCTAACTGAGGTGTGTCAACTCAGGGTGTGGTTTCTGTGTTTAAAAGTCCAACCTGAGAAAGGCTTGGGACTGCACTTGGGTCCCAAACACCCACTATAGTCAGTGGCTTGGCTTGAACCTGGGTCTGAGTACTCTTGTCTGGTAGATACCCCATAACGTTTCTATTTTTGAGACAGAATTTTTCTATGTAGTCCTAACTGACTTGAAACTAACCATATAGACCAAGGCTGACCTTAAACTCACAGATATACCCACTTCTGCCTTGAGTGCTGGGATTAATCACACCCAGCTTTTAACAGAGATTTTTAAACTCTGTTTGTGTGTGGTGGTGCATACCTTCAATCCCGGCACTGGGAAGGTAGCTCTCTATTTGAGACCAGCCTGGTCTCCATACCAAGCTCCAGGCCATCCAAGGCTGCATAGCAAAACACTGACTTTTAAAAACAAAAATAAAACAAGACGGAAACTCTAGCCGGCACGCTCTCTGGCCGTGTGGACCAATGCCAGCCTGGCAGTTCCTTTACTGGCCTTGTCCTAGGGCTGTTGTAGGTGGTAATTAAAATTTACTATGGGTTTAACTTCTGGTAACGCTGCTGTTAATCCTCAGCAGCTGTAAAACCAAATCACCACACAGAGACTGGGTTTTTAGTTAATCTAGAACACAATGCTGGGCAATATTTACTCCCTCCTAAACCTCCAAGCCCTCAGTTTCCTAACAATTAGATTTCCCACATTATACTTGCTTTTTGTGAAATCTTAGGTCTGGTTCATGCTCCAAGTCCTCCAAGCTCTCTCCTCCCGCTCTGCTCTCCTCATGCTCCTCTCCTCGAGCTCATCCTCCTTCTCACCCCTTCCTGTTCTCTAGCTCCTCCCCTCTTTCCTGTCCTCTGGCTCCTCCCATTGCACAACATTGTATCTAGTTGCTTTATTTGTGTCCTGTTTACACAAGAATGAGTATCACAATGCAATATCCAGATTGAAACCAGAGAGTTGGGGGTGGGGAAATCAGCATTTGAATTAACAAGGGTAAGGCATATACATTTTAAAAGAACATTATACCAACATAGAGCTATTGACTGTACATGGTTGTTCTAGTGTTTGTCTTGGAAACGCCCGTTATCAGCCACGGCCCTGATTAAATACAAAAGATTCCCTGATTTTCTGGACAGTGTCTCTTTATTCTCAGCCTCTTGCCCATCCCAGGGTGGCGCACACTTCCCCATGGTACTGAGGATTTCTCCCATGCCCACAGTGAAGCTAAACAGACCGTCTCTGTTCCGCCGCTCCAGCGTCTCGCTGATACCCAGAGGAGGCACTCATAAACGTGTAAATGATGAGCCAACACATTCATTATTGAAATGGGCCAGCAACTATACACATCTTGAAAGGAGTACTTGAGAAGCTTCGGAGTTTATCTGGCAGAAATTGACACTTTCCTGATGTTTTATTATGAAAAAAAAATGTGTAGAAAAATTGAAAGGAATTTATTCTGCATCCATGCATCATTTAGATTTTGTTGCTATGTGCTAGGGAGATGGCTCATGGGGTTAAAGCACTTGTTCCAGTCCTGATGACCTGAGTTCAAGCCCTAGTGGAATTAGACAGCCGACTTCAGAAAGTTACCCTTTGACACACAGCATGGCATTCATATACCTGTACTCTCTTTTACCTACAAAATTATGGGTATGCATAATTATCACATTTTTATTGAGCATTAATATTTTAATGAAATGTCATATCTTCTATCTGTCACTCTCTTAGACATATTTATAAAAAAAATAAATTATGTGTGTCTTTGTATGGGGGGGTATGTGCACGTGGGTGCAGTGCCTGGAGAGGCCAGAAGAGGGCATGAGATCTTCTGGAGCTGGAGTTACAAGTGGTTGTGAGACCCTGGATGTGGGGGCTGGGGGGTAAACTCAAGTCCTCTACAAGAATGGAAGAGCCTTCTCTTCAGCCTCTGCTAATCATGTTTTATTTTTTTTTTTTTTGGTAAATTTCAAAGAAAATGGCTGGAATTAATACACTTTTGTCAAAACATTCCAGCATGCTCCATTCTTTCAGCAGTTTAGTTAAAAATGCATATTCTTTACCTAAAAACCTCAAACTAGAACCATAAATGCTCAGTCCTCTCTCCCCCCTCCCTCCCACCCACCTTCCGTCCCTTCTTCCCTCCCTCCTTCCTTCTCTTTCTGTCTTGGTTTTCAAGACAGGATTTCTTTGTGTAGCACTGGCTGTCCTAGACTCACTTTGTAGACCAGGCTGGCCTCAAACTCACAATGATCTGCCTGCCTCTGTCTCCCAGAGTTCTGGGATTAAAGGTGTGCACCACCATGCCTGGCTGCTCAGTCTTCTTAGTAGTGGTAAATTCTTACATTCTTGAAGCATATTTTCAGTCTCTATAGTGTTTTTAAATGTATGTCTTTTTATTTAGTTACTTTTCTCACTGCTGTAAGAAAATCGTTGACAAAAAATAACTTGAGTCAGGAAGGGCTTATTGTGGCTCTAAGCTGATGGGCATAGTAGAGAAGATGGTGGTGAGAGCAGCTCGTTTGTGGCAGCAGGAGTGTGAGGCACCTGGTCGCAGTGTGTCCCCAATCAGGAAGCAGAGAGAGAAGAATGCTGCTAGTTGTGGTGGTTTGAATAGGTGTGATACCTGTAGACTCATGTAGTTGAATGCTTGTCCCGTAGGAAGTGGTACTGTTAGGAGTTGTGTCCTTGTTGGGGTAGGTGTGACCTTGTTGGAGGAAGTTGTCACTGTGGGGGCGGGCTTTGAGGTCATATATGCTCAAGCTACGCCCAGTGTGGCACATAGTCTCCTTCTATTGCCTGTGGATCAAGATGTAGAACTCTCGGCTCCTCCTCCAGCACCGTGTCTGCCTGCATGCCGCCATGCTTCCCGCCATGATGATAATGGACTAAACCTCTAAAACTGTAAGGCGGCCCTGACTGAATGTTTCCCTTTGTAAGAGCTGCTGTGGCTGTGGTGTCTCTTCACAGCAATGAAACCCTGATCAAGACACTAGTGCTCAGTTTGCTCTCTCTGATTTAATCAGCCCGGCATCCCGGGACTGGTCAGCAGATGGTTAAACATGTCTGGAGACACCCTCACCGGCATGCCCCGAAGTATACTTCCTACCTGATTCTTAAGCATGCCAAACTGACAAAATTGACCCACCGCAGTATTGCTGTGTGAGAGAAGTAGGCATTGATTACAGCATTTCTCCGTTAAGACTGTTGAAGGTTTAGGAGGGCGTGACTTCCCAAAGTCACTGTCAGCATGTGGTGTTGATGCCTGCCTTGCTCAGGAACTCACTGAGCACTTACGCTGTGCAAGCACTGGCCTGGCTTCTGGGACACTGTAGCAGAGAAGCCAGCAGATTCTAGCTTTGCGGGGGAGGGCATTCCCTACTCCCCACAATTACAAGAAAGCATGAGATGGAGGATGCAGATGGCACCTAGAACTTCTCGCTCTCTGGATGGACTCTGTCCCCCACTGTTTCCCTAAAGTTTCTGGAAGACGAGACCAGGATGAGCTGTTCTTTGGACTCAGGAGGAGCGGAAAAGAACCTAACACCTTCTTGTTCTCACTCCACCGGCTCCACCCCATCTTCACCCCCTTATTCACTTCCCAGACTTTTGCATATACTGTGTGATGAGAAATTTGATTGTTTGGGTTAGAAAGAGAGACTCTGGGAAATCCCTCCCTGACCTTCATCCCTAATGGCATGAGTGACAGTGAGAACAGGGCACGGGGTGGTGGCCCAGCCAGTCAGTGAAGGCCTTGGACATGGAGCTAAGCTCCTTGGACTTGGTTCTCTAAGAAGCCACAGGTTTTTGTAAAAGTCAGATTGATTTATTTATATATTTACTTTCCCTTTTTTTTTTCTTTTTCTTTTTAAAGGAAAGGTCTCAACCATGTAGCCTTGGCCAACCAGGATCTCACTATGTAGACCAGGCTGGCCTGTAACTCATAGTGACCCACCTGCCTCTGCTTCCTGAACACTAGAGAAAAAGGCCTATGCCACCACACATGGCCTTAAAGTCAGATTTACGATAGCATAATTTGCACACATAAAAGTCATTCCTTCTCAGGCATGCAATTTATGAGGTTAAAATTGTTATTTATCTATTTATTTTTTAATTATGAGCGTGGGTTTGTGCGTGCGAGTGAGATGCCCATAGAGGTCAAAAGAGGGAGCTTCACAGTTTGAATTTTTGTCATTCGAACTGTGTCTCACTCTGGTTCGAATTTGCAACACTCCATGACGGAATGTTGAACATTTTTTCACTTCTGCACTGAAATATTTTCAGAGCTTTTTATTCATTTTTAAAGAGGAGGCTGCTTTACATTCTTATATTACATTTGGAGGGTTCTTTGTCTTTTATTTAAATTTTTAAGTGTGTGTGTGTGTGTGTGTGTGTGTGTGTGTGTGTCTTTATGGGTGTGTGCACACGAGTGCAGATGCCTATGAGGCTGGAGGCTTCAGATCTCCCTGGAGCTGGAGTTAGGGGTAGTTGTGAGCCTTCCGGTGTGAGCACTGCAAACTGAGTGCAGAGCCTCTGCACTCAGCTGTGTAGCCGTTTTACCAGCCCCCACATTTTGAGAGTGCTTTAACTGTTACTAGCACAAGTCCTTTCTTAGACATCGTATGTACAAATACAAGTAAATACTTCCTCCCATGTGCTCAGAAGGGTTCTAACAGGAAGTAACTGGTGTTTCAGAGGTTACTCTATGGCATTTTATGAAGGTAGGTGGAGTGGGGAGGGACAAAGACAGAAGATTCTGTCTCAAAGTCTAGATGAGAGAGGAGGCCATAGCAGGGAGTGCAGAGACAGGACACTGGCAGCAGGGGGGACCCATTTACTCTGGTGATCCCTCTCCCCCATCTCCTATCCCTGCACCAGTATCTGTGGTGAATCCACTCAGCTCTAGGCCACAACTGAGGGTTAGGGGCAAAAGCATCTAACTACTGTAGTCTGTCTTCATGGAGAACTCGCCACAGAGGGGAAAGACAGGCAGTAACTGAGAACATGCCAGTTTGCTGGTTTGTTTTTTTTTATCCTACATGTCTGTTTTTCATGTGTATAAAATGTTTTCCTGTGTGTATGTGTGGATGCTCAGCACATATGTATGTATGTATGTATGTATGTATGTATGTATGTATGTATGTATGTAAGTATGTATGTATATAGAGGTCTGTTTATATTGGTGTCTTCCTCCATCAGTTCTGCTTTATTTACTGAGGCAGGGCATCTTGCTAAAGCTGGACCCCACCGATTCTAGATAGCCTTCTTGAGCTTATTCCCTGAAGCTCTTGTAAGGCATTCTGGCTGTGATGAAATGGGTACAAAATAGAGAGCCCTTCTTTAGAAAGGGCCCTTTGTTGTAAAAGGTGTGGAGGTCATGAATCTTGGACTCTTGACCAATATAGGATTCTCTGTGACGTATAGCTGGCGGGTACCCTCCCATCTCCCACAGGCACCCTCCAGGGATATGGAACTCACTGCCTTGCAAGAGATTGTGCTCATTTATATCTCTCTCTTTCTCTTTTTACAGGGAACGGATTACACCTTCTATGAGGGACAAGTGCCCTCCAACTGTGGATTACAATTCAGATCCTGTTCCTTAAAGTCACAAGGGAAGGACAGCCTGATGTAACCAGAAAGCCCAAGGCCTGAAGAGAAATCTTGCGATGAGAGGATGGGGAAGGAGGCAGGCGCCTTGCGGAATGCCTGGGAGAGAGGAAAGGCCAGAAGAGTCATCTGTACTGCAGCCCCGTGGCCAAACATCACAGTATCTGCTAGGACAGTGGGGGCCAGGAATCTTCTAAGGGACCCATTGTCCTGACCATTCCAGCCAGCTGGTGACATGAATTTGGGATCCAGACAGCAGATGGATGGAAGAGGGGAAAGTGGGTGACTCCCTGGAAACCGTTTTACTATAAAGCCAGAGTGTGGGTACCTAAGTCATTGTCCCAGAAGGAGGTGGGGAGAGGAACATTCTCAATGCCACAGTCTCGGCCCCTGTGTGAACACCCCATCTCCACGCTAGGATGCTTCTGGAAGCTCAACAGAGCCTCACGCTGGGCGGGGACTGCTGACTTCCAGGCAGTGTCCAGCTAATGGATCAGCCCATGAACCGCACAGTTAGCCTTGTGGGTACCCCAGTGTAGTTGGAGAAGGGTCTATGGGGTGAGTGACAGCACCTTGCGACGCTTCCCTCACTGTTTACATCAAGGAGAATTGAGTATGGTGGTGGCAGTGTCCCCAGAGAAGAAGATGCTGAGACCTGATGGACTCAGGCGCAGAACTCACACAATGAAACCTATTTCAGACACTCTCTTCAGAGCATGTTTTACCGTTGCTTCTCACTTGGGTCAAAGTGGCTGTGGTGGGAGAGATGAAACCATGTTTGCAGAGGTAACAAAATCCTCTCTGTAAAAACCGACCCACTGACTCTTCAAGTTGGACAGTCAACTCAGCAAAGTAACAGGAAAGAAAATCAGTCTATCCAATGAGCTTTCCATAGACTAGAAACAACCATCACAAACTGGAAATTTAAAATGCCATCTTTAATGGCTAGGGCGCTCCACCCTCTTGTGGCCAGCGCCACATCTTATCATCTGGCTTTTACGTGGGTCCTGGGCCTCACCTAAAATCAAAAAACAACTTTTTCTAAAAGTTAAAAAGATGGCCGCAATGACACTTAAAAGACTATTTACTTTATAGAACAAGGACATTTAAAAAATCTTTTTGTCAACAATGATATTACTGGCAGTCACTATCACCATAGACAAGGTGGGCAGATTTGGATTCCTTGTCTTTTGTACCTCTGTCGGTGAGAAACCTGAGTTCATTTAAATATTTTGCCCAGAGGTATTTAACAATGAGCTTGTGTATGTGTGCGCGAGCATGCACGTGTGTGTGTGTGTGTGTGTGTGTGTGTGTGTGTGTGTGTGTGTGTATGTAGGATTTCCACTTCTGATGGGATAAACTTGTCTGACTGCCAGGGCTGGCTTTACCTGCCTGTGGATGTGGAGGGCAGAGACACCACACCCGGCAGGAGCTGCCCTCAGGGATGGAAACTGGAATAGAAAGTTCCCCAGCTTCTCAGTGCTTGGCAGAACTGAAGCGTGCTTTACACTTTTGTTTTCCTGATGTATGCGGTTCTAGTTGCCCACAGAGCAAGCTGCCTGAGCTTCCTCACTCCTGGCCATCACCACTTGTGGTGTTTTCTTTACCTCCTAATAAACTGCTTGTACTCAAGTCCTTAGCTCAGGGTTGGGGTTGGCTTCTAGGGAAAGACATGCCCAAAACAGCACTGATACATTTTTTTTTCTGACATTTTTCTGGGTCATCCGGTCACACCTTGGTTTGAGCACCTCAGTTTGGAGACCACTCTTTACTCCCTCACAGCTGCTGCACTTGTCAGATTGGGAAAGGCTCGTTTGGGTATGAAGCAGGTGTGAGGCTTCTTGTGCCTTCTGTCTTCCTCCTGGACAGGGACTTGAGCGAACACTGAGGTTTGTACCCAGGATCCTTCTGAGGCCTCCAGCAGCTATGGGGAAGGATGGTGTGGAGGAGGCTGTGAGGCTGCACCCTGGCTCTGCCCACTGACCTCCAAGCAATTGCATGTATACGCTGGACATTCCAAGCATATGCTGGACATCTGCCCAAGTGATTTGTTTGGGTCAACTAATTGCTTCATAGCCAGTGACACAAGCATTTGGTAACCACCAATTCTAGTTCCAGCAATTTCATGAGTGCCAGACATTGAAGTCTCACAAACGTTGCACCAGGTTCTGGCATCTGATTGCCAAGCGATCCAGGCGATTCCCATCTCTCGGGTGTGGTATCCTCCAGGCATACCGCCCTAGTGCCTGGGCAGGTAGTTTTGCAAGAAGGCAAGCTGAAGCCAGGTGTGGCGACACATGCCTTTAATCACAGCTCGTGGGAGGTAGAGACAGGTGGACTTCTGTGAGCTCTAGGCAGGCCTGATCTATGGAGTGAGCTGTAGGCCAGCCAGAGAAACCCTTTGTCTTAGTTGGGGTTTATTGCTGTGACTACACTCCTGGACCACTGCAAATGCGACTCTTACAAAGAAAAACACGTAACTGGGCTGCCTTACAGTTCAGAGGTTTAGTCCATTATCACAGCAAGAAACACGGGTTTCATGCAGGCAGGCATGGCGCTGGAGGAGGAGCCGGGAGCCCCACGTTTTGATCTGCAGGCAGCAGGAAGAGAACGGAGCCACATTTGTTCCACCAAGGCCACACCTCCTAATGTGCTGCTTTTCATGGGCCAAACACTGTTGGCCATTCCTCTTCAAATGACCACAGCCTGTCTCGGAAAACCACACAAAGCAGCAAGCAGCACCCGCCATGGCCTCTGCATCAGTTCCTGGCTTCGGTGTGCCCTGGATGAACAGTTATGTGGAACTGTGAATGAAATAAGCCCTTTCCTCCCCAAGTTGCTTTGGCCATGGTGTTTCATCACAGCAACAGTAATCCTAATTAAGCCCCTTCATCCCCTTTTCTTTGCTACAATAATGAGGACTGAATAAGACAGCATGTGGTACACACTCATCCAAATGTAAGGTGAAGCTAGGGCTGAAACGCAAAAGCTATTTTAATGGTAGTTTGGATTTCTCCAATGGTAGTAGGATTTCTCCAAAGACCTGAGCCAAAGGCCTTTGGATCACTAGAGACTGTCAAGTATATTGAGGGCCCTAAATCCATCCTCTATTCTCTCTGCTCCCTCGTTTGTGACCATTTTCTCTACCACACCCACCCATTAACGATATGCTCACTACAGGCTCAACTAACCATGGACCAGAACCACTGAAACTGTGAGCCGAAATAAACCTTTCCTCTTTATCAGTTGATTGTCTCAGGTATTTTGCTATAGTGAAAGCAAGCTGACCAGCAGAAGGAACATTAAGGATTTAAAATGTAACTTGTAAAACTGGAGAAGGGACTTCCTAAAGAGTCCATTGAAGAGTTTCAGAATGAAATTCACCCATCACATGTTCTAGTAAAATGCCCACCATTTGTGTAAAACTTTAAGAGTTAAAACTTGATTCTTAAGTGCTTTGTGTTAAAAACAAACAAACAAACAAACAAACAAACAAACAAACTTGATTCTCCTGTCTCTGGGCATTTACGCCTCAGCCCCAGGAGCAGTTGGGCTGAGCCAAACGTCTGGAAAATACAGGTCCATAGTGGCTCCATCACAACAGAAGTTTATCACTTACTTCAGTGACAGTTTAGAGCTGGTGGGCAGTTCTCCCATGATTCAGAGACGCAGGCTCTGAGGCGTTCTTAACCCCTACCCCTCTGGCACCTGCATCCAGCTCAGCAGCTTCCCACAGCTGGGGGGAAGAGCCAAAGTGGATGCACTTCTGTTTACACTGACTGCAGAAAATCCACTCAACCATGACGACTCCTCTGGCTGCAAGGAAGTCTTCCGGGTAGGCATCGGAAGAAGGCATTCTGGTCTGTTGGAGAGCTAGTTTCCTCCAGCTTTTAGATGAAGTCCACACAGGAGCAATTAGCTTGTCAAGATCAACTGGTCACAACCACGTGACAAGCCAGGACATCAGCCAGACCTCCTGATGACCATGCCTGGTGCCCAAGGACAGTGCCCACCCGACCTGAGCTGCCATCCCTCTCACTGGGACTCCTGCCATCACTTCTTCATTGGAACAGAAATGCATTTGTGACACCCTTCCTGTGTTCTTTTAGCCTGTGGGTGCTTGTGTTCAGACAGGACATCCAGCTGAGTGGTGCCACATGCTGCTGAGTCCTGGTCTGACGCCACACTGTGAGCCTTTGAATGAAAAACCACAAAGACCAGCTTCCAGGCCATACTTTATTTTTACATAGTGGTGGCCCCAGAGCCACAGGGACATGTCTTCTGGAGGAGGCACAGTGCCTGAGGCTGCGAGAGCCTTATAAGAGGATTCATGCCTTCTCCTTGGTCCCCATGACCAAATTAAAAAACAAAAAAATCACACAGCACTCTGCCACACCCATCCTCCTGTTCCGTTTCGGTAGTAGCCAATTCAGCTGTCTAGTCAAAGACGGTGGCTACAACTCTGATTTTACAGAAAACCTTCATGCAGCCAAGAAACCAGAGCCATGGAGGGAAGAGGCTTGTGTTGACTTCCCACGTGCACTGTCCTACGGTGGCAGTGACTCCACCAAGCCACTGCGTGCTTGGATGACAGGACTGGCTATGAGACAAAGCTGGGACCCAGTTCACAATGCTTGGAAGATGGCCACTTTCCAGGCGAGATATTACCGGAGCCAAACACTAACCTGAGGTTAATGTCATCCAAAATCCCTTCCCTTCCCAGGTCCTGGGGAGTACCTGTGGAGGGCTGGATTTTGGTTATTTAGGGTGACACAGGTTGTTGGCATCACTGCCCTAGCCCTGGTGGCTTTGGGATGGAGGCCTGACTGGTGGGATGATGGCGCTTTAGACATCACACTAACTAACCTAGCTCCAACTGACCATTCATCTGCCGCAAGCAGAGTCATCAGTCTGCAAGAGCAAGGGTGCTCACGGACCACCAGGAGAGCACGTGCCAGGAATGCATACTGTTCAGACAGCAAGGTGAGGTTATTTGCTTCACAGGCCAATGGATGAGGTGATTCCTTGGCCTCCCAACAGCCACACCTGCACCAGCCTCCACAGGACCATAGCGGTACTTCGCAGTGTGGCAAGCCCTCAGCGGCCTCAGTGAGCATCCTTCAATTAAAACATGACCCTAGGGGTTCTGGCCTTTGCCAGACGGATGAAAAATGGCATGGGAGCTGGCTTGGTGGTGGAAGGAAGGACCATGGATGATGGACAGCCCCCAACCGTCACCTGGATCATTTATGTCCCCCCAACGTCTAACACGAGGCTTTCCTAACCTACTGTCTTAAGATAGAAAGGCTTCAGGAGCTCTATGTTCCAATGTGACAGCTGAGAAAACTGCAGCTTGGGGAAGGGGGAGGGTACGGAGGAGGGGAGATTGCGACCAGCTTGGCTCTCGAATTCTGGCTTCCCTTCCAGAACTCGGTTCCCCTGCAGATCTGGGTTTTCAGCCGGGCCAGGCAGTTCTGAAGGTGGGGCTGAAGAACCAACCACGCTTCATTAACAAGGCAGAAGGACCTCAGAGGCCCCTCCCTCGGGAACGGAAATGGAGCTAACTTTCTCTGAGCTTAGGATTTGTAAGGCACTGAAATTAACTAGAGCCAGGGGAGGGGGAACAAAATGGTGGGAATGAGTGACCCTGGGTGCTTTCCTTGCAACCCCAGGGAGGGTGCTCACAGTAGCACAGGACGGTTGTCCCATCCTCACGCAGTCTGGGAACCACCCCTATGTGACGCGGTCATGAGCGTGTGCCCCCATTGTGACTCAGTGGATTCTAAAGGAGGCCTGGATGGTGGGAGTCAAGAAAGAAAAGCCTGGGAAGGCCAGGCTTCCCATCTTGAGATGCCTTTTCCAGGAACAGTTCCGAGTGGGCTCAGTGACGGCTGGGGTAGCCCCTGGGCCTGAGCACACAGGAAGAAGGGGCAGGATGGCCCAAAGATGGCAGAGAGAACTTTGGACTGGACCTGGCTTTGGCACAGCACATCCTGGGCCAGCCTGCCCGGCCCGTGGACCCCGAGTCCCAGGGGAAGGAGGATCCTCTTTTGCCCCCATGAAGGGCTTCCTGTGGCTGGTGCAGGCAATGCAGGTGAACCTCCAAGGCATCCCCTCCATTGTGCCAGCCAAACCTGTGTCCAGGTGACCTGTGGGGAGCCTTTCTGGACTCAGCTGTCGAATCCAAAGCATGAGTCAGGTGTGAGGTTGAAAGGAAGTATGGTGCTGGCTACCACTTACGAAGCCCCTCCCTGATAGCGGGCCCTTCATGCGGGTGACGTCCCTCAGGTAGGTATTTTTTACCTCCTTCTGCAGGGGCACACAGGGGCCAAACAACTGGCCCGGAGTCAAGAGTCACACAGTTAACGAGTGGCGAACCTGGGACCGGGACTCAGGCCTGTCTGACTCCGAATCCCACGTGCTTCCACTTGCCTGAGCTGCCCTGGAGGCCATTGGGCTGCCTCGGGGATTCCTGGAGGGGTTTGTTTCTGAAATCTGGGAAAGCAGAGAAGCTGGAGCGAGGGAGAGCACGCCCATTTCCATGCATCTGGCCCCCCAGGTTCCCCGCTCAGTGCCTGGCAGCCTTGCAGATCTTGTCATACACCTCAGGGAAAGCGTCCTGGCAGCCAAGCTGCTTCCGCAGCTTGTGGTACAAGGAGCCATCGAACATCTCCCAGAATTCCTCTCGGTTCATATAGCAGTCAGCGTATAACATCTGGAACCTGCATGGGAGGGAAGGAGCAAGGCTGTAAGGATGGACTAGGTGGGCGAGAGGGTCCCTGTGTCCCCAAGCCCTGGGCCACTCACCCGTGCACGCTCCGCACAAACTTCTCCAGCTGCCTCATGCAGGACCTGGCCTCGAAGTGCTTCACACGCGGCTCTCCATATGCCCCAATGTCCACATAGAGCTCAGTCTCATCCCCCTTGGGATGCACCAGTCCAGGCTGGCTGGGCAGGATGAACGGGCACAGCCAGATGGGGTAGACCTGAGAGGCCAGGGAAGTGGGTCGGTCTGCCTTTCCCCAGCAGGGAGCAGACACAGGACTGGCCCACCCGCACCCCACAAAAGGGGACTTTGTGTCGTGCAGTAGGGGCTCCCAGCTTCAGCTTCCCCACCAGGAGTGGGGATACTCCCAGTCTACCGTACTCTAGAGCAGCTCCTGAGTGGGCCAAGACCTTCGTTTTGGAGCTGGGGAAACTGAGGCCCAGAGGGCAGATACGCAAAGGTACGTGTCTCTGCTCGAGGGAGAAGGCCTGGGTCCCGTGGGACAGTGCCTGCCCAGTCCCCCAGCTTACGTGGATGTCATTTTGGAAGGTACGCAGGGCCTGAGACAGGCACTTCATGGGCACCAGCATGTCCTGCACCACGTGGTGCTGTTCGTACAGCTTGCGGAGGGTCTCGCCCTGGGTCAGCTTCAGCAGGGAGATCTTGGGAGGCACCATCCAGCCAAAGAGGTAGCGGAAGATGGGGTTGTTGCCAAAAGGGATGATGTCCTAAAAGACGGAGATGGGGGATGGGAAGGAGGAGGCAGGGCCAGCTCCTCAGTCCAAAGGTACAAGGCTGGCCAGAGTGCAGGGGCCTAGGACTTTACCCCACGGACCTGGATTTGATCTGCAGCTCGCACACTTACCAACTAGGATAGCCTTGGGCTAGTTAGACAACTTTTCACAGCCGAGCTCCTTTATCTGTGAGAAGTGGCACGTGAGGCAAGTAGAGAGACTGTGGCCAGTGCCAGGAACACGGCAATAAGATGCTACCATTCTCAAGACTGAGGTTAAAGCGGCTGGCATAACATAAAACATTTGCTATGTGACTGCTGGCCAGTGAGAAGAGGCACACGCAGAGGGCAATTCTTTCGAAGGTCATCCAGCAAGGACAGCTCTCACAGGATGGGTGGAATCTAGCTCCGGAAGAGCCTATCCATTTGCACACAGCCAACCATCCATTCACTTGCTTCCCTTGGTCTCCCTGGAGACTCTGGTGGGCAGATGCTGTGTTTCCCCTCATGTCCTGGGTGCTGCCGCTTCCACCACACCCTTCGCCTCACCGTGTAGAGATGGCTCCCTAGCTCTCTCTCTCAATGTTCCTCTCAGCTCCAGGCCCTGCTAGCTTCTTAAGTCACCAATGTGCAAACAGCCCCCGGAGTCTTGACGCCAAGGGTAGGTGTCAGAGACAGCTTCCCAAGGCTCCCCCAGAATAGGAGCCCAAAGCAGCAACCTGTGCCAGTGGCCAGAAGGCCACGTATGTCTGCAGCTCTCCTCTGAGGGCACCCAACCACGGCCCACCTGCGAGAGCTGCAGAGCAGATTCTAGCCCGCAGCTCCCACTGCTGTGTGCTGTGCGTCAGAATTCAGCACTGCAGCAAGGGAAGCCACAGAGCTGGCCCACCGAGGCCACGTCTGCTCACCAATATGGCCTCTGTCTGGCTAGGATATAAGAGTAGTAGCTACAGAGGCTGAATACCCCACAACAGAGTGCTCCAGCCAATTCCCGCCCAGGGAGCCTCGCTCTGCTGCCCAGGCGTGGAGCATTTACGGACCATCAGTGAAGATACTTAGCACTGTGTCTTTGCCCATCAATATGTATATTTGATGTTAAGTTCCCGGACGAGGACAACTCTAGATTAAATGCGGAAGGTATCTTTAAGGGCGCCTCCTTCACTCTTGTACCACCTTGTACTCCGAAACTAGAGGCGAACGCTGCTCCTGGCTCGCTCGACAGCGTTGCGCTGTTACACTTCCAGATCTCTGCTGTTTCCCTGAGGTTAGCAGTGAGCCCGTTCCTAGGTCTCAGGGAGACTAGGCTTCCTTTCTCAGGCCCACTCCTCTGTATCAGCTGAAACTGTCAGCCTCAGAAAGCTGGTGTTTAAACACTCCCTGCCCTTCTTTCCTGCCTTTGCCACCCCCTTACACATCCACCGTTTGGCCCCTTAGTGACCTGGGGTCCCATGGCCCCGGCTTTACCTGTCCTGTCCTGCCAATATGCTGAGGTCACTCAGCTACAGCCGCTTCCTCCTCAGGCTCTTGCTTGACTGTTGCTTGCATCTGGCCTGCTGCAGAGCCCCAGGGATGACCAAGGATCCCAGTATCTCCTTTCTTACCCATGTTAACCCCGACCCACCCGGCCCACCCAGCCCACCCGCTCACTGGCTAACAACTGCTATGTAAATGGCAACCCCTAAGAGAAAGATGAGATAGGCCTGCCCTGGGTTCTCAGCCCTTGCTCTCTTAACCTAACAGAAAGACAAAGGTCAAAATAAAACGTTCATGTACTAAAAGTAAAATAGTCTTTGTATGTAGGTATGTATACGCATGGCCATATTGGTCACATGTAGAGGTTGGAGGACAGCTCTAGGTGCTGTCCTTGCCTTCTACCTTGTGTGCTGCTGTGTGTGCCAGGCTAGCTGGCTGGAAAGCTTTCAGAGACTGTTCTGCCTCACCTCTCAGTAGGTCTGAAGTAACAGATGTGTGCCTTCATGCCTAGCTCTAAGTGGGTTCTGGGGATTCAAACTCAGGCCCTCATGCCTGAACAGCAAATGTTTTAGCCACAGAACCATCTCTTTAGAGCAAAGTATTTGTCAAGATAGTGGTCCCCCCCACCAACCCATCTGCGTTAGAGATTGAACCCAGGGCCTCATGTATACTTGGCAAGCACCCTAATGCTAAGCCAGCCTCAGCCCTGCATTCTTTTTTTTCTTTGGAGGGGGGCATAGGGGGGTGGGAGGGTGAGACAGGGTTTCTCTGTGTAACAAGCCCTGGTTGTCTTGTAGACCAGGATGGCCTTGAACTCATGGAGGTACACTCACCTGTGCATGCCGAGCACAGGGATTAAAGGCATGTGGCATCGCCACCCTGATGGTGGGTTCTTAACGGAACAAACAACACACATGTTCGGACAGCCAGAGCTATGCAGAAAAACCCTGTCTCAGGAAAAAAAAAAAAAAAAAAAAAAAAGGAACACAAACAGGTAAAGTCGAGTGCTTACATTTGTATTTAATAGATGAGTGGTGGAACTCATGCTAATGACTTACTCTGATGCACTGTGCAGTCGTTTGTGACAGGGCAGAGGGAAGCCTCTTAGTTTAGTGCTTCCAGCGGCACTCCGGACCTGTTTTGTGCATGGGCCCCACAGGTTAGCCAGCCGGCCCCAAGCTTGGTGTTGCTCAGTGGCCCAAGTGAGAGGGGGCGGGAGGGGTCTGGGCCAGCCAGGCTAGGCCGAGGTGAAGGGCGGGCTGACTTACCGCCCAGAATACAGGTTCACCCGGTTCTTTCAAAGGCCTTTCTCTACAGGGAGGAAGGTGCAGTGAAGGCGGAGAATGGAATGGAAGGCGTCTTGGTGGGAAAGCCTTCATTTGCAGAGTGTGTGCTCCTTATCAGAAAGGTCGGCTTCGTAACTTTTGTAACTCCACCTAGCTGGGTGCTCCACCCACTTCCCTAGGGACACACACAACTGGGTCCCTCCTCAGGAAACCACCCTTGGAAGAAGGGATTTGCCTCATGCAGGCCAGGAGGAGGGGAGGCAGGCCTGGTCTAGGGGCAGAGGTGTGGGTAAGGTCCACTGATCTCAAAGAGCACGTTAATCTGAAGGTCAGCCCCAGCTAGAGCTCCTGTGGGCCAGCTCAAACCTTTGGCCTTTGCTGCTGCCCTGTCCTGTTTCCCTATCGATGCATTTCCTCGTCCTAAGAGTAAACTCCAGGTAAGCAAACACAGGCCTGTTCTTCCACTTCCTTCCTGTAAGCGAAGGTGGTCCAGGACAGTGTCCACAACACAGCACAAACGTACCAGGAGCTTCGTTCTGGTCACTGGCTGAGGCAGGTTAAAATCTACCTCCGCTGGAGTGGGTTCAACTAAATGACACATGGTGCTGACATCTGGGAAAGTGACCGGAAGCCACAACAGGACCGACACACTGCGTCATCTGCCTGGGTATCTCTTGGACCATCTGTTGTGGGGGCAGCCAGCTGTTTTGCTGTTTGGCAGCTCAAGGGGGCCAGGTAGCCATGAGCAAGGGCTTCCCCCACCCATCACTCCCCACCCCCTCATACTCACGGACCCCTTACTGGAGCCTGGACCACTGCAATCCCCTCACCCCGCTTCCACGGTACTTCTCAGTGCACCTGACCACTGCGTCCTCTCATGCCACGCTCATGGTTCTCATAACTGAGGCTTGGACCACTGACCCCCCTCACCCTCCCAGCTTCTCTCCTGGGTCTGATCCAGTGCTGACTCATTCGTAGACCCCTGTCCCCCGCAGCTCCACCTCACTGAATGTGGTGCCACTGACACCTTCACTTGCTCTTGGATCTGGTGAGTTCAATGCCCACAAATATGATCTACCTACACTTTGGTACCGCAGCTCCCCAGCCCGGTTTCCCTTTATTGTCCAGCAGTCTTATCTTTCACTGATCTCAGCTACTGCTTTCATGTCATAGCTCAGAACAGTCTGCAACACGGTCACCATGGCAATCCGATCTCAGAGCCAAACCGGTCCCAGCGCATCTTTTCCCAGAGCCACCCGTACCACACTCACTTGTTCTGCATCACTGAGGAGATCTGCTGCAGCAGACCTGGTTGCTGCAGTATAAAAGCTTAAAACATCAGCTAGCCAGTCCTTGGAGAATTCTTCCTGGGCCCCGGGCTATCTCCTCCACAGTTCCTGTTCAACCTCCCCTACCCACAGGACACCCACTGTCACAGTGTGAAAACCCACAGCACACACTGGCCTAGCCAGGAGCTCATGGTCACTAGTCTCAGGAAGCTGAATGCCCTGGTCATTCCCAGACAATGAACTTCCTATTCTGTAAGCGACGATTCACATGTCCCCCCGCCCCTACCCCCTTCAAGCTGTCACCATGCCCTGGCTCAAATTCCTAGGGAACTCCCTCAACTTCCCACCTCCCAACTGTCCCCAACTTCAAGCACCTGTTCCCTCCTACATATGCTGTCGCCAAGAGGCCACCTTCTGGGCTCAGCCAAGGCACCAACCCCCTCTACCAACAACCCCCACACCCGCACGGTCATTCTCCCCACAGCCCAGAGTACATGGCCATGATGTCACCTCTCCTGAAAACAATCACAGAAACAAGATTCTTTCTCTTAGTCCCATCCCTGCCCCCCTCCAGATTCTGTCCCCTGAATCTATTTGTCCCTTTAGAAGAAGCCTCTGAGATTGGTTTTCACTCTCCCATTCTTTCAAAACTCAGCCTTCCAGGTTTCCACCTGCTATTCAAAGATGATTCTATTCCTTCATCTCACTTAGCACCCAACACTTCCTGAAGGCCTCTGCTGGGCTCTGGCTAAAGGCACCTTCTCTTCTGCTGGTTCCTCCTCTCTGGGGCTATGGGACACCCAGGGCTGGCATCTTTATGCACCTATCATAGGTTTAAATATTTCCCAAAAAGAAGAAAAGTCCAGGTGTGATGAACACGCCTATCAACTCAGCATCATAAAGATCAGCATGGGCTACATGAGACCTTATCTTAAAAACAAAACAACCAAATCCCAACAAAATCTCCACAAACTCAAAACACTTCTCTGCCACCAATGCCCATATTTATACACATGGTCTCAACCTCTGCTGAGACCCTCTGATCCTCACACACATAGCTGACTGGCTTCTTAGGGCCCTACCTTCATTTCCAAAGGAGTCCTACCAACAGGCAGAACTTCCGGTGTCCTTCACCATGCCCTCCCTGCTTCCTGTGGTAGTTACGGGGCCGCCTGCACCCAGTTCTTGGGTCTCCAACCTTGCACTCATGCCAATCTGTCTGGAAACCCTGTAGGTAGGCTTAACTGTCACGGTCCCTCTGTTGCCTCCCAGACAACAGAGATCTTTCATTTCCTCTTCCGTAACCACTTAGCCCTCACACCCCACTCTCCGCCCAGCTTCCAAAGATATTTTTTTAAAAAATAAAAAGTAGGACACATCGTCTTCCTGCTCAAAGTCCACACTGACTTCACTTAGAATAAAGAATTAAGTTCTCACTTGACCTACAGGAGTCATGTGATCCAGCCTCTGGCTGCTGTGTGACCTCGTTCTGCACCTTGGCTCTAGCTCAGCCACCTCGCTGTGCTTCAGGCATATGCAGCCTGCAGGGACAACTGGACAGTGAGGTGCAAGGGCTGCAGCTGACTTCTGCAGCAGGAGGTGAAAGAGCTACAGCCTTGAAGCACAGATCGGGGGATGGAGAGCAAGGATCTTCGTCATATTGCATTTGTTAATCAATTCTTAAATATGACACTGAACAAAATGGGTGAGCTGGAATTCATTTACGAGAAAAACATGTACATCGACAGACATTGCCAGAGCTGTGAAAAGTAATGTGCGGGCTGGGAGAAACACTGGAAATCACATTATCTCCCAATGGTTTAGTATCCAGAGTATGTGAAGAATCCACACAACTCAACAACACAACACAAACTGCCAGGGAAAAATGGACAAAGGGGCTAGTGAACTGACTAAGTGGATAAAGGCGCTTGCTGCCCAACCAGACCTTAATCCCTGGACCCACACGGCGGGAGGAGAGAACTGATTCTTTTAAGCTGTTCTCTGACCTCCACGTGTACATCATGGCGTGTGCGTGTTCCACACACACACGAAGAGCAACAATGGATGGACTGATAATAAACAAACGAAAAAGACCCCACAGATGGCCCGCAAGCGCTAGACACAATGCTCAGTATCTGCCTACCCCAAAGCAAGGCCACAATCTCAGTGTCAAGGGAGAAAGCCAAGCTTGCATTGCGGGTGGCTGTCCCCAGCCCCAAACACAGTGACTGCTCTGCTGGACCCGAGGACAAGACCATTCCCTTCCCCAAAGGGACAGGGAACCGTGGCCACAGTGTGAATGGCTGTCTGCCCCAGGGGACCCAGGGCTTCGAGGGAGCCAGGCCTCACCTGGAGCTCCCAGAAGATGCTTCGAGTGTGGCGGTGGTAGTAGTGCCTCAGGGGAATGTACTCCAGGCCCTCGCGGTCTGTCTTCAGGTAGTTCTCCACGTGCTTGAAGAACCACGGCTTGTAGTAATTGCCAATGCTATTCAGCTGAAATGACAAGCGGCATTGTGATCAGGCCACCAGGGAACCACCAGGGAAGCCACCAGGGAGCAACAGTGATCCAGCCGCCGTTTAATACTCTTGGCCTTTTCAAAGCTCTGACATGTCAACTGTGCCCTTGGAGTCTTCAGAGCCAGGCGGGTCGGGCGCAGCAGGCACTCTCCGGCAGACAACCAGTGACCCATAGTGCTGTGCGCAGGGGCCATGCAGCCGGCTCCAGCAGTCCCGGGAAGTTCAGTGGCCCATCTCAGCCTGATTAGAACAGTCAGTGTTCACGGTGTCAGGGGTAAGTCAGGGCGGTGCACGGGCCAGCTCCCTGCTGCCCTTCCTGAGCCGGTGTGTGCCCCCTCACTGCAATCCAGTGCTGCAGCTCAGCCAACCTCGGCACTTTCCTGCTGCTCCCCCAACTGGCACTGGTCCTCTGAGTTCAGCACTTTCCCTAACATCTCCCTCTCCTCGAGAGAAGATCATAGGTGGTTAATGTCCTGAGCCTGGGCTGTGTCCTCCAATGTCTAAATGACACACTACCTTGCTGACTTACAGCCTTCAGAGGATCAGGCCTAGATCTGCTTGTTGCCAAGATGACGAAGCTGCTCAGACCTCAGGCCCCTCTCCTCTGTACTGAATTCTGGGCACGTTCTTGGGAAGAGAGCGGGTTCTAGAGCTGGGAGGCTGGGCCAAATACTGCCCAGCCACACTCTAGCTTTGTGAACTGGTGCAGGCCACTCTATATCCCTGTTTCCTGCACATGAGAGTTAACAATAAAACTATATAGTCCCCCCCCCAAAAAAAATACTATATATACAAATTTCAGGGCTTTGCACTCTCTCAAAGTAAAAAAACAAATGAAAACCCCCAAACCAAGAGCACACTATGCTATACGTGTGTGCGTGCCAGTCTGTTCTTCCCAGGAGGCTGATCCTTTGGCCTGCCTGTCTCACTTTCTACCTGGCAAGATGGAGACACTGCTGACTGGAATGGCTGTGTAGGTCAAAACACGTAATGCAGGACACACCTAGCATGGGCCTGGCCTACAGCGGGCCACAGCATGTTTCCCTTGCCCTCCCCATGGCTTTCAGCCTTTCCCTCTGCAGCCTGCACCTGCGACTCCTCTGGGTACCACCATCTGTGGAGCCTCCCCTGCTGGCAGGCACTCTTCGGGGAGGAAAGTGGGAGCCACAATGAGCGAGACAGTTTTGCACAAGAGTCTGTTTGCCCAAGCTAGCTTCCCTGAGGACGGTGAGGCCTCTGCTTGGTAACAGAAGGGGACCGAAACCCGGCAGCGAGCGGAGCAATCTGATCTAAGGCAGCTGAGGCATCAGCTTGCCTGGCAATGGCATCACTGTGTAATTAAGCCGAAACTTGGGGTTGCTGGGTCTGAGGTCTTCAGGGAGCACTGTACCAGAGAAGCCCAGAAATGATAAATGAGGCAGCTAACCATCACTCAGGACACACTGCAGCTGGGAAGGACGTGCAGCTTTAACATAAGCACAGAAAGCCACCGCCCGCTGGACTGTGAAGTGGGTTACATGCTCATAGGGAGCCTCACCTTGCATGGTGCCATCAGAGAGGGTCCATCACATCACAGTGCTTAGCTGTCTTCTAAACTGGGATGTTCGGCCTATCTAACAGCATCTGCTCCTCTCCTGTCCCACCTCCACTCCCACTGGATGTCTTGGTCTTGTTTGCTAGGACAAATGGCAGGACTCTCTGGCCTCTGGTCTTTTCTGCCACTTGGCTTGGAGATGCTCCTGGAAGGGGCTTGGGACCTTTGTTTCCTCCCCAGGAAATACAGGAGCTGGCCAGGTGTCCAAACACTTCAAAAGCTGAACAAATCCTTTCAGCAACTGTCACTTTGGTGGCATCTAATCTCAGACAACAGTAAGGTTATTTTGGTATGGTGGGCGGCTTCTTTTGACCCCTCCCCTAAGCTTACGCTGTAGAGAGCCTCTAAAGAAATGCCCCAGAGAAGCTGAACAGCTCTGGACCAGATGCCCCTGATAGGTGATTAGGGGTGACAGGCTCACAGTTGGTTAGGCCTAGAGCCAGAACACTTCAGCTGCTCTTCCCACTGATGCTCCTGGGTGACCTCTTCAGACATGGGTCCTGCCAGGAATCAATGTTGTGGACACTGCTAACTTCTAGAGGCTGGGACTCGGACAACTTCATGAACCAGAAGCCAGAGACCAGAATGTAAACCTGCTCTGCTGGCTGGCCATCTCCAGGAGTCTCCGTCTCTTACTGGGCCCCATTTCCAAGCACGGAGAGGGGACTGAGCCACATGATTTGAGTCCTTCCCGATAATATTTTACTGAAGCCAGGGCCTCATACATATTAGGTAAGCACTCTACCACAGGGCTGACACTCTAGCCCCCCTTTCCAAATACACAAGATCTATCTGTCTGTCTGTCTGTCTGTCTGTCTATCTATCCACCCCCACACCCACCCACCCACCCATCCACCCTGTGTAACAGAGGACAGCTTACGGAGTTAGTTCTTTCCTCTGCCATGTAGGCCCCAGGGACTAAACCCAGGTAGTCAGCCTTGGTGGGAGGTACCCACATTTATTGGGGCCATCTTGAGACCCCAGTTTTAAAACATTTTAAGCATATAAGTATAGCTCAAGAGGCTTAGGAGAGGCTTACACTTTAATGTACTAAATCCTATCTTAAGATATTCTTCCAGTTCTCACGATTTCACAAATAAAATAAAAACAAAACCAACAAAACAAACTGGAAACAACTTTGGATTTCCAGCTGTGGACAGACAGGGCATTTGCTCAAGGCACTGAGACAGTAAGCCAGCTAAGGTGACACAGCACACGGCAATGCATACCCACTCAACAAGACATATTTGAGGATGGGCTCACAGGTACGGGAAGTCAGACTAGAAAATTTGGTAAAGATATGCCCAACCTTGCAAGTAACTAGAGAGCTAGAAAATAAAGAACTATTTTTAACCTTATCAGATTGGCAAAATCAAAGTGTGATACTCTCACTACAGCTGGCAAGAGACATAGGGGGAAAGGCCTTCAGCCACCTGTTGCTGGATGTGGGCAGAAACCCGACCGCTCCACTGAGGGCTGTGTGGTGTCCATATTTAGGGTACACCCACCTTGGCTCAGGATTCCATTTCATTCATAAAAACATTGGTATGAAAGGACGAGAAGAGAGTCTTGAATCTTCAGTGCAAAGTACGTGTTAATCAGTAAGTGATGGGTCATGCCAAGTACTGACATGCAACCGAGTAGCAGGCAGTAGGATAAAATCAGGGAGTGAGCAACCACACATACTGAGAAATGCAGGGCAGACTGTGAACGTGGGTACTCCGATGGGTGTGTGTGTGTGTGAAGAAATGCACCTTAACTTCCTTACATAGTCAATGTTGCTATTCAAGTTTGTAATTTAAAAACTTGAGAAAGGTTTTATGTGTGCATAAGGGCGAAATAAATGAGGAACGAAATAAATGAGGCTTTGGGCCACATGTGTGTGGGGGTCTTTTATTTGTTTATACTTCCATGGCTCTTACCATGCGCACACATCCTTTCTGAATGGAAGGGGAAAAAACCACTTTAAAAACTTACTCGGTCACCAGGTATGGTGGCACACGCCTTTATTCCTAGCACTTGGGAGGCAGAGGCAGATGGATATCTGAGTTGGAGACTAGCTTAGCTTACATAGGGAGATCTAGACCAGCCAGAGCTCCATAGTGAGACCCTGTCTTAAAAACAAAAACAAAACAAAACAACCCAGGGGAAAAAAAAGATTACATAGTTGGCTCACACCTACAATTCCAGAACTCACACTCAAAGAGACTGAAGCAAGATAATAGCTCTAAGTTAGAGGTCAGTCTGGGTTACACATTGAGTTCCAGAACAACCTGAGCTGGTATGTAACCCTGTCTGAAAATAAATCAATAAAGATGAAAACATTACTCACTTGTTATGTATAATTAAAATGTGTTAATAAAACATTAAACATTGCATGGTGGCAGTTGAGGGTGTGCCCATTTGGTCTAGAGGAACTATCAGGGTAATTACTCAGTCTTGGCTCTGCTACCTCGTGGGCATTTAAATTAGCCCTTGGAGCATCAGTTTCCTCTTCTATGACATGGGTTGTCACTAGACATTAGGTTTTGTCCACTATGAGGGGACCGAGTGACTGGCGGGTGGCAGGAATGGAGAAGACGGGACTCGGTGGCCCCTCAATTCTCTGAAGGAGCCTGTTACCTGCCTTCCTGATGGACCGCCAGAAGAAGTCTAGAACAGGCCCAGCCCAGCTCACCTTTCTCCCTCTTGCCTACCTTGCTGGGTTCTACGTCATCCGTCATGACCCCTGTCATGATGACAGCCTCATCTAGGGAGTACAGCAACCCTTCCACGAAGTGGTTCTCTAGCCGCTGGGACTCCTGGGTGAATTTTTCACAGATGGCCTCCAGGCCCCGCACTGGCTCAAACCGAAGCTTGACATACTTCTTGGCAGGGATGATACGGATCTCGGCAGCCACCAGGAAGCCCAGCGTCCCACAGGACCAGGGCACGGCATAGAACAGGTCCGAGTTTTCAGACTGTGAGACAGAATTGGCACATGCTGAGAACTTGAACCTGTAGACATGGTCAGTAAGGGGGCATAGGGCCTGGACTGGATTCCTGCCTGTTGCTATAATCTGACCAGACTTCTCGAAGACCCCAAAGGGAGGATGAAAGGGCAAGGAGGAGCACCAGTACAGGCTAAACAAGCTGGATCCCTACCAGAGTCTGGGTGGCCAGGGGGCATGAAAATGTGAAAACAGCCCCTCCTGAGCTGGTACTAATGGTGGTAATACCCTCCCTGGTCTCCCTTACTCTACACTCAGGCCCCATCTGACAGGTAAGGAGCATGAGTCTCTATGAGGTGACTGCCTCAGTCAAGGCTTGCTCGAAAGTCAGCTGCAGCAGCTGTGCTCAGGTAGGAACCCAACTCTGAAGCGGTATCCATTGGCCATTCTAAGTTAGACTCTTTATGGCTGCAAGAGCTCTTTTCAAAAAACAAAAAACAAAAAACAAAAAAAAAAAATTAAGTAAAATAAAATAAAAAATAAATTCCAGTCTTGACTGGTTTACCAAAAGGCCCATGGTATACCAGCTCTAGCTAACATGCACTGCCTTAGTGGTGGGCAGGATTGGGAGCACTGGGACAGGGGACTGGACGAGGAGGTTCTGACAACTAATCCCTCCCCTGGGATTAGTACAAACTCCCAAAACTGTACCCCTGGCTCCATGCTGAGAACTCCAAACACACTACCTTCCTCCTCCTTGTCCTCCTTTCTCTCCTGATAACAAGGAGAAGGTGGGGCTCAGGTGAGTGCTAAAACAACGTGATGTACTTCCTGGCTGACTGGGGTCTTTTTGTCTCCTGAGCTAGTCTTCCTTCCTTGGGCTCTCTTCTGCACAGCCAAAGCTTTGGTGGCCGTGACGTGCTCACCGTGACCCTGGTTACCCAGGTTTAGGTCTTAGCTGTGGAGGATTTCCTATCTACGTGATTACCCTCTCTGGGCTTGAGTTTCCTAGGTGACTCTGGGTAATCGCAGTGGTCACCTCGTAGGTTGGTGAAGAACATGAACCCTGTAATATTCGTGAAGAATTCTTAACAGTGCCTTCATGAATTTAAGGGGCTGCACAGCCCAACAGATGTGTTTAGGAGGAAGTACCCTGAGGAAAGCTACCTCCCTGACTAGGCCATGGTCCCTAATGGCCCCTCTTCTGAACTTACCGGCGTGCAGCGCACAAAGCTGCCGTCTGCCAGGATCAGCTCATACGCCGTGCAGATGTGTTGGAACAGGCCATACTTGTGTGACGAAGACTCGATGCCTGTGCCCATGATCAGGCCCCCTGCAGAGACACGTGTGTTAGCGTGGTGAGCAGGGTGGGGCTGGTGACACAGGATATTACCCGTCAACCAGTTTGGGGACTAGGAGTGAGATGGTCTCCTTGAAAAGAGCGGTTATGAGTGGCAGGGAGCTATGAGCTATGGAAAGGTGCTGGCCTTGGACAAGAGCTTCGGTAGTCACAGACACTGCAGGGAGAGTGACCAGACTTACTCTGTGTGTGACCTTGGTAGAACTGGAGCAATGGACAATCATGAGAAAGCAGAAGGACCAGAGTATCTGAGCTGCTCAGAAACGGAGTATGGCCATTTCTGGCCCAAACGGAAAGGTAGCCAGCACGGAGTGGATCTGCTATACGGAAGGGGCCGATATTCCTCCACTGTGACCCTCGGATCACCCAGCCCTCCTGCCGCGAACCTGGGGTACCCACCCACGGTGAGGTCATCCAGCTCAGGCAGCACAGGCAGGGTCCAGCCAATGGAGTTCAGCAGGGCCGTCACCTGACCCATAGACACCAACGGCTCCACCCGTACGATCTGTAGACAGAAGAGGGCGGCTGGGTCTGAGGGAGAGTGCAAGCCCAGCAGGACCTGCACACTGATGGCCTGGCCGCAGCCTTCCTAAGCACTCAGGCAGGAGTCCTATTCAGCCTTTATGGACCTCTCCCGAACATGCACTGCCTCCAGTCACCGTGAATATGATCCCTGGTTCTGAGTCAGCTGGCGTTGAAGATCATCGTCTTGGGGAGCTCAGAACAGCTGGGTGTGGTTGCACACACGTGTAATTCCTGCACTTGGAAAGCTGAGGCAGAACTGCCACAAGTTGAGGCCAGTTGGGGCTATATAGCAAGATCTTGAGATTTTTTGTTTTTGTTTTTCGAGACAGGGTTTCGCTGTGTAGCCTTGGCTGTTCTGGACTCGCTTCGTAGACCAGGCTGGCCTCGAACTCACAAGAGATCTGCCTGCCTCTGCCTCCCTGAGGGCTGGGATTACAGACAGCAAGATCTTATTAAAAAATAAGACAAACCAAACAACAACAACAACAACAACAACAAAACCCCAAGCAAACAAACAAAACCAAAAATGTCCTAAACAAACGGAATCAAATATAACAAATGTTTAGTTATTTTTTTTCTAGGTTATAGGAGAAGTATTAATTTGGAAGTTATGGCAAAGATGAGAAGGAAAACGTCAGTCATCCATCCTAGCGCTCTGCTTACCAGTGACAATCACGAAGCAGAGCTGCCTTGCTCTCCATCATGCTGCTCTTTTCTGTGCTTTAATACAACATACACACACTAAAAACTTAGTACTAGAGGGGGCTGGAGAGACCGCCCAGCAGTTAGGAGGGCTGGACGCTCTCCCGAAAGACTAAGGCTTGATTCCCAGAACCCACACAGCAGCTTACAACCGCCTGTAACTCTAGTTCAAAAGGCCTGCAGTTCTTCTGGCCTCTACAGATGTGGCGTGCAAGTGATGGACAGACACGTGTCAGGCAAAACACCTCCACACGTGAAGAAGAAATCAGCAGCAGAGATTGGCGGGAGCCCTGCAGGGGATGCCGTAAGTACTCGGACAAAAGTGCAGACTTCTAGCACCCATGCAAATGCCTGGTAGATGTGACAAGCACATGACAGGCGGAGACAGGCTATCCTCAGAGGAAGTTGGTTCGCTGGACCTACCAATCTGCCAAGCTCTGGATTCAAGTGAGAAATCCTGCTTCAATATATATGGTGGAGAGCAATTAAAGAGGACATCCTACTTAACCTCTAGCCTCTATAAATGTATATACACATCAAGACATGTATGTACACACACACACACACACACACACACACACACACCGCAAAAAATTTAGCACAAGGGGCTGGTGAGATGGCTCAGCAGTTAAGAGCACTTGCTTCTCTTGCAGAGGACCTGAGTTCAGTTACCAGCATCCACATGGAGGCCCTGCCACCCTTTTCTGGCACTGCACACAAATGGTACACATACATACGCGTGGTCAAAATATTCAGTCACATAAAATAAAAACAAATAAGAGAAAATTAGCATTAAGCTATGAACATCAAAAAAAGTAATAAAAAAAAAAAAAAAGAAAAGAAAAGCCACACCAAAAACAAAAACCAAAACCTATGAACATCATCCTTTATCAAGCAGGCTTTTTGTAAAAATGATTTTTCACAGATACACTAGTACTTCATGCTGAGACAGAGCACGGAGGACCAGGGTTAACTGCTGTGACACATAAATAAAATAAAATGACAGAGTTCTTGCTAGAAACAATGCAAACAAAGGCAGTGGAGTAATTTCTTTAAAGTACTGAAAGAAAATGCCTGTCAACCTAAAAAAAAAACAAAACGCATATTTATTTATATTATGATGTATGCAAGAAACGTTAAGAGGTCCTTTAAACAAAAGAAAAACAATGGGCAGAAATATATCTCCAGAAGAGAATGAAAAGGCCTAACTCTATGGACAAATAGATGTTCTTATATTTAAATTTCTCTAATAGACAACTGGTCGTTAAAGTGATGATAATAATACAGTGTGGAGCTTAGAAAAATGTGTGCCACAGCGCAAAGGGTGGAGGAAAGAAATGGAAGTATAATGTCCTAAGATCTTCAGGCCATGTGTGAAGTGCGGTAACATCGGGAAGACAGCAGTGCGGAAAATGAGTCCTGGGAACTCTGAAGCAGGGCCACAGCTTCGCAGGCCAGAAAGAAAGAACACGCGGAGCAGACTCCCTGAGAACGCGGGGAGGGGAAAAGAAACAAAGACCAAAAGAGGCAACAAAAAGACAACAAACAGCAGGTGACAGGCTCAGACCTAGCCTCACCGGTCCTCTACTCTAAGGGCAGTAGCTGAAAGACAGAAGTTGTCAGGTTGAATTTAAAAAAAAAAAAAAAAAAAAAAAAAAAAATAAAGACCCAACCGGGTGAGGGAAACACACTGTGTTAGGTCAACAGTAAAAAGAAGACCATATCATGCTTCCACTAGTCAAGAGAAGTCAGTGGCTTTATCAGTATCAGGCTAAGTAGATTTCAGAGCAAAGAATATAATTAAGGACTTTTTTAAAAGGTAATTTCAGCCAGATGTAGTAGTCACATCATTTGAAAGGAGGCAGTAGGTGGAGGGTCGAGGCCAACCTGGGATGATACATCTTTTCATAATGGAAAAAAAAAAAAAAAGAGTTAATCAAAAGGACATTAAAAAGAAACCTTACATGTGTTAGTTTATGCCTAGTAACAGAGCTTTGAAAGACATGATGTGAAACCGATACGTGACAGGGCTGTAAAGATTTGAACAAGACTATGAGCAATGAAACTTAATTGACATTTGTAGAATGTGTCACTCCCAAACGGTTTACTCATGTGAGTGTAGACACTTACGCACAAACTATTAACCTGTTTTTTTGTTCCCTTAAAAAATTGAAAGCATTCTGGCAACAGCTAAAGCAAATCAGAAATCCAAGACAGAAAGATCTTGCTAAATATTTGGAAACTAAACATCCTTGTAATTAACCTAAGGTCAAAACACAGAGCAAAAGGGAAATCAAAAGTTTTTTTTTTTTTTTTGGGGGGGGGGGTGACAAAAATTAGTAGATAAAGACACTTGTCACCAAGCCTGACAACCTGAGTTTGATCTCCAAACCTGTAAGATAGAAGGACATAAAACCTATTCCCACAGCTGTCCTCTGACCTCCACATACCGTGCCCAGGCAGTGAAACTCTGGTTTGCGAAAGACAAGCCACAGGCCAAGAGAAAATACGGAATGAATTTGGGTTTTTAAAAACTTAGTGAGAGATATGAACAAGCCTCCCTAAAGACGACATACCAATGGCCAGTATATACATGGAAGGGCGGTCACAGCCTTCTGTCACTGCTACAACACACCATGACAACGGCTCAAGTAGAGACGGACTACAGCGGGGTAAGCAATATGCAGCAGCAGGCACACACGGCTCACGGGACTGTAAAATGCAGTTACTCCTTAGAAAAACAACCTGATTGTTCCCCGAAACATACAGAGACATCCGCCCGCCACGTCACTCGGCCATTCTCCTCCTAGGCATTTGCCCAAAAAAAGACTGTTAAAGATTTCTTATTTTAAACTCTCTCTGTGTGTGCAGGTGCCCTGGGAGGCCAGAGACTTTGTATCCCCCAGAGCTGGAGTTACAGGTGGTTGTGAACCCCCTAACGTGGGTGCCAGGAACCAAACTTGGGTCCTCTATAAGAAGAGTACACATGCTTACCCGAGGAGCCACCTCTCCAGCCTCTACTAAGCTATGTGTACATATGTGGTGGAGCTCAGGGTATGCAAAGGCTCCCCTGGAGCTGGAGTTGACATGGGTGATGGGAACTGAACTCAGGTCCTCAGAAAGAGCTGAGTCAGCTTTCCAGTCCCAAAGAAAGACCTTGCATGTTTATAGAAAGCCTGTTCAGAAACCTTCCTGACCACTTATTTCAACAGCTTTAAAGTGGAAATGGCGGGGGTGTCCATCAGCAAGTAAATGGCTGAACAGACTGGCCTACCCACGCAAAGGATACTATTTAGCAGCGGAACAGTCTGTGGGGGGGACACACACTTCAAAATGGATGCTCCTTAAAATACTCATTAGAGAACCCAGACACAAAAAGTCACTCACTTACAACAGCTTTTAAGGCTGTTGGGTATGTTCTGTATTTTGATAATGGTTTCGCTGGCACAATCCTGTCAAAACGCACATCAAAATTTATTACCCTATTGCACACTTTAGATGGACACATTTTACTGTACTCCAGGCAATGTCAACAAAGCTGGCTTTGAGAGGGCACAGTGATACAAACATTATGGCCACAGTCTCACGGTGCTGAAACGCCGCCAAGCAGACACACTTGTATTTAATGACTCGCCCGTTGCTGGGTATTGCACTGTTCTATTAGTAATAAAAGTGTAATCCAAATCTCTGTGTTGGTGATCTCAGATTACATGTAGGTCTAATTCCCTTTTTCTTAAGCTATGTTTTTTGAGAAGTAGAATGAAAACACGTTATCTTAGCTAAAAGGCCCAGAAGCACTGACAATATTGTTAAGCAGGCCAAAGAGTGTGTGCACTTCTGGGCTATTCAACGGACAAGCCTGTACCAAGTTCCCGTCTCCTGGCTACCTTCGTAGCCCCCTCCTCTTGCCTCCCCTCCTAGTGGCTGTGGGCCTAGGGAAGACAACAACGTTAGGCGGAGCCTCTCCTGGTGGCCTTGGTCCTGTCCACTCTGGGATGTCCTTGACTGAACTTGTTACCCTGTGAATCATTCGGGGACAGTGCCCACCTGCTCCCAGGTCCAGGGTACAGCATGTACTCACTTGGTTTTGTTTCTTCTTTTTCCTTTGGGGAGAGGGGATTGAACCCAGGGCCTTGCGCATGCTAGAAAAATTCTCTCCCGCTGAGCTATAACCTCAGCTCTCTCACCTGTTTCTTGGTGTCCACCTCCAGAATGTCCATCAGGTTGATCATGATGTTCTTGTGAGTCTTCTTGTACTTTCCAACCCTCAGCGAGACGGTGAGCCAGCCTGGACGCCCTGTGCACATGAAGGTCTTGCTGCCCTGTTCCTTCCATTCCCGTACCTGCAACCACAGGACGGGATTTGGCCAGCTCCATCTGGGATCCCAAGAGCAGCTCACAGCCCTCCTTTCAGGATGAGGGAGCTGGGAAAGATGCTTTCACCCAGGCACCGTGTGGGAGGATGGTGATGTCCCTAGGGCCTTACCCTGTGGAGTCTCCCTAGCTCACAAGGCCAACAGAACAGCCAACGTGTTGCTACTGCACAAGGAAGAATAAAAAAGCTCAGAAAACAAGCAGAGCCCTCCGAAAACATTGAGTGGACAGACCTCAGGAAAGGCTTCACCGAGGTAATGGAGTAACTATAAAAATGATTATCATCTCCATTCTGCACCCACCCACCTAGGCACCTACTGTACGTTGTCATGTTAGATTTCTCAATCCCAGGAGGTTGGGGTGACCTCCCTTTGGCAGATGAGGCAAGCCCAGGGCAAAGTAGCTTGTGTAAGATCATACAACCTATGACTGGCAAGACCCAAGTTCACAAACAACCAGAGGGCTGGAAAGACAGATGGGCTTGTCCACGGAAAACAACACATGTACTACTTTGACAGGGAGAGAAGGGGCAGGCAGCCAGTGGCTGAACTACCTTGGCAAAACCTCCATACCAGAGCAGAAAGGGTGCGGAGAGTGATGTGCCACTGAGGGATACAGGAGCTTGTCTTGTCCCAGGCTGGCACAGTGCATGGCGGTAGTTAGAGCATCCATTTCCTCTACCCTCCGCCCAGACTGACTGTACCCTGCTGGCTACCCTGGCAGTTTTAGGATTGGGACTGTGATCCCACAAGTCAAGCCATTGGGTCTGGCTCCCAGAGGGGTGCTCTCTCTTTCCTGAGGTGGTGGCAACACTGGCTGGATCGGAGCCAGAAACTGTTGGGGACTCCACAGGAAAACAAGAGCGCGTGAGGATGAAGTCAGCCAAGAAAGACACAGCAGGCAAGAGGGGGTCCTGGATTCAGTCACACCTCAGCCGGCTGCACCCCTGGATTTTTCAGGACATAAACTAGTATGGCCAGCTTCAACTAAGTTTTGCAAGAGTGCAGTCAAGGGTCAAGGGTCAGACCTCTGGATTAGAAGCTGCCCTGGAGCTGTCAGGCAGAGGGCTCAGGAAGGGATCAGGATGGGCTTTCCTCTTATTCAGTTTGGCAGAAGGGCACTACTTTGCATTGGCAGTGGGAAGACAAAAGGTGAATTCCAAGACCACCCGGCTCTGCCTGACCCTGCAGTTGAAGACTTCCTGTAAACAGAGCGTGAGGGAGTGGACTAGGGGTGCTGGATGTGGGGTCACACAGACAGAAACTATCAAGCCTGGATTTGGGGCAGATGAGCAAAGCCTGAGAAACAAAACAAACAACAACAAAAACCTGTTCTTTGCCAAATTCTCAAGAGAGGTCCAGAAAGTGGGTAATACTCTGGCAGCTATGGTAGGCGGGTAGGTACGAGGCAACAAGCCCAGAACGTGGGATGGGATGGAGAGATGGGGTTGAGTGAGTTGAGAGTTCAGGCTCATATCCCAAGCCAGTGTGAGTTATTGAGTAGTTGTGTTGTCCTGGGTACACGACTCACAAACAGGGACCGGGCATCAGGTAGATCACACACAAATGGCACGAGGTGTGACACGAAAGGCCCCATTGTCTCCTAGTCCCAGTTCATCCTCCCATTTAGTCAAGGTTAACAAGCGCTCACTAACATACTTTGGCCCCAAGCGGAGCTGCCAGGTAACAGTCCCAGGTAACAGTCCCTTCTTGGGGAGCTCACAGGGCACCCAGCGGGTAAAGGCCCAGATAGATCTCGGAAAGACCGTGCAGGTGGGGTGGGGGTGGGAGACATCAGAGCCTTGGGGCTCCGACTGTGAGCTACAAAACCCAGCAGTGCAAACTGCTTCTGAGCCCTGCACCCTCTGCGTCTCCTCTCACTGGGCAAGGTCTTTTGGTCTGGGGAGGTCAGTCTGCCTGCGCCTTTGGGCTCAGCCTGCAGCATGCAGACAGCATGAAGTAAACGGAACAAGAGGGTGGCAGCAGAAAGCGACACTCTGCTGCCCGATGCCAGTTAGAGAAGAATATAAGGAGGGGTTGAGGGAGCGCATGCCAGCCCTGGATGGGGGAAGAAGGCTTCAGTGTGAAGAAGTCTCAGCCTAGGTACCTGCTGGCCGGTGTGAACTCTCCCTCTACTTACTGGGAGACACAGACAACTACATCTGGGCAGAGTGACTGTGCGTTAGCCGAGTCTGAGACGCCACACGGGGTTGGGGACTGGTTCCAAAATCCTCTACTTTAAAAGCGTCCAAAACACCACGAACCGCACAACACAACTTTCATCTCTTTCCCTGGCATAATGCTTCTCTCCAAACTGAATTTCTATCCTTCTTCTCCTCGCTGCCTGTGCTCCTCAGCTTCCCGACCCTGGCTCAACCCATCTCTCCTCTCGAATCATTTCTCACAACCCCCCCTCCCCCCATTTCCCAGCACCACCTCCCAGAGGCCATTCCTCCTCTGGAATGCGGGGAGCCTGACGAGTTACCTGACTCCAGAGGGTTCAGGGTCCCTGGTTTTCCAGGCACTGCGCATGCCCCGCACCTAGCGGACGCTCCGTAAGTCTCGGGGCAGGGTTGTGTTGGTTGCCCCCCGCGCTCTCCGCCGATTCCGTTTCATCCCTGGACGGTCCCTTCCCCCACCCCACGCCGGGTCCTCCGCGATCCCGCTCCCACGGCCGCTCGTCGGGCCCCCGCACACGCTCCCCACCCCCGGCCTCCAGCGGACCGCTAGCCCGGCGGCCGGCCGCGCCCCGCGCCGCTCACCTGCTTCTGGATGTCCCGCACGCGCTGCTCGTGCAGGCGCGGCGCGCTGCTCAGCTTGAACACCACCCAGGCGCGCACGTAGTAATAGATGTCGAAGATGAGCGAGAGCGGCAGCAGGAAGAGGCACACGAACACCCAGCGCTGGTGGATGAGCACGAACTCCAACCCCTTCACCCGCACCCACAGCAGAAAGAGCAGCGCGCACACGGCCAGCGACACGGCGGGCTCCATGGTGTCGCGGCGCGCCGCGCTGGAGGCTACGGGCTCGCGCCGCCCGTCACCGTCGCCCGCACCGCGCACCGCCGGCTCAGCGCCCGCCGCCACCGCCCCGGGAGCCTGTAAGTCGGGCCCGCCGCCTCGCGATTGGCTTGGGTCGCCAAGGTTCGGTGGGCCGAGACCCAGGCGGCGGCCAATGGCGAGCCGCGCCGGGGATCGGACCAGGGAGCCGCTGCGCTCATTGGCTGCGGGAGCCTGGATGCTCCACCCTCTTCTGGCCGGCGCGCGAGGAGGGGCTGACCCGGGCTGGGGGCGTTGGTAGGGTCGGCCAGCGGCCGGCTTGGCGGGGCGGAGGGTTCCCGCCCTGGTGGCAGTGGTGACCACCCACGATCTCTCCCTTAGGTGATGCCTCCCGTGGACACACGTCGAGCAGCCGTGCGTTGGGTTACCTCCCGAGAGTGGGAGGCGCTCCAGGCAACCAGCCGGTAGCCCTGGCAGGAGAGTCCTCCGGCCTGGACCCGCGCAGGTCCTGTCACCAGGTCAGGAGGGGCATCTTTTCAGTTTTCAAGGTGGTTACCAGAAATGCATCGGATAACCCCACCCCCTTAGCAGTGCCGGGCCGTGGGTAGTTGGGACCCCCACATTTTATGCACGATGGGTTGTGAATTCCACCTGTCGAGCAATTTCAAAGCACAGAGGCGATGATGGCGTTCCTCCGCGCTGAGGCCAAAGTGGATGGAAGTCTGGAGACAGAAGGGAAGGGCTTCCAGGTGGCATGGCAGCCCTAGATGACAACTAAGAAGCAAGCACATGGCTCCGTCCTTGCAGAGCAACCAGAAGCCTGAGCTTTCCCTGAACAGGAGGAAGCTTTGGAGATAAATTTTCAGACTCGTGGTCGCATAGCAGGTCCTCCTCTGCCTTCTGGGTCTTTCCTGATTCCCTCCCTTTTCGCTCCTGTCCAGGCACACACTGGCACTCCATTCCGCCATCCTTCGGGGCGATGCCTTTGGTGAATCTGTCTCTAAAATGCCCTTTCCCATCCTATTACCGAGCTACAACAGCGCACAGCCTGGAGATCCTCACAGGGCCACCTCGAAAGCCACGCTTCTGTGCTCTGCTGAGAGCGTTATCTGTAGCTGACACAGTTGGAATGTCCTTTCAATGCCAGTTCATAATATTCTTTTTAATTGTCATCAAAATGATTACATTATTTTTGGTTAATATTAAATAATTACCTTCTTCCTTGGTGTGCGCGCGCGTGTGTGTGTGTGTGTGTGTGTGTTAGTATAAGTGCGCGTGCGTGCATGCGGGTGCCTGTGTGTGTGTGTGTGTGTGTGTGTGTGTAGATCAATGTTGAGTGTCATTCTCAATTCCTCTCACCCTCCCTTTTGACACAGGGACTCTTCCTGAGCCTGGAGCTTGCTCGACTGGCAGGCCCATAAGACCTAAGGGATCCACCTATTTTTGCCCCTTCCCAGAGCTGTTTCAGGTGTGCACCGGGCTTTAAAATTTTTTTCTTTTTCTTTTTAGTTTTTGTCTGTATATGTTTGTATGTGTATGTTTTCATGGGTTCATGTGTACATGTGCTGACATGGAGGTCAGAAGAGGGCACTGAGTCCCCCAGAGCTGGAGTTACAGACAGCTGAGAGAGCCACATGTGGGTCCCAGGAAACTGAACCCTTGGTTCTTGACTGCTGAGCTATCTTTCCTGGCCCCAACACCCGGCTTTTAAGGTGGATCTTGAGGACCTGAATCCCCATGCTCTCACAGCAAGTGCTTTACTGACTGGGTCATCTCCCAAGCCCCTGTTCCATGGTTTAAAGGTAGTTTCTAGAAAATTAAAAACGGCAGGTTTGTGTCATGTTATGTGCCCAGAAGCTGCGACCCAGGGATCCTGTCAGAGTGGGGCCTGTTCAGACAGCAGTTCACCCTGGAACCTGTCTGAAGCAGGTGTCCAAACCAACACTTCATTTTGGAAGTTAAGTGTTCCAAGAAAAGATCAGGTGTACTGTCATCTGGGCAGCAAGCTTCCCTTAAAAGTTAACTAGCAATGAGCGTTTTGTAGGAGAAACAGTGAGCATTACTAATCAGGATAGTCTTGTCCTTGGGCGGGGAGAAGAAGGAAGCCTGTAAAGTAGATTAAAAGCAGTGATTTTTAGGAAGCGACTGCCAAATAAAAGTAATGAGAAAAACAGAGCAGTTGCTTACCTGGCGAGCGGATTCTCCCGCTCTCCTTCCCTTCCTGCTTGCCTCCTCCTGATTCTTTCCTTGACCCTCTCTTCACAAAGTCTAACCCTCTGGGTTGCTGTTTTCTGAACAAGGAAAACAGTCACTCCAAGCTGTGCCAGGTAGTCTACGTGTCGAATGAATGTAAGGAAGACCACTTACTTTAACACGGTAGGCTTCTCGTACTTACCACAAAAGAGCACAGAATTGCCCTGTCACTCCAAAACCTCCCTCCTGCTGCCTCTTTGGAGTTGCATTCTCCTCACCATGAGCCCCTGGCATTACTTTCCTGGTCTCAGTCTCTCAGTCACACACACACACACACACACACACACACACACACACACACACACATATAATCCCGGAGGGTCATATAACCTTAAAGCCAAGTATTAACTTTTCCTAGAATCCAAGTGGCTGCTTTGACCAGGAATCTGCTCATGACTTCACATTAGCTATAGAGTTGATTAAACATGGAAATGGGTCAGTCAGAATGTGGGAATAGAGGCTCTGGGAAGCAACTTCACGGGTTAGCCAGAAATTAAGGACAATCCCTGGGATGGTTTGACCACATAACACTCTTCCTAAAATGAAATCCTCCATTTTTTTTTTTTTTTCTGCTAAATACGAGCCTAATTGACACAGGCTTTTCCCCACCCAAATAGTTTAATAAACACTAGAGTTCTGGCATTTCTTGTATGTAGGTGTACAGTACAGTTTCTCAGATCATTTGGACTTTACAATTAGCTCAAGGGGTTATTCTAAGGAAACGGAGGCATTCAGACGTAGAGGGGTCAAGAAACTTACTCTGGCAAACAGCGGAGTGTGGCTCTCTCCACCTGGATCTTTCCAGCCTTTGAATCTTCTGCCTTGATTAGGTGGGTCATCATTTCCTGTGGCTCCATTCCACAGATTAGAAGTGTGGGCATTTAAATAGTGTGGCTTGAACACTAGTTACACGGGAAGGAATGCTTGCTCAGTTGTACTTTGGACTGTCACAGCTCACCTAATCTAAACTTCCAGCAATGCCCTATGTTCCTTCTCTCTCTCTCTCTCTCTCTCTCTCTCTCTCTCTCTCTCGTTCTAGAGATCAGACAGGGCTTTGTGCATGGTAGGCATGAAGTCAATCATTGAGCTGCATTCCCATCACCTTAGCTCTCTTCCTCCCTGATCCCCACCTTCTCCCCCTCTTCTTCCTCCTCCTATATACAAGGCCAGTATTGATTGAACTGTGACATCAACCACTGGTGAGGATTTAACATTTTCTCTAATTTCCAAACACCTACTGGATTGCTAAAAACCCGAACCACCACCAAGAGAACTAGTCGTGGCATCATGGGACTCTCTCACAACTGTGTGGAGAATTTCACCATCGCCATCTGCTTCTGACCAGAGAAAGGTTGAAAGAAGGCCGAGGAGACAGCGCATCCAGGGAGACTGAGGAGGACGAAGGAAAGTGTTGGCGGTAACTGGGCATGGCTGCCTGGGTTTGTAACCCCAGCATCAGGGGTGGAGATAACAGATCCCCAGCGCTTGCTGGACAGACAGTCTAACTAGAAATAGAGGGGTCTGGTTCAGTAAGACACCCTGTCCCAAGTCAATAAGGTGGTGAGTAAGAGCAGAGACACTCCGTGTTCAGCTCTGGCCTATGTATGCAACTCACACACACAGAGGCATGTATGCACACGCATATGCACACACGGTGCTGGCAGACTCCTCTTCCCCGTGTAGCTAGCTAGAAGTAGCATCACTGCACAGGAAGGGATTTTCATACAAAGTATTTATAAATGTGCTTTAAAGGGACAACTAACACAGTGAGCATGCTTGGGGCTCTTCAAGACGTCCTCTTGAACGGTTTATCTTGGGGCTGCAGAGGGTGTCTTCACTCAGCAGGAACAAGGTGGCCTCATTGCAGAGGGAGGAAAGACACGGGTATGAGTGACTTGGGTGCAGGTGCCGGGATGGAGGCAGGCTCTCCAGAAACAAGTCCCCGTGGCCTGGACTTGAGAGGGTTTTGTTTTGTTTTGGAAGATTTAAAAGAAAAGGAAGGGCTGGGTGTGGTGACACACCCCTTTAATCCCAGCAATGAATGCTTATGCTCAATTGACGTTGTCTTTTCTATACTGTCCGGCTCTGGGACTGGTACCACCCACCACAGACAAGCTGAGCTGAGCTGGGCCCTAGGTGGTAGGACTCAGTAGGTCCAGAGACCAGTCACAGATCAATGGAGGAGACTCGAGAACAACTAACAAAGGGACCCTAGGGAGCACGACAAAACTTGTGGCAAACATAATCTTTACTGAAAATGCTGGGAAGAGAAAACACCAAGTCATAATTGCTTAAGATAGCATTCCACAAAAGTTTAGACAGTGACAGCTTTGTGTCTGACGCTAATGAGGAGCCGAGCAAAGGCACACTGTTGCCATGCACTATCTATTGGTTGGAGCTCGCTGAGGAGGCCAACTGATGGAAACAGGCAGCGGAGCCCCACAGGCAAACATTAGCCAAACAGCCTGGGGGTTGGGAGTGTCCATCAGGTCCCTCTCCTGAATGTTCCTGAAGAGGAGAGGAGGAGTTGTGAAAGCCAGAGGGGTCAAGGACACCAGGAGAGCACAGACAACTAAGCCTGGCTCATAGGAGCTTGCAGAAACTGAAGTGACAATCAAGGAGCCTTCATGGGTCCACCGTAGGTCCTCTGCATACGTGATATGGTTGTTGGCTTAATGTTTTGTGGGACTCCTAACAGTGGGAGTGGGGGCTTCTCTCACTCTTTTGCCTCCTCTTGGGACCCCTTTTCTCCTACCGGGTTACCTTGCTCAGCCTTGATGTGAAGATTTGTGCAGACACTTGCTCTTCATTCCCATGGGTTTGTGCACTGCACACGACGCCAGGGCCCACAAGGCAACTGGATCCCACTTTGGCTTTTGTTTTTGTTTTTCTGAGACAGGGTCTTACTCTATTGTCCAAGGTCTCAAATTTGCTACGTATCCTAGACTGGCTTTGAATATCCCATGTAGCGAAAAGCTGGCCTTGAACTCACGATCCTTTGTTCCTCACCTCTGGAGTGCTAGAATTACAGGTGTTTACTACCACAGCTAGCTTTCAGCTTGTATTTTTGTTTTTACCAAGGTCTCTTTAGGTAGTCTCGGTAACCTAGAACTCACTGTAGACTGGCCTCAAATTCAGATCTATCTACTTCTGCCTCCCAAGTGCTGGGATTAAAGGGTACTACCATGCCCGGCTTCCAGCTTGGTTCTTGAATCAGAATCATATCAGCAATAAGACTAGCATGCATATAGTAATGGATATCCGTCTTTTCTTAACTAGTGATTAGATTTCCAACAGTTCACTTTAGAAGACACTAGCAAATCTATAGTAATGGCTAAATCTCTTCATCTGGAAATTCCTGCTTTGAATCCTTACTCTTTAAGGTAGGCAGGCAATTCAGCTGCCACAGATACGCTATTCCTCATCCTAAATTCAGGACAATGCTGTCATTATCAATTCCTATCAGAAGAGGCAGGTCTCTGCACTCGCCAAAGCTGTGTTCCCATTCCTTGATAAAAATAAAATGGTACCCACATCACAGCCCATGGATTTAAATGGATATACACAATGACAGCATTGACTTAATGTGCTTGGTGACCTGCCATTCTGTAGGTTTCGGTGGAGAAAACGGCACAAGAAGACTTGACAGCTAATGGGGCAAGCATGAACTGCAGATACAGCAAAATAGTTACTTACAAAACAAGACAGCAGCCACCTGCTTTAATGAGGGATGGACTGTCCTCCTCCTGTAAGCAGCCTTGTAGAGAGCATGGCTGCAGGTGTGATAGCCATTTATAGTGGTAGATATACATAATGATACAGAGGCATTCATAAACCTCCGAATTTTTCAGAGTAAGCACTCGCTCCCCACAAAAAGAACAGGTAATACTTTTTAGAAAGACACTGGAGGGCAGCAGGCATGTCTCAGCGGCAGAGCACTGACCTAGCACACTCACAGGCCCGGGTTTAATTCCTAGTACTATAAAGAATTAAAGACACTTGAGGGTCTCAGAGAAACTGCTCACTGAAGATGCCCACACACGAAAAAGTGTTTCCTTGATTTCTGTGAAGTGTTGTTTGTTGTAAATTATGGACTTTTACCATGTGAAGACAATAAGTACTGTGCTGGGCATGGTGACTGAAGGCTTTATTCCTAACACAGAAGAGGCAGGGGAACCTTCGTGAGTTCAAAGCCAGCCTTGCCTATATAACAAGTTATATGCCAGCCAGGGCTACATAGTAAGACTTAAAACAAAACAAAACAGAAATCAAAACCAACCAACCAACCAAAACTACCATCTGTACTTGATGGTGGTGGCGCACACCTTTGATCTCAGCACTCAGGAGGCAGAGGCAGGTGGAACTCTGATTTCAAGGCCAGCCTGGTCTACAGAGCAAGTTCCAGGACAGCCATAGCTACACACACACACACACACACACACACACACACACACACACAACTGTCTTGGAAAAAACAAAACAAAAACTTTAGCAAACAAAAAACTTACCATCATCTTTTCATTAAAAAAAAAAAAAAAAAGACTATAATGTCAAGAACAAAGATTGGGGCAACTCATAATTTCTCCAGTTCCCTACAATTTCTGGAAGGGTTGTCAAGGGCTGACTGAATGGCCCTGCTCTCAGGAGCTGCTGTTCTCAGGCTGTGAACTCTGGACCAGCAGCACTGCCTGAAAACCAGACACTCTGGCTCCACCCCCAGCAGGATGAAGCCAAGATCCTGGGCACAGAGCCAAGTTTTTAAGCACTATAGGCATGCCTAAGCCTGACAGAGATTGCTGCGTTCTCTTTCTTCTTGTGGGTCTCACAGGCCTCTCCTGGAGAGTCTTCAGTGGCAGTACCTCACCGCCTCCCAAGGAAACCTGCTTTAGTGACTGGAATCTTCTGTCACTTCCTTCATGTGAGTTCTGCTGTCCTGCGCCACACAGGACGGGCCTTTTCTGTCTCCCCTATGTGACAGGACTGTGTGCATTCGAAGATGGTTAGTAGGGCTCTTCTCACGAGGTAAGCAGAGCCAGGACTAAGTGCTGCTTCTCCAACTTGGTCTTCAGTCCTCTCCTCAGCCTGCCCAGGATGCCCTCTTATTACTAATATTGTTATTGTTGCCACGAAGTACCACTTACTGACTCTGTGAAGAGATGTTCCATAGGCCCTTGAATTCTTTCCACCAGGCCTAGAGGATGGATCTGTGAGCTCTGAGTTACAGACACAAAATATGCTCACACCCAACATCCCTTTGTTTGTGAACGAGCCTGGATTCTACATTCGTTGCTCTGGCTCCTCTGGGCCTTTTGCTATTTCCATGATAGCAGACTATTATGAAATTTCTACTAAAAGATCACTAATGTAGGCAAGCCTGAGCCAGGAAGCAATTTGCAGGATTGAGTATATAGCATAATAGGGAAAACATGAACTCTGGGAGGAAATAAATACAGGTTAAGTCTTGTCAATGCTATTACTAACAATGTGAGTTATGACCTTGAATGGGTTACCAATCTCTCTAGGCCTCAGTTTCCTCTTCTGTACAATGGGAATTTTGTTTTGTTTTGTTTTTGAAACAGGATTTCTCTGTGCAGCCTTGGCTGTCCTGGACTTGCTTTGTGGACGGCTGGCCTTGAACTCACAGAGATCCACCTGCCTCTGCCTCTGCCTCTCCCTCCCCAAGTGCTGGGATTACAGGTGTGCGCCTGGCTTCAAAGGGGATTTTTTTTTTTAAAGATTTATTTATTATGTATACAATATGTGTTTGCATGAACACCTGCATGCAGAAAAGGGCACCAGATTTCATTTTAGATCCCTGGATAAGAGGAAACTCCAATAGAGGAACCGTCTCCATCAGAGTGACCTCTATGCAAGTCTGTGGGGGCATTTTCTTGATTGATGATTGATGTGGGAGGTCTCAGCTCACTGTAGGTAATGCCACCCTTGAACAGCTGGTCCTGGATGCTATAAGGAAGCAGGCTGAAAAAGCCAGGAGGAGCAAGCCAGTAAGCAGTGTTCCTCCATGGTTTCTGCTTCAGTTCCTGCCTCTAGTTTCCTGCCTCGAATTCTTTGCCCTGCCCTCCCTCGGTGACGGACTGTGATGTGGGGCTGTAAGTGGAAACAAACTCTTTCTTCCCGAAGATGCCTTTGGTTGTTGTCTTTATCACAGCAATAGAAGGAAACCTTAACTGAAACAAACGCTTAGCCAGGTGTCAGGCACAGAGCAAATACCCAACAAAGACCTGTTAGCATTCTCACCTGTGTCTGCTCAGCAGTTACGCAATCATTGTGGATGGGTAGGTACAGAGAAACTTGAATTACTGCAACTTAAACACTGTCCTTTCCCCTCGAGGGACACCTGGCTGTGTCTGCCTTTGGGACTCTTCAGCACACTGCTCACTGACTCCCTGGCTCTTTTGCAAGCCAGCCTCCATCTGTGGTCAGGCTAATCTTCCCAAAACCCATTGTTAAAGCAGTACCACCCCATCCTTCCTCCCACTTTATTCCCACTGCAGAGGTGTGCATGCAGGTGTCAGTCAGAACCAGTGCTGGCCTGTCTTCGTGTGTCATCTGTTTGTCTGTTTGGCCTGTCTTCGTGCAATAGCCCAGCTGTGCTCTCTTCACCCCCAAAGCCACTCCACCCTACCTCCTCTCATTCTCTAGCCCCAAGGGCTTTCTCTACCTCCCCCTTCCCCCATGAGTAAGAGAAATATTATCTTGCACAAGAGAGAGAGAAATCGGAGATAGAAAACCAGGTAAGGAGGACACTGCAGCAGCCTCGGGACAGAAGTGGGTAGGTGCAGAGCAAGGTGGGAGGAGCTGCTGTTGCAGACCTGGACCTGCCCCATTTGCGCGATAACCATTAACTGCTGAGTGCGTAGCGTCAGTCGCGGCCCGGATCTCAGCACAGTGCTGGCTGCGTCCCAGGCCCTTGGCTAAGGGTTTTATAAACACTAATTCATGTTGTGTTCATAGCAGCCTTATGAGAGGGATGCTGTCATTATCCCCATTGTATGGAAGAGGAAATGGAGGCTTAGAGAAAGTGGCAACATCATTAGTAATTGTTCAGATCTGTTTGTCTGAAGCTCGCGTTCCCTTCCATTACTTTTCCTGCCACTTCTAAGGAGACGCGGGCAACAGACCCTCTTCAGCTCTCTCTGTCTTTAATTCTTGGCTTATCTTGAAGTTATGAAAAGAGTGTACATCTACCACTAGAAAGATGTGGACTCAAATCCTGTGTCTCCCTCATATCAGCATATCATGTCGTTAGACTGAATGTCCTCATCAACAAGCTTGGTTAACACATTTCCTTGGCATGGTATCTGTGGAAACAAAACGAGGCCAAGGAATCCAAGGCCCTTGCCGGGGTGCCAGGGCTGGCAGGGTGGTTAAACTTTGGTCCACAGTAATGAAAGCCAACCTGGCCCTGGTCTTGTAGCCAGAACTATGCTGCCAACATTGGGTGCTGGTGGGACTGAAGATTACTGGCTATTAATAGTTTATTAAGACTTCTCCCACACTAACTTCTTAACTCTTCCATCTTCCTGAGTCTCACTGGATAAATTGCCTGTAAGGTGAAGAAAGTTGGACTCTACAGCTATAGCTGGTACAAACGTGTCCCATTTTGCTTTGTTTAGGCATTTTTTGTTTTCTTTTGTTTTATTGGGCTTTTGGTTTATGTTTTGTGTGTGTGTGTGTGTGTGCACGTGTTCCGTGTGTTTTGTTTATTTCTTTGTTTTTTAAAGAGAGCAAGGTCATGGAGTTTGGTGGGTAGGGAGGTGGGGAGAAAATTGGAGGAACTGGGGAGGGCAAAGCATGATCAAAATATATTATATGAAAAAAACTTTTCAATAAAAAAACAAGCAAGATGGTGGCAGTGCATGCCTTTAGTTCCAGTACTTGGGAAGCAGAGGCAGGCTGATTTCTTGAGTTCAAGGCCAGCCTGGTGTACAAAGTGAGTTCCAGGACAGCCAGGGCTACACAGAGAAACCCTGTTTCAAGCCCCACCCACTCTCAAAGCAAACAAATTTCTTTTCCTTCTTATTTTAGATTATAAAATGTTATTGGTGTGGGTGTTTTGTACTGTGTGTGTATAGTGCCTAGGAAGGCCAGAAGAGGAAGTTAGAGTCTCTGGAACTGGAGCTACAGCTGGTTGTGAGTCACTATATGGGTGGTAGGAACCTGGTCCTCTGCCAGAGGAACAAATGTTCTTAACTGCTGAGTCATCTCTCCAGGCCTTAAAAAAAAATCATTTATTGAGATAGAATTTTTATATCACAAAATCACCCGTACAAAGTGTATCTAATTTAATAACTTTATTGCAGTTACAGAGTTCTGTCACCTTCTCCATTCTAGTGCATGTCTATGCTCACAGTAGACTGACTTGTTTACCTTTGTCAGATAGGCTGAGCTAGTCATTATCTCTGCCAAAGCTGAGCCCTGGCCCTCCTCCGCTCAGTGATACTGCTGAGCTAGCTGTCCGGATGACAGGCTGGCGGAGTGCTGTGTGGACAGGCATCTTAATTAGACCATTGACATTCATTTGATAAATGGCTGGGCACACGTGAGGGCAACCCCTGGGGAGATTCTCTAAAGGAAACCCAAGCTCTCTGCTGTTTGTGTGTGGATCCTGCTGCAAGACGGGACTGTTACCCCTTCTCCATCAGGACCCTGTCTTCAGAAGAGCCTCTACTGCAACAAAGCCTGCCTCCTGCTCCACCCAGTCCCTGTCCCCTGCATTCTGTCTGTCTAGAAGGGCCCTGAGAGGACATTGCTCATGCCATTTGTCCCCACTTCCCCACCCTTTCCTTCCTTTGGCTCCAGGGCTCTCTCTCAATTGCCAGTGGTATATCACCCATGACCTTAGGGTGTCCACACCTAATGACTTTTGTAGCCTCTACCTGGTGGTGGAGCCTCTCTCTTCTCTGACTACCACCCTCTCTGGACTGTGTCCTGGAGCCCCCTTCACCATGTCTGACCCTTCTCTCTCTCACCTTGCTTTGCTCCCTCTCCCCATGTCTTACCTTTCTGCTGCAGGTCTTCTCCTTGCCTCCTTGGTCTCCGGATGCTTAATGCCCCACCCTGAGGGTAAGCCCACTGTGACAGAGCTATGTAGCCTCCCAGGTGCATAGTCTGACAAACAGATTTTCAGTGGAGCCACCTTAGCACTGACCTTTTCAGTTTTGTGGTTTGAGTGGGCCTCCACTTTTGGCCGCCTCCGCTGTTGGCCTTGCAATCTAGGAAGAGCAGGTCTCAACCAGAGCTTCCTCTGACCTTGAGTCTAGATGACATGATCTGAGGCAGAGTCCATTGGCTAAAGAATCCCAGCTCTTCTAAGAGGAGACCTTGATGGATGGTCACCTAGCCAGGCCTCTGCCCAATGGCCTTAAGAAAGCCAGCATTCTGTGATCCCAGAATGCTTTTCCCATATAAAAACATGAGGTTTTCATTTTGGTTTGGGTTAGAGTGTGTGTGTGTGTGTGTGTGTGTGTGTGTGTGTGTGTGTGTGTGTGTTTGAATTTGGCCTATCATTCCCAGTTGGGGAGATAGCAGAGGCCCAGAACAGAGCTCCCAGAAGGAGAGATTTGGAGGTCAGAAGACTGACAAGGAGCCAAGGATGGGAATGGAGTCTGTCAAGGGCAAAGCCAGTGCTAGCTCAGCCTCAGGGGCCAGATAGCCTCAGACAAGAGGGCTTCAGGAATAAGCACTGAAGTGGAAGGTGAGCCGCCATCAGGGTGTGCATGACAGACAGCAGAGGGGTCTGGCTGAAGCACAGAGCTGCCAGCTCCCCCGAAACTGTAGCATGTACTATACAAATCTTCCAGGGAAAGGGCTCAGTCATGTTACTGAGCAGTCACAGCTCCAGCCGTGTAACATTTCTCACATGCACCCTAGACTTTGTGCTGGGGATAGTCAAAGGAATGAGCGTGATAGTCACGCTGGGCTGGGAGCCACAAAGAGGAAGCTCTCATGCATGGACAGGTAGGCTAGGGCCGTCGGTAGCTCCAGGCATGGGAAATGTCATCTAGGCTTAGTTCTGGACTCCGACTTTTACCCAGACACTGGCAGATACAAACGAAAGCGAGGTCCTTCTCAGCAGCTCCACTTCTCCAGTATAAATGAAAGTGGGTGGGGCCTTCTGCAGCGTACAGCCTTCCCAGCTGCATTGCTGGTCTTCCAAGTCCTTCAGCTAGTTGGTTTGGCTTCTTTGCAATTAGGGAGATGATCCCTGGGATCTCAAAAATGGTAATGGCTTCCTGGGTAGACCCCTGCCCCCCCCCCGAAATCAATTTCCCTGGGGCTGAGGGCAGGGCCATGCATTGAGAAGTGATATCGGTATGCTACCCTAGTGCATAGGAGGCCAAGGCTGACGAGCAGAATAGTCCCCTCAGTGTCTTCCCAGCTCCGCGCGAGATTGCCACCTGGGAGAAAGAGACTGTGGATTTCTAGGACACAGAGTGTGAAGAATAGTAGGCAGCCTGCAAGTTGGCATAATTTCCTGTCTGGGTGGAGAAGCTGTCAGAGCCTGGATTCATTAGGAGCAAAAAGCAGATGCCATGGGTGGAAGGAAGTAGAGGCCAGGCCTGGAGCTCCTGACAAGGACACCGTTCTGGCTTTAGGCAGACCATGCTGGTTTACCCAGCCAGATGTGGCCACCAACATGTACAGGATAACATGTCACAGCTGTATAGAAGGTGAGCACCCACACAGGGTGGCAAGGGAGGACTCTTATGGACAACTCTTAGGTGAAACTAATGCTCCTCGGGGCTTAGCTACTCTGACTGTCTGGCATAGGACTCGAAAGAGGTTGACAAGAAGGAATGGTGTTGAGCAGCGAGACCATTTCCCTTTACTGGTGGTCACAAATTATTGCAATGGTTAATTGAGGACTTTTTTTTTTTTTAGTCTCTGGAGCCCTCAGAGATTTTGGATACTTGAAAAGGATGCAGCTCTCTTAAGAGAGAGATGCCTGAGCTTATGTTAGGAAGAACAGGCTGGGGCTTGGACAATGAATCCAGAAAACAAACATGGGACTCTATGTGTGTACTGCTGTGATTTTGTATGTTCTGTGAGAGTTCATATGTTAGAACCAGGGTCTCTGATGTGGGGGGAAATGAGAACTTCAAGAGATGGGGCCTAAAGAAGATCCTAAGACCATTGAGGTGCTGCCTAAGGAAGGGATGAAGGGACCTTTTTTGGGACCCCTGAAGTTTTTAAGAGTAAGTTATGGGTTAGGACTGTAGTTCAGTGATAAAACGCTTGCCTGATGTGCGTGATGCCCTCGGCTCAATCCCCAGTACTAGTAAGAAAAAAACAAAGTTGTCTAAGAGTCAGTTATAAGAGACACCCAACCCCTAATTCACTCAAGGGACGTGTCTCCCGCCACACTTCCTTGTCATGAAACCACCGCCAGAGCCTGGACCACTGAAGGGGCCGCCAGTCTTAGCCTTTCTCTCAGTCACTGCTCATTGCTGTGAAGAGACACCACGGCCACGGCAACTCTTATAAAAAGAAAGCTTTCAATAGGGGGCTTGCTTACAGTTTCAGAGGCCTAGTCCATTATCATCATGGCACGGAGCATGGCGCCGGAGCAGTAGCTGAGAACTACATCCTGATCTGAAGGCAGAGAGAGGACAGGGGTGAGGGGCAGAGAGCTAGACCTGGCATGGATGTTTGAAACCTCAAAGCCCACCACCCCCAGTGACACACTTCTAACAAGGCCACACCTCCTAATCCTTCTAATCCTTTCAAAAAGTTTCACTCCCTAATGACTAAGCATTTAAACATATGGGCCTATGGAGCAGGCGGGGGGGGGGGGGGCATGCTTATACAAACCACTACAGCTTTTGATGTCAAAATAGTGAGTGCAACAAACCCTTATGCCTTCCAAAGTCAGCTTATCTCCTGTATTTTGTTAGAATAATCTAAAAGACACTAAGACATCTGTTGAATAGGCAGCGTAGGAGAACCTGGCACACACATACAAATACATTCCCCATTGCAAAGCCTGTTAAACATCTCCACCTGGAGTCTTCTGGGAACCTTCAACTCTGCAGACTCAAAAGCACCCCCCCGCCCATCAGCGATGATCTATCCTAACTCCACCTTCCATTCCACCATTACATGGGGTCTGTGCTGAGAACTGAGTATCTGGGACTGGTTCCACCTCACCACTACCACCAAATTCCTGTGTTGAAGCCTAAGTCCCAGCAGGATGGATTTGGAGGTGAGGGCCTTAGGTGGCAATTGTGGCATATGCATGGCGTTAACGCTCCTTTAAGAGTGCTCTGTGCCAGCTTTCTCTCTCTGATCCCCTCCTTTCCTCTTCTTCCTCTTCATCCTTATCCGCCATCATCACCCTCTCTCCCATTTGATAAAGAGAAGGCAGCCATCTGCAAGCCAGGAAGCAGGCAGCCCAGCTGGTTCCTTAATCTTGGACTTCCTAGCCTCCGGGAGGAAGCATATAAGTCACTGCACGGTGATTTTGCTATAGCAGCTTGAACAGCGCCTCATAGGCTGGGATTGTGCAAGTCACATTGTTCTGCCTTGCCCACAGGCTCCACATTAAATCTGTACACATTCTGAGGAGAGACAGAGGCTCCAGAGCGAGAGAGCAAGAGAGAGCGAGAGAGGTGGGGGAAGGACTATTCAGCTGTCAGTTTGATGAGGGATGAGACACTTGCTCCTTCCTGCAGACTTCACTTCCTTCCTCCTTCACTTCCTGCAGACTTCTTTGTGGTCTCCTCCTGCCTGAGAGCGTCACCAGCATCTCCGGTGAAGCAGTAACTTCCTGGCAGCAGCTGGGTCCAGGCTTCTGATTCCCCAGGGCTTGTAGAACTGTCCCCAACCTCAGGGATACCAGCACCAGGTACTTCGCTCCCTTCTCAAGGGCTGGCTGCTATGCCACGTGGCCTTCTCCAGAGGCTGCTTTTAGCATCTGCCTCTTCCTGCACCTCACAGACCTCTGGACTAGAGGCTCTTCTCCATTGTTTTCTTTGTGACCTTTCAGCTACTGACAACTTCAACTCAGCGTACATTTCTCTTCCTCTAATTATGTTAATATAGCCTATAATATGCCAATTTAATAATAAAAATAATATCTACTCCAGCTCTGAATTCCTGGAGGGCAGCCACTAGGTCACTGGGACGAGTCTAATGTGCATTAGTAAGAGCTTAGTACATTGTAGTGTGTGTGTGTGTGTGTGTGTGTGTGTGTGTGTGTGTGTGTGTGAAAGACAAAACAGAATGCACAAAGCCATCACAAACATTACCCTTCATGCTAGGCTTCAAAGGGGCCTTATTATTAAGTATTTTCTGGGTGAGTGGAATACATACCTATAGCTTCTTAGAGGTGACAAGGAATGAAAAGCTCAGGCTGTAGAGCCAACAAAACTTGGTTCTTCCACATCTAAGGCATGTCACTCCACTTCCTTGGCTGGAAGACAATCGGTTCCAGCAACAGCTCCATGCTGCTAGCTCTCGGAGTGACTGGGGAAAGGAGGTAAAGTGTACTTTGGATGGCCGCCAGAGCACAACGTGTTAAAAGGGCATTACGCTGATAATCTCATCAGGCTCCAGAGGAGGAAAACAAGAGGTGTGTGGTGACTTCATCTCCATCTTCCGTGGAGATGAGAAAGCTGGGAGTCCAGTTTTTGATGAAGTAGATAGAAATAAAGAGGGAGATGAGTCTGAAAGTCCCTCGGAGAATGTCCTTCACTTATGGGCACTCGGGGACCTTTTGAGATGCTCGGTAACCACAGAGAGCCAATCGGTGCATAAGCCCGGGCTCTGTGTGCCAGGCCCCATGCTGGGGGACAGAGCTGAAGAAGGGAAGACTTTTATTTTCAGATACTCAGTAAGAACATCTAGCTTGGATCTTCTGAGGGATGGTGGGGCGCTGTGCCTCAGGCTGGGTGACAAGGATGGATTGGTTACAGCAGGGTTTTGGGAGGCTGGGGAGATGGCTCAGTGGTCAAGAGCTCTTACAGCTCTTCTAGAAAATTCTGCTTCGATTCTCAGCATCCACCTGAGTCCAGTTCGGTGGGGTCTGATACTCTCTTTTAGCCTCCAAGGACATAAACGTATGTGCAGGAGCAACATCCGTACACATTTTTAAAAAATAGCAATAATAATTAAAGAAAAATAAAGCAGGATTTGATGGCAGCACTTTAGAAGTTAGTAAGGGGCGAGTGACACCAATAGCCAGGGTCAGGGCTGGGAGGATACCAGTTTTTCTCTGGTTTTCCTCCCTTTCCACCCACCCTGAAAACTCACCGCCACCCTGTTCATGACCTTAAATGTCAGCTCTGACCCCAGAATGAACTTAGCTGGTTCTTAACAACCCCTGAGGCCTTGATTCTGACCTATCCAGACTTGAGCGCAGACTGAATCATCGTCTCCCTCCCCACAGAGTTGTGGTGAGGGGTGATTTGATTACGCTTGCACCATTTATCTCCTTTGATATCTGTTTAGTCACTTCATAAGCAGGAAACTCCGGGAGGGGTCATACTGTTTTGAAGAGTGGTAGTCTCCATCTTTGGTCTCTGAGGAGTGGAACACCAGTCTTGCTTCCTAGGAAAGTGGCTTGTTAGACCGGAGGAGTACATTAGAGAAGGCAGCTGGCTCCCCTCTAGTGTTTGGAAAGGGCTGTCTTTGGGTCTGTCTGACTTCAAGATCCCTACCACTGAGATTCCCACCACCACCCAAAATGCTTCTCACTGGCCCAAGCCTTCTCTCATGTCACACAGCTACTCAGAAACTGCCGATGGCCCTCTCGCCCACAAAATAAAGCACCAGCTCACCCTGGCATTGGAGGTCTTCCTAATGTGGGGTCCTCCCTTTCAGGCCTTTGTTCTAATTCTCTCCACAGCACGCCCTTGTGGTGGGCCAGCCAAGGCTGGTATGCTCCATGGGTTCTTGCCTGCTTTGGAGCACACAGCCGTTTCCTCAGATTCCAATTCTCCCAATGCCAACAGAGCCTCCTGCATTTTGTTTCTTTTCACATCAGGGGAGCCCCAAAGCTGGAGCCCAGGTCTCAAGGGCAGTGCCACAGGCAAAAGCTAAGGAGGCCAGATCCTGTCCTCACAGCTACAGCCTGACATCAGAAGCCTTGACTAGACAACAAGTGACAGCCAGAGGTCGGGGGAGGGGGGGTTATGGGTGGACAAACCTGCTGTGGGAGGGTAATGGCAGTGACTCCGAGTGGCTCCATTAGGCTCCCCATGACAGCACCAGGCCCGAATCTCAGTGTTAGTCACACTAGCCAGCCAAAGTTCAGCGGCAGCGGAGGTCTCTGGGGGCCTCTCAGTGGCCTTGTGGCTAACCTAGCCCTCTCAGCCTAGTTCTCCAGTCCTGCCAGCATGTAACAAGGTGCCCCCAAACCTCTAGTATTTGCCACCTCTGCTTCAGCACCTGTCAAAGTGGAGTACTGCAAGCAAACAAGCCTTCTTCCTATGTGTTATTCTCGGCTGGAGTGCAGAGGACGTAGATGCCTCAATGCTGGGTTCCTACCCTATGACTCACAGTGAAGCAGAACACAGGTGAATAACATCACCTTCCACATATCCACTCACCTAGCCTTCCGGGGACTGAGCTCTGGGCTAGGTACCCTGCAAGCGCAAGTCATGGTATAGCTGGAATCGAATCAAAAGATAGCAAACAGGAAACCAATTTACCTTTTCTCTCCAGCCATGTCATCCAAGAGAAATCCTGCACAGTGAGACCAGCTTCTGCCCCAGTCCAGTTTCCAGCTAAGTCAGCCTCTCCCTCTTTCCTTGGGTCCTCCTGGCCACTCTGTGATGCTGGTCCCACATTGCGGTGAGGCGTGGTGAGGTCAGATGTTCTACGCACTTGTGGGACTCTGGACAGGATGATCAGTCTTGTCGACGTGACCAGCCCGTGAGCAGCGCCCTCCATTTTCACTGTCCTGCAAGATAAGACTGCCAGCTAATGTCAGAGGTGAAGGGTATAGAGCCATGTAGAGGCAAAGGAAGACCGGAACCTAGATCACTCTGACCTTGGAACTCATACTGGAAAACCATTTGGGCGAGGTGAGGATCCACCTCGCCTCATTGCTTGTTCTGGGCCTGATGTTCCCAGATGTTTGATGTGCCCCTCGCAGACACGGATGGATCTTAGTTAATTGTCCCAGCCGTGCTCTCCACAGGCTGCGTGGCCGGCTGTCTGGGCCACAGAGTCACAGAAGTATCCACAGAGGGGACTTACAGTGGAAGGAGGAGGAACGCACGCTGTAGAAGAAGTTGTTTAACAGCTAAATAGGCATCCGTATAGTAGGAAGAACTCTATGAGTGTTCTAAAGCTCTCAGAGTGCATGTTGTGACACAGTGACCAGAGTGGGGGGGGGTGTAACTGAGGTTGTGGTGGACAACTTGGGATGGTCATGGGGGTAAGGTGGCAGTGTTGATGGACGTGCTGCTGACGGTTGGTGATGTTGACGGAGTGATGGCGTGAGGGGAGCAACACTGGCTGTCGTTACGACGGTGCTGGTGATGGTGGAGGAGGCGGCGGTGGTGGTTACGGCAGTGACGGCTTGGAGTTGTCAGTGATCACGGCGCTGCTGCTTCAGGAAGCGGCAGTGGTGGTGATTATGATGGCGGCAGTGATGGTAGAGGAGGCGGTGATGGCTGTGGTAATCACCATTACCACCAGCGTGGTAGAGACAGGGGTGCCGGTTGTTAGCGGTTGGCAGTGTAAGTGACGACAGGGGTTACCATGTGAAGGAATTTGGTGAAGGTGGTGATGATAGTGACCATCATGAATGTGGCTATGGGAAAGGCATGAAAGTGGATGGAGCATGGTGTTAGGATAAAGCAGCAAGGGGCTGTGGTACCTTTGGCAGGCTTCTGCCAAGGTGTGCCACCGAGAAACTATGCCACACAACAGATCTGTGTAAGAGGTTTGTTGGGAAGGAGTAGAGCAAAAGGCCATCTTGGAGTGGGGACATGAGGAGAGAGAGGCAGACAGGGAGACAGAAAGACAAGGAGACAGAAAGAGAGTGAGAGAGTAAAAAGAAAGGAGGGGAATGAGATAAATGAGAGATGAGCGAGATCTAGGGATTGTAAGCTGCTGCTAGGTCTCTGAGGGCAGGCCGGTGGGGATGCCTGTTTGTAACACACGGGGCTCTGGGCTCAGGTGGGCCTGAGTTCAAATCCCAACTCAACATCCATCTTAGTTCATTTTTTGCAGCTGTAACAGAATGCCTGGACTGGGTAATTTACAAAGAAAGAGGATTGTTTAACTCATTGTTCTGGAGGCAGGGAATTCCCAGCTCTGATGGTTGTCACTGGTGAGGGTCTCGAATGTAGGATAATAATCTGGTGGTGTCACATGAAGGGGAGTACTCGTGAGGGTTGTGAGCAGGTGTGGGCGCAGGTGAAAAAAAAGAAAGAACTGGCCCACTTGTTTCTGGAAGCTTACACATTCTTCCAAGAACTGGTCAGCGTGGCAAGAAAGACAGCAATTGTTAGTGGCAAATGTTAGTGGCAATAAGCTACATCTCTTTGGGGGTCAAATGACCCTTTTCCAGGGGTCGCCTCAGACCATTGGAAAACACAGATTTCTACATTACGATTCATAACAGCAGCAAACTTAAGGTTATGAAGAAGCAATGAAAATAATGTTGTGGCTGGGCGGGGGGCACCACAACATGAGAAATTGTATGGAAAGAATGGAAGCGTTAGGAAGGTTGAGTACCACTGCACTAGGTGGAGGATCAGAAAATCTGTGACACTTCCCCCGCTCCTCAGCCGACAGCCCCAGCTGGAGTGGATGGGATGAGGTAGAGAGGGGACCTGCTTTGACTAATGGACATCAGCACTTGGTTCAGGCCCCTGTCACAGTGTTCCTCTCAGCCAGCCGAGCTCCTGCTTTCCTGAGGACACAAACCCGTTTGACCTGAAAATAGGGAAAATGTCATCTACTGCCTGATAACACAGAAGGCTCTTGATGTTGCTGGCCAGAGGCAAGGGCATGTCCAAGGTTATCAACTTTGTTTATCTTCATTGCAAGGAGTGGAGAGAGGAAGGGAAGGGGAGGAAAGGAGAAAGGGGAGAGGAGGAGAGAGTGAGAAGGAGCTGTTAAGAGGGCTTGGGATTTAATCAACAGCATTTAATATCAAATTAAATTCTGTGTGGCTTGTCAGCTACTCCCCCTACCTCAGACCTCAGGCTAGGATTTCGACCAATCCAAGCAGACCAAGGAATCTTCTAGAAGGGTAGAGGAAAGTCTACTGATGGATGTCATGGATGTCTTGGGACAACCAGGCAGTCAAAGCCTGCTGTGCAATGAGGCTGGCATGGAGGAGGCTGCTCTGGATTACCACCTGGACATTTGTTGAAATGCAGTCGAAGACCTGGGCCCAGGCTGCCCTTAGCTGGGCAGGAAATGGAAGGTGGAAAGTTCCACCTTCCATTTCCTGCCATGGGCAGAGAAAGGGACTTTGGGAGAAGTTTAGAGGTGGGAGATCTGCCAGCGACATGGGAGAAAAACAGATCTACCTGGCTGAGCAGAGAGCCATGTGGGGGTCGTGGGCTAAAATATTCAGGATGGATTAAATGAGCTAGCTGATTCGGGATGGCCAGTTAAACACTTAAGTTTTAAAGTTTTTATTTTTATTTTTTGAGACAGGGTTTCTCTGTGTATCCTTGACTGTCCTGGATTCACTTTGTAAACGTGGCTGGCCTTTAACTCACAGAGATCTGCCTGCCTCGGCCTCCCCGAGTGTCGAAAATACAGGCATGAGCCACTGCACCCAGCTGCCTTTAAATATTAATAAGCTTCTGTGTCATTATTTAAACTGCTGGCAGGCCTGAGAAGTCCCATCACACTGCTGGATTTTCATACTCAGTAATTGATCGTATCTTCAGCAAAGACAAGAGGAGATAGCACAGGCAGTGACTCGTCGGTTAAAAGCACTGGCTGCTCTTCCAGGAGACTTTTCCAGAAGAGTCCCACTATCTACACAGCATCTCTGCTCCAGAGATCCGATGCCCTCTTCTGGGCGCGTGCGCACCTGTATGCACAGACTTACATGCAGTAAAAACACATACATATATAATATAAAATGGAGACGGGGGGGGGGTAAAAAAAAGGCCAAAAACTGGCTTCCTAGTTCTCACCCCTGGGGGCTAAGAAAATCTACACCTACACTGTCTGTGTCAGGTGAGGGAAGGGTGAGGAAATCGCTCTCTTTGCTCATGAAGGCGAGGGAGGCAGCTGTCATCTGGCCTCCTAGAAGCATCTCCTGGGAAACCCAGGGCTTGCAGCATCCATGTGAGGCCATCTGTTCACGGATGAGTGAAGGAAGGAACAGATAGGACTCTTAGCTGTGGTTAGGAATAATACCCAGTTTTTTCCTTCACTAGACTCGGGCTTCAGGGCCATGTATTCTAGAGGCTCCACCTAGGCAGGAACACTCCACAGCTACCCAAGAGACAAGTGTCCCTCACATTACTAGGCACGCACGGCACCCGGACTGGGTCAGCATTGAGGAATGGCTAAGGATCCTGCCCGAAAGGGGCACTCAGCTCAAGGCAGGACAGACATTAGTGGTTCTCAACCTTCGTAATGCTGTGGCGCCTTAATACAGTTGCTCACGTTGTGGTACCGCCCAGCCGTAAAATTACTTTGTTGCTACTTCACTACTGTAATTTAGCTACTGTCGTAAATTGTATTATAAAGATCTGATACGCAATCCCCGTGAAAGGGTTATTGGACCGTATAGGGATCTCAACCTGCTCTAGCTCCATCTACCTGTCACTTGCATCTGCTTGGCCCACTTGCCTTGCCTCCTGACTAGAGAGACAACCCACCTGACAGTCTGGCAGCAGTCATTAGCGGCTGAGGAGCCCCGCAATGTGCTTGTGATGACTGGCCTGGATCAAACCTTCTGAGACTCATCTGGACATTAACCCCCCTGGCCCTCCCTGAAACCTCCACCCTGACAAGGCTGTAACTACAAACATCATCCACACCCGCCGGTCCTCTGTTACTGTGAGAAACGCCTGCCATAAGTTAGCTTGTAAAGAGAAAAGCCTGGGTCGTGGTTTTGGAGTTTTCACTCCCTGATAGATTAGCCTCATTGCTGTGGGTCTTTGGTGACACTCCTGGCAGAACGAGTGGCAGAGGGGACTGTTCAGTTGACGGCTGAGAACAAAAGAGGAAGAGACCCCGGGTACCTCGTAATTGGAGAACTTACCTCTCCTCCCTGCCATGAACTGAGCCGGCCTGCCTCTTTACCCTACTATCACCTTCCAATAGCGCCAAGCCGGAGACGGAGCCTTTAGCCTCTGAGGGGTATTCAGTTCCACCTTTAGACCACCCTATTGGAGGTAAAGGCCTCAGTGTATACTGAGTGGGAGTCATGGCAGAGTCCGAGGGACCCTTTAATCCTTTCGTTGGCTCCCTGCTACTCCCCTCCTTTCCCTGGCATCCTTAAAAAAAATCTTTGTCTCAGATCTTTCCTGTTGGGGACCTGGGCTAAGGTAGGCCTAGGATCCAATTAGTGACATGGGTACAAAGCCCAGGACCAACACCAGCCAGAAAACGATTCTTGGGGAAAGCCAGGGATGAGTGGGAGGATCTGGAAGGAAGAATCATCCTTTTGCTGATTCCTACCCAGCACCTCGCTTGGGAGCAAGGCTCTCAGTGTGGGTGGACTGTTTGGAGCACAGTACCCAAACCTTCCCTTAGTGAAACTTACACTCACATAGGTGGGGTCAAACCACAGAAAGACAGGGTGCGGGTGGGGCCGAGGAGATGGCTCAGTGGTCACAAGCACTCGTTGCTTTTGCAGAGGACCAGCGTTCAATTCTCACACCCACACCAAGCAGCCCACAGCTGTCTGTCTCTCTAGCTCCAGGGAATCCAACAGCTTCGTCTGGCCTCCAAGCGCACTTGGTGGCTGATGTCACCTCCTGCAGGCATACACATAGATAAAAGGACCTCTTTGCTTTTTAATGACAAAAGGATAAATGGGTGTGTAAATGGGTGCACGTCATGATGGATAGGGATTGGGGGCCACAGAGGAGACTTACACTGGGTGGGAAGATGAGGAGGACTGGATGGGAAGGCAGAAATAGTTGTGATGGAAAGGCTAGTGAGCAGATGTGGAAGGGAGTAAGGCGAGTGAGGGGCCTCCAGGTCCCTGCCCCCCCTCCCCCGAGCTGACAGCATGCCTGAAAACTCACCTGTGCTCTGGGCACTCCCTGGCAGCCAGTAGGGCTGGACGGTGACGAGAAGGGCTAGAGCGAAAGGACTTGGTCTCAAAGGGCCTCCTAAGCCACGTCAGGGCTGGAAATTTCTCCCCCTCTTCAGTTTCTATCTCTTTCTACCCTCTCTCTCTGCCTCCTTTTCATCTCATTTCCCCCTCTGAATACCCCCTGTGAGCGAGCAAGGCACTGTACGAGGTAGGGCCTTGGTGTGTAAAACGGGAGTAACGCTTTGTCCCCGCCCTCAAGAGCAGTTTAGAATGCACGATTATTCTAATGAGTGGGAGGGACAACACCATGACCATCCATCTGGGGCATCTGCTGGGATCCCAAGAAGAGGCTACGTTTTGAGACTCAGCTGGTGAGGCCGAGGACGAATTAGGGAGGGGCCAGGAGAACTTCTAGCAGGGTCAGGAGAAATGCCATAGCCGAGGAATGCTCGTGGGGCGGAGTTGGGTTGGACTGTCGTCAGAATGACACCAGGGAGGTCATGGTGAAGCCACAAACTGTTCCTGCCACTGTCAAGGACTGTGGCCAGCTGCAGAGAGCTGAATGCATGGGTGGGACTACAGCCAAGCCTGTGATTACTTATTAGTGACTGATTATAGCCTAGGCAAGAGGGCAGCTCTATTCCATTCCATCCCCATGGACTGGCTCCGGCCAAGAGTCTGACGGATCAATACGGTTGTGGGAATGAGAGGGAAGCCCCTGCTTCCCCGTGGGCAGTGGGAAAGACCACAAATGAAGTGCTGGGCACTGGGCTGAAGTAGGGAATGAGGTCTTCTGTCTCCTTCCCCTGACAAGATCACTGAGGTGCAGAGGCCCCAGAGAGAGACCTGGCATGAGGGCGCCAGGCTAGGAGGGCAGTAACTAGCAGCCAGTTTGTGGAGTAAGACTGCTCTTGTGGTCTAGATGTTCATGTCATTATGCTTTGGCTAAGATGTCCCCTCTGTCTCTGAGGCTAGTGTCCCAGCTGAGGGTGAAGGACAAAGGATGTGACATCAGAAGAGGCTGGCAAAGTGCCTCATCTCTCTCAAGTCACCCATTAGAAAATCTATAACAATTACAACAACAACAATATTAAGAACAACAACAGCTATTGGCTGCCGAGGGGGCGCAGCACACTGAGTAATGCCCGGGGCTCCCTACAAGATGAAGTACGTGCTTTCCTTGTTCAGTGCCTTCATCCTTTGCTCTTCTGCCTGCCATTGTCCTGCTGATTTGTGACATCATTAGTGCCGCTGTTGATAAACACCATGACCTTCGGAACAACCTGCAGAAAAGAGAACAAGGAAAGGCTGGGTATTAGGGAGAGAGAAAGGACTGAATGCAGGCAGTAGACATGAGAATTATGGACGTGAAATAGTCAGTGGCCACGAGTTATGCAAGACGATACGGAACAATTGTTTTTCCAGTTCTAATTCTGCCATGGATTTTTTTTTTTTTTTTAAATTTTGGATACTGGATAAGTACATAAGAATATATTCTATAGTGTAAAATCAAATTTTAAACCATACAGATTCTAAATGGCTACAGTAGAAGACTTTAAAAGACTTTGGGTCTGATTAATTTTGGTGTGTATGGTGGTTTAATTTTGGTGTGTGTGGTAGACACAGGTGCGCGAATACTTAGCCTATAAGGAGTGGCGCTTTTAAGAGGTGTGGCCTTGTTGGAGGAGGCGTGGCCTTGTTGAAGGGGGTGTGTCACTGGGGGGTGGGCTTTGCGGTCTCAAAAGCCCAGGCTCAGTAGCATAGCGGTTTTCTGCTGCCTGTGGGTCCAGACGTAGAACTCTCAGCTCCTACTCTGGTACCATGTCTGCCTGTGTACCACCAGGCTTCCTCCCATGACCCTAATGGTCTAAACCTCTGAACGGTAAGTCCCCCCAAATGAAATGTTTTCCTTTATTTGAGTTGCTGAAGTCGTGGTCGCTCTTCACAAGCAGCAAATCTAACTAAGACAGTGTGTGAATTTTTTTTTTTTTACTTGCAAGTTTTCCTTTATAATAAAGTTCATTCAAAACAGTTTTGAAATACCATAACCAAGACCACCAGTAGAATAAGGCGTTTATTTGGGCTTACAGTTCCAGCAGTATGAGAGTCCATCAAGGCAGGGAAGCATGGCTGCAAAGGCACAGCGGCAGGAGCAGGGAGATCTCAATCCAGCAAGCCTGCGGCTCTCAACCCCCGCCCCCAACAGCACCACCCACCAGGAGCCAAGTACCTGAACTCATTCAAATCCCCAAATACAGCAAAATCAGCATGGATTCTGAGCCGAGACAGAGGTGGTCCAAATCCCAGATTGATGCTGTGAACTCTGTGCCTCAGTTTCCTCGTCTGCAAACCGAGGTTGAAGATGGCTGTCTGTAGGAGTTGTGAGCATTCATGAGATGAGCTGTGTAGTCAGGGAGTGTTGAGTGTTGATGCAGGAAAGGGGAGGGGAAGAGGTGTGGGAGACTTGGTTTCAGGCCGGGTGAAGCTGGCTCTGCCGCTTTGACTTATCATTGTTCCCAATGTCCGCTTCTCTGCTCAACCTCCCACCAGTCAGGGCTCTGTAAAGGAGAGTGCCCAGAAAGATTCAGCACCTCCCACTCACTCTTGTGACTGCTTTTAAGTGATTAAAACTTTAGTGATTATGGAGAGGTTGGAACGTTACAGACCCAGAGCTTAGTAACAATTATCTTTAGCTTCACAAACAGCCATTCCTTGTCCACCCCTGCCTCAGTCCTACCCATGACCAACATCCTGTGACTAACAGATAAAACCTTCCAGAATGTATTAAAAAAACAAAACAACAACAACGACAAAAACAAAACAAAACAAAACAAAAAAACCCAGAGCAACCTGTTTTCCAGCTAACATAAGACTAAGACAGAAAAGCACCAGACAGTATCCAGGCCTACAGCAGAGGTTTCTCAGATTTGCTGTAGCCACCTGATGTGCTTAAAAAGTGTCTTGATTTATGATTTTTCTTTGTTGTCACCGTAGAAACTTCATCAGACCATTAGCATGGTGGAACACAGAATTTGCGGTGACAATCACTCATATTCGGCTCCAGAACAAGCTCTGATCCCCTTTGGGGTGAAAGCTGTGTTTTTTTGCCTTGTATTTTCTTTTCTTTTTTATTAATTATGATTTATTCACTTTGTATCCCAGCTGTAGTCCCCTTCCAATCCCACCCTCTCTTCCTCTTCTCCTCCCATGCCCCTCCCTAAGTCCACTGATGGGGTGGGGTCCTCCTCCCCTTCCCTCTGACCCTAGCCTATCAGGTATCTTCAGGACTGGCTGCATTGTCTTCCTCTGTGGCCTGGTAAGGCTGTTCCCCCATCAGGGGGAGGTGATCAGAAAGCCAGCCACTGAGTTCATGTCAGAGACAGCCCCTATTCCCCTATCCCCCTTACTAGGGAACCCACTTAGCTGCCATGGGCTACATCTGTTCAGGGGTTCTAGGTTATCTCCATGCACGGTCCTTGGTTGGAGTATCAGTCTCAGAAAAGACTCCTGTGCCCAGATTTTTTGGTTCTGTTGCTCTTCCTGTGGAACTCCTGTCCCCTCCAGGTCTTTCCACTCCTCCTTCTTTCATAAGATTCTCTGCACTCTGCCCAAAGTTTGGCTATGAGTCTCAGCATCTGCTTTGATATTCTGCTGGGTAGAGTCTTTCAGAGGCCCTCTGTGGTAGGCTCCTGTCCTGTTCCCTGTTCTTCCTCTTCCGATGTCTGTCCTATTTGCCTTTCTGAATGAGGATTGATCCCTCAGATTTCACCTTACGTCCGTCCATCAGAATGGCTAAGATCAAAAACTCAAGTGACAATACATGCCGGAGAGGATGTGGAGAAAGGGGAACCCTCCTACATTGCTGGTGGGAATGTAAACTTGTATAACCACTTTGGAAATCAATCTGGTGCTTTCTCAGAAAATTAGGAATAGTGCTACCTCAAGATCCAGCTATACCACTCCTAGGCATGTATCCAAAAGATGCTCAAGGACATTTGCTCAACCATGTTAGTAGCAGCTCGATTCGTAATAGCCAGAATCTGGAAACAACCCAGATGTCCCTCAACGGAGGAATGGATACAGAAATTGTGGCACATTTGCACAATGGAATACTACTCAGCAATTAAAAACAAGGAAATCATGAAATTTGCAGGCAAATGGTGGGAACTAGAAAAAATCATCTTGAGTGAGGTATCCCAGAAGCAGAAAGACACACACGGTATATACTCACCCATAAGTGGATATTAGACATATAATATAGGATAAACATTCTAAAATCTATACACCTAAAGAAGCTAAGCAAGAAAGGGGACCCTGGGTAAGATGATCAATCCTCACTCAGAATTGCCTTGTATTTTCACGCTGACCATTATGGTGCTATCATGGGGGTGTTCTAGAGGGGTCATGTAGATGGAAACGAAGTAGTGAGAACTGTAGAGTCCAGAGCCTTCTGGCTTTATCCTTTCAGGTGGATTTTTTTTTTAATCTATCTTGTTTATTTGCTTTCCACGCATTTTAGTTTCTGACATTCGATTTGTTTTTTGTTTGCTCTTAGACCTCTGAAGGCATTTTGGGCTATTAGGCATGTTAGCGGTCCCTTTTAATTTTCTTTTTTCCCTCTAGACAGTCCTCCAAGTTTAATATAAAAAAGGGGAATTTTTTTATATATATAAATGTATGGTACTCCACCTGGTTCTGTGTTTGATTGGTTGTGTTAATTCAATCTGCAAGTGGTAAAAAAAAAAAAAGTGTAAGAGCTAAAGGTAAGTTGACTTGTGCCTCTCTCGATGGGGAGCATTTATTACCTCTAAATTGGTTTTATTTTGCATGTTTAACTAAAAGTCCTAGGCAATCCTTTTTAAAAAATCACAATTGGGCAGGCCTGCTTTAACTGGCAATGCAAAATAATCTAAAAACAATAGAATTGGTAATTTACAAAATTAAGAGCTCTAAAATCTACATGTGTATTACAAGGAGAGACTCAAAATAACTATGAAGAGCCAGAGAGCTGGCTCAGTGGTTTGGAGCACTTTCTGCTCTTGCAGAGGACCCTGTTCTGTTCCCAGCACCCACACCAGGAGGCTAATAACCACCTCTACCTCCAGCTCCAGAGGATCTCATGCCCTCTTCTGGCCTCCGCAACACCGAATGCCACATGATGCGTGTACATAAGTTGGCACGCACATAACTTTAAATAAATAAAAGGGAATCAAATAAAAATAAATACAAAGTTTGTTTTAGGAAAATTTTAGAGGCTGTATCAGAACTAGAGATAAAGCCTGAACATCGCTCCTTATTCCCATGTCTGGTGTGTGTGTGTGTGTGTGTGTGTGTGTGTGTGTGTGTGTGTACATATGTATGCATATTCATATTCTCTTTAAACTTTATGCTGGACAGAAGCATTTCTGATCCAAGGGCCTGTAGGGATGCCCAAAGGGGTAAGTTAGCCAGTGTTCTTTTTAACCACTGAGCCATCTCTGTAGGCCCTCAAAATATTTTTTTTTCAAAGATTTATTTATTATGTATACAGTATTCCGCCTTTCTACCAGAAGCGGGCACCAGATCTCATTACAGGTGGTTGTGAGCCACCATGTGGTTGCTGGAAATTGAACCCAGGACACTGGGAAGAACAGCCAGTGCTCTTGACCTCTGAGACATCTCTCCACCCCTCTCAAAAATATTCTTAATATAAAACTGTTAAATGTGAGTTTCTCTTAAGGCTGGACTATGTGTAAGACAGTGGGTGTCCACGCTTGCTGAGATCTTTACGTGAAGTTCCCATGGCGAGCACTGTAGCAGGTATAACAGCATACCAACAAACACTGACACTTAAAATCCTGGCTTTTCAGGATCTGTGTGCAGGGGCATGTGGGTCTCACCGTCTACCCGTGCTTGTGTGCCATTCACTAGGTACCAAGTGGACCTCTAAGAACTCATGCAGAAGAAAGTCATTAACTCGGCCCAGCTTCCTTTCGGCTTATAGTAAAACTGAAATATTTAAAGGGAAAAGTCCCAGTTCAACTGTCCCAACTTGCCGAGTAAGCTTGGCCACATGGCCAACATTCTGACTAAAGGGACAAAATACTGGCAAAGGACAAAATGAAGGTATTTAATCAATGTGGCCATTTTGGTAAAACAAGTAAAGGTGTCTTTCTTTGGAGGAATTGTCATGAGCTTTAAATTTTAAATTAAACTTTTAAAAGGACATGACACATATGATTACAAATTTCTAGTCACATCATCTTAATTCTTGTTTCAGTCCTGGTTCAACAACATGATCTCTATTATTTAAGAATATAAATTAATTTTTAAGAGATGATTGCCCCTGCTTCAGGTGCATTTTTCCAACCAGATAATTGTCCTCCTTTGAGATGCTAAACTTTTCATTCCAGAGAATAAGAGGATGACTTACCTCTGTACATTTAGATATGTATGTATGTATATGAAAACAAGGATTTTAAGGATTTTTTTTTAAAATCACTGTTGCCACTCAAAAAAAAAAAAAGGTCATTTAAGAATCCTGTTTCAAGACTTACAAAGAGCTGGGTGTAATGGTTTTAATTCCAGTACTTGGGAAGCAAAGGCAGGTGGATCTCCCTGAGTTTGGGCCAGCCTGGTCTACATAGTGAATTCCAGGACAGCCCGGGCTATGTAGAGAGATGCTCTCTGAAAAAAAGAAACAAACAAACAAAACAAACAAACAAAAAAAAATCTTAAGGTTTACAGACAACCTTGTGTTACGTCACATCAAAGCAATATATTGGGGACAATTATTCATATCTGTGCATTTAGTTAAAAAAAAATGAAATGGGCTGGAGAGATGGTTAAGAGCACTGACTGCTCTTCCAGAGGACCCAGGTTAGATTCCCACCATCCAAAGGGCGTATCAGAACCATCTCTAACTCTAGACTCTAGTTCTAGCCCTTCTCTGTGTTGGAAATAGCATCCCATGACTAATAGATCAAACCTTTTTTTTTTGCCATCTCTTAACAGAATTTATTAATTAGCTTCTGACAACCCAAAAGCTAAGGATATCACTGACAGCACCTTGGGCCTGTAGGAAATCGTCCCCTGTCTCATCGTAAGCAACTCTCTGGTGTACCCACTGATGAATTTTATGTATTTATATGCATGTATGCATGTATGTTTGGTTTTTGAAGACAAAGTTTCTCAGTGTACCCCTGGCTGTCCTGGAACTCACCCTGTGGACCAGCCTGGCCTTGAACTCAGGCATCCTCTTGCCTCTGCCTCCCAGGTGAACCAAAGTATTTTAAACTTGCCTTGATTTATGGCTTTCTTGATACTTTAAAACTATAAAAACTTTATGAAACTACTTCCGTGTTGGAACATGGAATGTGAAGTAACCTAAATCATGGTCACTCAAAATAGCTCCAGAATAAAGTGTCTCATTCATCTCAAGATGGCAGCTGTGGTGGATTTTGAGTTGAGGACAACATACTGAATGAAAGTTATTTAAAACGTCGTGTTGTTTTGGGGGTTTTCCCTGAAGTAGTTTTGGACCAATCAGGAAACCATGGAAAAATGAATTAATTGGCTTCACTAGTTCTAGTGGAATTGAACCCTGAGGCCTTGCTGCTTGTTGCTGCAGACCTGGGCCTCTGTACTCTTTCTCAGGTGGCCTCTGTCCCAGTGTGAAACATCCCTGGCCACAGGCATGTCTTCTGCCACAGAAAACAGCCTGATTCCATGACACATAGCTCAGTAAGCTCCCTCTGTGTTACCTTCCACAACTGTGGGGCTGGGAACCGGGTGCCAAGCCTGCCCAGAACAGTCTGCCAGGCTCTCTTTCTGACAGCTTCTCACATGGAGGTTCACAGAGGTTCTGGCTGGACCCCCACTCCCATCAAACACGAGAGGTCCAACCAAACCCAGTCCTTCCCCGTGTTTCCACTCAGGAGCTGACAAGCATGAGGCTATGTCACCATCAAGTCCTCTTGACCTCCCTCCGTGCATTGCCTCCTGACTGTACTTGGCTTCTTTCTAGCCACCTTCCTGGCAAAGCCTCCATCACCTTGCTGGGTCCCACAGGAACCTCCTTGCAGTCACTGGCACCTGCTTTAGCACATTTTTCAGGTAGCACTAGGCGTTCCTCTAAGGCAAAGGCCCTGGTGTCAAGCTGGTGCCTACCGCACCTTTCTGGTTTCTCATTGCTGTCAGATGTGGCTGGCCCAGGAGCCCCTAGACGGTGCCCTACAAGCTCACCAATTTGGCCGGACTTGGCTTGCTCTCTGCCGCCCCCCTCCCATGCTCCAGCCACTGGGATTTTCCAATATTTTTGATGGATTTTTTCCCAACCTGGGGCCTTTGTATATGCTGTCCCAGTGACTTTCACTCACCCCTCAGAATTTAGTTCAAAAGTCACTCTCACAGGAGGCCTTTCCTAAAATCCTGTCCCACTGGAATCCATTCCTTTCTGCCAATTGCTTCGTATTTAACTCTATTTTAAGTGGTACAATTACGGGATTTCAAAAGTTTGTTTGAAATTTTAGCCAGGCCAGCCTTGAACTCCTGATCTTCCTGTCCCCACCTCTCAAGTGTGGGAGTTACAGGTGGTGTGCACTGGCACACTCAGATTTTGAGGATTATTTGAGTAAGGTCTGTGTTTTTTTTTCACAGAGTGTCTCTCTGCATAGCCCTGGATGTCCTGGAACTCACTATGTAGCCCAGGCTGACCCAAACTATCTTCCTTTGCCTCCCATGTACTGGAATTAAAACTGTGTACCACTACACCCAGTTTTTTGTAAGTCTTGAAACAGGATTCTTAAATGACCTTTTATTTTATTTTTTTGAGACACGACAGGAATTTTAAAAAAATCCTTATTTTTATACACACACACACACACACACACACACACACACATACATACATACAGCACATATCTAAATGCACAGGGGTAAGTTAATCTTTGGAATCCTTTTAATCTTTGGAATGAAAAGTTTAGCGTCTCAAAGGAGGATAATTATCTGGTTGGAAAAAAAATGCACCTTGAGCACATAGCAGGGACAGTTGGAGCTGTACTTAATGGGCAAGAGTGGGGCTGGGTTCTTAGGCAGCAATTCAAATAGAGAGCATACATCACACACCCGCCCACTGGGCGCAGCAGGAATTGAGGCTCCGATTGTGGATTGTAACTGTAGCTCAGTGGATGTATGCCGGTGGTCTTTGCTGTTTACCGCTCGACTATGTTGTGGGGTAGAATGGGAAGGTAACTTTACCAGGATTCAGTCCACTCGGGGTTTTTTGTTTGTTTGTTTCCCTTGGATGAAAAGTAAAAGCTGTCACCTCGAGGCCACCAGGTGGCAGCACAGGCAACAAATGGTCGGGAGCATCTGGGTTGCTCTCCCTACCTACCAGAGGGCGGAAGCTGGCCAGAGATTTCCCAGTTAGACTCCCGGTCGGTTCCCCTTATAACCTACCACATGCCTGGGTAAGGTGCCACCTAGGATGCCCAGAGATACGCTTCTTTAGCTGCTGTCAGCCCTGGCTGTCCAAGTTGGCGTCTGGCTCCTATCCCTGCGACCTTCCATCGCACCCTCACCCACCTGCTTGCTCATCTCTGAGCAAACTTAGTGGGACCCAGGTGAATAAAGATCACTCTCCGAGTTTGAAAGGTGCTGGCTGGCAACTGGGCCAGGGGCCAGGGTTATAACCGTAGGACGTATGGAGGGACCCTGGGTGTGGGCAGCGGTCAGAAAGATGCCACTAAGCGGTGGTGAGCTGAGCCTGGAGTCGCTGGGTAAGCAGCTGCAGGGGAGGGAAGCTGCAGGCCGGGGTGTGGGAATGCAGAGGTCAGAGATGCGGGTTGAGTTGGGGTGGTGGGGGTGATGAGTGTATGGGTAAGAAGTCCCTGAGATCCAGGGACTTGGTTGTTTCCTGGGGTAAGGGGCGGGGCAGCTGAAACATTCTGACATCCAGACTGGGGACTCAGGAAGGTAGAGGTCCAACGCCAAAAAGGTGGGGTCCAAAGGCAGACATATTCTCAAGAATCCCGGAACCTTCTGGGATGGTTCTGTAGACTGGGGACGCCTGGGCAAGACCAAATAGTGATGCTTTGCCGAGGGCATAAATGGTGCAGTTAGCTGGTCCAGTGGTCCTTGCCTTTCCCTGAGATGCTCAAAGAGGAGCAGAGCAGGGCAGAGAGGAGCACTCCCACCATACTCTGCCGCAGTGCATGCTGGGAGTGAATCCTGTCGTAGCCGCTCAGGCCTGAGTGATGGAGAGAGGTCACAGACTAGCATCCAGGGGCAGACAAAGGTTCTTTGGCGGTGGCAGAGAAGAGCCAGGGCCACATACCTGAGCTTCAGTTTCACCTTCTGTGTGTCAAACACGGGAGGGCTGTCAATGTAAGAGCCAAAGTGAACCTGTAAGCCCCACTTGCCGAAGGACAAGAGGACTTCCTGGAATGCTGGGAGCTGTAGTTCTTGGGAAACAGCAAACAACATGTTTTCAATCCCCTAAGCATGTTTGTTTGAACCAATTACACCAGATGTACTCGATCACATATAGGCAGGAAATACGGCAGTGTGCATTCTTGTCCCTGATTGGACCTGATAGGAAATGCGGTGAGTTACAGCTTTTGACTTTTTAAGCTTCTGCAAAGGGTGATTGCTGGGAACCCAGGGGTGGACCTGGCCAGAATCCATCTTCCTGGCCACTGTTTAATTAAAGCTTGTTTTAAATCTGGCTCAAAATTGTGCAACTGTTTTCTCTTTCGAAATTTCAGCACCAACATCTGCTCTGTGCCGACCTGATTGGGCAAGATGTTCTGGGCCCTGAGAGGCAGGCAGTAGCAGGGGCCACCAAGTGGGCCACTGGACCTGTTGTGCCTGTACAGCCCAGATGCCCTTGCCCTGGGCCGCTCATGACCATCCCGAGGGCACTGGGCTGCAGGATGGGGCGGGGGGGGGGAGCTGAGAGTGGCCTGGCAGTCTGAGCCCTGAACCTGGGACAGGGCTCATGGGGTGATCACTGAACCCCCATGTTTTCCCTGATGGCAGAGCTCACCACAGGGTGGTACTCACTTATTTTCTGTTTGTGGTTAGCGGTTCATGTTTTGTTTTTGGATGCAGAGATGAGGCCCAGATGAGACCGATTCGTGAGCACTGGATTGGTTAAGCGCATTGCCGCTGTGCTACAGCCCCCACCCTTCCGAATCCTTACTTCCCATCGCGTCCACATGCGTGCGGGGTCCTTGTCATGGTGCTGAGCACACAGAAGGGTGACAGTCATCACAAGTCACCGCCTTGCAGGTACCCTGCCTCCTCCTGCCTGAGGACGGAAGCCTGCGGTTCCAAGACCAGGTCCCCATTCAGGAACCCTGCCGGCAGCCAGCCACCAGCGGCAGATAGCACAGCCCTGGAGATGGCTGTGCAACCTTCAGCCTGCCATCCAGCCTCTCAGAGCTTCAGAGCAAGCAGAAATGGCGCTTGAATTTCATTGTTGTAGGAGCTTCACAAACTCAATGTGGCCTCCTGCCCTCAAATGCTCATAGTCCCTCCTTGTCACCCTGTGCAGGAGGCAAGGGTATCTATGAGGCATGGGCCGCCCTCAGGGGTCCACAGTCTGGGAGTCTCCTGACAATGTGCCCTCCTTGAGCTTGGCATGTGAATGGCTTTCCTTGGGTCTCTTGGCCAATGTGTGGTCCACCTAGGGATGGATCCTGAGTGTCAGACATTCAGAACAGTGATTTTAGCTCTCTTTAGCAGAACAAGGCTCTTTCTCATCCCTCCTGAGACCTGTCAGCACCTTGGCATTAGGCTGGCTGCCCCTGCTGAGGGAAGGGCTGGCTCCTCTGCCAGGTCAGGTGGCCTCCCAAGGTGACTCTTGAAGATCTAGTTCAGAAATTCTGCAGGAAGAAATACAGTCCACTTGGTCAGTCATGGCCTCCAGGGCAGGAGCCACATGACATGCCTCTTCTTAAAGTTCCCAGGAAGGGTTGGCCCGCACACTGTTTAGTTTGCTTCCTCCTCAGGAAAAAGACACCACATGAGCCTGGTCTCAACTTCATGCTCGCCCTAACTCTAAGCCTGGCCTCTCCTCCAGGTCTGTTTGGACAGACAAGGCCTGATGCCAGCAGCTGTCTCCATCTCTTGTTGACTTTGCTCACTCCCGAGCGTAGCCGTGGTCTGAATCACTGTCTTGGGAGTCAAAGCACCTGGGTTCAAACCCTGACTCTACTCCTGGCTGGTTGTGCCCAGTTAATGAAAGGCTTTGACTTGACTGTGGCTGGACTTCCCCTCCTGTGACATAGGAAGTGAAGGGGTCCGTTGGAAACCCACTCACGACAGAGCCTGCTGCGTGACGCCTGACTGTATCACAGGCCTGCCAGCAGGGCTCTGCTTGTGGTTTGCAGAGGAGAGCAGGGGAAACACACCTTTATAAAAGATGTTTTAGCTGAAAAGCTTGATATGGGGAATTTGTGGAGATCCCAGACAAGGCAGGGACTGATGAGGAAACAGACCTCATTGTGGGAAGGGTCCAAAACAAGGTCGCTGCTGCTGTGGAGAAATGACCCAGCCCTTAGGCCCAGAGCTTTCCCTTTGGTTTCTGCATCTTCTGGCCCTAGCTTGTAGGCTTCACAGTTCCACAATCCAGTCCCCAAACTCTGGCCTGCCTGGTCTGGAGTCTGGAGGTTGGGAATGTTGACCATTCTAGCAGATAACCCTAACTTGTAAATCCTACCACGCTTGAGAATCGTCACTCACACTACAGCATCCGTAAGGTCAGGTTGGGGTGGGAGAATCTATTCAATGCTATCACTCAAGGACGCAGGGGTGACCTTGCCACCATAAGGGTGGAGGTTTAGGATGCAAGGCTTAGATGGGTCGTAAGGCAGGCAAGACTGGCTGCTGCATCTCAGTCCTGCCCCTGCCTAGGGCATGTGATTGTGCGCTCGCCAGACTGAGCATGCCACCATTTGGGAGCTTGGCCCCTAACTTCACCTAGGAAAGGAAATGAGGTAAGTGTTCACCAAAAAAAGGCTACCCTCTGTGACATCTGGAGAAGCAAATAAGATTCTCTGGATAAGGAGGAGGGGAAGGGCATTTGGGGAAGACAGAACAGCACATTCAAAGACTCATCAGGAGAGTACCTGGTGTGGACAGCAATTAGGAACCCTGTGGCAGGTGAGGTGGAGAAGAGGCTGATGAGGGGAACAGATCTGGAGCTACAGTGGCCTTGCTATGATCTGAGTAACTGGCTCATGAACTGAGGACTTGGTTGCCAGCTGATGGACTTTGGGGAAGTGGCTGGATTGTACAGGCCCCGATTTCATGACTGGAGTCATCCATGGATAAATTCACAATCTGAGGGCATTGTTGAGAGCAATGGGGAGGGTACAGGCAAGGCGTGGCTGTGGAAACAGGTTGCAGGAGGCCTACTCTGAAGGATGGGCCTTTGTCCCTGCCCTCCCGCCATCATGATGTGGACTGCACTGGGACTGTCACCATATGCTCCCTGTCATGGTCTTCTGCCTCACTCCATCTCAGGAGCAACAGAGAAGACTAACCATGGGTGAAGCCTCCGAAGCCAAACGAACCCTTCTTTTTATATAAGCTCAGGTATTTGTCACAAGTCTGGCTAAGAACTTCTGTTCCTCTGTCTCTGCCTCAGGCTATCTCCCCAGACCCCCTCCTTCTGTCCTTATAGGCACTGATGTTCAGGATGGGTTAGCCCAGAATCATCCAGAACCTGGTATTCATAACCACCCACAGAGGTGGGAAGGGTCACAGGTAATTAATTCCCATTATCGGAACTGTCTAAGTTATTGCTGAGTTATTTTTAAAATTCAACTCTTCTTTATTTAACTTGTATATAATGAACTTGCTAGAGTCATCTGTAGATTCTTTCATATTTGCTTTGTATGCAAATTACATAAGCAATAATAAATGATCTTATTTTTATATCTTGTTTTTTATTTCCTTTCCACACCATATTGCATTGGCTAGGATCTCTAATAAAACATCAGTAACAGCAAATATCACTTTTCTCATTTATAGAGACATTTTTTTAGTATTTTACCTTTAATTTTAACATTTATTATGACTTCATTCTTTTTTTGTGAATATCCAATTTTTTTCTTTTCTTTTTTTGTTTTGTTTTTTTGAAACAAGGTTTCTCTGTGTAGCCTTGGCTGTTCTGGACTCGCTTTATAGACCAGGCTGGCCTCGAACTCACAGAGATCCACCTGCCTCTGCCTCCCAGAGTGCTGAGATCACAGGTATGTGCCACCATGCCTGGCTCAATTTGTTTTCTTTTAAATGTATTGTTTGTCTGTTTTTGAGACAGGGTCTCACTATATAGTCTTGGCTGTCCTGGAACTTGCAATGTAGACCAGGCTGGCCTAGAACTCACAGAGATTCATCTGCCTCTGTCTCCCAAGTTTTGGGATTAAAGGAATGTGTCACCATGTCTGGCTTAAGTACATACTTTCAAATCAAATTAAGGTTTTTTTAAAAAAAGATTTATTTATTTTTATCTATGTTAGTGCTCTATCTGCATGTACACCTGCATACCAGAAGAGGGCATCAGATCAAATGGTTGTGAGCCACCATGAGGTTGCTGGGAACTGAGCTCAAGGCCCCTGGAAGAGGAGACACTCTTAACCACTGAGCCATCTCTCCAGCCCCGGTATGATATTTTCATACATGCGTTTCAAGGTCTTTGATCATATTTATCCCCCAAGGCATCCATTGCTCCCTCTCCTACTTTGTGCTGGTCTCCTTCCTCTTCCCACACGTCTCTCTTCTGTTTTCATGTTCTTTTACATACATGTGTGAAAGACCCCTGCCTCACCCTAAGTTAAACATAGCTAACGCCATTTTGTGAGACACCACTGTTTTGTAAAACTCTGAAGGCCAGATGAGAAACTGGAAAAATTACTGAGAAATCCTAGCTGTGTCACCCACTCGGGATATCTGTGGTCAGGCTGCCCCAGTCATACTAAAAACAGTTTGTGTTAATCACCCTCATAGATATCTGTGAGACTGTTTCAGTTAAGATAGAAAAAAACAAAATAACAGGTGGCGGGCCACGTCAAGGGGTCATCATAACCCCCTTGACCACCCAGTTCCTGGAATCTTGGTGCCCCTGCCAAACTTTGACGCAAATTGTGGTCTCGTGTAAACGTACCAATCAGCCCCCTGTAACCATGCCTCTCGCTTCTGTACCAGTGCTTCTGCTCTAAAACCCTATAAAAACCCCAGCTTCCTACCTGGGGGGCGCGAAAGTCTCCCGAATGACTTTTCGCTCCGGGTACCCGTGTATCAAAATAAAAGCCTCTTGCTGTTTACATCCGAATGGACTCGTTGTTCCTTGGGAGGGGGTCTCTCTGACGGAAGATACCCTCCGGGGATCTTTCAATGTGCCTATATGGAGATATATGCATGGATATAGATGTTTTGCATATGAGAAAAAACTTATACTTTTCCTTCCGAGTCTATTATATTTAATATTGTGATCTCTAGCTGCAAATACTCTTGCAAATTTCATAGTTTTGTTCTTCTGAATGGCAGAACAAAAGCTTCGTTGTATGTGTATGTATGACTTTAATCTATTCATCTGCTGATGGCGACATCTGGACTGGTTCTGTGACTTGGAAGTTGTTGATTGTGCTGCAGTAAACATGCTGTGCAGGTGTGTACCAGGAGTGGTTTGGCTGGGTCATACGGCCACAGTATGTTTAAAAGAAAACAACTTAGATAGCCACAAAAAAAAAGCATTAACTCATAATAAATGTTTTTTAGTTTGTTTTTTTTTTTAAAAGAACTTCCACACTGATTTCCATGGTGATTACATTAATTTATATCTCTACTATCAGTGTATGAGGCTTCTCTTTTTCCTAGATATCCTCAGTAGCATTTACCTTTGGTTGTCTTCTTAGCGACAGCCATTCTGATTGGCACAAGATGGAACCTCACATTTTCTTAATGGCTGAGGATGTTAAGCATTTCCCCAAATATTTGTACTTTGAGAACTATCTGTCAATTTAAATTTGGCAATTACTTCCCCTCATTCTGGATCTCTCTTTCTCCCCTCTTCTGTCTTTCCTTTGTTCCCTTCCTTCCTCCTCCTCTCTTTCTCCCCCCCCCCTTCTTTCTCCTCCTCTAGCTCAGATAGACCTTGGATTCACTACACAGCTGGGTTGACCTTGAACTTCTGATCCTCCTCCCTCTGCCGTTCAAGTGCTGGGATTAGAGACCACACCCTGCTTATAGGCTGCTTCCTCACGCCTCCCTTTGCTGTACAAAGGCTCTTATTTCAGGAAGTCCCTTGTCTTACTTCTTACTAGTATTTCCTTCACCATTAGAGTCCTTTACACAAAGTCCTTGTCAATAGCTATGTCTTGAAGTGCTTTCCTGTAGCATTTCACAATTTATAGTCTGACAAATTGAGATCTTTGGCCCATTTTTAATTGATTTTTGTTTAGAGTGGAGTGGCACCATTTTTTGAAGAGGGAGGGTGTCTTCTCCCAGTGTACATTTTTAGCACTTTTGTCCAAAGCCAGCTGGCTATAACCGTGTGGCTTTATTTCTGGGTCCTTTGTTCTATTTCAATGTGTCTTTTGTAGAAGTAGAATGTTGGTTTTATTACCATGGCCTTGTCATAGAATTTGAAGTTAGGTGTTATATCTCCAACATTGTTCTTTTTGAGGAAGATTTTTGATTTTCAAGGCCTTTGTGCTTCCATGTTCATTTGGGATTTTTTTTTCTAGTTTTATGAAGACTGTCATTGGAATTTTAATGATGATTGTTAAAATATAAGTCATCTTTGGTTCATATTAATTCTGCTAACCCACTAGAATGGGGAAGGTCTTTTTTATTTTCTAGTATCTTCAATTTCTTTATTTATTATAAAAATATTTCTATTCCTTAGGTTTATTTTTAGGTAAGTTTTTTTTTGTTTGTTTTTGTTTTTGTTTCCTTTTTGAGGTTATTGTGAATGGGACGTTTTCCTGATACATAGAAAAGGTATTTTTTTTTTTTGTCTGATTCATTTTGGGGTGTTAATTTCTAGCATTTTAGAAACAAGATCAACTTGGTTGTGATATAATGTTACTTTTGTATGTTAATGTATTTTATTTTCTAGTCTCTATTTGTATCTCTATGTTTATACACAAGACCAACCTAGAATTTTCTTTTTGTGTGTACATTTTCTGGGGCATGTGTACACAGACATGTATGTGTTTGGAGGCCAAAGGTCAACCTCAGATGCTGTTCTGAGCTGCCCACCTGGTTTTGAGACAGGTAAGTGTCCGAGGCTTCTGCTGCACCAGGTCACACCAAGGATGATTGCTGCTTCTGGAAGGTCACAGCTCGCCTGAAGAGTCAGTTCACAGTGAAAGAGTGCCCCAAGCCTAGGACTTATGACCTAGATTAGCCATTCTCCAGTTTGGCAGCTATTGGGTACTATTCCAATCCTGATACAGGGCGATAATGGTTCCCACTCACCAGTAGTTCCAGTCTACAGGACCGTAGGGCAGGAGCCTGTGGGAAGAACCAGGCTCCATTAAGCCATTCTTGGGATATGGCTGCCATTCCATCCTAGCGTCTCTGAATCTCATCTCTATCATTGCCGTCTACCACTTCTGCTGCTGTCAGAAACCCTAGCTACATGCAGTTGAAGTTGGCTATGTAGCTCCTTTGCTTAACATTTCTTCTGCCACACCCCTTAGCCCATAGACCTTAAATTCTGCCTTTCGTTAAGTCCCGGGGCAGGAATAGAGTTCAGCCGGGGTTCTTTGCCAGTTTATAGGAAAGAAGTCCTGGGTTCCAGCTTCCAGTACTAGCTTGTTCATTTCTAACACTTAATGTCTGCCTTGCTACATCCTAGTCACACTTTTGTGAGGCATCTCTAAGTCTCTGGCTGTTGGACAGGTGTTCTTTTATTCTGAGCGCTCACCCCTTCATTATGGCAAACACAGGCTTTTCTTCATCGTCTCCTCAAAGCTGCTCCAGCCTCAGGTCTTCATCCTACTCCAGCACTACTTCCATGTGCCCTGGCATCGCTTTCAAACACGGGTGCTTCATTCTACAAGCTAACTTTACCTTCATTGTTTGGGATTAAAGGCATGTATCACCATGCCTGGACCTAAGCTTTTCTTTACCTGAAACTTGCTCTATGCCAGGCTGGCCTTGAACTCAGATCTGCTTGCCTCTGTCTCCTGGTTTAAAGGTGTGTTTATATTGTAGCTGGGTCACACAGACCTAGAAGGTCTTTGGATGTGATCTCTTGCCAGAGCAGCCATGTTCTGAATTAACATTCCTCCACATGCCTTAGCCCTTTTTGAGCAACCATAGATGATATCCAGGACTAGGAAATAGATAGAACATAAAAATAGATTTGCATCCTATAGTTCAAGATCAAGAGGCCCAGCTACGGGGAGGGATATTTTGCTGCATCATTCAAAGCAGAGGTGGACAGGCAAGAGAGAGGGTGAGGGCAAGCTTGCTATTCTGCAAGGGTGTCACTCACCAGCACTGAGCTTCCATCACCAAGCCCTCCTGCTTCTCAGCACTTTGCACTGGGTCATTTTCTAGCACCTGAACTTGAGGTCAAACCACAGACCAGTGACAGCCTTGAGTCCCAGCTGGGCTCTGCTCGTCTGAGTGTTGCCAAGCATGGGAGCATAGCATGGAGCTAGTCTAAAGAGACAGTGGCCAAGGGGACAGCCATGTGGCTTTTACAAATTACTTGCTGTTCACAGTTCCTGTAAGCATCCGTTCAGTACTCGTTGACTTTCAGAGTCAAGTTCATCGAGGACATACCTGGTGGTGAGTCACCAAACCACATGCTGTGTTAGAGAGGTGAAGAGTTCCTTCCTACCTCAGAGGGTCTGGTCATAGAGAAGCAGGACCTCCAAGAGGGAGGTGTTCATCTGCTCTGGGAGAGCTTCGTCAGGAAAGCAATGTCCGGCCTGAGAAGAGAAGTAGCAAGTAGCAGGGTACTCCCACTGGCAAAGGCTTCAATCTGATCAGGGCCTAAGCACAGACTTTAAATGGGCCTGAGTCTGGATGAGCTCAGAACAATCAGCTGGCATGAAACTCAGGCTGTGGTAACTCACAGAGCTGTGACTCCCCTGAGGAACCCGCAAGCTCCTGCTTCTGGTGTGTCTGAGGGGTGTTGTTCTATCTCTCCAAGCTTGTTCCCTCTCAGAAAGGAGATAATAGTTTCTCTCTCTTGGGGAAAATGTCATTGAGGCAATAAAAAACTAGAAAATATTGACTAGGAAAATGAGTTTGAAAAAACGCACACAGCCAATTTCTTTCTTTCTTTCTCTTTCTTTCTTTCCTTCCTTCCTTCCTTCCTTCCTTCCTTCCTTCCTTCCTTCCTTCCTTCCTTCCTTCCTTCCTTCCTTCCTTCCTTCCTTCTTTTCTTTTCCCCAAGACAGTATTTCTTTGTGTGTCCTGGACTTTGTACACCAGGCTGGCCTCGAACTCACAGGCATTGCCTGCCTGTGCCTCCTCGATTGCTGGGATCACAGGTGTGTGCCACCATGCCCTGCCTATTTAATTACTTTCAAAGAAGCATTTTCCCCTAAGCTGACCATCTCTGAGCTTGACTGTAGAGGTCTAGCCAGCAAGATCATTTCCTTTTGTGTGCTATGCAACGTAGTGTGTTATGCAATCCATGACATCTTGTCTTGAATGGAATATGGCAGGAGCAGAAAGAGCAGAGGAAGCTGAATTTACTTTTATAGGTAAGATGCCCCATCAAAACAAAGCCATTCTCATGCTAAATGCCCCCCCCCCCCCCCGTTCATCATAAAGGTGATGCCTCATGACAATCTTCTCTCAAGGCTCCGTCTCTCACTGTGTGGCAATTACATTTCAACAAGAGTTTTGGAAGAAGCCAAAGCCCAGCAGTCCTGTTACACAGCAGTCACTAACTTGCTCAAGTGACTGGTGCAGGGGTGGGTACTTCATTCCCGTGACTGTCCTTTTAGGAGCAAGGGTGGCAGCTGCCACTCAGGGGAGATCGCTCGACAAAGACAAAGGGAAATAATATAGCCTGGGCATGCTCAGGGGACAAGGTTGCTGCCTTAGTGAGGTGACCGTTGCTGTGAAAAACACCAGAACCAAAAGCAACTTCAGAAGGAAAGGGTATTTAAGTGTCCAGTTTCTAGTCTGTCATGAAGTGCAGCTGGGACAGAAACCTGAAGGCAGGAACCGAAACAGAGGCCTTGGAGGAGCTCTGCTTACTAGCTTACTATCTCCTGGCTCACTCAGCCTGCTGTATTACACATCCCAGGAACGCCTTTCCAGGAATGGCACTGCACACAGTGGGCGGGATCCTTCCGAATTAATCCCCAATCAAGGAAATGCCCACGGGCTTGCCTGTAGGTCCATCAGATGGCGGCATTTTCTCAGTTGAACTTTTCTCTCTCAATGGTGACTCTAGCTTGTGTCGAGTTGACAAAGCAAAGCAAAGCAAAAACCTAACCAGCACAGTTGCCCATCCACCATTAGGAAACTGGTGGAATCAGAAGATAATGAGCTCAGTACATTATCATAAATAGAAACAAAATCTCTATTGTAGGCTGGAGGTGTAGCTCAGTGGTGGACCGCTTGCTGTGATTTCAATATAAATTGCCTCCCTCAATCATGTGTGTGGAAGGCTTGGTCCCTGGTTGGTGATGTGATTCTATGAAGTGTTAGACGCTGTAACTACTGGAGCCTACCTGAGAAAACAGTTACTGGGGTCGTGCTCTGGGGAGCTGCCCCATTCCCTTCCTATCTCTCTCTGCTTCCTGTCTGCTGTAAGGTAAGCAGCTTCCTCCACGGTGCTCTGCAAGCACCATATTTCTGCCTTGTTATGGGGCTGAAAACAATGCAGGCCCGTAACAGTCAGCAGTCTGTGGACTGATTTTTTTTTTTTTTTTTTTTTTTAACGCGCAAGGGACAGTAAATCCCTCCTCCCTTTAAATTGTTTCTCTTGGGTATTTGTCACAGAAGTCTGATGTCACACCGGGCATGTGGAGGGTTCTGTGTGCTGATTTCAGCACTGATTAAAAAAAAAGTGAATATTCTAATGGTGTTTGAGTTAAGGTACCCAATCCTTAATCTTTCTCCTTTTTATACTTTCTTGAGGTAGTACAATGTTCTAACATTAAGCTTGTTTTTTCATAACTATTTTATTTATTTTTTTTAAATCTATCTATTTATTTATTCATTCACTTTACATCCTGGTTGTAATTGTTTTGTTTTTTTCAAGACAGGGTTACTCCATGTAGCCCTAGCTGTCCGGAAACTCACTCTGTAGACCAGGCCAGCCTTGAAATCATAGAGCTGCCTGCCTCTGCCTCCAAGTGCTGGTATTAAAGGCATGCACCACCACCGTACGATGAAAAGACATAGAGCCAAGTGGGGTGGGGATGGAGAGGAGGGAGGTAGATATAAAACATGGTTCCAAACCCAAATCGGTAGACATGGTTATTGGTTAGGTGAGAAGGTGAAGGAATGGAGGCATGATGTGAGCTCACAGATAGATGCTCAGGGTATGGCTGGAACGTGGTGGAAATCCAGGACAGTGGCTTTACTTTCCAGAGAAGATTCCAAGGAGCCTTCTATTGCGGTTCTCCTCTTCCCCGTGCGACTGTTGGCCACTGGCTCATGAGGGCAGGAGGAACAGAAGGTGAGACGCAGAGCTCAGAAGGCCGAGAGCATGATGGAAATGACCTCTGGAACCACTTCAGGGAGATAGCTCAACTTTAACCCTGGAGAACAAAGGCTCTTGGGGAGTGGGTGGGGGGCTCCCAGGATACGTGTTCATGACTGGTTAGAACTAGGCACTTCAAGGATGACTGATTTGCATTAAACAGCACACTGCTATCATAGGAACTGAAACACAGCACCTAATTATCCTATAGGCACAGGGAGGGGAGAGCTAGCAGGGAGCTGTGTCAAAGGCCATATATCAGACATGGTTAGAGGCGTCGATGCCTAAAGACACTCTCCAGATGAGGTCAGGCAGAGAGCAGGAGACCCTGCTGGGGAGAGGAAGTCCTCCATCTAGTACCAAGCTCAGAATGGCTATCGAGATTGTGAAGACTGCAAAGAGCCCTCAAACAGCAGGGTCCTTCCAACATGCTAGAAAATGGTCGGCCTAGAATTAGTAACTGAAGGCATGTATACAAATGAGGTTTTACCTCGGACATGGAAAGAGGACCAAAGCGTGGCTAATGGACATCTAGTCACCATGGCATAGGATCACTAGCTTCCCATCGGGTGTGGCGGGGACTGGAGTCAGGCTCTGTGTTTCTTGGAGGGAGGGGAGTCCCGCCCTCTTTGGAACACAGGGAGGAAGCAGCCAGGCTTTGCTGCTTTTCTCTCCACCATTTCTCTTTAGAAGAGTAACCAGGTAAATGCTAATGTCCCGTGCTTGACAGAAAAGGACAGCCCCCCGGGGGGGAGGTCAGGTTCTCAGAGGTGGCAGAGGAGAGACAAAGGAGGTAGTGAGGTGACAGAAAAGCCACCTGGCACAGAGGAGCTATCAGGACTAGCACGGGAGAAGGACGGGAGATCAACACAAGGCAGAAAGAGCAGAGCACAAGACACGTTATAGCTCCATCCTGACTGATTTAGCAGAAAGAACAACCACTGTAGGAATTAAAAGTAACAAATAAGGACCCCGAGATAGTTCACTTGGCAAAGTGCTTGCCGTACAAATACAGAGAGCAGAGTTTGATTCCCAGAACCTGTGTAAGAAAAAGCGGGGTATGGCGGCATGTGATTGGAACCCCAGAACTGGAGAGATGGAGACAGGAGGAGTCCTGAAGCTTGCTGGCCAGTCCAGCCTATGACATGAGGTCCAGACCAATGAGAGGCCCTATCTCAGGAAACAAGGCGGATGTCTCCTGAGGAATGACACCAGAGGTAGACTGCGGGGTGCCACGAGTGTGCACACCTATGCGTGTTTACCTGCGCACATGCGTACCCACACAGAGACACAAGTACAGCTCAGATGTCCCATGATCTCTAGGTTGTCATTGAATAGTTATGACTTGAAGGACTAGTTACCTAAGGCTCACTGCTGTGCTATGATGGCTCGTGTTACTTGCCAACTTGGGAGAGGAGCCTCCCCCAAGGCTCAACTGTGGGCACAATTGTGAAGACTGGCTTGATCAGCCTTTTAGGTTAGGAGGCCCTCATGGACTTTGTATTTTGCTGAAATTCACAGTAGTTCATTAAATACATGTTTACGGCTATGTGGTGGTTTGGATAGGTCTGACCTATCCAAACGACAGGCTCATGTCTTTGAATGCTTGACCCGTAGAGAGTGGCACTATTCGGCGCTATTAGAAGGTGTGCCCTTTTGGAGGAAGTGTGTCACTGTGGAGGCGGGCTTTGAGGTCTCATATACTCAAGCTAGGCCTAGTGTGGCACAGTCTCCTCCTTCTGCTGTCTGGGGATCAAGATGCACAACTCTCAGCTCCTACTCCAGCACCATGTCTGCCTGCGTGCCGCCATGCTTTTCACCATGACTAAACCTCTGAGACTGTGAGCCAGCCCCAATTCAATGTTTTCCTTTGTAAGGGTTGCCATGGTTGTGGTGTCTCTTTACAACAATAAAACGTTAAATAAGACAGGGTTATTTTAGTGGCAACCATAAAAGTGGCTCATGCTTTTTAGATGGTTTGGGGTAAAATACTATTTTTTTTTTTAAATTTAGAATATACGTTCCAGCTAGCCAAGTTTTCTTCAGCTGCCCAGGCAGCTACAATAATTAATCAGCCTTCAGTTCCTCCAATGAAAAATCTAGAAGCTTCCAGAGTGTGGAAAAGAAGCAAAAACAGTGGTAGGTCCTGAGCTAAATGACCTGAGGGACCAGGGGTGGGGTAAAATGGTAGAGCTGTGGTCCCACCCTTACCCAGGATGAGGGGTGATCAGCAAGCAGATGACATCCCTCGGATCTCCCGTTTCCCTAAAGGGGCTCCCTTATGCCGCTTCTGTAACTAGCTCTCCCAAAATATTTCAGCCATCGATGGGGAAACTGGAGCAGCAAGGGGAAGGATTTGATCAGGGTCATTCCGCAGCCTAATGGTGGCACTGGGAGGAAAATCAGAGGACTCGGTCTGGTGACAGCTTTAATCTCCATCAACCCAGCCCTCACTTCACTGGTGAAGGCTGTCCAGGAAGCCCGGCAGGGGATCCTGAGTAGTAGTCAGTCCCTGGGCGGGTGAGAGGAGATGTGGTGAGCAGAAGCCAGATCTCAGACAGACAGAGCAGTTCAGTGGAATGGAGGAGCACCAAGGTTTTGTACATAGTTGCTGAGAAGTAGGCTGGGGGATGGGAGGCGGGAAGTGGGCACAGGGACAGATTATCAGGGCTCTTCAGAAATCATGGGTCAGAAAGTGGATGGCAGTTCCAGGCAGCCTCTGCTCCCTGCCAAGAAAGCCCTGACTCTGGAAAAAAAAAAAATTTGTATTTCTATTGGATACCTGTAGGAACTTGTGGGTGAATAAGCGTAACACACAAGAGAGAAAAACGAAAGAGGATGGGCCCTAGGCTAGGGTCTCAGAAGTGCAAGGATCTTCAGTCTTTACAGACAGAAGACAAGCTGAGAGGGGCAGAGAATTGGCCAAGGCCGAATGTCATAGTTATAGCCCAAACTCAGCCCTGCCGTCCCTGCTCTTCCCAACAACTCCATTTACTATGTTGAGGACACTGGCTGCTATCTTTCTCGGTCCACCTCGATCCTCTATGAACAGAGGGGCACTGTGCAGCTTTCTCAGCAGCCTGGGTGTCCTTTAGAGCCAAGGCTTCCACCAGCCCTTCCTGGGACACCAGCAAGCCTGCTTCTCCTCCTGGCCCCAGGTCTGCTGGAAACCTAGCCTTGGGATTTCTCAGAACAGAGGCCTAGAATAAGCAATAGACTGGCTTGGCTATAAGATGTGTTCCAAGAGAGCTGCAGCCTTGAAATTTCTAATTCCTTTCTTACTCATGGGCTGTGCCTTCCTTTTTAGACCATGAACTCAGGGCACCAGTTCCTTGCTTCTCTGTGACTAGAAAGAATTTCAGGAATTGGCAGGGCCACCAGAGGCCACCAGTCATGGGAATTATGGGGAAGGGCTTGTCCCTTTTCGGCTCCAAAAGTCTAAGAAGTGCATCCTGGCTCCAAGTCTGATTGAGCTAGCACAACAGGAATCTGGAGGTTTCCTGAAAACTCACTTCAAATCACCCCCACAGGCTCACTCTCCCCTCATGTAAGTGATAATGAGCAGCCACTACGCATCCGGGATCTTCTTGTATGGTGCAGGAGAACTTACCGAACACAGCCAAAATCCTTGCTCGCAGGATAGTCATGCGTCAAGAAGTGGGTGGCGTCCCAGGAGTTCCTTTATGTCTACCCAAAGGCAGGAGGACACAGCTTCTGTGGGGGTGGATTTGGGCTTAAACCTGATCTGTTCTGGATGATCCTGGAGAGCTGTTTTGACTTCTCTGAGCCTCAGGCTTCAACTAGTTGAATACAGAGTTAACTGTGTAATTCTGCAAGGCCACCCCTACCCGGACGGTAAACTCAAGAGAAATGAAAGCTGGGCCATGCAAGTCTTGGACATGAATGTCATCAGCAGCAGTGTTTACGCCATCCAAAAGGGAGAGGCGATCCACTCTTGCTTAGCTAATGAGGTGAACTGTTGTTTTCAAATGGCCCTAAGACGGTAGTTAGCAATAAGAGCGAGAGATGTCCCTGTACATGAATGGACCTGGAAAATGTAATATATGAAGAAAACTGGGCATAAAGGCCCTGTCTTATATATGTCATAGTTTCTAGAAGATGTCTGGAACAGGCAAATCTCCAGAGGCAGAAAACTGCTTAGTTTCTGCATTCCTGAGAATGGAGCAATGCAGCCATGGTCCTGAATGGCATAGGCTTTCTTGAGGTGGTTTGTTTGGTTGGTTTTGGTTTTTTGAGACAGGGTTTCTTTGTGTGGCCTTGACTGTCCTGGGCTCACTTTGTGGACCAAGCTGGCCTTAAACTCACAGAGATCTGCCTGCTTTGGCCTCTCAGAGTGCTGGGATTACAGGCGTGCACCACCGTGCCTGGCTTTAGGTGGGTGAGTTTTATTTTATGCTATGTGAATTATACCTCAATAAAGCTGTAAAAAGGACTCTTTCCATGCAGGACAGATTCTACGATCTAAGAATATAGCGCAGGTAGCAAAATGTCTAGCATCTGGCAGACAGTCTGTGAATATTGACTTTTATTCTGCTGGTAATCTTTAACAAGCTGGTTTATGCAAAACCTTAAAACTGTGTTCATTGTCTGTATAGGAAAGGCACACCCTCTGGTCACTGAGGTCTCTTTTTCCCTCCAGGTCCTGCTGAAGTCCTATGTGTGCTGGGATCTACCTCTGGGATGCCTCTTTGGTGTCTGATAAACATCTGAGGTACTTTCAGAGGCTCTTGTCACCACCTGGCTTGTTTCTGGGCTCCCTGTGATACCTGAAGTCCTCAGCTGGACATCTGGTACTGCACAAGGCATGGTCCTGTTATGTCCTGTGTTGTCTCGACACACATTCTCAGCGTTCCTTGGCACAGGACCTGCGGTGGGAAGAATTCTGAGATGGCTCCCCTAACCCCTGCGGAGTGATGCTGATCCCATGAGGGTATAATGCTCCTTACTGTGAGGAAGTTGGTGGTTGTCATTGATGTCCCTAAGCAGGGGATGTTAGGCTAGAAGGAGGGTGGTCTAGGCCATCACAGATGCTTCTCTGTATCCAGAGGCAACAGCGGCAGGCAGGATTCCTCATGTATCAGCTGGACTGGCTTTGAGGGACTTGAAGCTTCCATAGTTGAGATGCATGGCTGAGGTGTCGGGTAGGGCCAGAGAGCATCCATCATGAACACAGAGTCGCCTGGACAGAAACAAAAGCAAGCCTGTAGTTCATCCATTACAAGGACCTCGGCTCAGCCAGCACCTTAAAAGGGCTTGCAAGTGGATTCCTTTTCAGCCCCCAGATAAAGCAACACCTTGGTTTTGTCCTTGGGAGCTCTTGAGCCAAGAACCTTGTTGAACCCACCTGGCCATCTGACCTAGTTCCTAGGAGATTATAAAAATAAATGTTATTTAAAGCAGATACCTTTGTGATAATTTACTTCATATGGTGGAAGACTCATTCAGCAGAGAGATGGCTTATTCTTGGTTTATAAGGCATTTTCCCAGAATCACAGGGTACTTGTTTTCAGGAACAACAACACTGGGGACTGGGGTGTTGTAGCTTGGTACTACAATGGCTGCCTAGTGTCCAAGAAGCCCTGGGCTTGATCGCCAGCACAGCACTGAAAAAGGAAGGGAGGGAGGAAAAGAGAGAGAGGGAGGAGGCAGGTCAGTCTTTAGTTAGATATGATTTGTAGCTACAGTTTCTCCACCCTTCTAGGTGCCTCACCGCTGGCCCTAGATATGAGCGACTGTATAGAATGACTCAGAGGCTGGCAGGAAGAGCTCTGGACTCCAAGCCCTGAATCTGGGTCCAGGATGTGCTGAAAGGGCCTCAGCGACTTTGGGCAACTCCCCGTCCTTTTCTGAGTCCCCAGTCAAAGCAGGACAATGGCTTTCGGCATGTTCCTCTGCCCTCCTGCTACCCAATTCTTTTCTCTGAGGAAAAGCTAACATAAAAACCCCAGGATCAAAAACTAACTCGCGTGGTAAAGGCTTGTGCTGGCTATGCCTAGAGTCTGAGGAAAAAGCAGGAAAAATTATGGTGACATGAGACAGAAAATAGGACCTTCATCCTAGGATCTGCTGATGGAGTCAGGAGGCTTCGGATGCCACTGAGAAAACTTGTTGCCTATGGAAACAATGCAGTCCTTTCCCAAAGATAACTCAGCCCTAGGTGTCAGATGCAGCAAACAAACTCTGCTTGCTTGTGGCCACACCATCTACAGCCTTGACAGGTTTTCATCACTCCAATCTCATTTCTGAATCTGGACACTGCTCCTAAGTTCACTTTACAACTTCGTTCATAAAGGAAATTTTATTAACCTTTAAACTGTGTTATAATGATGCCCTCTGAGCAGGGTAACTTAGGAAGCCATGGGGAAGTTTATGCAACCATCATAAAGACAGTTGCTACCTGGAGAGGCCTCTGCTCACACTTAAGAATGTCTTGCTCTTTCTCTGAGCATCTCCCAGTCTATGAACTCCTGTGCTTAAGATCTGCGTTAAAGACATCTAAAAAATTCTAACCCTGTTTTATATTAGCTGGTCCTGAAATTCTTTTTTTTTTTTTTACACTTGTTTTTTTTATTATTATTTAAAAAAGTTTTACATTGTATAAAATTCTCAAAGAATTGATTAAAAAATTTTTTTTAAGCATCACTGAACTTTGTAGGGTATCCACACTGGAGAAATGCAGCGCACAGCTGTGCCAGACTGCCGTGGTCTGAGACTTCTTCCCTGTCCCCAAGGCCCACTGAAATGACAGCAGAAGAACACATACCCACTGCACCTGTGCTTCGTCCTTCATCACCTCCGTGAAAGCCACGGCAAACCTGGCTTCCTCCAGAACTTTCCCCATGACTTTATTTTTTTCTTTGTCACTGGCATCTTCATTTAAATCAGTTCCACCAAAGATGACCCCAAAAGGAATGCCATGACCTTGCAGAAGTCTGCCTCCTCGGTAGAGATGAAGGGCTAGCGCTGCTTCCAAGTTCTTGGCTGTGATGAGGTTGGCAATTTCAGATGGGCTCTCAAAGTCAAAGGCATCTCTGAGAACACACATGTGGCCTGCAGCTTCCAGGTGGTCCCGAATGCGCCCAGCCGTGACTGCGTTGCCGGTGTGAGGCCCCGCAGCACCGCCAGGAACAGGAGCCGCATGTCGCTACCGCCAAGGACTGGGCCACAGGCCCTGGGCGGCGGGGTAGGGGTGGATTCGTCCCGCCTGCCGCTCTCAGGCGGAGCCTACAGGTTCAGGAGCAGGGAGGGGCAGAGGGAAGGGAAGAGCCTGAAATTCTTTTCTGTGTTGAAGCTGAGAATCCTGGATTGTCTTACACGGAGGTCCCTAGGAAGGGAACGTTCTAGTCTGCTGCTTAGAGCGGTAACTCCATCCCCCACAGTGCTGACAGGCCTACTCCTTCTCTCCTCGGGAGAAGTATCAGAACCTCTCTTCGGGATGTGGGCTGGAACCTTTGGACCTCCAGAACCTCACGGAGAGCTGAACTCTCCTCCTCCCGACTGTGGGAACCTCTGTAGAGTGTCCTGGGCCCCATAGGTTGCTACTAGATGCAACCCCATTATCACCAGAGCTAGACTAACTAACGATGTTTCTACACGCTGTCAAATGTCCCTTGGGAGGGCAGGAGTGGGTGAGCGAGCGTCCTCAGGCTGACAACTGCTTTGAGTCATTTCTTAGCTGAAGCCAGATCTCAGAATCCCATTTTTTGAAGACATCCCTGAACTTGAATGGCTTTCCCTGCACTGCTGGATGTTGGTAGGAAACAGAGTGCACTCACCATCGCCCAGCTTATAGTAGATCTCACAGCACTAATGCGGGACGCTCTGAAATGTCATAGGACAAGGCACAAGATATCCAGGCCTGCCTTTGAGATGCTGACAGTGGGGGAAGGGCAAACATGTGAGCAAAGAATTAGAACACACACACACACACACACACACACACACACGGTTTAGAATAGTGTTATTCTAAACACCATGGAGGGGTGGTTCAGTGGTTAAGAGCACCGACTACTCTTCCAGAGGACCTGGGTTCAATTCCCAGCACCCACATGGTAGCTCACAACTGTCAATAATGCCAGTTCCAGAGGATCCAACACCCTCATACATGGAAGCAAAACTCCAGTGCACATGAAAGAAGAAGAAAGAAAAAATTAAAGACAACAGTGTTAAATCAAAGCCTCACGCAGGCCCTGAGGCAATGGTTCAGGAGGTAAAGTACTTTCAAGCACGAGGAGCGTCTACTTCCCAGCACCCGAGCATAAGGCTGAGCATGGCAAGGCTTGTAATTGCAGTGTTGGGCGGCTGGCGACAAGAGGGTCCCTGTGGCTCAATGGCCAGCTGGTATAGCTCAATCTTTGTGGCCATGCTGTGGCACTGTACCTTGGCATGAAGAGCTTGGGAGTGACATGGGAGCGAGGAGGTGAGGCTGGGAGGTGGCCGGGGTCTTGGTCACGAGAACACGGATGCTTAGCAGCTGGGCTGGCTCCTGGGATGGCAAGTCTACACAAGCGAGGGGCTGACTGGAGGCTGGCGTGAAGTGGAGGCTGGTGCAGTGTGAGGGGCAGGCAAGGAAGAGCCAGACAAGCAGGGGGGGCAGAGAAGGCAATGTAGGAAAGATGGATGATGGAAAAGTCTGGAAGACCCCAAGGATGTGCGCTTTAGCCCCTCCTCTCTTTAATCCCCACTAAACCTTGGGCCAAGCACTTCTCATGGTGCCTCCAAGATTCGCAGGGGAAAAGCACTTGCCCAGGAAACAGATAACGAGTAGGCACAAGCGCAGCCCTTCCCTGTGCCCTTGATGCAGACCATTGCTCTCCTCCCAGTCAGTCTCCTCATTCCAGGAAAGCCTGAGGCTACTTTGTCCAAAGAGGATGTGCAGGTACAGTCAGCACCATGCCTGGGAATCATGGCTGGCCCAGGCTTTCCCAGCTTTTGGAAGGGGTAGGAGGGAAGAAGACGAAGACAGAGCTGGCCCAGAACCTCGTATTCCAAATGTACTCAGTTCCATTTCCCCTGAGTCCCTGGGGTAGGGTGTCTGGCTGAATGCCAAGCCTCATGGTACTTGGTCCCTGTCCTTGGGGAGGGCTCCACAGGTTAGCCTGCAAATGGCTAGGGACAGGAACCATGACTTTCCAGCTCTGGTCTTGATTTTCTAAGCAGACTCAGGTCCAAACGGGGACCAGGCTGGACCTCAACCTTACCATGCAGTGACTCACCTGGGGATAACAGGCAGGGAGGAGACACACCCTGTATGGGCGCCTGCACAGCTCAAATGAAAGGGCCCAAAGTGCCATGGCCTCCTACCTCCCACCCATATCTCCCCGAGGCTCAGCAGCAAACGGCGGCTGGCAGCCTCTAGTCACAGGCAGGCTGTCTTGATGGGATAAAGTCAGTGGCCTCTGTCTCCCTTCAGCCTCTCAGCTTCTCAGCCTTCTTACAGGCATGTCTTCTGCTGTTAAATGGCTACCACACACCTTGAGGAAGAGAACAGACACTGCGCAGAGGGCCTCACCAGAGGGAGGAATTGGTGCTCAAAGGACTCTGCGTGGAATCTTTCCACAGACACAAGTTTCCTACGCCTCGGTCCAGCTTTGCACACGCTGCTCCTTTCGTGGCATGATATAGCCCACTGCCACCCTTCAAAGACGTGACCTCCCATAGCCGTGGGAAACAGCCTGAGCTAACCCTTCCTCTGGGCCCCCAGGCGCCTACCCTCAGTGACTTAACACTCCAAGCAGGTGATGCAGGAAGGGGGAAAGTCAGTGCTGCAGACCCTCTCAGAAGGCAGAGGCACCCCCTCTCCCCTGATAGAGCACCCCAAGCTGGTGCTCTGACTGACAATGCTGTCCTGGAATGTGAAGAGAGTAGGTGAGAGTTGGGGAGGCTGTTCTCCGGCCCCTGTGACAAAGCCGATCCTGTCAAAGTAGGATGTGGAGGGAACAATTGGATAAATGGCTTTCCCTCCTGAGCTCCAGTTCTCCTTCCCTGCGAAACAGGTGTGAGGGGGTCCTGGCTCAGGCCTTCCACAGCCCCTCCCCTGAACATCTCTGGGAAATGAGTTTCCAGGCCCAACTTTCATCTGTGCAGTCTCCACCTCTCTGGGAAATTGCACCCCCTCCACCCCTACCCGGTCCATAGACTATCCCTTTAAGGTTGGGCGGGGCCTGTTGGAAACTGGCCTGGCACCTGAAACCTACAAGGAAGCATTGAAGCAGGCCACAAGAGTCCTTGAGGTAGTGAGTGAGGATCCAAGGACCAAGAGACAGCGGGAAGGTAGCTTCCCAGTAGGCTTCCCAGCTGCTGGCCCGGGTTATAGGGAGAAAAGGACCTAACTTTTGCGCAGGCTGGCCTCGACCTTACTGGGGACCAGAACAGGGACCGTCGAGGAGCTGGTGAAGTGCAAAGGGCGCAGCTGAGGACAGCTACCAGAGCTTCCTCAGATGCCGGCTGTCTGCAGAGCTCAGCCTCCACGCCTTCTAATGCGCGGGGCTCTCCCCTGGACCGGTCCTGTTGTGCCTGGCCTAGCCTGATGGCTGCAAGCGAGGTGGGTGCTAACATCCTGTCTTCCTCCCTCCCTATCGAGCACCTCAACTCCTGCTAAGGGTGTGGCCCATCTTTTAACCTGCGCCCTAATGCCAGGAGCCAGTCTCTCCACAGTTCGTGGGCGTAGGCAGGCTCCTCTTGCTCGGATGGTTACTTTTTTTACAGAAACAAGTGCCTATGGTGATCTTGTGATGTCATGGGGGGGCAGGAGCAGGGAGCAGCCGCAGGCTTTTCTCCATCGCTGTGCACAGCTCCCTCCTGATGGCAACAGCGCTTTCTTCTCCCTGATTTGAGCTGACCCCCTTATAGTAGACAGCTGGAGCAAGAGACCCGGCACTTTCCCGGTTCACTTCCCTCCTGATGTGGTGGAGTGCTCATTACAGAGGGGCAAGGGACACACTTAGGCGACTTGGTGGTGTCTGAGTAGGGCCACCCCTCTCACCAGCTCTGTGAACTTAGGAGGTGTGGGGTACACTTGGCTGAACTCAACTCCGAGACCTCTTAACCCTGAGAGCCAGGATGTGAACTCAAAAACGTGGGTGTCAGGAGCCTGGTCAATCAAGGCCCCGGAGTTAACAGATTGGCCACAGGGAGGGTGCTATGGACAAAGCCTCCTGATGGGAGAGGCCTCCCCTGGCTGTAGGGAGGTGGGCACAACCACTGCAAGGGGGGACGTTGGTTTCCTTTTTGAACAGGGTGAAGTGGGGACCCAGGTAGGGACAAGGGGAGGCTGGCAGAGCACTGGAGGTGGAGCCAGCTTGGCAGGCCCTGACTGAGCGCCAGGATGGGGTGGAATTTCTCTGGGGCTGGAGAGCTTCCTGCCTGACCCCCACCCTACCCCACCCCAGTAGGTACTCCAGCCGTATTTGGAATGGGTCTGTCACCTTTCACGGCCTTGCCTTGATTGGAGACAGGATGAACTTTCCCAAATGCTAATTCCCAACAAAGAGCTGCATTTCACGGCATCTCTACATGTAGCTCGTGACTCAGTGGTCCAGGGAACTCGGTCTTAGTTAGAGGATAAGCCAAGGAGTGGACAGGCTAATGGTGTGTTCCTAAAAGGCCCTGAGGTCTTCAGAAGGTTCCCAAGAAAGGGCCAAGCTGAGTTCTGCAGGGAGGTAATGGCATGTCAGCGGGAGCAGTAGGGGCAGTAGCTTAGAGGCGAGCTTTGGGGACCAGTACACGCCTCTTCTGGTCTGTAGGATCAGAGGCCAGGCTTGCTTCCTGAAGTTTCCCCGAGCAACAATTTTGCTAAGTCCTCCCTCTTCCCGTAATTCATACGAGTTCAAAAGAGCAAAACATGGCATATATATTATTGTATTCCCCTTCTGACAAACATTCATGCTGAGCTCAACTTAAAATAAATCTTTAAAAAAAATGCGTGGGTAGGCCAGGTGGAGGTGGCACAGGCCTTTAATCCCAGCACTGGGAAGACAGAGGAAGGAGGATTTCTGTGAGTTCTAGGCCAGCCTGGCCTACAGAGTGAGTTCCAGGACAGCCAGGGCTACACAGAGAAACCTTGTCTCAAAGAAAAAAGGAAATGTGTGGGTATTCTGCCTGCATGTAGGCATGTACATATGTATATGCCGTCCTTACAGAGGCCAGAAGAGGACATCAGATCCCCTGAAATTGGAGTTGGAGGCAGGAGTGAGTTGCCATGTGGGTGCTGGGAACCGAACCCACACTGTTTGGAAGAGCAGCCTGTGCTCTTAACCCTTGAGCCATCCCTCTAGCGCTGAACTCAACTTTTTTTAATGAATTTATATTCTTTCATCTAGTGGTCATGACGCAGTTCATGCACTGTTGGGTTAGGGTCGGGACTGGAGGCTCTTTCAGTGCCACAGGTGTGCTGAACACGGCTGTGTAGCTGTCCTGAAAAAGCCCTGCTCTACGGCGTCACATTCGACCTCACAATTCCAGGGCCGCCATTCACTCTTGTCCTGATTCCCATGCCCCTTCATCTTCAGCTAAATAAGAGACAAGAGCTGGATCTCAAGAGATGGGGGCTAGGGGAGGAGAGACGTAAGACGGCCATAAGACAGAAGACAAGCCCTGGCCTCTCTCAGCTGCTCATAAACTGGCCACCATAGGCACCATTTACCCATCAGGCCAAGGCCTCTGGGGCCTCCACAAAGGCCCAGAATGAATGCGGCATATATATTATTGTCTTATTAAGCTCCTACTGTAATCCCAGGTATGGTGCTAGGAACCCAAAGGAGCCTTTCTGAGACCATCGGAGTAGCCCTGAGTGGGCTTCCTCTTCATTTCACAGGTAAGAGTTCTCTGAGCTCTTGGTACATTTGGCCAGCCCAGTCCTTCAGATTCTCTCTCCTTCTGTGTGCAGACATGCCTCAGCGGACGAGGGGCCTCCGCCGCGCGTTACTGCGTGACAGTCAGTGGCACAGTGGTCCTGGTGGTGGGGACAGTCTGCTTTGCATGGTGGAGCGAAGAGGATGCAGCTGTCCGGCCTGGCTCCCTGGGCCCCACGGTGGAGCAGCCGATGCCCAAGGGGCCCGAGACTTGGCTCAGGTCTGTCAGCTTTTTGTGCTGTGGCTTGGGCGGCATGCTTCTGCTCTTTGGCCTGCTTTGGTCCATCCAGGAAAGTACAAAGAGGTCGAGCCAGGGGGACCTGTACCAACTCTCCAGAGACCTGTACCACCTCGCCGTAGAGTCCTCTGAGAAGGAGGGCTGCAGGTCAGTGGGGGCAGGGTGGGGACCTTGGGTGAGCCACCATAGTCACGCTACCCACTATCTGCTCAGCAAATTCTCACGAGGTTCCTCCGCTGGACAAGGCCTTGCCCTGTATCCCGAGGCTATGGAAGCCCCATGGCAGAGGCAAATGAAAAATCAGAGTAGTGAGAGCTATGTGAATGGGCAGACAGAGTCCTGTGGAGATGTAGAGAAATCTGGGAAGCCTTACAGGAGGAGGCAGCATTCAAGCTCAGTCAGCAGAGAAGCAGAGGAGTCAAGATCCCAACATAGGAAGGGTCCCTGAGGCACAAGAGGGCATTGGGCAGGGCCAGGTACTGAGTGCCTTTGCATGCCCCTGGGGAGGTAGCCAGGACATCTCCATTTGTGGAGGAGGAAACCAGGCACAGAGACCTTAGGTAACTTGCCTAAAGATATCCAGAACAGGGACCCAACCTCCAACCGCACTGCGGGGAACCTGTTGCTCCCCATAACTCCCTGCCTCAGGAGACATCCGAGACGATAAGGGAGCTGACGTGAGAGCACAGCTCAGTCCAGTGCCCAGCACACAGTAGGCGTGTTGGAAGTGGCAACTTTCCCTGACCTACAAAGGTGGTTGTAGGTGAGCATGGGGTGAAGGTTGGGTGAAGGCAGAAGCCAATGGTTGCATCAAAACAGTTCTCAATCTGGTTTTTTTTTTTTTCATTGCCAATATTCCCTAGCCTTTTGACCATTTTTTTTTTCCCTCACTTCCTTCCCCTTTGTAGACAGAGTCTTTGTAAGCCAATCTGGCCTGAAACGTGTCATCCTCCTGTCCCAAGGGCTGGGATTCCAGCCATACATCCATCATCACCTCACCCAGCCTTTCAGCACGTCTTCTTGGAGTCTGATCCCCAGAGACATGCCGTGGTCTGGGCACCCTGTGCGTGTACATTTGTGTTTTACATGTGGGGACCAGTTTTGCCCTGTAAGGAAGCTAGGTCATGTGTGTTCTTACTGGGTACATGGTTATTCAACAAAGCATCCGGCGGGTCTGGAGCCTGCGTGCCTTTTCCGCCCTGGGTCTGCTTGTACCTTTATGCCGCCGGAATCCACTGTTGCTCTTTGCACAAGAGGAAAGCCTCTTCTGTTACATGCAGCCCACTGTGGTGTGAGTCTGCAGTCTGCAAAGACTGTGGCCCTCCCCGACACTGCTCCATAATTACTGGCATTGTCTCAGGAGGGGCTAACCTCCGCTCCTGTGATTGGGCACCTACCTGCACCTCTCTTCCCTTTGTCTGGAGTGTCTTGCTATCAGCCCATGGCTCCTTGAGGCCAGCTATAACATTTAACAGAGAGAGTACGTAGGCCAATAGCCAGACCTTGAGTGGGACGTGGTGGGGTACATCTGTAAACCAGCACTTGGAAGGCTGGAACAATTGAGTTCCAGGCTAGCCTAGACTACGGAGCCGGACCTTGGTTTTAAGGACCATCAGAGGAAAGGGCACGTTATCCAATCGAACTTTGCTCTTCTCAGATGAGAAACTTGTCTCAGAGAGAGTGACCTACCTGCTCATGAGATGAATTGGACTGACAGCCAGGCCAGCCTGCTGTCCTGCCCTGCCCAGCCTGGCCTGAGCGCCGAGGTGTTACTGTTGTCTGTACACAGAGCGGTGTTTCCTCAACAGGGCCCAGGCCTCCCTCAGCTGTGGGTTAGGTAGGCTCCTCCATCCTCAGCCCATTAGGCAGGATACCTCCCCTTGCCAGGAAGCAGGAAGGGGACCCTTCCAGGTCAGAGACCCAAGTTTCAGCTTCAGAAACTGGTGTGACTGGGTATGAAGGGAGCCGCCTGCTTGACTGATCTTTCCACAGGTGTGTGTGTGTGTGTGTGTGTGTGTGTGTGTGTGTGTGTGTGTGTGTGCGCACCTCAGGGCCTAGGGTTGCCTGGTTGCAGCTGGAACCGGCTTCTCATCTATTGGCTTAAGCATTCCTCTTTCCCTGTCAGGCCTCAGTTCTCCCCTTTTAGCCACCGACTCTCTATTGCATCTCTCTAACTCTGACTACGCACCTACCATGTGGCGGGTCCAATTCCGAATACTGATAATACATCAGGGACAAGATAGACAAAAGCCCACTCTAGGAGCTCGCCTGGCAATTGTCAGCCCTGACAATTGGAGGCGGCAGGAGCAGAGGGCCCTGTTGTCCTTCAGGGAGCACAGCAGACAGTGCCAGGCCTCCTCCGAAGGCCAGCTTTCTGTCACTGCCCTCCCTATTAGAAGCTGAGTGTCCCAAGTCACACCTGATGCCTCATCTGTCAGTTGAGGCAAGAGGAAGGGCAGGCCTTCCATATCAGTTGCTCACTGCTCTGACAAGATACCACCCCTCCCCCAAAAAAGTCCCAAGGAAGGGCTTATTTGGGCTCACAGTCGGAGGGTCTATTGGGGGGGGGCATGGTGGCAGGAATGTGAGGTCATATGTCCATATTCAGGAAGTAGAGAGAGATGGATGACACTGTGCCTCTCACTCAGTTCATGCCATCCAGTCCAGGACCTCAGCCCGGGGGATGATGGCCTCACACCGGGTTCTCCTCGCCTTCATTAACTTAGTTTAGAAACTTTTCCACAGATGTGCCCAGAGGTTTGTCTCCTAGTTATTCTAGACCTTGCCAGGTTGACATAGAAAGCCCACCGTCATGTCCCGCTTTTGCTCAGCGCCGCTGGGCTCCTGTGAGATGGCTATGGTGAATGTGCAAGCCACGACGCCTGCGCCCTTAGCTTCCCCTGCGGTTCCTCATCACAGTCTTGGTCTTTAACAGGCTTGGCTGCTCACAGGGCTGGTGTAGGCATTAGGCTTGTTTTACAAAAGTGGGCTGTGAGGGAGTAGTTGACACGCTGTGGGGAGGTGTGCAGTGTGGGGTAGCATGAGCTCCACCATTAGAGGAGAGGGCTGTCTACTTAGCCCTTAACTCATTCTTCTGTGAGATGGGTGGGGCTTACTCCTACCCTACTGGGTTTGCTCTCTCAACAGAAAGCCAATAGGGTCAGCATGGAACCTGTCTCTTGCCCCTACAAGGCTATTTTGGTCTCTGTGCATGAACTCCCCCCCCCCCACACACACACACACACACACACACACACACACACACACACACATACACACACACACACACACACAGAGCTCTGTGTCCAAAATGTACTCGGAACCTCCTACACATTAGGAAGGGCCTTGCAAAGGTCCAAGTTCCCTGCATTCTTGTATTCTGGACTATGACCTCGGACGGTGCAGTTTGATGAGCCAGCAGGCAGGCTACTGAGGTGACAGGAGCTGGCTTGAGGGCTATTGCATAGCTGCCCTCTGAGCAAGCTTCCTGCTGTGGGCTGAGCTCCTGTGGGTACCTGAGCCCTGGCATGCTGGATGCCACCTGCTGGGATGGCCCCAAGCAGACCCAGAACCAGCTCAGATAATCTGGGGAGGGCAGGGCATGGCTGGGAGGTAGACATGAAGGGAGAGGAGGGTCTTGGGAGCCCTGACACCCACATTCCCCTCGTGGCTGTTAACGTTTTTTCTGCTTTTCTTCTTCTGCATCTGTGGCATGGCAGGCATTATCCCCATTTAACAGATGAGGAAGAAGAGGCCCAGAGAATGTGAGAATAGAAACCAGGCTGCAAAACAATAAAATCCAGTGGCCTGTCCCCCCAGAAACTTCGATTCTCAGTACCTGGCTCCTCTTTTTCTTTCTTCTTTTCTGATTTGTTGAGACAAGGTCTTACTAGGTAGCCCTAGCTGGCGTTGAACTTGCTATGTAGCCTAAGCTGGCTTCAAACACAAATCCTGCTGCCTCTGGCTCTAGAATACTGAGATGATACGCGTGTATCACCAGGCTTGGCAGGATTGTTGCCCTTCCTTGCAAAGCCTGCTGGGAGCTCAGAGGAAGGTGAGCACTGGTTAGTTCTCAGCTGCAGGTCTCTGGGTAGGTCTGCAGCCCTCTCCTCCCACCCATGCTTAGTTCAAAATCCAGGGCCTACAGAGCTGCTCTGTGACAGGGAGGCTGAGCCTGCCTCCTGGTGGTTTGCTGTGGGAGTGGCAGCGAACCCAGGGACCTGGGATGGGGACAGGGCCCCTATGGGCTCAGATGCAGGACATCTGTCCTTTAATGTAGCCTGCAAAGCCTGATCAGGAGGGTCTACTGAGGATTCGGTCTTTGCCTCACACCCCTTTAGGTGTTCTGTTGCTTAGGTGTGAAGGGTGGGGGGCAGGAGAGTCAGGGCTGAGCACCAGTGTAGAGTGAAGGATTGACTTGGTAAGTAGAGAGCCCTCTCTCCCTGGAGGTGGGCAAGGAGAAGCAATTACCCTGTGACCTCGACACGTAAAGTCTCAAGCATCCCGATGTGCAGGTAAATTGAGGCCACCCTCACATTCTGCCCTGAACATCACAACTGTAGCTTTACAAACAATTTTCCAGGCAGCTAGGAGTCTTTCTGTCCATGAGCCATCACTCAGTCTCTCAACAAACATCCCCCAGAGCACCTGTTTTTAGTGTTTAGACACTCAAGTCAATCTCTGCCATAAGAGACAACCAAGGAGTGTCAGGCATGGAAGCTCAGTGGGGAAAAAGAAGTGGGGACAGGCCAAAAAAAAGGTCCCAGGGATGTGTCAAAGTGGGGAGTGGTGGCAGCAAAGAGTGTGGGAAGCGAGCAAAGGCAGTATGAGGAGGATGGAGAGCTGACGTTGGCGGCCTGCTCCTGCGAGCAAGCAAGTGTCCTAAGAAGCCATGGCCTCGTGGCCTCCTCTGTCTCTCTAGCATGCAGGAGAGTTTTGAGCTGCTCCTGCTAACAGCCTCTTTCCTGTTCCCGTAGGCCTCCCAAAGAGTTTGCTGCCATTCCCACTTACGAGGAGGCTATGTACTGTCCACTGGCTGAGGGTCCCCTGCAAACCCCCGTGCAGCCGGAAGAAGACCTTCAGTGCCACGGCCCAGAGGATGCCCTGCTGGGGTCGCCATCCCTCTCACCCCCACCCACCTACGAGAGCATCGTCCTCGCTCAGGGGGCTGTTTCTGGTCTAGCCCAGGCTGAGCTCAGGCTGCAGGGGAGTTACAGGGCTCCAGCGGGCTGTGAAACTGGTCCCTAACCCGCGAGCCTCCTCCAGTGCTGGGCTCACAGCAGGCAATTCAACAAGAACTCTGCCGCTGGATGCTGGTTTTGTATCGAGAGCGCCGTGTAAGAGACCGCCTCCACGTTAGCTGGCTTTAAATAAACCCTGCTTTATTACGTCTCATCATTCTACACATGGCTGGTTCCTGTGGTTCTTCTCCATGTGAGGTACTGGGGAGGCCATCACCAGGGTCCTAACCGGAACCGGACCTCCAAGCCGGTGTGCTGGGATCAGCAGCTGAGAGCTGGGAGCTTATGTGTGGCGAACACAGGGCCAGAGACAGAAGCAGGTGTGGTCCAAGCTTACACACCTGGTTTGTGGCCAAGAGAACATGGACCCTAATCTCAGCCCCCCTGAGCCACCCATGGCAATCCTTTCTTTTCTTTGACTCACTTTCCTCACTTGTAAGATGGACTGGGCACTTTTTTTTTTTTTAGCAGCGCCAGCCCCTGCCTCAGAGTGGAAGGACCCATGGGGTAATAGCAGTGGGCGCTATGTAGCCTACTGAAAAAAAAGGGGCCCAGCCCTGAGCTAGAGGCCCGCAAGCTTCACAAGCCTCAGAGTTGTTGGAAGTACGTCTCCTCCCCCAGGTGCCTGCTCAGCGTCCCATGATGGGGCCACGCTGCTGTCCCCGGCTCTCCAGATGTGGCACTGAGAGCCACTTCCTCTCCAGCTGCATTCTGCCCATGGGGTCTCTGTCCACTCCACTAGGCCTTATGCAGATATGTAGTCTTGCGTCACTGCTCCCCAGCCCCCGAAAGGGACAGCCAGGGAAGGCATTCTCCAGTGTGTAGGCCAAGGGCCTAGAAGAAACAGGTGGCCTGGGTCAGGTTAAACCAAAGTCTCATTAGGCTATCAGGTCAGTCTCATTCTCACTCGGTGACTCTCCCTGAGGCCTCACAGCAGCAGGGGCTCAAAGGCTGGCCAACTGGTGCCAGGCCAGGTCTCTGCCCCTGTCACCTCCTCACCCGTGAAGCCCTGTATTTTTACAGGAGGGACGTCCCCATGTGGGGAAACAGCCTATGCAAAGTGAGAACTCAGAGCACAGTCGGGGCGCAGGTTCCCCATCTCTGCTGGCCACTGTGGGCGGCTGTCTTGTCCCTCTGCCTGTTTCCTGCCATTGCCTCAAGCCACTGAAAGCCTCTTGATGCCAAGTCCAGGTAGGGCCTGGCCCTCAGATCCCTATGAATGGCAAAAGCTCCTGCATAGTCTGAGCTGAGGAAGGCCTGCTTTTGGTGGCCCTAAACTTCAGGCTCCTATCACTTTTTCCCTGCCCCTTGCTCTTCATTCCCAACCAGACCCTGGGCCCCCGCACTTCCGAGCATGTCTTTCCTTTAGAGGTTCTGATTCCTTCCCCTCTACCCTGCAGTCACATTCCCTCTTCCCAGAGATTACCCTAGGCCACAGAGGAGTCTGGAGAGGCCTTGTCTCTCCATTCTGGTGGTGACGTAGGCTGGGCCTATAGCAGACGTTCTGTAGTTCCTAAGGGGTTTCCCACGTGAGGTGTTTACCACAGGACACAGTGTCAGCGAATGGCTGGTGTGAGCAGGTTCTATCTTGGCAGCAGCTGAAAGGCAGGTGGGGAGGGCTAGCTGGCCACAAAGGACTTTTCTGCGTCTCTCCATATCTTTTCATCTGCCTCAGGAAGGGACAGTGACTTGTTCAAGGTCACCAGCCTGAGCATGAGCCAAGGCTATGGTAATCTCGCCAAGGTGGGGCGCTGTCTCCTTCTGAGCTGTAGTGGTGTGGCTGAGGGATCTGTGGAGGAGCCAGACACTCAAGGGAACCCTGCCATGGGACCACTGCCCTCCCTGAGCTACATTGCAGACAATGTACCCATACTTGGACTCATCTTCACTGGCCACCCAGCACTAAGAAGTCAGGGACTTCAATGACTCAGGCCTCTCCATACCTTTTCCAGGATCCCTGCAAGTGTATGTTACTTGGTGGCCCCTGTGTCACACCTTCTGGAGAAGATGCAGCTCATCTCTCCGTCCCTGATGCCGCATTTGTCAGCAAGCCTCGGCCCTTAGAGAACCTGTATGGTAGGAGCCTAAGCAGACGCAGGCTTCCAGAACCTGGCTAGAATCTGACCTGTGAACTGGCAGGCTCTGGCTCCTCAGGTCGAGCCTTGACTATACAGGCTTAGATTTTGCCTGTGCCCAGTGTGTTCTTTCTAGCCTTGACTATCTTGGTGGGCAGCTTACTCCTAGGACCCTCAATTCCTTCGAGCATGTTCAACTTTTTGAGTTGCAAGACAGTGCTGTCATTCACAAAGTTCACACCGGGGATGAGATAACAGAGGGTTTTGTTTTGTTTTGTTTTTTTAAAGAAAGCTTGGGTAAGTCTCCTGTTTTAAGTAAATTTACAATTTCTGTGTGAGGCTGCATTCACAGTTTTTGGGCACAGGTTGGACATGCCTTCCAGAAGACAGCATTTAACACCCCCTTTGCTGGAAGATCACTGACTCCCAGACAGGTCACCTCTGCAGCTCCTCCCTCGTGGTGTAAGGGAAACAGTCAAAGCCAGAGTGGGACTCAGGCTTGAGAAAGCAGGAACTGCCGTCAGCAGAATCTTATTCCCACCTAATTCTTTTTTTGTCCTTTTTGTTAACGCTTTTGTAAATTCATTGAGACTTTCACTTGATGCACCCTGATCTCACACACACAACCGTTCTCATACCTCACATCCATCACTCTCCTACCTCTTCCTCATCTGCCCAACACCAAGCCCTACTCTTCTTTCTTCCCTTCTCCTTTAACTGTAGAGTCCAGTCCCCAGCCCAACCACTGGGAGTTAGGGAGGGGGGCCCGCCCCAAGGGTGGCTGATCCACCAGGGATCACCTCAGTTCCCTAGCCAGTGGCCAAACTCACGCACACCCTCCCTGCTCCGTGCATGGACCGCTACCTGGCCAGAGCCACTGCAGACCCTGTGAATGTCAGTCAACACTATTGTCACCAGCTCAGGTGTGCAGCTGCCCAACCTTGTCCCGAAAACCTCGGGCTGCCTCCCCCCTGCCCTGTGTCATCTATAAACTCTGGACCCCACAATCCCCTTGCGACCCTCGAGCCCTGGGGGGAGGGATGGGACAAACAGTCCTTCCAGGGCCGAGCACTCCGCCTGCTCACCCTCGGCACACTGACTGGCCCAGGGTCCACTACAAAGAGAAACCTAACCCTGTAATGGGGCGGAGAGACACACGCACCTGCCCACACAGCAACAAGCCACTGGGAACTGCCTTGGCAGCTACCTTTTTTGAAACATGTTTTTATTGATCCTTCGGGAATTTCATACAATGCATTTTGCATCTATTCAACCTCCCTTCTCCAACTCCTCCCTTAATTACCATTCTCTACCCTTCCATCCCTTCCCACCTAACTTTGAGATTCTTTTTTTCTGTTTTCTCTTTTCCTTTCCTCCCCCTCTTTCCTAGTTTATGTTACCCCAGCTAGTCCTGGGGTAGGGGCCTGCCTGCGGCCATTTAACTGTTAACAGGACTCCAGCAGCGATCCGACACATTTAGTGAGCACCGACTTAACTCGGACTTTTTTACTCGCTGCTGCTACCGTCGCTTTAGGAAAAGGAACTTTGAGAAAAGGGTCAAAGAGAAACTGGGTTATAGCAAAGAAATAAAGACCCATAAAGAAGAGAATGCCCAGACCGCTCCAAAATGACCAAAGGCTAGATGGTTCGCTTGGGCTCTGGAGCTTTTGGGAAGATCTTGACTGAATCTGTCATCCCTCTATGACAAATCCTCCATGCCTTCTTCCGTGGACCTGGGTGAACAGACACATTGCCCGCAGGATGTGACAGCACCATGCCAAACACACTACAAAGCCACCAGGGGGCACAAGAAGCTTCTGTGGCTGAGGCAGAGATTCACCCCCTTTGTATGCTAAGCCCTGGCTCCCAGGAACACATCCAGGTGGGCCTCACTCCTTGTTTTAGGATGAGTACTAGCTAGGTTGCTCTGCACTCATGGCCTCTCTTGTCTCCAAGTCTCTTTAGGATGATTCTGATATCTCCCTAGAGGTCCCTGGCCAGTCACAATTTCAAATGGCTTTCCCTCCATTATGGACTAATGGCCATTTGCAATCCACAGGCGACAAAACTTAAGTCCACTGCTTAAGTTTACCCTGGGAATCAGACTGGAGGTGACCAGAGACTTGGCACCTGGGCAGTTTTCTCAGGGTGTCTGTTCCCAGTTCCTGGGGGCACTCTACAAACTGTGAAGTGCAGCTGAACAGAGCTGAGGGACAGTGATGGTGACGGAGAGGGCAGAACCCTCTCTGGGAAGGGACCCCACGGGTAGGCATGCTAGGAGAGGTACATGGGGGAACAGAATGGGGCATGGGGACGTGCACGGGAAAGTCCCTGAATGCAGGGATTTGGGGAGTTCATTGAGACCCCTTGCTACTGCACAGGTCTCCCGAAAACTCCAGCTGCCATTCTCTGGACACCTTGGTGGCTCTGGGTCTCTGCAGTGGCAGCAATCTGACTTTCCCCATCAGCCGTCTCAGAACTAGAAACCCTCCCCTAGACTATCATGATTAAGATAAAGATGGCTTTCCAGGTTGGGGACCAGGATCAAGTGAAGTAGATCAGTGAGCCAGCCACATCTGCAGGGACACTGGTTCATTCCCAGCCCCCATGACAGGCAGGGCTGGGCTGGATGTGGAATATGAAAGGGGTCGGGGAGGTAAGGCCTGGAGCCAGCTCTGGTTGTGGCTCCAGTTCCCACCTGTTACAGAGGAGGAAAGTATGACACAGCCAACTGGTGAGCAGGGCTGTGCATCTGGAGACACAGATCCAAGACCATCAATGGATTTGCCGCTAGAGCCTGCCCCTGTTTTCATGCTGTGGCTGGCTAGGGGGACCCACAGCCTCTGGGCTCTAGTCCCAGCTGCTCTGCTGTTATCTGTGACTTTGGGCAGATTGCTTATCTGTACCTGCGTCCTCTTTTGGAAAATGGGAGTCTGGCACCTGTCTCCTTAAATGAACTGAACGGAGACACATCTAGGATGGTGACCGTTTAGTAGGTACAGGTATTTCTGTTGAGCCTAGGCGATCAGGTGTCCTTGAGAAGGTGTCTAAACTGTCAGGCTGTGGGTTCTGGAAGCTGCCATGGCCCCACCCCTGCTTCCCAGAGCTGGGAGGTGCAAAGCCTGTCTGGGCTCAGTTCCACAGTAGGCAAATGAGGTGATGTCAAAGCCATGGCTGGCCCAGCCCCTGTAACCTCCCCCAGCCCTCCCCTGCCTCTGTCCCATGTTCAGATTCACAAGCTCCAAACAGCTGGGCCCAGAGGGACGGAGAGCGACCGGAGGAAAGGTAGATGGCTGGGTACTTGGGCCCACTGAAGCGTGTCACCTGCCCTGCAGAACCGCTGGGCCCAGGGCTGGGAGCTGGGCCTGTGGGGACCGTTTCTTGCTTTATGTGTTACGCCTTGGTTCTCAGCCACCCAGCGTACCCTCCCTCCCTGAGAGCCCGCTCAGTGTTTGAGTAGGATTGTGGGCAGGTCTCTGCCGGGGTGCTGGTCAGCTACCAGGGACTGGTTAGTCACCATGGCTGACGAGAAGACCTTCCGTATCGGCTTCATCGTACTGGGCCTTTTCCTGCTATCCCTCGGCACGTTCCTCATGAGCCACGACCGACCCCAGGTCTACGGCACCTTCTACGCCATGGGCAGCATCATGGTGATCGGGGGCGTCATCTGGAGCATGTGCCAATGCTATCCTAAGGTAGGAGCCGAGGTGGGGGGGGGGGCAGGAGGACAGGCGGCTCTCGCTGTCTTAGGCTCTAATCCCTGACCTCCAACTGCTGTGTTCTTTCCATCTGGACTCCCCGTGTTCTCTCTGCTCTGGGGACTATCCTTTTGCTACCATCTCTCATTGTGGCTCATCAGAAAGCCCCTGCATTTGGCCCTTGGGTCAGGCCATCACGGGGACACAATGGGATCTATGCACTCTCCCTGTGTTTGAGCGGAAGTCAGCCAGCATATACTACCTGCCAAGCCTGAATCCCGCAGCTCACCCTGACCCTATCACAAGTGCTCTGCGTTTTCTGCAGTTCCCTTTCCTCCTGCAGACCCGGAAACAAAAGCACAGATCTCAGGTTGGAGTGTGCCCTAAAGAGCAGCATGGAGCCCCTGGTGCTCCATCCTGGCCACACGTGCCATCCTGGGTGCTCTGTCCCATGTCTCCGGCTTCTGAGAGTTCTGCTGTGCTGGTTCTTTCTGAGGCACAGTACTTTCATCTATAAAAATGGCTCCCCAGTCTCAGCTCTGCAGAGCCCTGTGGTAACCCAGGTATGATGTGTAGAAGATGGCGACAGGTGTATTTGTAACCGTAGTGTTGTGTTTAGTTAAACAGCTGCTGCTGCTGTTGCTCTTCCTGATTCTTACACAGCCCTGAAGAGTGAACATGTCAGGTGGGGTAAACCTTCAGTGTCCGGAGAGGTAGAGTGACTGTCACAATGTCAGAGTTAGAGAGAGAGAGATTCGGGAATATAGGGAGAGGGGCAGGGGGTCTAACTTGCTCTGTCTCTACATGCCTGGGAGACTGAGCCACTTTGTTCTCCAAGCCTCAGTTTCCTCATCTGTACAGTGTGGGTCAGGAGGATGGCATGGGAAAGGGGAATGGGTATCCGAGGTCTCACTGAGCCTTGATACTAACAGCCCTGTTCCTCTAGCCTCCTCCACCCCTCCCCACTTTGGGGTGGCGTACCCAGAAAGAGTTCTAAGGATTGGGGCCAGGTCCCAGGCTCTCCCAGCCCTGCCCCCTCTGTGGCCAGCCCAGGACTGTGACTTATATGTCAGCCCTGGGCAGTCCCAACTGGTTTGGAGCCATTTACAAAGCAGTTTACAGTCAACTCCCCTCTATGTGCTCAATGTCCTGAGCAGAGGTCACTGGGAGAAGAGGGCCTTGAGGCCAGAGCCACCACGTCACCACGGAGGGAGGGAGGGGGATGTTGAGAAGACAGCATCCTTCCTAGGGGGCATCTGGTGGAGGGACTGAGTAGCAGCAGGATGGCTGATGGTGGGAAACAGGGCTGAGTATTAATGAGTAACTGTTGAAGGCTCATGTGTTCCTATGTGGGGAGGTTGTATGGCTAGGGGAAACCCACACCTCCCACTGTCCCTCAGACCCCAATTCAAGACTATGTGCCCCGTGCCAAGTCTGTGACCTTGGTAGATATGCCCCTGCTGTGCCTTACATGGCCAAGCGCAAGGAAGCAGAGGGCACTGTGGGAATGGGAGGGGTCCTGGCACCACGCCTCTATGAAGCAGGTGCAGAGGCCTTGTTCTTGAGATGATGTTGCTGGCACTGGAAGGTCAGGGTGGTGGGGAGACTCAGGCTGTCAGAGCTGTCACAGCTGGAACAGGAGGGCGAAAGGGCTCCCACTCTTCACCATGACTATTCTGTTAGGTCTTGAATACAAACCTGGTTCGATCTGGTTACTCACCTGGGCCTCAGGCATAGGTTAAGACTGAGAATTGAGCCAGGGCAAGTCTAGTGTGTGTGTGTGCATGTGTGTGTGTGTGTGTGTGTGTGTGTGTGTGTGTGTGTCTCGGGTGGGGGGTTACTGAAGATGCTGAGCCTGAAAGTTGACACGGAACAGGGGAGCAAGGGAGAGGGGAGAGAGAGCACAGCCTCACCTCCATATCCTCTTCTCCTTACTTTTGTCTGCTCTGCCAGGACCTGGTGACTGAAGGACCTGTCCTCTTTGTGGGCTTCCTTGTCTTTGCTTCCTCCCTCCAGGGGCTGGTCAGTGTTCAGTCTGAGCCCAAATTCAATGGACACTTGCTCGCTGCTGAAAATTTTCTCTGGAATGGCCATGGATGTGGATAAATGTTAAAATCTTCAGCCTGATGTTCTCAGGGGTCTCCAGGTCTGATTTCCCAACCCCCTATCATCAATTCTGTGTGTCCTTCCTCTTTCTTTAGAAAAACAAGTCCGTGTTCTGAAATGCTGCTTCCTCTCTGTCTCCTCCACGCTTCTCGTGCCAGTGATGGTGGTCATGATTGAAGTGGCGGTGATGGCAATGGCGATGGTGACCGCGATGATATTAATGGCAGTGACTGATGATGGTGGTAGTTGTGACAGTGATAATGATGGTGGTGGTGAGGATGATGACCTTGACAGCAATGGTGACGATGACAGTGATGGTGATGCTAGCAATGGGGATGATGGGAATGGTGGAAATGGTGATGATGGTGATGGTGTCTGGGCCATGATATAGTGAAGGAAAAGAGGAAAATCCTAAAAAGTATTGAACCAGCTGGCCATGGACCATCCTTAGTACAGACGCAAGATGCTTAGGCACCTGGGCAGTGTCTCCTCAGGAGTGTGAAAGGTCCTCTACCCATCACCCCCTTCTTTCCACCATCATGAAGCTTTGCTGTTGCCGACAGTGCCTCCCATACTCTACTCTGTGGGAAGAGACAAAGGTTGCTGTTTACGAATCTCGAGCAATTCATCAGGGGCTCATCAGACAGTGTATGACAGATGCTCACACTTGTGAGTCCAGAGGCCAGGTTGTGATTTACTGAGAAGCTGTGTGTCCAGGCAGCATGTTGGGAGAGTCCTCTGTGTGAGTCCTCTGTGTTAGGGAGTCCTCACCACTCCGCTGAGACACATGCCATTAAAAACCCTGCAAGCCATATTAGCACAGGATACACTGCTTTAACCACGGGTAGCATGCAGTCTGAGGCACTAAGTAAATTCGCATTTCCAGAACTCTCTCCAAACTGGGCAGGTTTACACCCACCGTGCGATAGCTCCCCGTTATGACTCTATTTAGCCTTGGGGAGCCACCAGCCTCCTTCCTTACCCCTCTGACTTTCACATCTTGGTACACCAGGGAAGTGGAGTCTCACAGTGTTTGTCTCTGCCCACCCCATCTGGAACATTTCAGTCCGCACTGTGCCTTCAGTGTTTATCTTTGCTGTGCCGTGCATCGGAACTTCCTTCCAAAGGCTGACTGGCACGCGGCTGGATATGTTCCTTGTATTTTGTTGTCTGTCACCCATCTCCTGGTTGTGGTTCACAGTGCTTCTCTGAGCATGGAGGAGCGGGTGTCTCCTGGAGTCTTCTCTCATTTACCACAAGAGTTCAAAGAGGCTCTGGAAGGAGAGATGTGACTTCCAGGACCCACAGTAAGGACCTGGTGACAAAAAGCTACTCACCTGTCTCCAGGCCCCCAAAGGCAGGGCTCTTTCTGCCTCACCGGGCTCCTTCCTTCATGGCTTGCCTTCCCACCCCAAGGGGACATCCCTGAAACTAGGCTGCTTGGTCTAGAAAGTTTGGGGATGGAACTTTGTGTGCACACCCGCAGACATCCGTGACTCTGCCTCCCTACCACAGCTGTGTCCTGTGTCTGACTGGCTTTGCACTCACTCACCAGGTGCAGATAAGAGCACCCTTTGAGCACCCTGTGTAGAGACTCCTGGGAAATGATGGGCCTGGGCGTCAGGCAGGCAGAGCATCTCTGTTACTCACAGTGCCCAGGGTCTGCCCCCGGTGTCCAGAATGGTGTCTGCTCACCGTAGGTTCTCAGGGGATTGTCCATGGAAGGAAGACCATGGTGCAGACAGGAGCCTAGATACCTGTCTACCCACTGGGGCTGAGCCACAGAGGTCCTTCCAGGTTTTCCTTCTCTCTTACAATGAACAGAGAAGTTCTCAGAAGCTTTGGGACCAGCAGCCAGGGTGTGTGGCGACAGCTAAGCTCCAGCCCTGCTCAGCTGCAGAGACTGTATCTTCTCTTGCAGATCACCTTCGTGCCGGCAGACTCTGACTTCCAAGGCATCTTGTCCCCAAAGGCCCTGAGCCTGATGGAGAACGGGCTTTCAGAGGTGAAGAGGTAAGCACAGGGAGAAATGGGCCCTCAGTCCAGCCTCCTGTCAAAAACGGGAGGAGGGGGGCAAGGGAAGAGGTAAGGGAAGAGGGAGAGGACAAGGGTGGCTGGGTCAGGTGTCTGTATCTCTGTCTTGTCCCATCTAGCTTCCTCTTTGCTCCCTGTTTTCTGAGGACATAGTCTTATAAATCACAGGTAGTTTCAAACTCTCGGTTGTATGCATTAGCATTGCTGCTGCCATTTCACAGATGTAGAAACTGAGAAGCACAAATCCCAGGTGTCACAGGGAGTCAGTGAGGGAGACAGGTGTGGATTCTGGCCTGACTTGGCTGTAGCCTATTTCCCTCCTGGAGATGTCCAATCCTGGTTCTGGTTTGGAGCACAGTTGAGAATGCTTTGGATTTGGCTAATCCCCTGAGCTGTGACTCTCAAGCTCCAAAGGCCAGGCTACAGGCCCTGGAGCTATGGGGGCTCAGAGCCATGCTGCTTTGCTTAGGGTAGTTTGTAATGCTGGTATTTTCCACTCCTGATACACAGAAAAAAGGTCCGGGTGGGAAACAACAGACACACCCTGGTGGGCGGAGCCACCCCAAACTCTATCTCAGGGCCCATGTAGCTCAGGCTATATGGGGCTCCTTCCTTTATCTTGTTACTTCCCAGTTGTGTGACCTTGGACAAGGGCCTAGTCACTGAAGCACAGTGGCAGGGAAGAGATCACTATGGCCCCAATCCACCAAGCAGGGCCTGTGCACAAGCCAGTTTCAGTTGCTTTGCCTCAGTTTCCCCACAGAACCTCCTGAAGTTGCAGGGAGTGTAGAGGCCATCATTTCCCCAGCCTTGCAGTCAAGGAACCTACAGCAGCTGTGGCTCGTTCTACTCAGCATCAGAGCTGTGGACCCAGAACAGTGATTGCTGCCTTGAGGGGTCTTCAGCAATCCTGCATGCTGAGTCCTCTCTGCTGTCACTTACTGTGGATACCTTTGGGGACATGATGTTATGTTGACTTGGGGTCAGGCTAGTGCTCTGCCACTTAATTTACTCATTTAGTTAGGCCTTGGCCTCATCATCTGTGGCGTGGGTACAAGAGATGCCCCTGAAATTCCTCTTGTGAAATCCATGGGCCCATGCCCCTATGACAGACAGGGGGCCTTGATGAGGGAACTCATGTCTGCCTGCCTGACTCCTCTCCCATTGTCTGTTGGACCCAGCCCCCAACCCCCCTATGTCAGGCTGTGGGAAGAAGCTGCCTATGACCAGAGCCTTCCAGATTTCACTCACATCCATATGAAGGTCATGGGCTACAGTGAGGATCCCAGGCCCCTGCTGGCCCCTGAGCTGAAGACGGGAACCAGCAGTGGCAGGGAGGGGGAGCCTCGTTCTGCTCAGGCCTGGATGGATGCTTCGGTGGTGGTCCACAGGAGCTCAGATGAGAACGAGGGAGGAAGATCCCGTACTCAGAGCAGGTGAGTAGGTGGCGTGGGAGTTCTAGAGCAGAGGGAGGGCTGTGTGCTGAGAGGGTGCCGGGACACTTGGAAGTGAGGAGCAGGCAGCAGAGGGTCATAGGCAGATGGCACTGGGCTGGGGCTCTAATGGACCATGGTGATAATCTTGGCTCCTTGGCTGTATAAGCGTGCCACATTTTGGACTTTTTAATTTTTTTTTTTTTTTTTTTGAGACAGAGTTTCTCTGCGTGGCCCTGGCTGTCCTGGACTCACTTTGTAAACCAGGCTGGCCTAGAACTCACAGACATCTGCCTGGCTCTGCCTCCCAGAGTGCTGGGATTACAGTTGTGTGCCACTGCACCCAGCTGGCTTCGAACTCCCCTGAGCAGTTTCTCTCATGGGAACAGCCATCTCCATCACACTGGGACAATGCTTTAAGTGGCCAGCACATAGTTCTTCCAAAATGCTTGTGAGCAGCAGGAGCCTGGCCAGCTGGGAGCCATAGGGCTTGGGTTTCAATCCTGGCTGGGCTGCTGACCTGATCGGTAGCTCAGCCAAGTTTGTCCCTGCCACAGCCCAATTCCTGCTTAGTTTCAAGTCCAGTCTGATCACTCCACTCATACACTTGTTCCATCATTACTAGACAACAGCTTCTTCCCAGGCTTTGACTGACCTCCAGTCTCCTGGAGTCCCCAGCCCAATAGGGGAAGCAAAATAAAAAAGGACTCAGAGGGACCTTACTGTGTGAAGTGGGATTGTGAGGGGCCAGAGAATCCTAAACGCCTGCAGTCGTGGATGAGCTACCTGGCTTTGTTCTCTCTTTCTTTAATAGCAGCCCTGTTGCTTGAGCACGTACTCCGTGCCGGGTGCTGTGTGTGAAGTGCTTTGAACAGTTTACCTGCTGTAAATCTCAGAAACAACCGCGCGCGCGCGAGGATTCACTTTGCCCCCAGTTTCCAAATAGGGGAGAAAAGAGGAGGCCCAGAGATATGAACTTCCCGCAGCTAGCGGCAGAGATCTGGACCCAGACAGTGTGACCCAGAGCCCGCCCTTCACTCACGGTCTTTGCCTCTGCAGCCCCGCAGTGTCTTCCCAAGGCCCTGCACCCTTGGCCTCGTTCCAAGACGACCTGGACATGGGCTCCAGCGACGGCAGCAGCCCTCATCCGTCCCCACCGGACAGGGATGAGCCGAAGCCGCAGCCGCAGCCGCCCTGGGCCAGCGGAGGGCCACTGGATCGCTTCAGTGACTTTGCTCTGATTGATGACGCCCCCACATCAGAGGACAGGGTCCCGGAGGGGCCGGTTCGGGGGGCGGCTCTGCCCAGCAAGCAGCAGCCATCCCTGACGATGAAGAAGAAGGAGACTGCAGAGGAACCGGAGCAGGAGGAGGAAGACCTGTACTACGGGCTTCCAGACAGCCCTGGGGACCCCCTCCCTGACAAAGAGTTGGGCTTCGAGCCCGATGTCCACGGCTGAGATGAAACTGCTTCCTGGGTCGATCCTGACAGCGCTGCTCTCTTCACACGACCCCATAAGGGCTCAGTTTTCCACCTCCCAAACTGGATTGTATGGAGGATCAAGTGAGGCAGCAAGCTGAAGCATTCTGGGAAATGAAAAGAACCACACAAGGGTGGAGGGAATTCAGCAGTCACACACACACACACACACACACACACACACACACACACACACACACACACACACACACCAGTACCAGTGAGCCACATGCTTCTCTGTAGCTTGCTTTGCTGACCTGCAGGTAGAGTGGGGTTTTCTGAGGCCCCGTGTTACAGCGAGACCCTCGGAAGCCCTTTCCATCTCCTGATGCTGGCCTCTGTTTGGGCCATTCTGCGGTGCTACCCAGGGCCCCCATTCCTTCATGGAGGCCTCTCAGGGCCCCATGGCCACTGAGTTTCGGTCCTCTGATAGGTACTTTGACTCACCCCACTCTGAGCTGAGAGGTTTCTTAGCTCTGTGACCCTCTGTGGCTGACCTCTGCTGACCTGACATAACCTCTGGATAGCTCTGTGGTCTCTCCTGTTCCTGCAGTTGCCCCTAGTCTATGCCCACGGCCTTGCTTGAGCTGTCTTCTTCCAGGGCTCTTTGTGCTGGGTGAATTCACACTCATTGCTATACCTCTACCAAGTGACCTTTTTCTGCCAGCTTTCCTGGCATCCCAACTCCTAGTTGAGAATGTTTTCTCTGTTCTTGTGCCTCCATTTCTGTGGCCGGTTGCTTGCCACTGCCCTGGGACAGCCCTCATTCATCTTGCCCTCATTCACCATAGTTTCCAGGGGACCCTGGCTATGTGCAGATCTCAGAAGATCTTGGAACCTTGGCAGATAATGTCACCCTCTCCAATTTTGACAAGTATGGACTCTGTCTCCGGCACCCACTTTTCTAAATGGCTTCTAGACAGGCACAAAACCAGGCAGAAAGCTACCGGAAGGAGCCAGCAGCACTTCACAGAACACACTTGTACTGGCTTAGAGCGGACAAAACCCCACTGCTGGATTGATCCCTCTTGATGCCCTTGGCATTTACTGGACATCTGCTGTGTGCCGGGCACTCAGCTTAGAAAAGAGACATTGGTCCTTGACCTCCCAAAGGCCTCCCAATCTCCTGAGCTTGCTGTGCTGTAAGCTTGGGGACAGAACAGAGAGTCACTCCGGGCTGCAGATCTTCCAGCCCTCTGCTCTCAGCCCAGGATGGAGGGAGCCATAGAAAGGAGGGTCCTGCAACCTCCTCCAGCCAGGCCCACACACTTAGAGCTGTCCTGAGATCTCTAAGAGGAGGGCCCTGGGAGAAGGTCGGGGGTCCCCGGCAGGGGAAGGAGATACCACTGGTGCAGAGTGAGAAGGATACACCGCAACTCTCTCCCTTTCTGGGGCATTTCTACCTCTTCCGGAAAGACGCCTCCACCAGGCACCTCCTCTCTGCTGGGGCATCACAGACCAGGCATCCCCGATCATGCCCCAGCCATGGGGGAGGTGGGATGTGGCAGGCTGCTGCATTCTGCTGGCCCAGGAAGGGACGTCTGTGACCCACAGCGGACATCGAGCAGAGCCAGCACCAAGGGCCGAAATAAATAAAAACGTTTTTACCATTGAAAGGTCACCTTTACTTGCCTGTGAATTCTTTCCTGTGAAACTGCCCAGGCCCCTCCGGGCAGAATAAAATGAGGCTTCATGCCTGGCTGGCATCGAGGGGCCTCTCTGGGAAGGGAACAGCAGACAAAGCGGTGTGGCCGCGTGGGATAGCCGTTGGGGGGGGGGGGAGTAGCCCCCAGGCCCAGAATCATGGTTGCACAGGCCTCAGACATGGAGAGCCTCTAGTTAGCTCCCTCGGGTCCTAGAGACGGGGGTCTACAAGTGACTCCCTCACCTGTGTGGCACACGAGGGAGAGGAGCCTGTCCCTGAGCTGCTTGGGACGGGCTGCCTCCACTAGCATTTCTGCTGAGGAGGATAGCCATCGCTCAACACTCAGAGCCAGCTCATGGTGTGGGTGGGGAGCAACCGTGGGCCCACGAAAGGATACTCTGGGGGATCAGGGCTTCTGACAAGGGAGCAAGTGTTGCTCCAGATCAGACAGCAGCGGTCAGAGGCGGTTGGGGGAGGGCAGGCGGTGGCATGGTGCCGTCTGCGCGGTGTCACCATTCACTTCTCTCTGCACAGCCGATGCTGCTTTTGCTGTGTCCCCTCTCTGCCCTTCCTGCTCCAGGACAGCCTCTGGAGGCCATGGGTGACTGGCGGGTAGGGGGTGGAGAAGAGGGCGCTGTGGATTTTGATGGCGAGGAAGGGTTGTGAGCTTGGGCAGCAGGGACAGTGGCCCGCTTCCTCCCACTCTCGCCTTCCCTAGCTCTCTGGATGTCCACTGCAGCAGCCACGTCGGACCTCACTGGTACCTCTAGGCGGTTGATGGGATCGGAGGGGAGCAAGGTGCTCATGGCCTAGAGTGGCCAGAAGAAGCTGGAGGAACCGGGTTCTAGAACCGGATTCTAGCCTCCAGCCCTAGGGACTGGTTTGCACGCCAGTGCAGAAATCCAGGCCTTTGCTCTCCCTGCCTGGCTATGGGAGTTTCCATTCTATCAGGAAAGTACCTGTGGAGGGGGGCCAAGGGCAGACAGCTGTCCTGGGGGCCCTGAGCACTGGCCTGCTAATGCTTAGTTGTGACTTGAGCACCCTGCAGTCCTCCCTAGGTATCTGCTCTTTCTCTCCACACGAAGGTAGGAGATAAGATTGCACTTGCAGCCTTTATCCCGTCTGGTCCTCAAAAGAGCCCCGGGAGGGACCAGTCTGCCGACCACACGTATCCTAAATCTCAGACTCTGAAGTACAAACCGACCTGGGTCCACACTCATCTTCTGCCAGGTTTTGGTTGTGCAGACTTGAACAAGTCGCTGTCTGTCTCTGACCCTCTGTAATGATAACCCCTGTGGTTGGCACTGTGGGTAAGATGGGCAAGTGGTTACAGGGCCCCCTGGCACATCACAGGTATTCGATCGGTGTCCTCATTAGCAAAGTAGCGATCAGCTACATCTCACTCGGTAACACGGCAACAGGAGAGTGACCTGGCGGGGGGAAAGTGTGAAAACTCCCACAAGGGTGAAGCTTGTATGTATGTGACAGAGGTGTTTGAGCAGCGAGTGGTGTGGAGCTAAGCATAGCATTTCCTGAGGGAGGTGGAGGGGTGCTGAGGGTTATTGTCCTCACTTGACAGGACGCTGAGGCCCGGAGAGGTTGAACCATCTGCCCATTTTTTCCAGAGGAAATTTAGCTGTAAGAGCCTCAAGCCCCGGCTGGAGGTGTCTGCAGCCCCAGGCACACAGAAGAAAGATAGACCAGCCTGTCAGGCCGCATGGAACAGCCCAGCTACGGCTGTGAAGAGGGAGACTCGCCCTTGCTTCCACACATTCCCTGACTCCCTATTGCATTCCATCAAAGGTCGGATGCCTTACGCTGGCTCCACAGCCCTGTATCATCTGACCTCTCTTGCCCTTCGCAGCCAAATCACCCGCCATGTCATGCATGTCCAGCATCGCAGACCTACTTTCGTGCTATCCTAGATTCGGTTACACCTGCTCCTGGATGCCCTCCTCTTCCAGCCCTCAAGGCCTGGCTCAAATTTCTATCTGCTCCCTGGACCTTGAACCAGCATGCCCCCTGCCAGAGAAGAGCCCATCCCCTTTCCACTCTGTCCTTGCAGTCTTTCTCAGCTGTGGGTGGCTCTGTTTTCTGCCCTCCTTTGCTTGGATGGTTGGGTGATTTACAGTCTCCTGAAAGGGTAAATAAGCCTTTGGGGGCCTTTTCTCCCACCTTTCCACCATTTTTGCTTAGGAGAGTAAGCAGCAGCAGTTAGGTGGGACAGAGCAGAGCTGGGCGGAGCCAGGTGCCCGCTCTGCAGGTTCCTGGCACAGGTACAGTGATTCCCAGCCTGGGACAGAGGGCCAGCTTGAGAGTATCGGCGCTGAAGGTGAAGCTGGGCTTCCATACAGCCAGCTCTGTGTTTGTGGTGGAGACATTTCATCTCTCTGGCCTTAACTGTCTTTGTCTATAGAGGCAGAAGCACAGGCATCAGAGGCACGCCATAGTGATTAGATGGGTGCTGTATACAGAGTGGGCAGCGTGGACACGGTGCCAATGAGCAGTTCATAAGCCATGCTTACCATTACTCTTGTCACCTGCAGAAACGAGCAAACTGTGTACAGAACCCCGACACCAGGAGTCAATATAGGCATAGGACTGGCACTCGAACTGCTACCAGAACCACACCCCGCCTCCCCATCTGCACTTTGAATGAGCAAGCTAGAGGCTCTGGAGGACTAGGTGCTTCCATGCTTTGGTTTGTTTGAGTTGGATCATTAAGGACCTCAAGCCGGAGCTTAAACAGAAAATAAATAAATAAATAAATAAATAAATAAGAAGCGACATGGGATCTCAGACAGAGGGCACAATGCAGGCTGACTCCAGGAAGGGGGTCCCCCAAACCGGAGGAAACTGGTATGCTTGGAGTGGTGGGAGTCAAGGTCAGACAGGGAGGCTGCAATGCTCCTTGAATTTCTACTTGGAGCCAGATTTGGTCTTAACAGCAAGGGGGTACCTGATGACACTCATGAGCAGAGGAGCAACGTGAGGAAGGATTGCTGAGGGTCCATATTGCTAAAAGGCATAAAGGAGGCCCAGGCCACACTGATGGCCTGAGGACGCCTGTGCCCTGAGGTCAGTATTCAGCGCTGACTTCTCAGGGAGATTTATTGCGCTGGCAGCCCTCACTGGATGCTGGGTCAGGCCTGAAGGCCACGGGGCCACGGGGCCACGGTTCCAGAGCCTCATTGCTGAGCCCAAGCCCAGCCAACCAGCACAGCGGAGCTCAGTACTTCTCCAAAGACACCAGAACCCTGGCCCAGGCGGACTAGAGACCAGAGGGGACCCAAAGTCAACTGTAGGTTCCAGCAAGGCCCTGAGGTAGATGACAGCTCCACGGTGCCCTGTAGAAGGTGGGAGTTCTCGAGCTGTCTTCCATCATCTATACCTAGACTGGAGAAGAGTAGAGCAAGTGAGACTAGAGGCAACAGCACTCTTTAGATGTCTGCTCACCAGGCTAGGGAGTTGGAATGGACGGATTTCATTCATTCATTCATTCATTCATTCATTCATTCATTCATTCATTCATTCTAGCTATGAAGACTCTCTAAACCTCTTCTATGTGCCACCTCTGTGCCAGGTACTGAGGACAGAGATGTGGCTGGCCCTTGCCTGGTATCAGGGGAGCCTAGCTCCCCTGGGACAAGTATAGAATGAGCTAATGGCTCTCGGAGGGCTCAAGGATGAGCCTAGAGAGGCATAGAAGAATAGAACTTGCCTGAGAGTGAACGAGAAGGTGATTAACGGGCGTGAGCAAGGGGAGTGATCAGAGAGAGCAAGCAAGGGCTGCTCTGGGAACACATCTGTTCTGTAGATGATGTTCCCTGGGGAGAACATGATGGAATTGTGCTTGTGCAAAGGCTATGGGAGAGTCTCCCTTCACATCCCAGGCTGGTCCTGAAGCAAGTGGACACCCTGGCCAGGGACAGGCATGAAGGACGGCAGGAGAGGATGGGAGGGTTGGATTTGGGAGTTTGGGTTTTTCCATGGGAAGCCAGAGGGTTAGTTTGACAAAGACATGGAAGAAGGGGATTTCATAGCATATGTAAGAGGTGTGTATGCATGTGTGTGTGTGTGTGTGCGCGCACACACACACACACACACACACACACACACACACACACACACGAGTTGAAATCTCATAAAGAAAGAGGTAAAAGGCCAGCAACTCCAGGAACATGAGCATAATGCAAACAAAAACAACCAGACACAATGCTGCCCCCATAACTCTGCAACATTTTGGAAAGATAACAGTGAGACAGAAAATGGTTGGAGATGAGGCAGGGCATAGGCTCTGTCTTGGAGGGCAAGAGGTGGGTGCTCTGGGACGAGAAGGGAGAAGGTCCACAGTGCGAAAGCTTCCGCCTCGGCAGCCCTCCGCACCTGCAATTTAGAATAGAACTTTATCCTAAGGTGAATCAAGCAGCGTGTTAAGGTGGAGTAACAGAGGGTATTGACTGGTAAAGCTAAAACACGTTCAGATCTAAATTGCAGCAATGGGCTGGTTAAACCATCCCACTCTGGCGAGAGGACTCTGTACAGATACTCAATGCCGTGACCCTCCGCTCAGTTTGTTGACTCTCCACTTAATGTGATGGCTGTCTAGTGAACACAGTGACCCTGCCCTAACACAGTGACCCTTCCCTCAACGCGGTGACCCTCCACTCAACATAGTGAGCCCCCGATTAACACAACGCCCCTCCATTCCATGTCACGGTCCTGCACCCAACATAGCCCCGCACTCGGCGCAGTGACCATCCTTGTTGAATCAGACCCGTTTTTCTGTGCCACACAGTAAAACTGAAGCCACCCAGCTTCTGCGCATTTCTCCTGCGGCTCCCGTGCGCTTCACCCAGCTCTATGCCCCATGACAGCGGGACTCGGTGACGGTTGCTATTACACCCACGGTGCTCAGCCAGTGCATCCCAGAATGCACTGTGTTCTCAATATATCATTGCTGAATGAGTGCCTGAGTGTGTGTTCCTTGACGTGAAGCAATTTGGTAGTATATAATTAAGAGGAAAGGGACAGGCCATAAAACAACACACTTGCAGCAGGGAGACTATTATTTCTCTTTCCTGGATTTTGCTTGTGGCAGTCACATGCCCACTCCCAGCTGATTAATTACGACTGGCTCAAAGGCCCTTACGATAATTCTATTTTCAGCTGATTACTTATGACTGGTTCAAAGGCACTTATAATAATTCTGTTTGGTGCTAGGAGTGTCCACAAGATCAAAGTTTAACAAATAAGCCTGAAAGAACGACCAGCTGGGGGTTACATCTGAAAAACACTTTGGTTTCCCAGTAGAGACGCTGAACTGACCCAGCCTTCGCTAGCGTCAAACATGGCTGCAGCGGGTGGAGCTGCTCCGACCATGGGGAAAATTCCGAGAGAACCACAGGAAGGCTCTGACACAGCCGAGCCAGCGGGCTAGTTAGGGAACTGAAGCACTCCCTCTAAATGAGAAGAATCTATCTCTGTCTTTAAGCTACCATACTTGCAGCCAAAGGCACTCCCAAATAGCCGCAAGGTATAAGCGAGAGACACCCATATGTGCAGAAGTGAATAGAAAAGCTCAAAGGGATTTCATTTAAATGGGGTCTTCCTTTCCTTTTTTTTGATAAATATGTATGTATATATTAACAGAAAATGTGTAAGTAATGAGAAAAAAAAAGTTATATTTAGAAAATAATATTGATTATATATTTTTAAATAAACAAAATATCAGGTCACCAGGTCACCTGTTGGCACCTTGAAGAACAGATTCGAGTGCCCGCTGGATGTGGTATGGTGACGCCAGGCTAAGGGTGCCCTCATCGTAGTGTGTGATCCCAACTCTGGGAGGTCAGGAGCAAACATGAGGGTTCCAGGGAGCCAGGGATGCCCTGAGGCTTTGCAACGATCACCCAACCCCTCAAGGACACGAGGTCTTTCCCTGAGACCAGGCCCCTGGCATCTCTGCTGCTCAGCATGCCAGGTGCTTCGGGGCCTTCAGGGTGGGGCTGACAGGTGGCAGCAGCTATGTGTTCGGTGTAAACAGAGGAGCTGCCCTGTCTGCTCTTCTCACAGCAAACTCAGGTTGCCCTGTGAAAGTGACCCCGGGGAAGAACAGGGGAGATTGGAGGGGCCACCGGGGAGGGGCCAATGACCCTCTCCTTATTGGACACATCGGGCAGCATGGCGAACCGAAAGCTCTCTATGGCTACTTTCCTAGGTGCCAATCCATGGTATGGCCTACCTGGGATTGAGGTCCTGGAGGAGATGGGCTGTGGACGGGCATGGATGACCAGGGTCACTGTGGGGCGTGTGGAACAAAAGCCCATAGGGACAGTTGGCAGGGCTGAATCTGGTGGTGACAACATATTGCCCGCCCACGCCGCAGCTTGTCAGAGTGGTGCAGACCGGCCTGAGCCGCAGGCGACTCCAGTGGTCCTGCCTTCTCTCTGCTCCACCTTCCTCCTCCCCTCTGTCTCTTGAACCCTGACCCAAGCCTGTGCTCGAGCCCCTGCTTCTTACCCCCACCTACACCAGGGCCTTCCCCATTCTTCCCAGCAGCTCCTTCCATCCTCCAGCTTGAGTGGGGACTTGCTCCCAGAGAAGGCCTCCTTAGACTCAGTTTCTCTTCTCCTACAGTGGAGAGCATGCTGGCCAATTCTTGGGTCTGCCTGGGGTTCCAGCTGACTGGCTTTCCTGCATCATTAGCACCTGGCCTGCAGGGCTCGAAAACTTCTCACATTCACAGCTGGTCTCCCCTCCCTGCCACTTGCCCCGGGGGCCCTGGATGCTAGGGATTCCTTCCCTTCACCCTAGACCTTTCCTCATTTGATGCCAATGGGGTTCATGCCCTTAGCGTCCTTCAGAACCAAATCTCCAGTGGGGGGGGGCAGGGTTGGGTGTTTGTCGGGTGAGGCTGCCATCTGAACCACACTGTCCTTCCACGCTTGACTGTGAATTCCATCAGTCAGTGTGAAACACTTCCCCGGCTGCTCTTGGTGAAGTCAGAGCTCTGGTCATCATTTTATTGATGAGGGAATAGGCTGGGAGAAGGCAGGTGGGTGCCATGGCAACACTGTACAGTTAATAGTAGAGCCGGGATAGCTGGGGTGAAAACTTGTTTGGGTCTGCCTGGTCTGCAGCTAAGACCTGTTTGTCCTTCCCCAACAAGGCCCCCTCCCCCACCCTTCGTCTCCCACTATGGTCACTGCCACCGCCTGCTCAGGCCTGTGCGTTTGCTGGCCTCTGTCTCTGCACTGGGTCTACCATGTCCAGCAGAGATCTGCTCCTGAATGGTGCTGGGCTCTGAAACGGCTTCGTTCAGATCCACACGGAGCAAGGAAAAGAGGGATGGGAGAGATGAGCACACAGCAATGCTGACAGCCTTGGCAAAGAAGGATCAGGGAGGAAAGGGAAGGTCAGGGTGTGCTGCCTGGAGGAGGTTGCCTTGCAGAGGGTCTGGAAGGATGTTGGAGGGAAAAACACTGGGCGTGCAGGAGGGAGCAGCGTCCCAGGCATTTGGGACGTTTGTGGGTCCCCATGCAATCTGAGGAACCTGACCTTCCCACAGGCTGCCAGGGTGTGAGAAGCGTGTCTCTCACGCCCCATTCCTGAGGCACACACGTCCAGCCTGTCTTTCTCAGGAACTCCGATCCCCACCTCAGGCGGATCAGCGGGCTCTGCCATCTTGTTTATAACTGTGACTCGGTGTCTACGGTAGACGAGGTGACAGAGGAGACTTTTGTTCTGCTTGTCTTAATTTTAATTTTAGGGGATGGAAGAAATCTGGGCATGCTTGGCGAGGGTGGGAAATGGGGGGGAGCAAGCCTCCTATAGCTTCTCCAAATGGCCTTCAAAGGGCTTTGGGATGGGGAGGGTGGGGAAAAGAGGATGTGGGGAGCCTGGAGGAGATCCTCTGTGGGAAGACAGAAGACGGCCTCACACAGGCCGGAGGAGGCAGTGGCGGTAGCCGTGATGGAAGACGAAGGGTGGAGCAGTGGAAGAACAGACAGGCCCTGGCTGCCGGCGAGGCAGGCCAAAGGTTCAATCCCAGCTGTCCCAGATACGCTACAATATAGTGTTGTCACGGCACCCACTTGCCTACTCCCAGCCTATTCTTTCATTAATAAAATGATGCCAAGAAGATGGCGTACAAGATTCTGTGTGTGTGCAAAAGCACTACTCGGCTATAGTCAAAATACTCTTCTGTTCCCAACCCTCCAGATTCTCTGTATTCTCGGGAAAGACAATGCCTTGTCTGGGCCTCAAGAGACATTGAAGACATATTTCCACCCACCCCGAGCCTCCCATGTTTCCATCCCAGCCATCTGGGCTGAGCCACACATTGCACCTAGCATGCGGCAGCCATGACAACTGGACCTGCTTCCGTCTGCAGTGCTTGGGTCATCACCATGGAGTCTGGAGACGGAACTGGGTCTAGCGTATCTCTCTAGAGCTGGTGCTGGTGCACTGGGCTCTGCCTCAGTCTTCAGGCTGAGATTTCTCACGTGCTGTACCTGGGTGCCCTCTGCTGGTCCATTGTGGTTACTGCTCCTGGACCCCCAGAGCTTCCTGGAAGAGATGGCCTTTCTCTTCCTCCCTTCCTCACAGCTTCGTCGGCCCTAGACCTCCAGGATCATCACCAGCAACCCTTGGTCCTCTGACCTCTCTGCACACATTCCACTCTAGAGTGCTTGTCTCCTGGACAGCCCGCTTCCTATCTGCTCTTCCCCAGCCTTTCTTAGAGACATAGAAAGTGCTCTTTTGGGCCACCTCTTCTTTCTCTGTCCTTCACAAAGCCACAACAGGTCACCATAACCACCCCCCTGCTTCCCCTGCTGCGTGAAGAGCCTGTTTCGATGGGCTCACTGTCACCTCTATTTCAGAGGTCTTGCTACCCCACCTAGCTTCCCTCCCCGTCTATCATACTCTCCACCTTATCCTATGGTACCTGTGTCTCTCCCAGCACTTCAGCTGTAAAACTCTCTAGTGCCTTAGTACGACCACAGCTCCCTCTAGGCAGCATTCCTAGCCAGCACTCTTCACAGATAGCCTCTTTACCCCCTGCCTCTCACCTTCCACGCCTTACCTCCGCTCAGTTAATCACAGCAGTCCACTCTTGGTGCCTCCCCCACCCCCACCCTCAGTTCCCCGTCCTGAGTTCATCCTCCTGCCTCCGTCTTCCAAGTGTTTCATTGTGGGTGTATGCCACTCGACCCTGCTATTTGCTTTAATTTAAAAACTTGCAGCTGGATATTTTAGCTTGTGCCTATGAGCCTAGAGGTGGAGATACTGAGGCAAGAGGATTGCTGTGGGTTCAAGGCCTGCCTACAGAATGAGAGACTGCCTCAAAACAACAACGTCTAAGTGACGCTTTGCAGTCTAAGCCTGTGGATTCCAGCGTGGTTCTCAGAATTCAGAGGCTCAGTCTGTGATTCCTGTCAGAGGATCTCAGGAGACTGTGCGGCCTCAGGCAATGATATCTTACCTTGGTGCTGACCCCGCTCCTTTCTCAGGTTTCCAACACTCCCTCCCCAGAAACTGACACCTTGCTTCCCACTCAGGTACAAACGTACACACCCACCCTCAACAGCTGACTTCGTGTACCCTTCTGCATCCTCTGCTGGAGTGGTGAAGGTCTCTGTGCCCACCCAGGAGGCTCTGAGAGCTTCCTTTTCCCCCAAGAAAGACTCCTCTCCCCTAAACTGCCAGCTGGCCCCTCAGTGCGACTCATCCCAGAATGCTCTACCTCTCCCATCACGTAAAAAAAAAAAAAAAAAAAAAAAAAAAAAAGCTTTTTTGGCCCCATATACCCTTCACCTACTGTCTATTTTGGGGTGCATTTTAAAATTATGTTTAAATTTTAATTGCCACACAACAGTTTGCGTGCGTGTGTGTGTGTGTGTGTGTGTGTGTGTGTGTGAAGTACAGTGTGGTGTTTAGGTGCATTTATGTAATATGTAATGATCAGGTTTGAGTAATTAATATATTGATGGCTTCAGGCACATGCCACTTCTGTGTGGTGAGAACAGCCAGCAGCATTTTTTTGTGGCTAATTTGAAATCTGCATGATATTTAGCGGCAGCCGATTTCTCTTTGTACCAGCCTGGCCTCTCCAGCCAGAAGCTTTCCCCTCAGGGGCCATTTGGTGGCCGTCCTGTGCTGAAGCTGCTCGCCATCTTCTGGTGATAGTTCTGATAGCATTTCTCCTCTAATGGGCCACTTCCCTGCCTGGTAGGTGCTTTCAGTGAACCCTGGGTCCCCCATCTTGGAGTGACACAAATACTGTCAGCCCAGCATCTTCCTGTTTGAGTCATAGCATCTAGTGAGTGAATGGCTCAAGAGGTCAAGAAGTGTAAACAGAGAGCCCCGGTTTCCACAGTGAGCTCCTCTCCCCAGCTCCGCAGGCAACAACACCATACTTCTAGCCACATAGGCCCAACCATGGCCCCTTTCTCCTCCCTGGTCATCAGCACTGCAGGGTGGCTCACCAGCTCCCGACTGCCTTCTCTGTTTCCCTCCCCAGCCCTGCTACCATCTGTCTTTTATATAGCAGCAGTCCTTTAACGATGGGTCAGATAAATGATTCCCCACTCACAGCTGTCACCGTGTCTCCACCTGAGACCCCAGAGGGTGTGGAAGTTCCTAGCACACTTCATCCATGTTGGCCTCCTGTGGGATGCCTCTTGGGCCCACCTCCCCATCTGGAAGCCTAGTTCACTATGCCCAGATCCTGTTCTCTGCAGCCCTTTCCTCCAGGGTGCTTTCCCACTCCCTTCAAACACTCCTTAAGCACCTGACTTCCTTACTCAGGTTATGTTCCAATATCCTGATAGGGAAGGAGCATGGTGTGTGTGTGTGTGTGTGTGTGTGTGTGTGTGTGTGTGTGTGTGTG
>NW_026596109.1:9107882-9243076 GCF_907164565.1 Psammomys obesus | reverse complement strand
TGTGTGTGTGTGTGTGTGTGTGTGTGTGTGTGTGTGTGTGTGTGTGTAGGGCAGATGCTGCTTGGGAGACCTTGCTCATTGCTCTAACCCACCACCTAGAACAGCGTTCAGTTGCAGTATGTGCTTGGCAATTAATTAAGTCATCGGTTAAAGGGACGTGTCAGGATCAGGTGCTGGGGCACCTGAGCAGCTTAGACAGGGCCCCTGCTCACACTGAATTTAGTTTCTGGGGAAGACAGCCACACCACCTGACTGATTTGCAGGCAGCCATTTCTATTTGTCCCTATCTGAGGCAGCCCTCGTTGGACCTGGGAGGGGGTTCACTCGGGCAGAAAGCTTCAGCTCCTCTCACGCACCTGCTCCCTAATCCCTACCAGCTGGAAAAAGTGCCCTGGCCTCTGAGAGTTGAATTTACCACCCTCTTGCCTCTGCCTCTGCAATGCTGGAGTTACAGGTGTATACCACTAAACCAACTCTCCCATATTTCCTTCCTGAACTACACGTGGTCAGAAATATGCCTGCCCCAAGAGTGCTTTTCTGTAGGAATATACAGGTTCCCCTGATAAACAAACAAACAAACAAACAAACACCGATGCTTCTTCTGAAGAGGGAATTGCTTTAAAAATAACACGGTATTCTTCCTCCCTGCTGCGGGAAATGGTTCTTCATCTTTAAAATCATTTCATTTTTATTACTGTGAGCGTGTTTATGAAGCATGTGTGTGCAGGTGACACGGATCGGAGAAGGAAATGTGAATCGGAGTGATGCGTTCACAGTCTCTCTGTCTTGGTGCCCGGCCAGGTGCCCAGTGATGGGTGCTTTAAGGGAGGATAATGATGTAAGGTTGTGGAATGCCCACAATGTCTCTGTGGAGAAGAGCTGTCCTGTCAGTTACTTTAGGCCCATTGGACGGTGGGGTGGGGTGGGGGTGGAGCATCTCTTCTGTTGCTCTGTATTGTGAAAGGGTGGCTGCTAGGCTGAGCATTGCCCCACTGACCCCATTTTATTTATTTTCAATATATTTTTTCTATCTTTTGAGATATAATCACATCATTCCGCCCTCCCTTTTCCTCCTGGCAATTCCTCCCCTGTACCAGTGTCCCTTGATTTCTTTTTCATGGCCTTTTTCTGTTACATGTGTGCATAATAATTATATATGTCTACATAAACATATGTCTGTATGTGCTTACACACAACGTTTTCAGTCTATAAAATATGACTTGTACATACACGACGTCAGGGCTGGCAGCTCATCTCTGGGGAAGACTATTTCTCCTGCTCTCCACATTCTTCAGTTGTCTGCATTTCTTTATGTAGGCCTGAGGCTTCATTGACTTTTCTCCATCCGCTTTGGCTTGTCTATCATCACTGTCCTTGCTCAGCTTGTGTTTAGGCGGCCGTGATGGCGAGAGTTTACGGGTGTAGCTTCTGACATTCCTAGGAGACACAGTCTCTTAGCAAACTCCCTGATGATCTGGCTCTTACAATCTCTGCCCCTCTTCCGCAATGATCCCGGAGCCTTGGCTGTGGAAGTCATGTCGTCGACGTATCCGTCGGGACCAGACTCTACAAACTCCATGTTTTGATTGGTTGTGGTTTCTTTTGTCATGGTCTCTGCCCGCTGCAAAGAGAAGTTTCCTTGATGAGGGCTGAGAACTGCACTTACGTGTGAGCACAAAGACAAGGGACAAATATTTAGAACATAGTTAGAGATTATGCTGGCTCTGTATCCAGTTTGTGCAGGCAAACAAGCACCCTATCATGAGGCACAAGGCCCAGACTAAATAACCAATTCCTAAAAGCAAAAGCTGTCACCTGCAAAATTACCAAGGTAAATTGGGAACTCACGGACACGTGGGCAGCATAAGCTACCAGAGAAAGCAAGCCCGTGAGCTTACCAAACATACTCCCTTCGTCTGGACTAGAGAAGTAGCAGCGGAAGACGGAGCTGTGTCCGACACACTAACTTATCATCTTGTCTCTTGCCATAGCTGTGTCCAGAAAAATTGCCAGAGGAAAGGAGCTCTACCTGTGTCCCAGACTCCAGCTGGCGCCAACTCAGCCTCTTGAACAGCTTTCCCCTACCCTGCAAAAGTTGAATGTTTAAAATTTTGAAAATATTTTTTTGTAAAAAGGCGGCATCTCTGAAAAGATACCCCATAAGCGGTAAAATTCTTTTTTTTTTTTTTTTTTTACAGATGTTAACATGAATGACCACAAAGTTGGTTGTTTCAAACCACAGAACCTTGTTATTTTGAGGTTATGGAGGCCAGAGGTCTCACTCCGGGGTGAGTGGAGAAATGCTCTCCAAAGGCTGCAGGTAGAGCCTGCTCCAGTCTCTTCCGGATTGGGGCACCTTCCAGGACTCCTCGAACCCGCACCACTCCCATCTACGCCTGCATCTTTGCCAGCCTCTTCCCTGTGTTTCTCTCGCTTTTTCTTCTCCTCCTCCTCCTCCTCCTCCTCCTCCTCCTTCTGTTCATCACACCAGCCCTCTGAGGAGGGTCAAGGTTGGGCACATCTTCTGAGTGGACATTCTCAAGCCTACTGCTGATTTCAGGAGTGAGAGGAAGAGCTTCCCAGGGTCCATTTACCAGCCGTCCTCAACCTCCCTACTGCTGCAACCCTTTAATGCAGTTCCTCATGTTGTGGTGACCCCTCCCCCAACCATAGAGTTATTTTAGTTGCTACTTCATAGCTGTAATTTTGCTATGGCCATGAATCGTAATATAAATATCTGCTCTGTAGATCACCTGATATGAGATCCCCGTGAGAGGGTCATTCAATGCCCCAGGGGGTTTCAACCCACAGGTTAAGAACCACTGATCTGCTTAAACCTGACAGCCAATACATTTCGGGAGTAGGGCCACAGACTGGTGGCCAAGGGCTGGGCTAGGGGATAGATCTGGAAAGCGGAAGCAGTTGCTTGGGGCGACCTACGGTGTGTGGGTGAGTAATTAATGAGGGATGAGAACCCAGCCAAGTGGCAGGCACCCAGCTGGGTGTCCTCCCCACTCCTGTGGAGAACGCAGTGGAGGGTGTGGGATGAGATGTGACTGCTCCTCTGGTTCCATCTGTCACAGAGCTCAGGGTACCCACACACCTTACACACACACACACACGCACAGGCACATGTACACCCGCACGCACGCACGCATGCACGCACGCACAGAATGTACTGGACAGAGGCTGCGGGTTAACACTGAGACCCTCTGTGTACAGCTTCATCGTCCGCTGGGTGGGCCTGAAGGGTGAGGGGTCTGGCCTCCCAGAGAGAGCATGAAAAAGGTTGGCTCAGGGACTTCCTTCAGGAAGCCTTGGTGAGGACACTGGCCAAAGTCCAGTTCATCAAGCAAGAAGGCGAGTCTTCAGCTGTCACTCAGCAAATGCGAATGAGCTTTTTTTTTTTTTTTTTTTTTTTCTGCCGAGATGGTGGGCTGTTTGGTGGGGGATAAAGAAAAAAATAACAAAGGAGTGACACCAACCTGGCCTCCTGGGAGTTCCTTTAGGCCACTCCAATGTCCAGTGGGCTCTGGTATGAGGTAAAGGGAAATGTGGAAATGACAGCTGCCTCGGATTCCAGGACCTGGATTAGACTGCTGAGCAGTGGCAGACTGGGGTCCTCAGTTGCTGAGGAGAGGAGGGTGGACTTGCGCCCTCCCTCTGCAGCGCCTGCTATGAGGCCAGCCGGTGGGCCCCCCCTTTGCATCTGCTGCCCAGCACACGGTGGGTGCTCTGCGGGCTGGCTCCATTGAGTTCTCGGCTGCAGTGTGTAAAAAACAAAAAGCAAACCAAACTCCAAAGCAGGCTGAAACTTCGGAGCCCCACCTCCCCCAGCTTGTGCTTACAGTGGAGTGTGAGTCTCTGGCACCTTTGAAGACTCAAATGTGGAGTCTCTGTAGAATCGTCGCGGGAGGTGAGTGTAGCTGGAACCCAAAGAAAGCAGTCTTCTGCTGGCCCCGGTGCCGTGGGCGCAGAGGGCTGGAGGCCAGGGAGGGGATCCAGGCTGAATGGAGTGCAAAGTTTAGGCAGGTGGAGGAGTCATGGGTCACAGAGAGGAGGAGGGCCCAGGGGAAGTTAGCTAATATTGTTGGAAGGAGAAGTAAGGGGGTGTCGAGAAGACCCCGGAAAAACGAAAGAGGTGGGCTCAGCATGGCTCTGACTTGGCACCTCGGCTGAAGGTGAGAAGTGGGGGAATGTGGCGGGCCTGGCTTGCAGCCCAATCAGGATTTGGGGTTTCGCCCTCTCTCTCCCTGAGCGTCATTTGACGCTTTCTGTGGAGGGCGAGGCCGAAATCCGATCCTTTAATCCCCGGGCCCCCGTTAATGTTTAATCAAAGAGGATCTTCCGATGGGGCTCAGGGTGGCGTGATCTCCCGGCCCCCGGGCGTCCAGCGCCCACACCCACGTGGACGCGCAGGCTGCCTGTAGCGCTTCTCGGCTTCTCTCGCAGAGACCCGCAGGGCTGAGCCAGCGCTGGGAGCCCCAGGGACGTCACAGCCCGCAGCCCTGGTGCCCGGTGCCCTCGAGTCCTCGCGCGTCCGCATCCTTCCCGCGGACCTCTCCTCTCCCCGATGGCTACCCGCTGCTCTGCCTGGCCGTGGTGGCGGCTGCTGCTGTTGCTGCTACTGTGGGGGCCCATGGACGCCGGGGGCCAGGAGGAGGACTACGAAGAGCTGATGCTGGCCCTCCCGTCCCAGGAGGACGGCCTGGCTGACGACGCCCCGCATGTGGCCACCGCCACCTTCCGACGTTGCTCCAAGGTGCGGGTGCGGGATGCCCCGGGGTGCGGGAGGCAAGACCCAGCGCGCAGCTGGGAGGGATGGGCTGGGTTAGAGGAGGCCACGTGCCACTGTGGGGGTCTTGGTTCCTCAGATGTGAGGCGGGAGCGGGCTACTGCTCATGCAGAGAGGGTGTCCTCCCGAGTGAGGGGGCTGGGGACCGTGGCGGAGGTAAAGAACCCGAGCGGCACATCTTCCTCAACTGGGTGGCAGCAGTCATGCTGTGTGCCTGTTGGGGCTCTGTGGGCCTTGAACCAGGGGAAGGGTGTCAAGGCTGCGTGACTGGAGGCACTGGGTGGGTGAGTGGGTGGGTGGGTGGGGTCAGCTTCCTGGACATATCAGTCCTGGCTCTGGGCCACAGGAAGCTCCTACCTGAGGCGGAGCAGCTGCCTCCAAGTTTATCTTCCCAGGGTTCCTTGAGGTTCTTTGCCCGGCTTGGATTTGGAAGTGAACTTGGGGTTGGAGGCTGGGGTGGCCAGTTACTGAATCTTGAGCTTTTGTTCAAAGGGAAGTGACGGTCTTTAGATGACTTTGTGGGTGATCTCTGGGTGGAACCGGAGAAGAGATCCCTTGTGGGATGATAGCCCACTGTGGTGAGACCACCAGGCCACCGCTACAGGGGCAGAAGAGAGAATGGGCTTCCGGGAACTGCCTCGTCCCAGCCAGGGGTGGGCCGATTTGAGGGTCTCAGCTCGAAACACCCCTTTCAGTGTTCCCCGAGCTCTGTGCCTAGAGGGATGTGGAGTCCCGGCCAGGTTAATAAAGGGCATGTTGGAGCCAGGCACACCTTTAATCTTGGCTCTCAGGAGGCTGAGGCAGAACGATTGTGAGTTCAAGGTCAGCCTCGGCTACACAGCAAGACCCTGCTACAAACAAATAAGGCAGTTCTGATCCTCACTGCTCCCAGAGCGACTGCCACAGGAAATACTGAGTACCCCATTTTGAGAGGTGAGGGAGCAGAAGTGTCCGGAACATCCTAAAGGTTACAATTCATTCATGCAGTGAATGTTTGGTGGGAATAAACTTTAGAATGAATATAAATCCGGCAAGGAACCTTAGTCTGGTCTTTTTATTTTGGCCATGAGAAAACTGAGACCCAGGGAGAAGAGGTGTACCCTTGGCTTCCAGGAAAACTCTCATTCCATCGAAGAGTACCCTCCCAATTCTGTATCGGCAGAGGGCCTTCTAGACTGGGGGTTGAAGCATAGCTCAGCAAGCGAAGGTGGCATGAGAATCTTCTTCTAGAGAGGAAGTGGAGCTCATGAACGAAGGTACAGAGCTGGGGGAGGCAGAAGCATAAGGCCCTACCTTCTGAAACGTGAGCTGCTCTGAACGCCAAAGGCCTTTTGTGGTTTTCTTGATGGTACAGTTGGACCTGAGCTGACTCAGGGTTGTTGATAATCTTCCACTCGTCCCACGGTTGTGATTGTGGCGGTCAGCCATTTGCTGCATTGACCCTTAAGCTGAGCCTCACTGCCTTTCTGAAATCCAAGTGAAGCTTGAATCCCCAAATCTAGTTGACCCGGAGGGCTTGAACAAAGGGTCACAGACTGGGCTTCTCAGGCGAGAGTCAAAGGTGCATGCGATTTAGGAGGTGAGAGTATAGGAGGTGAGGGCCCAGAGGGGGATAGAGCCAAAACCAAGAAGCATGGAGACTGGACCTCTGCCACTGGGCGTCGGGATCTGTTGAAGGTGTTTGAGCAGGCGCCTCTGTTCCCACAGCACCTACCCCTGACTCCTCTCTCCCTTCGTGGAGGTGTTTTCACTGTGTGCTGGCTCCTTCCACAGACCCGTCTCTCGTGCCTCCATTTGCCAAGCACCCAGCCAGGTGTGGTCTCATTTGAGCACCCTTTCAGGTGCATCCTGGGTGTGTGATGGCCGTGTAACACAAGAGACGTCTGGGGCTTGAAGAAGATGAATGACTTGCTCAAGGCCAAAAGGCCGGTAAATACTGGAGGTTGGATTAAAGTCTGAAGCCTTCGGGTGTTCTCCTCTGGGCTGCTCCTGGAGGGGAGCCAGAAGGGCCAGGACAGGAAGGACGTGAATTACCTTTGATGGATCACTGGACATGAAGGTGTGACTGCGGAGGCCTCTGGCACAAGTGGCCTTTGGGGCACAGTCAGCTGCATGACCAGGCCTTGGTAGATTCCCTAGAGAACTAGGTGTGATGTGAAGGCTGCCAAGGGCAGCCTTCCTTCCCTCTGACTGGCAAGTTTGAAGAGGTGTACACCCCAGTAACACAAATAGTTGTGTAGCTGGGAGGTTTGTGTTTTAGTCACCATTTGATCCCGTTACAGTTGGGGCTACTCTATTTCCTCGGCTTCACTCCTAACCTGTAGGCAGGACTGGGGTGGGTCGTGGTTTTAATTGGCTTTTCCACCTCTCCTGTCGTGTGAACTGTTCCCATGGAGTATTATTTAGTCCTCTGCCTGCCCCAGGAAGGCTCTTGAAAGATGCTTCTTCTCCCCTTTGGCAGGGCAGGGTAGGCACTCAAGGCGGCTATAGGAACCCCTTTTCAGGCATAGGAATCTTTTTAGGCCCTAATACAGCAGCCATTTGATTCAGTCTGCCCAATCATCGTGATACATTTGTCTCTCAAACTCTATCTCTTGTCCTCAACCCGTAAGGATTGGCATTTTGTGCTGTTTGATGAACAGTCTCTTTACGCCACCAAGTCCTGCGTTGAAGGGACTTAGCAGGTTTTAAGCAAGTCCTGGCTACGGTGCCCCTCTCACGGGGTATCAGCTGGTGTGCTTCAGCCCTCCAGTTCAGCCATTCCAAAGCAGATGGACACACAGCTTCAGAAGAGGGCCCGGCGTGTTTAAAACGTCCACGTGTCTCCCAGGGAAGGGAGTAGGCTTCCAGTCTGCACAGCTTCCCCACTGAGGGAAAGCATCATCAAGCCTTCACGGGGGAGGGGGGGAGGTTGGGGGACCACAGAAAGCAAGGTTAAGTGTGCCTCAGGGTCCTTCTTTTTGAGCTAACTGGGTCTCCCAGGATAACTCAAAAGCACCCACTTGAAGGGATGCCAAGGAAGGGCTAGCAGAGGATGGTCTGCTCTGACTCATCAGAAGCAGGAGGCAGGGGTTGAGGGGGAGCTGAAGGCTTTAGGCAAGGCTCGTCTGCGTAGCCTCCCTTTCTGTCTGAAGGGGCTGTCTGGTGGCGTCTCCTCATACCGGCAAGGCGGAGGTAACTTACAAAGGCTGAATTTCTAAGGTGATCAGCTTAAAAGGGGGCCGGACATTTAATGGGCTCGCCTCTCCCTGCCCACGAGCTTATTTAAAATAACACAAAGCATCTTTCTATTGCTTTGTGTGCATCAAGCCCTGTGGTAGCCGTCAGTAACAGTTTGTCTCCAGACATTCTGACAGGCTATGAAAATCTTTTTTTTCTTCCCCCACGCCCCCATCATGCTTTTAGCATTGTGAACAGTAAGCACACGTGCTCTTCTGCTTTTGGCTTACCTCCATGATTACCCTGGTGTCCTGGAGCGGGCTTTTTGTGTGTTTAGCAGAACCACATACTTCTCATCAGATTCCCTATGTTTGGGGCAGGTCTGTGTTTGGGTGCCACATGATTCGGCAGAGCCAGGAGCCTCAAGGCTACACCACATAAGAGCTTTTTCTTGCGGAGTGTTTGTTTGGACATAGTTCAGAGTTCAAAGCAGGGACAGAGAAACAATGAAAAATATGCAAATTATTTAGGCTCACTCTCACCAGATGTACTCAGGAGACAGAAGGAGCTCTAAGCTACATTTGCTAAGGAGGAGAGGAAAGATCTTTCCTGAGGCATCCCTTGGGCAGGCAGAGGCATCCCTCCCAGGGTACCAAACGAAGTTTTATAGGAACAGAGTTTACACAAGAAGATAACGTGGGGCAGTCTGCATGGTACAGTGTGATGAGGTCACTCTGGTTCCTCTCGGGCTCTCATACTCTCTGTTTCTCTTCCTCCCTGGGGGCCAGGAGGCCTGGAGGCTGCCAGGCACTTACATAGTGGTGCTGATGGAGGAGACCCAGCGGCTCCAGGTTGAACAAGCTGCCCACCGCCTACAGACCCGGGCGGCCCGCCGGGGCTATGTCATCAAGGTTCTGCACATCTTCTATGACCTCTTCCCCGGCTTCTTGGTGAAGATGAGCAGTGACCTGTTGGGCCTGGTGAGCTACCCTCTTGGGCGTGGGACTTTCCGGGAGGCATGGGCTTCTATATCTGTGTCTAGGCTGACCTTCGGGTGAGAGTCAGGGCCAGCAAGTGCCTATGGTCTCTTCCTGGGTCCCTCCTGGTGGCTCCTGGTTCCCTTGTAACCTTGGCTGCATCTCAGTGCCAAGGGACCACAGATGGGTGGACAGAAGGGACCACAAGATGGCTAGCTGCAAAGCTCAGCCCGCACCCCATGGCCTGCCTGCCAGAATCCTTGTCTGGCTTGTCCACTGCCTGTGGGAACCTATGGGGACAAGGTGCCTGCGACAGTGGCTCCTATAGAGTAGCAAAGGTGTCCGATTCTTCTTCCGGGGCAGGGTAGTCCTTCTCCATCCCGCCTCTGAGTGCTTCACGGTTCTTTGATGAAGGAGGTGGAAGGAGTGCAGGCAATTGCCTGCCCTCTGCTCTTCTCCACATCATGGCACCCCAGGTTCCCATGCCAGTTCCCTTCCCCACTGGGTGCTCTCAGCCCCCTGTACACATGTAGGTCTCAGGACTCAGGGCCCTGCCCCAGCCTCCAGTGTGCATGGTACATGCATCTGATCTCCTGCTGTCCCTAGGGTTTAAACTGACAGAACGTCTGTGACTAAATGACTGACGGGCACGGGTGGGACAGTGTATCTGTCCCTCTGCATCTTCTGTGACTGCAGACGGAGGTGACAGAGCCTTGAGCCTCTCCATCAAGCCCACAGCAAAGGTGGAGGCGATCAGCTGATGCCGGAGCAGTTAGCCAGGGCTGTGTGCTCAGCACACTGGGGAATGAGTAAGACACCTGAAGCGTCAGGTGGCTGGCCGGAGCCTGCTGATCAGGGCAATGAGCTCTGTACAGGAAGCCATAGATTTTTTTTTTTGTTCCGGGAAGCTGAGCCTTGGTACCCCAAAAGGTGCCACGGTCCCAGATCAGTATTTCACTAGTTGGTTTAATTTAGAGCGAATGCCTCTGTTTCCCAGGACTATCCGTAAGCCAGATGTGGTGACGGGGGCCATCATTTAGTGGAGACTGGTGGAGAATTTGGAATACTTTTTGTATAGGGGTGGGCTGAGACAGTGCCTTCGTCTGTAGCCCCAGATGGCCTCGAACTGTGACTCTCCCACCTCTGCCTCTGGAATGCTTGCACCACAGACAGGTGCCCACGTCGCCAGCTGCACATTGAGTGTTTAAACACATACTAACTAAAGAAACTGACAGAGGGCAGGTTAAGGAGCCCTGGGGAGACTGAGGCACCCAGCGATGCCTTGGGCCTCCAGGAGGGGTGGGGTATGAAGAGAGGAAGCAGAAGCATGGAGGAATGACATGCTACCTGAGCCTGCAGCTGCTGTGAGCCTAATTAAGGAGCAGGGTGCCGGCCCCTTCCTCACACTGACTTGGATGCCTCCCGCTAGCTGAACACGCTGGAGGCCCACAGCACCTGGGAGTCTGGTGCTGTGATCTGCGGGGTCAGTGCAAAGGACGGGGAATGAGGGCAGACCCCCCACAACGGCCGGCGGCGGCAGTGTCCTGATGTGAGAGTGAAGTTTAGGCGCTAGGATTCCTGACCACCTCAGGCATGGGTGGGCAGGCATGTAGCCTGACTCTAGGGAGATGTGGAGCCCGGAATCCTTCTGACCAATCAGACGGGCTCAGCCACTGGAGTTACAAAGCACCACGTTCCTTAGCCAGAGAGGAGTGGACACTGGCCCCTGGTCTGTCTTCTGGGCCCCAGGAGAGAGACTTTGGGGCGATGTGGGTAGGCGGTGGTGGTTGGCGATGTGGACGGGGTGGCTGTGGGCTGCTGTTAGCTGAGGGGCTTTGGAAGCTAAGTGCCATGGCTCTTCTCCGGCTTCTGCAGGCCCTGCAGTTGCCTCATGTGGAGTACATCGAGGAAGACTCGCTTGTCTTCGCCCAGAGCGTCCCATGGAACCTGGAGCGGATTATCCCAGCTTGGCACCAGGCGGGGGAAGACAGCTCCCCAAGTAAGGTCCCTGGGAGGCCTCCAGCCCCCACCTGCTTTCTCTGACCCCCACCCCGCTCCCCAGAGCTCTAGAGTCTGCACTGATCTCTTCTGTCCTCTGCATTGCTCCGTGCAGAAACGCAAGAGGCTTCCCCCCCCCTCCAGCTTCTCGTCCTTGTTGGCTGCACACACCCGTCTTAGTCAGTGTTCTATGGCTGTGAGGAGGCACCATGGCCACGGCAACTCTTAAAAAAGGAAAACATTTCATTGGGGCTGGCTTACAGTTTCAGAAATTTAGTCCCATTATGGCGGCACGCAGGCAGACATGGTGCTGGAGAAGGAGTTGAAAGTTCAACATCTTGATCTGCAGGCGGCGGGAGACTGCCACGCTAAGCCTAACTCGAGCCTATGAGACCTTAAAGCCTGCCTCCACGGTGACTCACACTTCCTCCAACAAGGCCACACCTGTTCTTGCTGTAAAATAAAGCTTCAGTAGCGTGCAGCTTTCCAGGAGCTTGGGGAGATCCCACGAGCTGGCTGATAGGTGGGGCAGCAGACAGCTCAGGCTGTGAGCAATAACGTAAATCCCCACGACTGTTTTCTCCCCTCCCTCAAATGCTGCGATGGGAAGACGGAAGTGGCCAGGTGGAGGTGTACCTCTTAGATACCAGCGTCCAGAGTGGCCATCGGGAAATTGAGGGCAGGGTCACCATCACTGACTTCAACAGTGTGCCCAAGGAGGATGGGACACGCTTCCACCGACAGGTGGGTGTGACATGTGACCCTCACTACGTCTCAGAGGTGGGGTAGGGCAGACAGAGGTGCCACCTCGGAGCATCGTGTTGGCACCATCTAACTTTCCCTGTCATCTGTGGGGTGGGATATGAGTCCGTCCAGGCATGTTCTGATATATCATGGGGTGGCTGGACTCTCTGACACGATCCCTGTGTTTACTGACCAGGCGAGCAAGTGTGACAGCCATGGCACCCACCTGGCAGGCGTGGTCAGCGGCCGGGATGCTGGTGTGGCCAAGGGCACCAGCCTGCACAGTCTGCGAGTGCTCAACTGTCAAGGGAAGGGCACAGTCAGGGGCACCCTCATAGGTGAGTGGCCTCCGGGTTCTGACCCGGTTCTGACTTGGGTGTGAATGCAGCGAGAGCTGAGCAGGAACCAAGGTTTCATAGTCAGGTGACAGACCTGCCAGGGTCCCAGGGATCAAGAATGCAGGTGGGAAACTGAGGCTTGGGAGGGGGCCAGGCTCAGTCCAGGTGGGTCTCTGGGTGAGGACAGACTCTTCCACAGCTTTCCACCTTGTTGGTGCCTTTTTTTTTTTTTTTTTCAAGATTTACTTATTTTGTGTATGTGAGTGCTCTATTTGCATATTCACCTATTTGGTAGGAGAGGGCAAAAAGATCACATTACAGATGGTTGTGAGCCACCATGTGGATGCCGGGAATTGAACTCAGGACCTCTGGAAGAACGGACGGCGTTCTCAAAACGATGAGCCATCTCTCTAGCCCTTGTGGGTGCCCTGACAGCATTGTCATTTGTCGCGCCGCATTAGATTTGTGAAGCCTTGAGGTGGTGGGAGGCAGCTTTGGCCCTCTGCATGCTTATGCAGGGTGCCTTCCCAGTGGGGGAGCTGCAACAGAGCTTTCCAGGCTTTCGCAGGTTGCTCCATCGGTCCCCTCCAGTGGGGACCCAGAGGGCTAGAACTTCGCTGTGTAGGCAGGGGAGGGGGGTGAGGGAGGAGCAGTAGCTCACTGCCTCTCACTGTGCTGGGGCGCAGAGTACAAGGTTTGGCACACAACCCTGAGGCTGGCATTCAGTGGTGGCTACATAGCCAGTAAACCCAGCCAGGGAGGGTAACTTGGCCAGCGACCATAGCCGGAGCCCGCCAGCCTCTGTAGAAGGAGCTGATAATGGCTTGACTACTACCAACCAGTAATATGCTGGCCCTTAGCAGGCCAGGGAGCACACGGGAACCAGCTCGGCCTATGAGCCCAGCTTGGGACTTCAAGTGTTTGTTTGTGGATCTCTTTTTAAATTTATTTGATTTTTACGAGCATGAATTTTTTTGCCTGAATGTATGCATGCACACCAGGTACCGGGAACTGAACCCCGGTCCTTGTCAAGAATGTCGTGTGCTCTTGACCACTAAGCCATCTTTCCAGGTCCGTGCTTGGGACCTTAGGGCACAGTTATTGACACACACTTAAATCAATAACCTCTGTCCCATCAGTGACCTCTCTTGTGCCTGTCCCACCCCCTTATTGACTGACCTCAGTCCAGCTTGCCACCCCTGAAGGCCACAGGGTAGAGAGAGACTGCTCATTTCCCAGAAGTTCTTACCCAGGAGAGGCTATGGCCTCTGGAGGCCTTCTTGTGGGAGAACTCTCCCTCTTCCAGGTCCCCAGCAGTGTGGGGAAAGCTCCTGGCACATTACACAGGCTCAGCATGAGGAAGCTGCTGACACAGGCTCCTGCGTAGGAAGCTAAGGAGGCGTGGGAGTCAGGTCTAAGCACGGGTCTACACAAGCTAGGACCTGATAGCCAGTTGTAATCCCAAATGCCACCCGTATTCCTGCATCCACTTCGCTGCCCCTTACGTCCTCCTGGTGTGAGGGGCCTCAGCAAACAACCCTTATGAATATGATCTTGGACTTCAGTTTCCACCTCAGCCCCGGCCCCCCCCCCCCCCCCGCCCGGGACAACCAGATCCAGAAGGTTCTGAGAGGTTGGCTTGGCCATACCGTGTGTGTGACAGAATAGGAGCCTGAACAGGAACGAAGCTGTTAGACCAGGGCAGCTGTAAGTGAAGACTCAGGCCTCCAGGTTCCAGGCTGGCAAGGGTTAGAGCTATCTCTAGGGCAGGCCTATGACAAAAGCTGCTTTTCACACTCATTCAGAGTGGGGACGGAGTGTTGCTGCTGAGGGAACTCATCTTTGTGGTGGAGCGTTATGGGGGTGCTGAGGAGTTCGTTAACTCCAACTCCTAAGACTATCTAAACAGCGTGTGTTCCCGTTTTACGGAGGCTGAGTAGGTGCCAGGGTGGTCTCTGGTTATTTGGGGTACAAAACTCCAAGTGAGGATGTGGGGGCTTATGAAGCCTGACGGGTCCCAAGGAGGCTCATTTCTAGAGGTCTAGGAAGTCTTTTGGAAAGGCATAAAGTGAAGTTTGGTGAGGCTCCTATAAGTTTGCATATTCAAGTTCTCAGAGAAGCTGGAGAAGTGAAAAGTGGTGGAAACGCTCTCCTTTTTAAAGCTAGTGTTTTCAAAAGATCCATTATGCGTTTGACAATACATGTGCATCTTTTGGTCATTTTACCTCCTATTATCTTCTCTTCACTTTCTCCCTCTCTGCCAAACCCCTTCTTTCCGGTAAGTCTCCCTTCTATTTTCATGTATTTTGTTTTGTGACACAAGGAGTTTCATTACAGCTTCTGGCAAGAGCATTACTTAGTGGTATGAGCACTAAGTATGAGCACCTTAACAGCACACTGCTGAAGAGAATGACACCCTTTGCCCCAGCAGCTATTAGGGTGGGGCTCCATGAGCACCTCTGTCATCCATGATATCCCATCTGCTGAGCTAACCATGGTTACTAGGCCTTGTCATGTTCAGAAGGTAACGTTTCACGGCACGCTTTCCCATCTCCTGGTCCTTATATTCTTTCTCACCCCTTCTTCCGTGATGTTCCTTAAGCCTGGTAGGAGAGAGCTTGATAAAGATGCCCCATTATGGCTGAGCACTCACAGTCACTTATTCTCAGAACTTTGACCAGTTACGAGTCTCAGCATTAATTGCTGTCCACTTCAAAAAGCAGCTTCTCTGACCGAGGTTGAGAGTAGCACAAGTCTGTGGCTATCAGCATAAATATTTAGAAGGCAAGTTGAGAATATGGCTATTTAGCGAAAACAACAGTAGTGGGCTTCCCCTTAGGGCCTATGATCTTCCCAGCTGTGGGGTTTTGATCAGATTGACAGAACTAGGCATAAATCCCGTCCTGTGGAGTGAGCCACAAATCCAATCAGAAAGTGGTTGTTTGCCTTCATAACAGCCATACCACTGTTGTACCAGTGAGCATGTGTTTTGGGGCAGATTTAAATTGAACTCAAAAGCTTCCAGCTGGGTAAGACTATTTTGAATTTTATCTCCCACCAGCCTGCATAGCATCTTTTGGCTTTGAGAGCTAGGCAGCAGGGAGGAAACTTCCAACTCAGTTCTAGCTTGATTTCTCTATGTTCTGTGCGTTAGTCAGGGTTCTCTAGAATAACCAAACTTATAGAATGACTCTCTCTCTACATATAGATGTAATATATTCTGTAATATATATATATTTGTGTGAGTGTGGTTGTGATTTATTAGAATGATTTACAGGGCCAGCCACTCCAACAATGGCTGGCTACCAATGGCAAGTCCAAGAATCCAGCAGTTGGTCAGCCCATGAGGCTGGATGTCTCAGCTGGTCTTCGGTACATCCCAAAGAAGTAGGCTCTAATGCCAATGAAGAATAGACTTTCTAGCAAGGGGAGAGCAAGCAGGAAGAGAGCAAAAGCTTCCTTCTTCCATGTCCTTATATAGGCTTCCAGCAGAAGACATGGCCCAGATTAGAGGTGTTTTTTTTTTTTTTTTCTCAAAACAAAAGATCTAGATTAAAGGTGTGTCTTTCTACCTCATAGATCTGGATTACAAATAGATCTTCCAACTTCAAATTAAGCAAAAAATCCCTCACAGCTGTGCCCTCCATTTTTCAGTTTTAGTTAATTCCAGATGTATTCGAATTAACAACTAAGAATGGCCTTGCAATTCCATCTTGCAATCAAAGGGTGTGGTGTTTTCAGCAATGTTGGCTTACCATCTAGTTCTTGGGAAACACTCAGCTCCTTCAGTTTTGAGTCTAAACTTAAACCCAGGGGTAGAATTCTTCCTTCACGGACCCAGTCTTTTCTCTCCAGGCAATGAATAGATCGGGTGAGGATCACCAATGTTGTGGAAGTTATCTAGTTAAAGGAAGTGAGTAAATGATTTAAATGTCGGTTACATATAAAAATACTTTCAAGGCAGCATTCAGATAGGTTTGGTTATGCATCAGGGCGCCAAACCACCACAAAATTTATTGATTCTCTAGCAGGTGACCTGGGATTGTTTTTTTCCCCCCTCAGGCCTGGAGTTTATTCGGAAAAGCCAGCTAATCCAGCCTTCAGGGCCGCTAGTGGTGCTACTGCCCTTGGCGGGTGGGTACAGCCGGGTCCTTAATGCTGCCTGCCAGCATCTGGCCAGGACTGGGGTGGTGCTGGTTGCTGCAGCTGGAAACTACCGGGATGATGCCTGCCTTTACTCTCCAGCTTCTGCTCCAGAGGTAGGTGGTTCTGTTCTGTTGCTCCAGAAGGCAGGGAAGGTGGCAGACGGCCTTGTCACTGACTGAGCTGCCTGGATTGAAAGTGGCTAGAGACCCCAAAATGGGACTCTGAGGACTCACACCTTCCCCAGCTCAGTGTCTGTGTGAAGCTGTGACCCACACAGCCATGCCTATGGCCTAGCCCTTTCTCCCTCCTTCCTCTCAGGACTTGGGGTCTTATTCAGACCCTCTCCTGTCCCCTGGAAAGTAGAATAGCAGCCCCAGCTTTCTCCACACCTCCTCTGCTTCCCTAGATCACCCACAAGACCCTGAGGCGTTTATACATCAGACCTACTGTCCTGTCCAGTTCCTTATCCTCCCTCTCCACTGTCCAGCTCCCCACCTATAACTGAGCCTAGTGAGACTGGAGGTGACTGCTGGCCCCAAAGCCCTCAAGTGATGATGCTCAGATGATCCACCATATTTGGGGTCGTGGCAGGTGCATCCTGGGAGGGGCCTCCTTGGAGGAACTGATGGTCCAGTGGGCCCATTTACATCTTACCATGATGTTTGATTTAACATTGCCAAGGCCCAGCATGGCTCCTCCATCTCTGCTCTAGGCTTCCATACAGTACTATGCCTGCCTGATAGCAGCACTATTCCTACTCAGTCTCTACCCTAGAACTTGGGCTCCCAGGGAGTCAGGAGATGGGTCTGGCACATGGTAGGGAACCTCCTGCATTTCTCACAGGAGATGGTGTTTAGGAGGTACACAAGCGGGAATTAAAGTTGGCTAGTCCACGGGCCTGACTCATGGTGGCCCTGATCTTTCCCTGCCTTGCCAGGTCATCACCGTTGGGGCCACTGATGCCCAGGACCAGCCAGTCACCCTGGGGACCTTGGGGACCAACTTTGGACGCTGTGTGGACCTCTTTGCCCCTGGGAAGGACATTATCGGCGCATCCAGTGACTGTAGCACATGCTTCATGTCCCAGAGTGGGACATCACAGGCTGCCGCTCATGTGGCTGGTGAGTACCCCCTCCCCATCCTGCCACCATGGCCCTTTGGCAGACAGCAGGGTCTGTGCCCTGAGGGCAAATGTGAGGGCGACCTGATGGTGCCTGCGGCCTGCCACTTTGCCAGCCTGGTATGAGGTCTGAAGTAAAGCACTTAAAGGAAAGTGTTTATTTTGACTCGTGGTTTCAGATGGTTCGGCCCACAGTCTCTTGGTACCGTTCTCTTAGGGCATGCTGTGGTGGGGAGCGCGTGGCAGAGCAAAACCACTCCCCTCACGTGGCTGGGAAGCCAAGAGGAGTGGCACATCCCCGATGACTTATTTGCATTAGGACACACCTCCAAAAACTTCTGTCTCTTCCCACAGGCTGGTGACTAAGCCTTCAACTTATAGGCTTTTTTTTTGGGGGGGGGGGGGACATTATTACAATGTCCTGAAGAACACTGGGTGTGCAAACAGATGGAACAGAAAGCAGTCAGGGCTCTTTTAGAGGGAGCACCATGGAGGCGCCTGTACAGCCTGAGGGGCTCCTGGAGAAGGGCAGTTTGATGTGGGGTTTGGTGGATGGCTCACCTGAAGTTGCCAATGCCCGTGGGCAGGATGGGGTGTCTTCGTACCTGATCTTCACCCACCAAGGGTGCAGCTGTTTACACTTCCTGATGAGCAGGTTTTACGTGTGTGTGTGTGTGTGTGTGTGTGTGTGTGTGTGTGTGTGTATGTGCGTGTGTGCATGCATGCGTATCTGTTCCTGCATGTCCACCCTGGCAAGAGCCCTGTGGTTGGGAAGGAGGGCCAGGCCACCTTCTATAATTCTGCACCCCTAGGCATTGTGGCCACAATGTTGACTCGGGAGCCGGCGCTCACCCTGGCTGAGCTGCGGCAGAGGCTGATCCACTTCTCTGCCAAAGACAGCATCAACATGGCCTGGTTCCCCAAGGACCAGCAGGTGCTGACCCCCAACCTGGTGGCCACACTGCCACCCAGCACCCATGGGACAGGTGAGCAGGATGGCAGGGAGCGTACACAGTCCCTTCCCTGGTCCTCACAAGAGGGTGGTCTTTTCTTGGCTGTAGTTTGCGCGTGGAAGCTCTGAAAGGACTTGATGACATTTTCATGGGGAAACAGCAATCTTGAAGGCCCTTCTTTCCTAACATCCCTGAGACCCTGCTCGTCTGGGCCTTGTTGCAGGTGGGCAGCTGCTCTGCAGGACAGTGTGGTCAGCACACTCGGGGCCCACTCGCACAGCTACTGCTACAGCCCGCTGTGCCTCGGAAGAGGAGCTGCTGAGCTGCTCTAGCTTCTCCCGGAGCGGGAGGCGACGTGGTGACCAGATTGAGGTGCTCTGGCTCTGTTTGTGTGTCTGTCTGTTCCCCACTAGAGTCTTCCTCTAGTCCCCATTTTCAGGCTTAAAGGCATAGTCAGAGAGTTTCACATCCAGGATGGGTAGTGCCTATTGCACATGTGGTCAGGGCCTCGGGGCGGAACATCTTAAGAGCTGCTTCACTGTGCTGGTCTATGGCTCTGGAGTTGGGGGGAAGGGCATTCAGATGCTATGTGACACTGAGTTTGGCTGGAGGGCAGTACATGACCAGGAGGGCCAATTCCTAGGGACAGCACCTGTGAGACTTCCCAGGCTGGGCCTGGAGCTGGTATGTTAGCCACCCAGTGTCTGCACTGGAAGTTTTATGATGGAGCTGCCTGGAGACAAATATGTCTTGGGCCTGGCTGAGTGCCTCATGTCTAGAGTAGCGGGGATAAGGATGAGGCTGAGGGCTCCCGGGGTCTCAACTATGTGTCTGGGTACCTCCGTCCCTGCCCTGTATTCCTTCTCACTGGTTCCTGTTTTTCTGTGACTCAGGCCACGGGGAGCCAGCAGGTCTGCAAGGCCTTCAATGCATTTGGGGGTGAGGGTGTCTACGCTGTCGCTAGGTGCTGCCTGCTTCCCCGTGCCAACTGCAGCATCCACGCCACCCCTGCAGCCAGAGCTGGCTTGGAGACCCGTGTCCACTGCCGCCAGAAGGACCATGTCCTCACAGGTAGGAGTCCAATCCAAGCTGTGAAAAAGAGGCTCTGTTTTTAAGTGCTTGATGTCAGAGTTTGTTTGATCCTTCAGAGCCTGAGACCCAGGGTCCACTTTAAGCTGGCCTCCATCGCTTCCGTTTAGTGTGATCCCTTCTCTTTAGCTTCCTTCTGCAAAAGAGGGTAATAATGGTGGGGTGAGGTGGAGCAGAGGCTGGGGGTGCCTGGCACCATCCGAGGGAAGGATCTGAGGCCTTTCTTCAAGGGACAAACCCAGTCTGAATACCGCCACTCAGCAGTGGGATCAGGTTTCTTATCACCTCCACGTATGCAGCCTGGTGCTGGGACCAGGTACACTAGCTACCCTTGTCATCTCATTGTCCTCTGGGCTGAGGAACATTAACAGCCACCGCCAGAAACATTTCTAGGTAAGGAGTAGAGGTCAGAGGTGAGGACCTTGAACGCCATGAGGGGATGATGGCTCTCAGCTCAGGAGGAGGCTGAGCCGTCCCGGATGGATGGAGGGTAAGTGCTGGGGAGGGTTGGAAAGTCACTGGGAATGGCTCACTCAGAGGCAGCTTCCAGCGGAGGACAGGCCTGGGGAGCCACTGCAGGTCCCAGAGTGAAGAGTGGGGTTGGCAGAGCCCACGCGCAGAATGGATGTACAGGGCGAAGATGGACCAAGCAGGCAGCTGCTGCCTGGGCCGGGCAAGGCTCCCTAGCCTCGTTGGCTGCACTTTTCTGCACTGGCCTCTCACTTGCCTTTGGGAGTGTCAACAGCTAAGCCCCAGGGCATGTTTGGAGCAGAGCCAGCCTTTGGCTTATTCTGTCTGTAGCCTGGCAGAGCTCCACTAGGACAGTGATTCTCGATCTTCCTAATGACCCGGTACAGTTCCTCATGTGTGGTGATCCCCAAACATAAAATTACTTCCGATGCTACTTCAGAACTGAGTTTTGCTACTGTTTATGAACGGTAATGTCCATCTTTCCAGTGCTTTCCAATGGTCTTAGGTGACCCCTGTGAAAGGTTGAGCTAAGGCAGTTGTCCCTCCACACAGGTGGCTCTGTTGCGGTCCTGCAGCTAGGACACAGAGAACTCTCATCCCCCATACCCTAATATGCAGAGTCCTTGCCAGAAATAGGTTATATGCTGGGACTGCACACGTTACCCTGGTTCCTCTTCCTAGCATCCCTGTAAGTGTTCTTACGTTGTTTGCAGTGTTACAAAAGGGAAACTGAGGCTTAGCATAGCTGAGTGACCACTATCGATAGTTTTGTAGTTGGTGGTGTCCCTTACTCCCGAGACCAGAGGGAGTCCTGAGATGTCCTACGCAGACCTGGGCTCACACCTTAACTTTTGGGTAGGATGGGGAAGGGACTCAGAGAGTCTCTGAGCTCCTGAGGCTGAGGAGCCCTGTCCTATTCCTCCCACCCTCTTCTCTAGCAGAATAGATCCTGCTTTTCTTAAGAAAGTAAGGCTCCGAGAGTTTGAAGGGCTCTCCCAAAGCCACCCAAGTGGTCAGTGGCAGATCTGAAGTGAGAATCTGGGAATAGTGTTGCTCAAGCCAGCATCTCTTCTACCCAGAGCTGTTTCTATCTTTCCCAAGCTTCGGACTCGAAAGATGTAGCATCCAGTTGGGGCCAGAAAGACAGGAGGTCCACAAAATTCCAGCGTCTGAGCTGGATGCCCTCTCTTCTAGGCTGCAGCTTCCACTGGGATGTGGAAGACCTTGGTGTTCAGTGGCAGCCTGTGCTGAAGTCCAGACACCAGCCTGGCCAGCACGTTGGCCACCGGGAAGCCAGCGTCCATGCTTCCTGCTGCCATGCCCCAGGCCTGGAGTGCAAAATCAAGGAGCATGGGATCCCAGGGCCCGCAGAGCAGGTGAAGGGGTTGAGGATGGCTAGGTACCTGGGTCTTGGCGGGTGGCTGCCACCTGTCCTGTGCTGGTGGTGCCCCGTGCTATTATGTGTCGGGGTAGGGGGCGGATGAGCTAGGCAGCTTTTACTGTTGTGTGTGCACGGCAGGCAGGCCTGGTTTTGCTCTGGTCCGGATAAGCACGGCTTGCTGTCCACCCCTGTAACTCTTTGAGGGCCTGCATGGCCGTGGCAAGTCTGGGCCCGAGCACTTTCTAGTCCGGCCATTACCAAACCTGCTGGGAGGCAGCTGGGGCAGGGGCTCTGTCAGGACACAGAGCGATGCAGACATGACGGCTGGGCAAGCAAAGGCTGAGAGGGGTGGGCCCTGGGAAGAGGCCCATAGTGGACCTGTCAGAGTTCTGGGGGACAGTGTGAGGCTGCAAGCTGCTCTGTGAAGGGGAATCTCAGTTGAGAAACTGGCTCCCGGCTGGGTCAGGTCCTAGGAGGTAAGCTGGGCAGTTCCTGCTTGACCCACCAGGAGTGTCCATTCTGGTGGGAGAAGACAGTACACAAAGCAAGTTACAGAGTATCAAGAGGATAATAGGGAGGAAATGGAGCAGGGAAGAGCGGTGGGTTGAGATACCCCTCAGATGGGATGACAGCCCCGGGGGACTGTCACCAGGAACAACGTTTCTGGCACAGGAAACAGCTAAGGCCCAGAGGGGTGACAGTGTGACCCTGGTGACAGGATCATCCCAGCCAGCAGGGCAAGGTGGGACTTCGAAGTCTGGAGACAGGCTAGGTGGGGCTAAAGAACCAGCCAGGCCTTAGGGACTGCCCAGGGAGCTGCAGTCCTGTAAGGCTCTGAGTGAGCTTGGACCTGGGGGCTGACCAGGCGTACAGTTGCTGAACTATGAAGAGTGGCAGGAACTCGAACAGAAACAAGGTCTGCAGGTTGACTCCTGCACTGCTCGGGGGCCAGGAGGTGAGGGCCTAGGCTGGGGTAGGAGCTGGGGGGAGGTGTAGGTGGGTGAGGAGGAGGAACGGGCTCAAGGTTTCTGCTGAGCCTCTGAACAGCCGGAGCTACAGTTAAATGGAATGGAAGGCTGCAGAGGCGCCGACTTAGAGGAAGTGAAGGAGGCCGAGTTAGACGTCTGGTGGGTGCAACCCTGCTTGGTTAGGTCTGAGGCAATGGAGCTTGAACAGCCCACAAGCCGCAGACACAGGCTTTCTTCTTGACTCCGGCAGGTCACCGTGGCCTGTGAGGCAGGCTGGACCCTGACTGGGTGCAATGTCCTCCCTGGGCCATCCCTCACTCTGGGGGCCTACGCTGTGGACAACACGTGTGTGGCAAGAAGCCGTGACTCCGGCACAGCAGGCAGGGCCAGTGAAGAAGCCACGGTAGCCGCTGCCATCTGCTGCCGGAGCCGGCCTTCAGCAAAGGTCTCCTGGGCTCACCAGTGACAGCCTGAGGCAGGGCTGGTGCCTGTGGCTTGGTCATACCTGCCTGGCCCTCCTGTAGCTGGCCAAGGGTGGGGAGACTGCCTAGGAGAACTTGGGTGTCTCGCCCTGGGAACCCATCCTGGTGAATGTGTGGGGAAGGCTCTCCTTCATGGCGGGGCCTGTGCTTGGCATTCTGCTATCAAAGAGGTTAAGCTGTGGTCGACTCCGGCCGGCTGTTTCAGTTTATCAGAATCTGAGGGCACTTGCTGCTAAGGCAAGTTCAGGCCTCAGGCCTGCAGGAAGATGATATCGAGAGAGAGAGAGAGACTAAGTGCCAGACTGGGAAAGTGTGAAAGCTGCTGGGACCCCTCAGAGCCTGCTCACACTGGAGACACCATTTTGGGCTCCCTGGTGAAATGCAGACCAGTCACACACACATCCAGGGCTGAAGATGAAAGCCAGGGGTGATTCCAGCTGTGAGGCCATAGCTGTATCTTCAGGATGTCCTCTGCTGCACCCCAGGCTTTGGCCCTGCTGTGAGCCCCCAGCTAACTTTGTTTACACTGGAGAACCACACAGCACTTACCTCACCTCAACCCACCCCCTCTACTACCCTGCACACTGGAGCAGAGAGGTGAGTGCCTGGTGACGTCATACAGCCAGCGGCGCCGGGACATAAATCCAGAGTGGCTGGCCCTGAAGCCATGCCTCTTGGCAGTACCAGGCTGGGTGCCCTATTTCCGAAGCAAACAAGAAGCCTCCGCAGCTTGTTCCTGGCCCACTCCTCAGAGCACAGTCCTGTCCCATGGCTCCCTTAGCCCCAGTCCCACAGATTGCGAGGAGACTAGGGGTGGCAGAGAGCCGACTATACTCAGTCACACAAGCTGACAAGACCACCACTGTCCATCCCGCCTCTTTTGCCTTCTTACAGTAAGCCTTCCCCACCTGTACTGCTTTTGTAACTTGATATTTATTCTGGGTTTTGTAGAGTTTTTATTATGTAGTGAGTTTTCAGAATAAAAGCAGCTGACGTGACTGCCTGCACCCAAGCGTCTAAGAGGCTGCCTGCTTACCTCGCGGTTATCTGCTCAATGGTGGGGTGCACAGGCCTGTGATGGGAATGCTCTCCTTGTGCCCCTTCTAGGAATGCAGCGGCTGCCTTCTCGTCGCCGCCTGGTACTCTTGTCTTGGGGGCCCTGTCCTCTTCAGAATTCCAGATTCTTTGGGGCTCATGCCTCCCAGCACTCCCTGCTCCCAACACCGGTCATCCTTTCCCCCCCAGTGGCAGGTACTACATACACTCAGCAGTGCTTGTGGACTCCTTCGCTCATGAGTCTGGATGCTCCCACAAGCAGTCTATGCCCGATTTGAAACAAAGCATGCTCTCGTATCTCTTTCCAGTGTGCCATGTGCAAATATCCCACTGACGCAGTGAGGAACCTCCTGTCTCTGTCTTAAGCAAGGTCTACCCCTATATAGTACATGTAACAAATGGATATGCCAAAAAGCTCCAAATGGTTTTCTGGCACATGTGAAAGGCACTATAGCTGACAGATGCTAATGGCCTAAGGCACCAGAACCACTGGCACCTGCTTTCTGCCCAGCGGAGGCCTGCCTGCCCCTCCGAGGCAATGACCATACCCCACATGTGGACAGCTGGCTCCTGCAGACGGGTGGCAGGTAGTCACCAAGAATACACAGGAAGGGGCTGAGAGCCATGAGAACAATGCAGCCCAACAGGGACGACTGACCAGAGCCAGAAACAGCTTCTGGAAGCCGAGGCTACAGGCCCTGAGCCTGAGCCCACTGTTCCTGTCTGAGCTGCACACAGACATCCTGGGGATCAGAGGACACGCAGCCCCCCGACTGCACTGTGGCCCTCCCCTACTCTCAGTGCAGAACACCAGGAAGGAATCAAATGCGTATATGCTGCTCCCCAGCGACCTCAACGGCCCCAGTCTGACATCTGGAGAAAAATGTCTGTGAGACTCCAACTCTACATTTTTGAAAAATTTATTTTATACTCTTAGAAGCTAAGAACTCCACCACACATGAACCAAATTTAGAATCCAGAGCCTTCCCCTAGTTCATCTACTTGCTTTCGAAGTTTTATAAACAAGATTTTGTACACAAGAGGTAGCAGAGGAAAATTCCAGTCTGCTTGTTCCAAGCTCAAAAGCTGCTGTACACACCTTGGTGTTAGCAGGGTGGGGGCGGGGGGTGGCGCAGGCCAGGTGAGTCTGGTGGCTCAGGCTCTGGGCCTTACGGCTAATAGCTGTTGGCAACCAGGAGAGTCCACCTGGGGAACTCCAGGCAAGCTGCCTGTGGGAGGCTCATCTGTCTGTCCCAGGATGCCTTAGAGGCAGGAGAGCAGTCCTGAGGTCAGCCTGGACTGAAGGAGCTTCTTGAGAACACACAGCATTGAGTCAATTGTGCAATTCCTGCTTGATTGCAGACCACTGTAAAAGATTATAAAAACATCTTCATCCAAAAATTGGCAGTAAAAATGACAACTCTTTCAAGGCAGGCCTGTCATAATTGTCACTTTGTAGCATTTAAAAAAGTCCTCAGTATTAGTGGACTGAAGCTGTTGGAAATCAAGTGGTTACTGGTGATGTGGAAGGATGCTCACTGCAGCAACAAGGGAAGAAGATGGACCAAGGTGAACCGTGCCGGTGCTCCTGATGCAGCTTTGCGTGAGGACAGCAGGTGCAGGGGCGGAAGGCGTCGTTTCCATAGGAAATAAGGGGACTGACTAGAAGTGGCAATTTCACTCCTGAATTGGGGCTCCTGAGTACAGCTGCCGGCAATGACATCCCTCTGTGTATCATCGCTGGCATTTCAATGTGTGTCCCACACAATCTTTCTGCAAGCATGGGTGTGGAGAGGTCGTGAATCAGGAAGGGAAACAATGGGCCATGGGTGTTCAGGTATTCAAAATCAATTTTAGACCCTCACATCCAAACACTAGAAGAACACCAGACTCAGATCACCTGCCTGTCTGTTTCCCTGAGGACACAGCTATGCTCTTACATGCTGTCCCTTCCATCTCCGTGAGTTTGACCAAAGCTGGCCTGTTAGATCACAGCCCCCACAAATGAAGCTGGCTGCATGGAGCATCTACGGCTCAATAGTGAGATAAAGGCTCCCTGAAGCACACAGCAGGGAATGCCACCTGCCTGCCACATGTCCTCACAATGCAAAAGCAACCAAAAAGGCACTTTGGGGCTGGCTGTGCCTCTTTGACTTGGCAAATCTAGCTGACAGTGGCGACCTGGTACTTCCAGAGGCTCCCCCATTCCTGTGCATGGCAAGTGGAAAATAAGGCAGAACATGTAACTAAAGTTGAAACAAGGCTGTAACTGAGCAATTCAACATATAAAATGCACAGAACACAGGAAATGGCTGTGTAACCCCAGCCTGAAATAAGTGAGAGCTGCCATGTTGGCAAATGCAACTAAATGGATGGTATCTAATAATCCTCTAGTGATTTCAGAGAAAGTAAGTTTTAAAATCTTGTCTTTCAGTATCAGTCATGTCAAGAAGAAACAAAGTCTTGAATTCTTTCTCTGCAGTAAAATTAAGATGAATCTCACAAAGCAGCAGCTCCCAGCTTGCTTTTTAACTCAATATACAATCAATACAAGGGTCACAGGAATTATGTTTAAGCAAAACAAATGATTGCAGATCACATGACTTAAGACTAGTTTATTCAATATGTCTCCAAGCATTAAAAAGATATTTTTATGAAGTCAAACTCAATAAACTTATAAAGTGCTTTTAATTTTGTTGTTTTAAATTTTATTTTGGGAACAACCCATCATTCTTCAGTGACTGACTTCGGAGAATGCACCCTATTCTTCTAGAGAACATAGCTTTTTGTTTTGTTTTGTTTTAAATTTCTTATTGCTCTTTTCACTCTTGAATCAGAAAATACCTTAAAGAGCTTAATAATGCCACAATTTCTGATACTGGAAGCATGTCATCAAGATCTAAAATTATGCTGAGGTCTCTCACCCAGACAAACCAGAGATTCTGTACAAAGAGGGAGACATATTAAATACAAAGGTCTGTGTAAACTTGATTCAATTACTATTTTACAACAAAAGGAATTCTACCACATCTTTACATCATTCTAAATTGAATATTCCTATTCAATGTTACTGCAGATTAAAAATTTTCCCTCACATAACTAAAAATATAAAAACCAAAGGATTTCCTCTCGGTGTGTCACAGAGAGAGCCATAGCTTTATCCCTTCGCCCTCACTCTATGTTCATGTATCAGACGCTTGCCACCAGCTTTATTTCCTAAAACCATGTGTCAATGCACACGCAGACCCGGGGACAGCTGGTCCACGTGCAGAACCTGCCAACAGCTCCCAGCTGGTTGCTGGCCGGAAGAGTCTCCTCTGGAGCACACGGTCTCGTCACACTCCTGCTCCCACGCAAGGCTCTTCTAAGGCCTTCAAGGATGAGATTCTGGTTTCCAAAAGGTGCTGAGCATCCTATGTGGGCACACGGCTCTAAGGGTCAACATCATCAAGGTCACTTCTTAATTCACCAATCATCATGGGAGATTCCGAACCCTGCAGCACAGAAAGGAAGTTAAGGGTGCTTTCTTTCTTTTATTTTTTTCAAAAATGATTTATTTATTTTTCTTATTTTATGTACATTGGTATTCTGCCTGCTTGTATGAGGGTGTCAGATACCCTAGAACTGGAGTTATATGTCGGGAGCCGCTCCCGCCATTACAAGATGGCGCCGGCTTCCTGCTTCCTGGTTCTTCTTGCCAGCATTTTCGCGCTTCTTGCCTGCGCCGCCCTGCACTTTACGCATGCGCAGCTTTATGCTAATGAGGGTTTAGGCTGCACTCCAATTGCCAGCCATATGCTTATGAAGACTTGAACAGAGCACCAATTACAGACGGACAGGTCGCGCTGCTGGCTATTTAAGCAGAGCACAACCCGGGGTTTGGGTCCTTCACCATCTGCAAGAAAGAGCTGTTCAATAAACTTGCTGCTGAAGAAATCCTCGGTTGTTGCGTCGTCCTTATCGGCAAAGGCCGCGCGCGACAAGTGGTGCCGAAACCCGGGAGCCGCCGAACCTCGGAGTGGAGGATCGCTTCGAAGGACCCCGACTGCTCGTCGAGTAAGGATTCAAAGTCAGTGGCGTGAGAACCGCGGTACTTTTCTGCAAGGTATGATTTCTGTGGTCTTGTTGTGTTGTCTGTGCCTTAGTTGTGGGAAACGGGACCATCAAGACAGTCTATCCGAAGCAGAAAAGGGAATTAAGACCGGTAAATCCCCTAAGGATGGGACCAAGAAAGATAAGGCTAAAGCGCTAAAGGCGCAAAAGCTAGTTAAGAAGTTTAAGAAACCAAAACAGACTGGTAGCAAGAAAAAGAAAAAGGTCGCCTCGTCATCGAGCGAGCCGGAGTCTACAGAGAGCAAAAACAGCTCTTCTGAGAATCAACAAACTGATGAGGAATCAGAGCTCGACCCTGACGAGCAGGCAGAGTTGGATGAGGAAGCAGCTAAATATGAGGAAGGGCGTTACCGCCCGGATCCGCCACCATATGTGGCCTATGCTGGCACTTCTGGGTTCTCCATGCGGAAGTCAGCCACTAAAAAACCCAAAGCTACAGAGACAAAATTTTCCCTGATATCAAAAAAAGAGAGGAAGCGGATTAAAACCGCGTTCCCAATCTGGGAGGACGCTCGGGTAATTAATCAGACCTTATACCCACCTGAAGTATATGAACAAATACCGGTAACAAATCAAAGCTTGGCAGCAGCTGTGCTCTCTGCTCTTATAATCATTAAAGGACCGGATCTTATTTTAATAAGATCCAGGGGAGCTGTGTGTATTTTCCCACAGGACCAAAAAAATCCAATTTGGGTTCCGGCGCAATTGACCCGGGTGGTGAAGCAAGATGAGCCTGACCCTAACTTTGATCCTGATCCTGATGTTGAACGGACTGCTGACGAGCTTAAAAGTGGAGACCCAGGAGATTCCACTAATGACTCTCTGGGACTACCTTATTTGCCAATGTCTATCTTCTGCCTTTTCCTATTTTAAGGAGTGGGTTGGCGTGGGAATATTTGGAGTGTTGCTACTGGCTGGACTGTTTCTCTGTTTTTGGTTGCTCTGCCGTTTTAAGAGACAGCAACATCTTAAAAATGTGGCCATGGTGCGGGCTATGCTGGCTGTGGAACAGGGGGCATCCCCCCAAGTTTGGCTTAACATGCTCAATCGTTGAGACACTGTCTAAACTTGTAACACTCCTGACGGGCACAGGTTCCCATTGCACCAGGATGCTGTTCAAGACAGACCTCTGCACCTCCCAGGGCTCAGGTTCCCATTGCACGGGACTCAAGGTGCAGAGGGTCTCTTACACTGTGTAAACTCCTTGATCGCTGACGCTGTTGGCTCAGCAGGCTGATCGGTAACCTCATGGTGTGTTATTTTTCTGATTGAGTTGGCCTTTAATATATATAAAAGGGGGAGATGTCGGGAGCCGCTCCCGCCATTACAAGATGGCGCCGGCTTCCTGCTTCCTGGTTCTTCTTGCCAGCATTTTCGCGCTTCTTGCCTGCGCCGCCCTGCAGTTTACGCATGCGCAGCTTTATGCTAATGAGGGTTTAGGCTGCACTCCAATTGCCAGCCATATGCTTATGAAGACTTGAACAGAGCACCAATTACAGACGGACAGGTCGCGCTGCTGGCTATTTAAGCAGAGCACAACCCGGGGTTTGGGTCCTTCACCATCTGCAAGAAAGAGCTGTTCAATAAACTTGCTGCTGAAGAAATCCTCGGTTGTTGCGTCGTCCTTATCGGCAAAGGCCGCGCGCGACAGTTATAGACAGTTGTGAGCTGCCATGTGGGTGCTGGAAATTGAACATGTGTACTCTGGAAGAGCAGCCAGTGCTCTTAACCACCGAGCCATCTTTCTAGGCCCTGGAAGTTAAGGTTTCTGCAACTGAAGTTAGGCAAGGGTTTCCCACACTGACTTCTTTACCTGTGTTCTGTAATTTAAGCATATCCTCACTGAGCAACTTAATTCTGCTTATTAGAAAGGATTAAGACACAAAGAGAACTACTACTCCTTTTGGCAACTCATGATTATGCAAAACATTTGCATTTGTATGGTCTTACTCAGCCACTAAAAGAGCCACAGGCCCGGCCTCAGGCTATGCTTTCTTCACCACACAGGCAGACTCTCCTTAGGACTGGGGGAGCAATGGAAAAAGCAGAGGGCAGAGGAGGAGGACTAAGTGACACCTTACTCCAAGCCAAGCACTACCCGTTAGGCCGTTCCTGACTCTACAACTGGCCTCTGTAGCCAAGTGGGTGGTATTCGGTCTCCATGTTTGATAAGCAGTTCTGAAGACCTACCCCATGCCTTGGAACTGATCTCACTTGAGTAGGGACAGAGGAGGAGAGGAGACATTCTCTTGTGGACGGAACAAGTACATTTGATAAAGTTCAACAACAACAACAACAAACCCTGGGGAGTGAGGTATTTGGAATCAAGTCAAGCAGAATACATGGAGAATCCTGCAATGGCAAAGGAAAACACCTGAACAGTTTTAGGACGTGGCATGAAAGCAGCCACAGTTACAAGCAAGGGATTCTCACAGAGAGCAAGCTGAGGTTAGAAGAAGAATGACTGAGTGCTATGGAAAGGGCTGGCTTCATACACAGGGGTGCCGTCTACTGGGTATGGGATGCTGATGAAGCACCAGCGCTGGTAGGGTAGTAAGAAGAATTGGCAAACTGAGTCAAGCCAAGGTAGAGAATTTCACCCTGGAACTCAGGATGGTAGACAGTGGTGGGTGGGGGTGGGAATAAAGCCAGGAGGCTATAGGATGAAGAGTACCAGAAGAGCACCAGGATGAAAGGCACCAGAAGAGGCTGGACTGGGAGGAGACTGAGAGGGAACAGTCAGTAAGGGAGGGTCTGAGGAAACCTAGCATGAACTGCTATGGAAGGCCAGCAGTCCTGCCTGCTGTTGCTGGCAGCTAAGGTGAGGCCTGAGAAACACAGGCCACCTGCCATTCCAGGTAAGGGTTGCGCAGAGGAAGAGGTGGTAAGGCTGGAGGAGGCCGAAGAATGTGTGGGTGGTAAGAAGGCTGGGGTTGTCAAGAGCAGACTGATGGGATGATGGAGGAGAACTAACTGTGAGGAAACATCTTTACAAGGGGCAGCGGAAGAGTGTTCAGGATGGGAGTAAACGTCTATCAAGACAAAGGCAGAGAGGACTGAGAGGAGACACCCCTTACTGTCCCAGAAAGAAACAGGCCAGGGTAGACTATGGGGCTGAGGTGTAGGAGCCAGAGTGATGAGGGCTCCTGTCTGAAAGGCCATTTTCCTGATAAATAAAGGCAGTGGTGAGGTACACTGCTGAGAATCAGCCTGCACTGCAAACCCAGGCCACCAGCCTTCGGTAGTCAGACTAACAGCTGCCCACTATGGTTGGGAAGGATCTGAAAGTCAACCTTTATGGAAAGCTGCATCTCTATCTGCAGCAGCAGCAGCATTCACTCACAGGGGTGTGTGTGTGTGTGTGTGTGTGTGTGTGTGTGTGTGTGTGTGTGTGTGTGTGTGGCGGGGCCAGTGTGTCCTCTGGGATGGCTCCAGAGGAGAGTGCTGTGATGGAAGGCCGTGTGCTGGGGGGACATGGACGCACAGAGCAGGTTTGTCATTCTACTTCTTTCCTACACCGATGAGTAACACAACTTTCCCTCCCCTTTCTTTCTTTTGTGAAACTAATCCTGAATGATTTGGAGTCCCCTGCAAAGTAGCTGTGCTTCATCTGAATGAAACTTTCAAGTCCATGCTACCAGGAAGACTGGGGAAAGCAGGAGAGGTTCCCGGCAACTGGAGAGAATGAAGAAACAGACGGCACCACATGTACAGAGCTGCACTGCTCAGCTGTGGGAGTGTGCGGCCCCCAAGCTCTCAGCTCACAGCACCACAGGGAGGGCTGAGCTGGCCTATCTTTCTACCCACTCTCTGGAACAGGGTCTCTTGTTTCTTGACGACTGGAACGTGTAATAGCAAATACTGCCCTTTTAGCCAACGGCAGGCCCCAAAGATACCTGTTGTAAGTGTCTCTCTCCATTCTCATTGGCAGGACTGCTCTCTGACCCATTGCTGCTTCCTGATTGCTCTTTCTCATTCAGCAAAGCTGTGGCATATGCTAATGTGTCCTGCACAGATTCAAACACAAGAAGACAAGTTAGGAGCTGTTTCTGAGCAACAAGCACTCTTCAGTGACCTTTGGTGGCACCTCAGCACCAAAGCGCCTCATAATTCCTTGCCACCAAGACCCACTTCCCAACCTGCAGTAGTGCTTTTTTCTGGCAAATGATCTGTTCCCATTGGGTCTGAGGATACCTCTGTCTTTCATACATAAACCCAATGGCTGCTTCTGCATCTCATTTCCTACCCTTCCCTCTCTTCTCTTTGCTGTGGTTTCTAAGAACCTGGCACAAGGGCTTCAAAGCATGTCGGAGCAGACAGCCTCACCTGAGCTGAGATGGTTCGCTGAAAGGTTTTTCCAGTTGAGGTTTCATTAGAGACGTTGCTCTGTGGTGTCCAATAATGCTCTGACATCTGGGAATAAAGGCCAAGCAGAAGTAACAAGGAAGCCCGACGAGTGCACCGCTCCCACCTCCCACCGAAGTCCAACAGACAGAGGTGTAAGGCCAGCTAGACTTCCACCACCTCAGTTATCAAAGGAAGCCTCTCCTCCACTTCCCACCAGGCGTTCCTCAGTAAGAATACCTACCACCCTACAGCTTCTCATCTGCAAAGTTCAGACAGATGTGACTTGTGAGAATTCATGGTTCAAACATATTAAAGCAGAATTCAAAAAGTAAGTCACTCTAAAGTTTTAAAGTGTGTGCCAGTCAGAGCGTCGTGATGAGGCTCTGCACTGCCCCTCTGTCCCATTGCAGACATAACCAGTGCAGTGATGGATCTACCCTCTCTATACGTTACTGGCTCAGAGACCTCCACTGACAATGCCTGGCAATTCCAACCGTCACGTGGCTGCTTACGCCACCCACCTCTTATCCCCACATCATATCATTTCTATCAGCACGGCAGCATTATTAGAGTACAAGGTCCTCACACTACAGAACATGTTCCCACTTCTCTAATATATTCTGCTAGTGTTCATCTCGTACTGTGCCTACTATCTGAACTACACATTAGCACTGGTGTCAGTATCTAAAAAGAAAACATAGCGTATGCATGCCTTTGGGGCTACAGAGATGGCACAGTAGTTATGAGCACCTGCTGCCAGTCAGAGCGTCATGATGAGGCCCTGCACTGTCCCTGAGTCCCCTTGCAGAGGACTCAGATTTGGATCCCAGCATCTCTAGGCCCAGAGGATGTGATCCCTTTGTCTGGTCTCTGCGGGCACTCACAAGCATAGGTGTGTACTCACACAATTATATATGAATAAAAATAAAATCTTAAGAAAATACAAACACAGTCCTTTGAGATGTGGAGGAGGGGCATTACCGTATTAAGACACAACTTAATACATGTATGTATGGATTTTTGAAGGGCAGAGGACCCAAGTTTGATTTCTAGCACACGTGAGGCAACTTAGAAATCCAGGGGGATCTGATACCTCTGGCCTCCGTAGGCACTAGCACTCACGTGCATGTACACACACACACACACAAATTAATAATAATAACAACATTAATAATAACAATAATAAATGGATCTAAAAATATGACATCTGAAAATATGAGGTAATCCTACAAGTTTAGGAAAAAAATCTTTTCCAGGTAAGCCATGTTGTTTTGCATTCTTACGTTATAGAGTTAAGAGAGTTCAGAATTCTATTACCTTCTTCTGTAACCACTGCACAGCCCAACTCCAGTGGTGGGAGTTCTCCTTGAAATATTCTTTAGCAGCAGGACACCTAGCAATCAAGGAGATTGTTATTATTACTTATTTGAAAATATTATCATTCATCTATAGTACTTAATCTTGAAACATGTATACTACTTTTACTAAAATTGAATTTCCCTTTAAGTTTGGACAGGTAAGACCTCCTTCCCCATGCACTCCAGAAGGCGGGAAAGGCAGAGTGGCTGGTCTCACTATCTCTAAGTCTTGCCAACAGTCCTGCTAAAACTCAAAGCTGGAGAACCAAATAAACCCAACTAACAACAAAGGACATATTTGATTAATAATATCTTTATACAATCAAGCTAATCTTGAATGAGACTCTCTAAAGCACGCTTGGGCGCACCTCTGCCTTCTTGTTTTACTCTGCCTGTTCACACAGCTATCCTTCACATTTAAAGACTCCACTGAAGGTGATCCTGCTACTGGTGTGTATAGATGGCATGTGAAGGCACTGACAGGCAACTTTGTTAGCTGCTGCTATTGGTCCTAGCACTACTTGGAGATGCTGCTAATATCAAGTCTCAGTAAGGAACCCATAGTCGCGGTAGGATGACACCTGTCTGCCTCCAGGGTACTATGTCCCCTAGGAAAATCATCATTTCATACAAGCCCTAATTTTCAGTTTAGGAAGTTCAAGCACAACAGATTAAGCCCAATACACATCTCATTCTTATTCTGATACAAGTCCAAGAACAGCAATTCCTATGCCTACAAACTGGGATAAAAAAGGTGGCTAAGGTCAGACACAGCCGAGTCACAATGGAGTCACTGACCCTGTCTGACTATGGACTGCACAGGCTTAAACTAGCACCACTGTAAGGTCCCAACATCAACTACAGAATGACACACAAAATGTGGCACATAAATACAGTAGCAGCCTCCAAAAGGAAGGAAGTTCTGACACACTAGAGCACAGATAAACCCGGAAGATACTGCACTAAGTCAAGAAAGCTAGTCATGAGGCACCCAGAGTATCAAATTCATGGAGGTGGATAGTAGAATGGTTACCAGTGGCTCAAGGAAGAAGGAAATGGGGAGTCAGTCAGTATTCATGGGGGTTCAGAGTTTTAGTTTTAGTTCTGAAGGATGAAAGGATCTAGAGATAGATGGATGGTGGTAAGTACAATTCTTCTGTAAAATATTGAGTTACTTTTTACTGTTTATGACCCGGTGCACATGTGCCGGCCTGAAAACAACTCTTGGGAGGGGTTCTCTCCTTCTGAAGAGCTTATCATTACCGAAATGCCTGGCCTGCACACTTCCCGAGGCCAAGGTTATAAGCTCTGTATACTGTGTCATGGTTAAAAAGTACCTTCACTTTGTGGTCAACCTCAGAATGTAAGTTTAGTTTTAAGATGCTGGGCACTCCAACTATCTGTAACTCACACCTCCCCCTCCAGACTGTAGTAAAATCACATGAGGCAACGCAAGAAAGCACCTGTTGCAGACATAGGTGACAAGATTTTGTGTCTTGAGAGACTACCTTCAAACTGGGGACTCTGGGCAAGTTCACCAACTGTTAGTCCTGAGGTCTCCTAAGCCACGTGACTCCTGTGATCCACGTTTTCTCCTTTTTGAAATTCTGTCACTTTCTAACCTTCCCTCTTCAGTTTCTTTGGGTAGACAACGGAGTAGGCCCCTGCAGCTTTCAGGCAAGCACGCCCCCAATCAGTCAGATTCTCTCGGCTCCCAAACTAAGCAGTTCCCACTCTGCGGGCAAACTTGCTTTTGGTTTGTACTTACTTTTGAGCAAGAGTGACAAGAAATTTGACACACTGGTAGCAACGACTGCTGTCCACATGATTACTGTGGTGCATCAAGGCTGGAGGAAGAAAAGATACTTTAACAAGAAGGCCCTGGAGTTCAGGCAATACTGACGGTTCTTGCTACGGAAATGAGTCTGAAAAGCGGGTGGGGAACAATGGCCTGATTCAACAGAACCATGTAAATTCTAGTGTTTTACTGTGTTTACCAACAGGTGTGTAGTATTTTACTATGTTTACTAACAGGTGTGTACAGCAGCTCGACTTCTTAGAGCTGGAAGAATGACAGCTTCAACTCCCGCACACTGCTACCCAGCAAGAGCAGCCGGTTACAACTATTTTTTCAAAATGGAAATTTATGCATTTAATGTTTCCTATTTTCTATTTTAACAACTTAAAAGTAATCAATATTTATTCTTCTTGTCACGTGTTTATGCTTTATGTCCCAGATGGGCAGGCACGGCTGATGCTATGAGTAGAGTGCGCGGGGGCATGGGGACCTTGGGTTCTTAGGGTCCTCTTACTGCTACCATTTGCTGCTGAGAAATGTTTGGCAGGTGAGGTCCTTGTTGTAAAAGATCAGGGGGCACTTATACAAAGAAGGGCAGCTATAGCACTAGTGGGATAATCTCATGTAACCCTGTTTTAGGTATAGTCCATCAGAGACAGAAATGTCCTGTGAGCTATGACTGTACGCAACACAATCCTAAGTGGCCTCGACGCCAAAGAGTTTAGTGAGTGGTGGAAATGGACAGGTATTTCTTATTGAACCATTTCTAATGCACAGTGTATTAAAACCAATTCAGACTTCTACAACAAAAAGCCCAGACATAGAATATGGTAGACAATGGACATGTGGGTCAAAGGACAATCATACTTGATATATCTGACAATATTGGAAGTCTACGGTGTTAGTTTTTCTACCCATCGCTGCTGAAGAAGGAAAAGGATTTGTTACCAGAAAGGCCCCTGTAGCTTGCAGAAAACTTTACAGCATTCCCAAACCTTCCCTGAACTGGAAAGAACCCTAGTCTGCACTGTAGTGAGTAGAAGGAAAGTTTCCTGTCAGGATGAGGAACCTCAGTGACAATAACAAGACTTCTAATGGAGTAGTCAGCCATTCATCTACGTCAGGGTGAGCTGAGGGGCCATGCCCACTGGAACAGAGCTTGTTTATAAACTCACTGCAGGCACTTGCTCCTAAGTTGGCATACTTGCCTAGTAATCCATTTTCTGTCTCAAATACGAACTTGACTCGCTCGACTTGTATAGGATCTTCAATGACCTGAGAGAAGGAGACAAAGTTAGCAACTGACAGCAGCAGCCTGGGCAGAAGTTACTGTGTTTCCTCACAGTTCAACTCAAGAAGTTAGTGTCTACAACAAAGCTCAATTCTAACGGATGTCATGCCATTACTATGCATCTCAAACACACCCCTAAATCAAACCCCAAATATAAAACTATTAAAGATTTTCTATGTATGTGTTGCTAACCACTATATCCATTGTTTTCTGAGGGCTGTGAGAACTGATGTTTTGTGATCCTAAGGACACAAGATCATTTTTCATTTATTTAGCAAAAATGTGCTTAAGCTTTGCTGTTTCACCAGCAAACCATAGCTGGCTTTTGCTGTACATCTCTAGTCACTGACACTGGGGGCTGCACTGTAGCCTGCTGCTTGGGTGTGCTGCCGACCAGTCCAAAGATACATAGCTCAGTATCACTCCTAGAGTCCATAAACAGGACTGGGGTCAAAAGGAAAAAAAAAATCAGAAAGATGGGATTTTAGTAGATGGCACCCATCATGTATTTTCCATGATGTATTTTTATATTTTATGCCATTTCAGTGCCTCCTCTGAGCCACGATCAATTATTACACACCAGGCTTTTATAGGGACACAGTCACTTTTCTAGAAGGCCCTTGACTAGTCTCTCTCATCAGCTCATTCCAAATCCTCAAACTCTATTACTCTTCCCAACTGATCTGCTCCTTGCTGGCCTTCTACCCTTTGCCTCTTCTTCTTGCCAAGCTCTTGCATTCCTGTTCTCCCAATCTCCAACCTTGCTTGCTTTTAGTTCCTCCTTCAAAACAATTGTCAAAGGTGTCTTATGGCTAGGTCACCTTCACATTCCTATTCACTGGCTGAATACACCCTGTGCTCTACAGGAAGAACTTGGTATGTCCCGGCATTGGCAGCAGAAGCCTTCTGTAACCTGCCTTTGTCATTCTCTCCCTGCCTCTCAAGCTCTATTCCATGGTTCTATTCTCTAGTCACAGCCGTGAAATCCATCGAGTCCTTTGTTATAATAGAAAGGGTACGACCAAGAATGTCCTATCTGCAAACCTAGCAAGTGACCTCTGAGCATCGCTCTCAGGGTTACACAACTGAGGCCTCAATAAAGGCTGCCTGTCATCCATTATTTCTCTGATCACTGTAGTATAACTAGTATAACTGCCTAGCTTCCTTCAGATACTGACTGCTCCAGGGAGGCAGACTTCCACTGCTACTTCTCTCTACGTCAATAATACATATGACACATGACAGATATGAAGACATACCAGTAAATGCAGGCAAACTGAACGAAAACCAGGAAGGAACTAGTGGTTTATAAGCCGACGCTAAACAGTAAACGTGTAAACGCAAGTGAGTCACGAGAGAATGAATGACTTACCAATATCTCGTGCAGTAGCTGGAATGTATTCTTTAACTCATGGGGCGGAGCAGTTTCTAGCTGATTCTGAAAAAGTTTTGTGAAAGGATAAAAATTCTGGCAACTTTTCAGTGGAGAGCACAATTCTGGAATCAAGCTCTAGTTCTACCACTGTCTGCCTGTCATTGGCCAGGTCAGCTCTCAGAGCTCCAGGGCTCCATTTCCTCAAATCCTCCCTTATCTGGGGGCAAATAAGCCCCTAAGGCTATCTCAGCTAAGTGAATTATGGAACATGAGGGATGAAATACAAAAAAATTACAACACCAAGTGAAAGAAGACAGAATTATACATTCAAAAAATTCTCAATTATATTAAAATACAAAGACAGAAAATAAAAGATGAAACGGAACAAATCTGGTGGTCATCACTAAATAGTGGAGTTATAAATTCTTTATAGAAATAAACATGGTCCTATTTTTCTCATTATGAAGAACCCTGTCCGTGTCGCCTGGGAGCAAGAGCATGCTCTCCTAGAAACGTCACAGAGCGCTCCCGCGGTGGCTGGCTTAACTGAGGCTGTACCTTAATGAAGTGCAGCATCGTGAAGGAAAAGTGCTCATTACAGAAGCAGCAGTACACCACCATCTCCATGAGAGCCAGGAGGGAGCCGGTCAGCTCTCGCAGAGCAAACATGACCTGGCAGGAGAGCACAAAGGGTAAGAAGCAGCCCACACTCAGCAATCTGTTGTTCTCACCTTCACTGGAATTTTCAGAGATACTGTCACTGACACTTGCCTGGACTGGGTGTCTTGTTGGAAGTCTAAGGATAGGTTTCAGGGTATCTGAGTCTATCTGCCATTTTATAGACATCTGCACAAACATGCCTCTTTATTCCCTGACTAGTCATCTTCATCAATTCTCAAATGCAAGCATTCTCACGAGAGGTTAGTGACTGGTGACAGGAAAAGAAAGTTAAGCTTAAAGAAGATTTACACGTTTACTGATAGGTTGTTCACAAACTCCTATCATGGAGAATCGGCTTCTCTGGCTGAGGGTGAGACACAAGGCATATACAGCCCACAGACATACTCCTAGGGCTCACATACACAGGCTTCTAGGCTTCGGTGTTTTAGGATCAGGGACAGACAGAACCGGACAAAACCTTTGATGGCTAAGTACTTTACCGGCGAGCTGTCATTCACCTTCCCTGAGCTGTAAGGGTAGCTGGCTGGCTGGGACCGAGAAGTCTAGTTCTTGGTTGAAGAATAAAGGCCACTTAACAAATTCATCCATCCACCCAGGCAGTGCTGCACACGGAACATGTCGGCCACGTGCTCTGCCATTCAGCAGGCCTTACCCTCAATGTTTTCTTGAAATACAGATAGAAAATAAGCATTTCTTCTCCTAACAATAAATACTTCCTTTCACCAGAGTAACTTGAAAAATACACCAACAAAAGGATTTTGCTCAAACAGGAGAAAATAACATAAAAAAATGACTTCAGCATAGCAATGACATACCTCTAACAGATAAGGCTTCCCTTCAGACAAGAAGAGTAAGGCTTCTACTTCCTCGTGGAGGGGCAGCAGAGGGCTTGAAGGAGCCACACTAATTGGTGGTCGTTGTTTAAATATGCCAGGAGCTTTAGGAGACCCAAGAAACAAAACACAAAACACAGCCTGTCTCACTTGGAAATGTTCCATGAAACATGTCAACCACAAAGCGAAACTCTCAGGTGTGCACACACGCCTGCTGCACTCCTCTAGCTTCATCTTTCACTCTACTGGAGCACTGAGCTATAGACAATTTCCTACTTTCTTCCAAGTTTGCCTCTGCTGTATCTATGAAAAACTACCCAAAGCTGCTGCCAAAGAGACACGGGACAAGTCATTGTTCTTTAAACAACTATTCTGAGAAAGAGCACCTATGCTAAAGCAGACTCAGCCCAGAGAGAAAAAGGCCAATTCTAGAAAAACGAAGATAGACATTCTTATTTTCTTTTGTTAAACTGTTTGAACCCTTCCAAAAACAAAACAAACAACAAAAACAAACAAACAAACAAAAAAACAATTTTAGGCAGATTTTTATCTTTTGAGATGAATGAGTCAGATAAAGGAAGCAAACTGTACTTACAACCATGTCTCATAGCTAAGCTTTAGCTGTCAACCTGACACAACCAAAAAAATCACCTGAATTCTTGGTGATTCAGGTGAATCTCATCTAACTAAGCCCAGATCAGATTAGCCTGTAGGGTGTTTTCTTAATTGCTAATTGACGTAGGCAGGCCCATCCCACTACGGGTGGTACCATTCCTAGGCAGGTGACCTGAGCTGTAGAAGAAAAATGACTAAGCAAGCTGAAAGCCCATCAGGCCAACCAGTAAGCAGTGTTCCTCTCTTGGTTTATGTTTCAAGCTCCTGCCTTGAATTCCAGCCCTGGCTTCTCCAGATGATAGATTGTAACCTGTAATCCAAATAAACTCTCCCATCCTAAGGTGGTGTTTCTCACAGTAACAGAAAGCAAACTACAACTCCATTCATGTGTCTTGCAAGGTCCCTTTATACAGTTTTAAAGTATCTTTCGGCTGGAATGATGCACTCTGGGATTTTTCTTATTTTTCTCCAGTTTGCTGTGGGGAATGAACACAGTAAACACAAGCACCACGAAGAAGTAGAGCCCACAGTAAACACTCCTGTAGTTAGCTGCTTTGTAGTTCTAGTGTGTGACTGTCAGGACAGAGCCTAGGGACTGTGTACAAACACAGTACACATGTGTGATTAGGATACTGGATAATCATATAACACAAAAGCATATTTGTGGCTGTGCCATAAAAATGCTACTGATTCTAACATACCAAAAATACTTCACTAATTTACCTCTGAATCCCCTTTGCTTTCACAAAACACTTTGATGTTTTATCTAATTAATCCTTACTAAACCTAGAAAGTTATTTTAAAAATATTTCCTTTTTTGCAAGAAGAATCAGAAAGGCCAAGAGGCTTGGTCAAGTTCACACAGCTAAGAGACAACATACCTTGGCTATTTTTTCCTGCTACATAAGTTGTTCACATTATGACTGAACTCTGAATGAATCTTTAATCCTAGAGCACTTTAAAATACCGTTTCCTCTCTGCTCTAAATCAACAACTAACTTATTATCAACAAAGTAGGTTAATAAGGTGAAGTTTAGCATTAACAGCAAAACAAACAAACCACAAAAACTTTAAGTACTCCTCAAATATCAAACAGTACATTGAGAAACATACACTATTCTTTCAGTTCCTAACATCAGAACTTCTTTTCATGTTCCTGACGTGTGGAATGTGCAGTCAAACTTACCAACATTCCTCTGGGAAGAGACGTCTGTATGCAAGACCAGCAACGCGACAGTGTTGTGGAGATTGCCAAACTCCCGTGCCTGTGCTGAACTCCATCGGCGTATCTGCCATCAGAGAAGATGAGAACATGGTACGACTCTGCGTGAGAAAGAACCTGCTTCCTGGTGATTGACTGAACCACAGTGTTTCTTAATGCCCACAATGCAAGAGGTCAACATATAAAAAGTCACTGGTCTAAAGGTATTTTCAAAGGGTTTGCTCCCTGAAAGACATTAACTCAGATCCTAAAACCAAGTCCGCAGTATAGGTTGGGCATGCTCGTGACGTGCCAGGTCATTTCCAGAGCCTCAGTGTAATGGAAAACCTAGGAGGCTGGAGGATAGGAGGCCTGGCACATGCTCCCTACAGTGCTTCACGTAATGGCAGACATAATGCTACCTGCTCTGCCCACTTTGTGGTTTTGAGGAGCACGTGAAATAGTAAGAATGAAAACATTTCAAAGCTAGTGTATTCTACAAATGCAAGCTAATATCCACTGCATGTGTAGTGAAGATACAGTGAATTCCAATGAGTCATCAGTCTGAGTGATGAATCTGAAATGGCAAAGAAGGACTCCAGATCTCACCACAGCCAACACTCACAGCATGCCCTAGTGTCGGTACTATTTTTCTGCTTTAAGAGTGACAGCAGAAAGATGAAGAGTCAGGAGCTGAGAGAAGCTTAGGAATGTTGGTGGCAAGTCTGTCCTCAACAAAGGACAACACTGCCCAGGCAAAGCACAGCACACAATGAAAAGATGCAGACTATGAAATCCTAAGAGCTGGGCCTAGAGCCTGTTTCATCACCACCCGTGCTCTGTGATCCTGCGTCTTATTCAGCACAGCTGTGCTCAAATTCTTCTCAGAGAATGGGGGTAGCACTGCCTAGTTCCCCAAGCCATGTGTATCCAAAAGGTGCCAACACAGAAGGAGCAGGTGCCTACTACACAAGAAGCACTCTATTGATCATTACTGTGTTATAGCATTTCATGTATTTAAACTCTAGCAAACAAGAGAAACAAATATATGGATGGAAAAACCCACAAAGCTATACAGAAATGTCTACCAGGCCACGTATGGACACATCCAACAACACACACACACACACACACACACACACACACACGTAATTCATTTTAATTCATTTTTTTAAGAGTCCATTTTCACAGACAGCTTCATTCACAGCCCTGGGGGAAGAAAGGAGAGGACTCCAAGGCCAGCCATTCCTTGTCCTACTGAATCTCCTCTTCCGCTGATCTCCAAAGACTTTTAAAGCCTATATAGTATTAATACCCAGAACTAAATGAAGTTAAAACATTTATCATTCACAAAATGAGACCCAACAGCATCTCACCGAGAACAGAACACAGTCCTTACCTGACTGTTCTGTCGACTGACTCCGAGGAGGAAGCTGATCATGTGTCGCAGTGCCGAGTGCCGCAGGAGAAGATCTCCAGCCCTAATACCTTGCTGTCACAGGGCAGCAGAATGACAAATTATACTCCCAGCCAGATAGAAAGTTGTTTTAAAGCTACAGTCAGATGAGAAGCTTTAAGAAATCACTGTTAAGTGCTGCAGCTTCTGGGTAGTGAATACTTGCTAATGTCTAATTAGCACCTCTGAGCCTCACATTGCCTCCTGATGACTACTAGGCAGACCACGGTGCCTTCCACGGCTGCCAGTAACTACACCTATTTGTAGCAGAGTCCTTCCAAGTAAAGTAATCCATTAACTTGGATTTAATTAGAAACACCCATGAAACCACAGAACTACATAGAATGGAATCACTTTTCTATATATGAAGTATTTTTAGATTATAAATCTACTGGATTAGGAAAATTTAGAAAATAGTCATTTACCTTTTGTACAAAAGTGTTGAATAGGGAAAAGTACTGAGCACAGTTTTTACAATTTTCTGGGACATCTTTATCCAAAAGAGCAAGCAGGACTTCCAGTAACTGATGAAGGCTTTTTAACTGGTGAGAGGAAAGAGGAAATTATATAAAGAAAAAGAAGACAAGACAGATACTCGTCACAGGATTAACCTGAAGTAAACCACCATAAGAACAAAGGGAAATTGATACAATCCAGTCTCATATTTAGATGGATTTGTGCTTTGGAGAGCAAAACAGAATTATCCTTTTACCTTCCGGAAGAGTGTCAGTACTGTAGAATTAAAGGAGAGGCTAGTGTTTTTCCTAGGTACCAGAGTCCAGGGCATGATCCTACTGGCCCTGTTGTTCCATTTCTCCAGAGCCAATTTCTTTGTCTTACAGAGGGTTGGTACCAAGGGGAGATGGATTTCTGAATCCCTCCCTCCACTAGGCTGGTTCCTCACAGTCACAGATGCAGAGAATAAAACACAGACACAGGCAGAAGGGCTAGAAACCAAGCCAATGGAGCAAATGGAGAGCAACAGCCTGACAGATGACACGGCAATACCGACTCAACTAGGAACTTACTTGAAAGCCCGCTGACGCCTCATGGAAAGCTTTGAAAAACATTTTATTTGTTTAGAAACCATTTTGGTATGACATTGCTTCTGCTTTCCCTCCCACCCCAACTGTTTGTGGACAACTCCCTAGAAATTCATTTATTATCCAAGCATTAAGACCAGGCTCACTACTCTTATTTGATCACTCCTTTGCAAATGGTATTCAGAGACTTCTGGAATACCCCATCCATCCTGTCACACCCATTATAAATACAATACAAGTTAGCACTTACATAGCACTTCCTTTTCAAAGTATCGTATATAGTGGGTGCCAACAGGTCTAATGTCCATTGTGGGGAAAACAAACACAAAAATACATCAGCTGGATATTAAATAGAACTGAACTCAGGAAGCAGCTTCCATGCTTATACCCTCTACTCCTTTCTCTTGCACTACCTGCTCTTCTGTCTTTAAAAGGTTGGTGATGTCCTATATCCTGACCCTATCGGTAGGGAGGCTGCATTAAATCTGCCTTTCCTTTTGGGATATACAGTGGAAGAAGGAGAGTAAGACAGTCTAGAGTAAGCATTCTTGAGACATCTTAGACATCTCCCTCAGAACCAATGGCATTCAGGCTAAGCAGCTCCCAAAGACCTACTTTAGTCTGCACCAGGTACAGTTTTGTTTGATGAGAGGTTCTGCTGCTTATGCTGATGAAAAACTATTGCTTTAGAATATACACAAGTCTAATGACTCTGGAACTGAGAGGAGGACTTCAGGAACTTTCTAAAGGACACATCTGACTTCCTGTTCCTCTGGCTGAGCAGCACTCTCCTGAACTTGTCTGGTCTACCAGTGTTTGCTGGGATAGGTGGTAGCACGGCACTAGGTACTGGGGGGCCCAGACACTGGATCTGGGGCATCCTGCAAGGACACGCTCAAGGTCGCACAGCAAAGTCAACATCTGAATTTAAAGCCGTCACTCCTATAATCTGCAGTTCACTGATGCAAAAAAAAAAAAAAAAAAAAAAAAAGCCTGGAGTCCATGTAAGGAACCAATTTATCCTGGCACTATTATTTTTCAAAGTTTTCCATGTAGTATCAGCTGTGTGAAACAGCGCCTTGGGTAACTGCTGTACAGACTGCACAGCCAGACCGAGAATGTACACCACATACTTCCCCAGGGTTAAGACCTCTGGGAACCAAAGGTGGGAATTGTTTCTCATGTGTATGCTGAATTAGAATGTTGAAGATAAAACTAGAGAATAAGGTTAGGAAGAAGAAAATATTCTAGAAGGATAGAAACGAAGCTGAGGGAGGATGAAGACTGCGGAGGAATGATCCTGCCCTGGAACCAACGGCCCTGGTTTGGCTGCAGTCAGATCAGGAAAACAGCTTTTGAGGAAACAGCCTAGATTAGTGTCCTCAAAGCCGAACAGTCTCAGTTCATAGAGTCTAACACAAGCTCTCGAGAGAAGACTGGTCAGGGTGTTCTAGAAAGAAAATCCTAAAGCGGTCAAAAGCAACCTCAACTTTTTCAGTGTATCTTGGTATCTGGAACATAAAGAGGAACGGACAGAGCATCTTCCATCCTGGCATGTATCAGAAAGTCACTGTGTGTATGTGTGTGCGCGCACACGCACATGTGTGTGCACATGCCATCAGACAAAAAGACCAGTCCAGCCACCAATTACAGGTCATCTTTTTACTCTGCACAACTGAGAACATCTGATCAAAATAGAATGCATGACGTTTACAAGTGAGACTGACCTTATCCTGATAAAACAAGGCACTGTCTAAAGTCTTCTCCAGAATGGTGGCCACAGCAACTCGTACTTCTCTCACACTGCACTCCAACAAGAAAACCCTAAAATAAAGAGAAACGAGATATAGAGACGGACACAAGCATGTAACCCTAGCTTGCTCTATACATCGCCAATCTAGAATAGCCATGAAGTAAATGACTCAAGTATTCTGAGGGCTTCTAGGCCCAACGACAGGTAAGCGGGCTTCCCTGGATCACTCCACATGCTATAAATATGTCACAGGAACCAGACAGATGGTCCTGGTGGTCTACTCAAGTGCTTTACGGATAACAGACAACCATATAACATTTGCACTCTGGCTCAACCAGATGCATGAACTCTCAAGGAATACTGTATATTTCCTGTGTAACACTAAAGAATGAAAGCAGATCTAGAATGGGGGTCGGGGAGGAGTCTAGCAGTCAAGTGGCCAGTCTCCTCCAAAATAAAAACAAGACAAAGAAGGGAAAACTAGGGGATGCAAGTACTGATGGTTAACACTCATAAGAGACACATATACACCGAAGCCAATGTGTGAACTTTGTAGGGCCCGAAGGGTCTACAAGATGACATTTCTGAGATTCTGGGGGAAGTCTGAGCAGGATATTAAAGACATTCATATTTTTGTTTGGTTTAAAAACGATAAGGTGTTTATGCTGGAAAAAGCCAGACTCCTTTATGTGACAGAGATCTATGCTGACAAATACTATGAATTCTGTATCTGAAACTGGCTTTAAACCAGAAGGAAAAACAAACCTCATGCCCAGAGACAGCTAGGACAGGTAAGAGAAAGCTTTGCCAGACATGTCTGCTACCTCTTTGTCTGTAATAAAAGGTCCTTAAAGGGTGTAGAGTGTCCTTTGTGTTAGTGTTTACACTTCTTTAAGTCATCTTGAGAACATTCCCTATTACAAACCCCACAAAAACCTACATTAAAAACCTTTGTAAAGGAAGAAGCAGCATGGGGTGTTGATGTGAAAGAGGCCATCACCATCTTCATGTTTCAGCTATAGGGATATCTATACAGGCTGACTACCTACCCTCACCTCAAAATGCAGTAAATCTGGAATCTTTAGGTGACACTACTATGTCACATTTGGAAATTTCTACGCCTTTACACAGTTTAGCATACAAAACGATTTTATTTCCAGACTTTGTATATGTTTAGGTAATAAAACACAAGTGAATAAATGTTTTGTATGTGGGTTCCATCTTGAGACATACCACTATAAATGCAAATATCCCTCAATTCAAAGAATTTTCAAAATAATCCAGTCCCAATTATTTTAGAAAAGGGTTATTCACCCTATGTGAGCGCTAGCCGCCCTTCTCCCTCCGTGTGTGTGTGTGTGTGTGTGTGTGTGTGTGTGTGTGTGTGTATTGTATGTGCTAGTGAAGACTGACTAAATCATTTATTAATTTAGGTTTTTCCGAGACAGGGTTTCTCTGTGTAGCCTTGGCTGTCCTAGATTTACTTTGTAGGCCAGGCTGCTCTTGAACTCTCGGAGATCTGCCTGTCTCTGCCTCCAAGAGTGCTGGGATTATAGGTATGCGCCACCATGCCTGGCTTATGAAGACATATTTTAATAAGAGCAATAATAAGCTGTCTTTAAGTCTCTATGGGCTGGGAGATAGCCAGGACAGTGCTTGCCCTGCAAATAGGAGTCCAATCCCCACAATCCATGTTTTTTTAAAAACAACAACAACAACAAAAAACCAAACAGGCAATATAATGCACATCTCTAGGATTACAAAGTAGAGACAGGTGGATCCTTAGGCCAATGAGTCCCGGTCTTTTAAAAAAAGGTATGTGTGGCACTGCTCCTGGGAATGTCCTCTGACCTCCATATGCATGGGCAACTAGGTACACCCCCTCACACACATATGAAAAAAAAAAAAAGATCCTGGAGGTTCTAGAGAAAAAACTAGATAAAAATCATTATTATTTACTTTTTTTAGATAAAAAAAAAAAAAGACTTTACCATTTTTGTTTTATGTGTATCAATGTTTTGCCTGCACTTAAGTGTACCACATGCATGCCTGGTGAGAGGCCAGAGGAGGGCGTGAGATTACTTGGAAATGTAGTTACAGATGGTTATAAGCTATCATAGAGTGCTGGAACCCGAGAGCAAGTGCTCTTAACTGCTGAGCCATCTCTCCAGCACCTGTTATTAATTTCTTAAAACACATCAGTTCATAACAACTAAAAGTAATTAGACATAAAAGATCAGGAAATCCACTGGGATGCCTGATATCAGGAATACTAAGAACTACTTCCAAAGGAAGAGGAATTCTCAAGAGACACTGGAAATTAAGCCTGCCTTCGCATAAGGCGCCAAATGAAATATTTTCTATGCACTTTCCAAATGTATGATTATTCTTTAAATGACATGGTCCTTGGGAGGGTACTTTCAAACTGATTTAGAAAACTGGGGAAAAGGTTATCTTTACTGAGAACTTTAAAGGGGCAGACATATAACTCTTCCAAGAAATGTTTATTAGTTCTCCTTTCACGAGCTGAATGCATACGGGCGATGCGTGTGAACAAATATCTGGGTGTGTGCTACAAATATCTGTATACAGTGTGGCAGGCACTGTATACAGCAGGGAACCAGCAGACTTGAATCTGTCCTTAGGCAGCTGAGCTCAGAAGGAGAGACAGGCAAAACCCCAAGAAATACACAGAGCAGCAGGATCGATGCATCAGTCTTTGAGGATGTGGAAGCTAAACTGGCATGTGAAGGAGCAAAAGGCAATCACTATGCCGAGAGCAGCGGGAACTATGTTCCAGACAGGAGTGTCAGGCATACGGGGCTCAAGGCAGGTGAAAAAAAGCTCAGCATGTTCAGTGAGCCAGGAAGTCAGGCTGGCTATGTGCTGACTACAAGGAGCAAGTGAACACTGCAAGCCTGGATGGACAGAGTAAAGCTCAAGTAAAGCTTTTGGATTTTGTTATAGTGTGAGGGGAACCTGCTGAAGACATTTCTGGAAGGAAGTAAAGTGATACAGCTGTTTCAAAAACCACCCATAATTTTATACGAAAAAGAAATGGAGATATCAAGTAGGCAAATGAGTATCTGGAGCTGAGACAAAGACGGGGTATGTATGAGATTAAGAGTTCTGGTTAGGGTTTGTATGTAGCTCAGTTCTACATGTGTGGGGCCCTTGGTTTTATCCCACTAACATAAAAAAATAAAATAAGGATCCAGTGAAATTTCTAACTTATCACTAGACTGTGTTCCCTTAGGAAAGGACTCGCATCTCTGGATGCCCTGCTGTGTGTCTGTTTTAACACAAGAACTACCAGAACACACTTGTATGCTGACAAGAGCAACCCAACAGAAAAAGTCTACAAGATAAAGATGGAGGAACAAGAGTTAATTAAAAGGCCGAGTTCCTTGAGAAGGCCTGCAGATACGGAGATTCATTTTGAGAAGAAGAATGCTTCATAACCTGGAGATGTAACAGACTATGGCAGGTGCGTGGCATGTGTATGAGTGCCCGAGTATTAATTAATCACTTTCTCAATGACACCCGAGGCTAGGCTATTAGCCAGATCTCACATGAGAAGTTTGAGGGCTGAATCAGAGGGAGGAAAGAATCTACTGGGACCAAGGAGACAGAACAAGATCTCATAACATTGAAAGGGTCTTGCTGGGTTCCTCATAGAAAGATAAGCTTGCCAAGAAGAAAGGAAATGGACTCAATGAGTTCAACTGAGAATAAGGTGTAAGCAATGAAAGTGACTAGAGAATCTGGAATTTTTATCTGAAAACTAGTCATCTATTCACAGGTACATAGTAGGGCCATCGTAACTTTTTTTTTTTTTCCCTATAGTAACTTTTTTGGCCAGAATCTAAGCATCAATGGACTGTACAGTGATGGGCTGAATGGAAGCCTCAGATTCCCTGTTTATTGTTACCAGAGTGAGCACCTGAGGAAGAGGACTCGTGTGCTTCTCCTGAGCCAGGACAAAGGTCTGCATGCTGTGAGCATCACCTTACGCTCTCTTCCTGTACTCACTGACCCTTGCCAGGGTCCTGCCCAACACATGACTTTGGAGTGGCTTATATTTTTACTACTTCAGTGAAAAACTTCAAATGAACTCTAATCTGAAAAGTGATTTCCAGTTGAAATGCAAAGTGTTACAAGAAGCTTTACTTTTAAAAGACAGGAAAAGATACAAATTTAACTAAAAGATTTGACACTTACTTTACCAATTCTCGTCCTTCGGAGCTAATAAAATATTCAACAAGCCACTGACAAGCATCCAAACTTTTTGAAAGTAATGCTTCAATGGTAGCAATCCATTCTTCAGTATCAACCCTTTAAAAGGCCAGAGAGCAATGTTAGGCTCCAGCTAGTAGGCCCAGAGCATCACTTTTTAGTGCCATACCTGTCTCCCTATTCCACTGGGGCCAGAGACAAAGGGCAGAAAAATATCCAGTGCTACCCAAAACACGATTCAGTGTTTCCATGTTTAGGTTAGTAGGCATGACCCTTTCTCCCCCCACAGGACAAAAACATGTGCAGGTGCCTGCATCTCTGGCTTACTTTTATTTTACATCTTCATCAGCCAACTTTAACTGATTAACACCAGATCTGTAACAGTTTGTCTGGCACAACTAAATGTGTATCACAGGGGCTCACCTTTAGAACAGCTATGTTTTATATCACATCGCAAAAACCATTAATATCTTGCTTCAAGATCTGGACAGAGGAAAAGCGGCCTGACTATACCCATAATCTCACACCACTCATTAGGCCTTAGTACCCACTCTCAAATGTAAAAAGACAAAATGCATCAGTGTGTATAACATGTAGAGAAAGTGAAAGTGCCGACTGAATTTCTATACTTAATCCTATGCAGACTTTAAAGGACAGAAACGTATGCTTTTTAAAATCATGTAATGCTATATCACTTAATGTACTTTTGATTAGACATAAAATGAGGCCTGTATGATTAATTATTGTTCTTCAAGAGACTGGCTGAAAAAAAAATCTTTCCCCAAACTCAAGACTTGAAAAGCTTATTCACGCTGCTAGCCAGAGTTTTCATGGTCTTCCAACTTTAACCAAGCTTCCTCTTCCAAGCTTCCTCTTTCTCTAGGTATTTTTCTACAAAGTACCCCTCAGCTTTCTTTCTCCTTCAGTCATATGTTTACGGACCAACTATTGCTAACCCAGAACCTAGAATGATCCAGGCACCTCGTCAGTGATGACTCAGATGCGATGATGTGTGGACCTCCTGACACCACACTGAACATGTCCTAGTAAAACTCCTCCATGAACTGCACTGACTACACTTTAGACCTAATACAGCACCTAGTGATTAGTCTGCACGAGTCCCTTACACGCACCAGAAAAACACAGCTAACCAGTCAAGCATGGCTGCCTTAGGCAAACACTGCTTGCTACCTAGATTCTCCTTTTCTGCCTAGAACGATGCCTTCCCTATTTCCTTCCTCTTAAAATCCTCTAAAGGCATTGACAGATATGATTTTGACCAATTCTCAAGGCAAAGACATGGAATTTATTTCTTGTAGCACAGTAATTTCTTTTCTCTTCTTTTTTTAAAATGAATCCTCCTCATTAAACCTTTCTTAAAGACAGAGGATGTGGCTTAGTAAGCTGATTGTATTAGGTAGTACTGTAATATTTTGAAAAGCAGAATTTATAAACTTTTTTTTTTTCATTGAAATAACCAGTGTTTTCTGTAACAACAGAGTAATAAAACTCTTACCTGAGTTTTTTCTTTGTCCGTAGGTAAGTTTGGAAAAGGAATTGAATGGCAAGCTGCAAGCTCACCTTTGCCATACAAGGATAATATGGGTGCTTCAACTTAGTCTGTGAGAGGAAAGAAAAGAGGGTGTCTTTCAGAAAAATCTTACAGATCATTATATATTTTTATAAAATGTAATAACGTTAAATGATAAAATTAATAATAATAAAAAAAACCTAATGTCAGCACTGAAAGAGTAAAGGCAGAAAGGCAAGTAGTTCAAAGCCATCTTCAATTACAGGGAAATCCTTGGAGATAGCCTAGGCTGCAAACAAATACAAAGAAAAAAAAAAAAAAAAAAAAAAACCCAAAACCAAAAAACAAATGCCTAGCCAGCTAATAATAGAAAACACTCATTTAAATTTTAAAAAAGTTATGGTATCTTCTTCATATGACGAACGAAGGCTTCAATGAGGCCCTTTCAGAATAGAGCCTTTGCCCTTTTTGGCAAATTTTAACAACGATACTCTAGACAAAGATGTACTGTAAAGTTAATTTTGAGTCTGACAGTATATGACTACAGATTAAAAAAAAGCTAATCCATAAAGGACAGAAGTAACTGTTAAGGCCCATAGCCACTCAAAATCATAGTCCCTCAAATTTGTCACAAAATGTAAAAATCCAGTATGTGCAAACCACACCACTCATATTCACAGGACACAGCCCAAAGCTGCCCGCCTGATAATATCACCCAGTAAGTAACACATTTATAGGAAATGGGGTTCTGCATCTAGTATCTGAGGTGAGGGTATTGTTTTTTTTTTTTAAGTTCTTTAGTTACAACTAGCTACTTACGGCATTCAATGAAGCTAAAGACAAAACAAAACTGAAATAATCACTACTATACACATCTCTATTCTTCATGAACTTGAGGTTTTCATCTCTCACCATCTACAAAACAAAATTCAGAGGTTATTTTTAATAAACAGGTAAAATAAATATGTGGAAGGTTATTTCTAGCAAAATGTTTGGGTAATTAAATTACAGTTTAATTATTACCTTTCTCAAACTCTCAGTTTTGGAACGAGAGAGAAAATCCTTTTAAATCTAAGGCATTGCAGAAAGGTAAGTTTTCACTCAGCTCTAACCTCTTGTGGGGATTCAGCTTTTTCATGCACAACAATCCCATACCTCCCTGGGTCAGGGAACTTAGTTCTCTTTCTTCTGAAGACTTCACATTTTTCCAAGAGTCTCTGGTTCTGCCTATCTAGCTTTGGGCTGTTAGTGTTTAAGGTCTGGAGTGAGCAAGACCTTGAATTCAAACCCTTGCCTAGTGAGATTGGTAGGCCATTTCTGCTTTTTAATCAGCTTTGTTTTGTTCCATCTGAAAAACAGGAGTATGATCTCCTATTCTACAACAGAATTATAAAGTTTAATTAATCCATAAAAACGTGTTCAGCCAGGTGGGTGGTACATGCCTTTAACCTCAGCATTTGGGAGGCAGAGGTCGGTGGATCTCTATGAGTTCGAGGCCAGGCTGATCTACACAGCGAGTTCCAGGCCAGCCAGGTAGTTGAGAACCTGTCTCAAAACAAAAAACAAACCAAACTAAAACTTGTTTACAGTCTGTAGTACAGAGCAGACATGCAATAAACAATGACCATCAATGCTGAATTAGTCTTAACTGATAGGTTCTAAGTTTTGACTTTTTCTCTCGGATAAAATAATTTGAAAGTGTGTCTCTACTGAGGGAGGCCTGTCAATCTCGAGCGTATGCTCATCTTTGTGGCACTGTCTCTACAGCCTCTGTATCTGGCAGAGAAGACACAAGGACAAGTGCGGATGAGGAAGTGGCACACATGGACAATTAGTAGAGACAGCAGCCAGCGGAAGTACTGACTGATGGATTCTGACATTCATCCTGATTTTCTCCCTTAAGAGAATTATCTGCTCCTCTGCCTCACACCCCTTCTAAAGCATTATTTATTTTCATGGTGTGTATCAGTACTTTGCCTCCATGTATGTATGTGTAACCACATATGTGCCTGGTTTGGGAAGTCAAAGAGGGTACTGAATCTCTTGGAACTGAAGGTACAGGAAAAGGTTGTGAGCCAACAAGTGGGTGCTGGGAATTGAACTACTCAGGTCCTCTGCAAGAGCAATGACATGTCTTAACAGCTGTGTAGTTCTTACCTGGTATATCCGAGCAGGCATTTTCTCCACAAACAGTCCTTTCTTTTCACCTTTCCTAACCAGCTTGGTTAGAATAGAAAGACGGTCATTATTAGGCCTGTGGGGCCGAGGAGAGGACTGAGGTGAAATCTCAGGTGAAGATGGAGCTGATCTGAGAGAGAATCAAAGAACTGTTGAGTGAAAAGGCATTTTGGTTTAAAGCTTGCCAGATTTGTATACTGGGTACTCTGTTTAAACATAACCTGCATGCTTTTCTGATTCAATGCAGTAAAGGCAAATTTACTAAGAATAAAGCCATAAAAACACTTATCTTTCTGGTGCATTCAATATATACACTGACAATAAAAATCTCAATTATGCTGTGAATAATTTATATGCATGTTTTTAAACACAAAATAACTTCTTTTTATTAGTAGTAATTTACTCATTTTACATCTCAATCGGAGCCCCCTCCCTCATCTCCTCCTGGTTCCACCTTCCCTCCCTCTTCTCCCCATCCCCATCCCCTAATCCTTAGAAAGGGGGAGCCCTCTTCCCTTACCAACTGACCCCAGACTATCAATCTTCAGGACTGCCTGCCTCCTTTTTCTCTGTGGCATTGCAAGGCCGTCCCGCCAGGGGGAAAGTGATCAAAGAACAGGCAACAGAGTTCATATTAAAGACTGCCCCTGCTCCCTTTACTAGGCAACCTACATGGAGACTGAGGTGTCTGTAGGCTACATCTGAACAGGGAGCCTGGGTCCTCTCCATGTATGGTCCTTGGTTGGTGCCTCAAGTCTCCATAGATTTGTTGGCTCTGTTGGTCTTCTTGTGGAGCTCCAGTATGCTCTGGGTCCTTCTATTCCCCCCACTCTTCCATAAGACTGCCTGCTCACTGCCCAAAGCTTGGCTGTGAGTCCCAGCATCCACTTCTATACTCTGCTGGTGGAGTACAGAGGCCATCTATGGAAGGCTCCCATCACATCCCTTCTCTTCAACCATGTCTTGTGTCTCTTCTATCTGACCTTCTGAATGAGAATTAAGCATCCTCTATGTTACTTAGCTTCTTTAGGTCTGTGGATTATAGCATGGTTATCCTGTATTGTATGGCTAATATCTGCTTATAAGTGAGTATGTACCATGCATATCTTTCTGGGTCTGAGTTACCTCGCTCAGGATCATCTTTTCCAAATCCATCTACTTGCTTGAAAATTTCATGATGTCTTTGTTTTTGATAGCTGAGTAGTGTACCACACATTTTTTTTATCCATTCTTTGGTTGGGAGACATCTGGGTTGTTTCCAGTTTCTGGTTATTATGAATAAAGATGCTATGAACATACTTGAGTAAATGTCCTTTCTGTATGGTGGAACATTTTTTGGGTATGTGCCCAGGAGTGGTATATAGCTGGGTCTTGAGGCAGAGCTGTTCCCAATTTTTTGAGAAAGCGCCAGGCTGATTTCCAATGTGGTTGTACAAATTCACACTTCCATCAGATATGGAGGAGGGTTCCCCTTTCTTCACAATCTCGCCAGCATGTGCTGTCATTTTAGTTTTTGATCTTAGCCATTCCGATGGGTGTAAGATGAAGTCTCAGAATCGTTTTGATTTGCATTTCCCTGATGACTAAGGATGTTGAGCATTTCTTTAAGCACTTCTCCACAATTTGAGGTTCATCTGCTGAGAATTCTGTTTAGCTCTGTACCCCATTTTTTAATTGGATTATTTGGTTTGTTGGTGTCTAATTTCTTGAGTTCTTTATATATTTTGGATATTAGCCCTCTGTCAGATGCAGGGTTGGTGAAGATCTTTTCCCAGTCTGTAGGCTGTTGTTTTGTTCTGATGACAGTGTCCCTTTGCTTTACAGAAGCTTTTCAGTTTCATGAGGTCCCATTTACTAATTGTTGATTTTAGAGCCTGAGCTCTTGGTGTTCTGTTTGGAAGTTATCTCCAGTGACAGTGAGTTCAAGGCTCTTCTGCACTTTCTCTTCTAGTAGATTTAGTGTGTCTGGTTTTATGTTGAGGTCTTTGATCCACTTGGACTTTAAGTTTAGTACAGGGTAATAATTATGGATCTATCTGCGACAAAGTAACTTCTTGCAGTCAAGTCCGGGGAGCAATAAACAAGCAACTTTTAAATTTTCTTTTTAGAATTTCTCATAATCTTAGTAATTTTTAAACATCAAGCATTATATTATGAAGATCCTATTAAACCCACTGAAACAACACAGCAAATTACACTACATATAGAGAAACTCACAGAGAGAGATCCTCGGCTTCCTGCCTTACAACACTGACTCGACTTTTCTTTGGCAGCACAGGGGAATTCTGGTCAGACACCCTTTGGTAGAAGAGCATGTAGGCATTCCAGTATCTTCGGCGGACATCAGTGTAGGGGTTTGCTATTTTGTAAGACGTTAAGAGAAAATTAAATAGAGGTAAATAAGGAGTTTCTCCGAGTGATTACTTATAATAAAAGAGTCTCCAGACTCAACAATTTATTTACTAAATTTGCAAAGTGAAAAGTATAAGTAAAATGTGGGTCTTCTTAATTTTGACTAGAACGCAAGTTAAGGAACATCCCCTTGGGGTGGGAGAATGGAGGGAAGACTTCTTTATCACACTAACAAAAGGTTTTGAAAGCACAGGTGCTAGAACTGTCCTCTGTAGGTAATCATATAAGAATATGAAAAGAACAAAGTCTATTGTATTTTTATATAAAGAATACAGCATCTAATTTCAAAAAACTATATTAAAAAATAAAATGAACGGAAAACATCTACTTATAAATACTCACTTTGATCATAAACTTTTGGTCTATATTCTCCTCCAAAGCATTCGTACTCCAGGGTTTCATCATTTAGGTCAAATTCTTCTATAACGGTATCATTAAATTTATACCATTTTCCTTTTCCACACCCCCTAGGACCCGGAAGTCAGAGAAAAACTTTAGGGTTTAAAGCAGTGATTTTGCATTTATCTCTATGCATTATACGCAGAGAAGGCAGGTGATGGTAACTTACAAGAACCCAAGAAAAACGCAGCAATAGAGGTAGTGATTTTAATTTCTATAACAACTTTTCAAGTCAAAGGAGTAAAAGTTATCCTAAGTCTAAAAAATTCAAACTGCAAAACAAAGGGTAATATGAATTTCTTTATAGCTGGGCATTATGAAGCATGCTCATAATCCCAGCACTTGGGAGGCAGCAGCAGAAGCACTGAGAACTGGAGTCCAACCTGGCCAACCCTGTCTTATTCACTCTCCCACCTCCAGTTTTTCCAGTGGTAAGCATGCATGAGAGTTCATCGGGGAAGGCAGAGAGAGCCTGTAAAAAACCCTTACCGCCTGTCCTTAATGAAGGAATAGTAATGGCCGGCATGTGCCTGCCCACTGTGAACAATGACACCAACAAGCTCATAGTTTTCTGTGAGGGCAACTTTTTTCCGTGGGGATCCTCCACCTCCTTGATCCATATTCCTCCCATTTTCACTAACTTCAGAAGATGAATCCTGGCGAGCCATTCCTGAAACTGTGTAAGGCTCCATGTTTAGCATCCAGGGAAACTACGTAAAAGTCAAAAGAACAGAGAATGTTCAGTGGGAATGCACTCAGCAGTACCTATAAAGTCAGACAGTAGGCTGGGCTTTCCTAAGCAAGGGCTGACTCCTACTCCCATTTACACACGGCATCTCTAACAGGTCTCTGTGTTACAAAAATAGCATTTTATTTCACAGCATGGCTAAGGGTGCCTTCCAGAAATAAAAGGCACCATTTGTAGATCTGCCTGTCCTACTAGCAGCACCTCCTCCAACAAGGCTACAGCCTCTCTTGCTGCTTCTCAGAGGACAGACAGGAAGAGAAATAGGAAATGAAAGCACGGGAGGCTCGGTTGAGATATTCAGGAAGGGAAGAAGTTACCCGTATTTGTTCATCGTATTTAATGGACCGTCCACTCTCCCAGTCAAAGCCAAATCTCATCAGGTGAATTACCAACACACTTGGTAAAGACTTAATACATGTTCTTTTCACTGTTATTCTCTAAGAAAAAGGAACAAACCAGTTAACTCCCTGAGGGAAATTAAAGTAATAAATGTTAAAGCTTTTCATATCCACGTAAAACAAATAATAGCACAATCTACTGAAAACAGCAGGCAGAGCTTAATAATGACTTCCTAGACACAGTGCACAAATAACACTAATACTGTTTCTTGTAAAGGACAAATGTGATACCTTTTCTTTACACTTTTCACAGTAGTATGCATTACTTCCTTCTAGAACTTCACCTCTAACAAACTGGTCCAAAGAAATTTCCAAGCTTTGGCAAGAAGTAACTCCTAGATTGAGAGCCATGAAAGCTTCCTCACGCTCATATCTGATTAAGAAAAGACAGAAAGCCATGAATGGAGAACCCCCGCAACTGCCATGAGACCCGAGCTTTAACACACTCCATAACAGCCATGGAATTAGACAAGTCTCCGCACTTTAAAAGCACACTGACAAAAGCATAAATTTCAATACTTTATGGCTACAGAAAATTATGGAAACTGAAAAAATAAAATTCATTGAACATTTACATTAAGAAGTAAATCTACAAGTCAGTCAACAAACTAACATTGATCACTGCCTAAAACACCATTTAAAGATATATCCCCATATGGTGCTGGTATCGAAACCAGGGTCGATGTACCAGTGAGCTAAACCCCCATCCCTAATAGTCATCATTTAATTTAGCAGTGACCTCTTCACCAACCTGTGAGGACAATCTTTACAGATCTTCTGATCAGAATAGATGCCCTGGAAAGTATTCTTAAAAATTTGTTCTCGTCCCATTTTCTGTTAAAATAAAAATTTAAAGTTTTAACTGCTGGCTCTAGAATATACAAGTCAGTCCACATAAAATCTTATTTAAAAATTTCAATTTAGCCATCAAAACGCAATGAGTATTATCAGTAGTTCCAGCGTGAAACTAACAAACGGCTAATAAGCAATCATTAGCCCCAGTATCAGAGCGATGCAGATGCTCAAAAGAGCAGGGAGTGTGCAGGGTCCTGGGAGCTGCTCCTGCAAGTTCTCTACTGTGGGTCTGAATCTTCCTTCTATGGCACATGTATCAAGCAGAAGCACTCAGACAATCTCTGCTTTTTTCTCAAGGGCAGATACTATGTATCTGTACAGTATTCTAAGCAGAGGAAGCATAATAATGGTGCTCACTGGTAAGATGTACGGTGGCTCCTCTGGGCAAGTCGTATGCTTTACTGAGAATGGCAGGGAGCTTTGGGTCTAAGCATGACCACCAAGAATATTCTACCTAGTCATTTTTGTCCCTTTGCCAGAGAAGTCTCCCAGTTCCCAGACTGCCTCCAGGGGCCATCAGCTCACCAGGCACTCTGCAGCTAGACTACCTACCCTCTAGGGACACTGCAAAAATACACATGCACACATGGTCATTTATTATGTACTACAGGTTAGGAACTATATTAGTTTATCAGCTTAGATGAATAAATAACTCCAAGAATGCATCTGCATTCCTTTTAAACCCCGAAAGAATGAATATCATCTATGATGCTCAAGATGACTAGCTTGCAGTTTGTGAGTTCCAGTCGCTGTGAACCTAAGGCACTGCGCTCATTTTGTAACTGGCTGAAGGAGCTAGAGGGCAATCAAGCCCCTCAGTACCTTGAGACACTCATCCATCTGATCAATGAGACTCGTGAAGAACTCGTATGCATCCTGCTGCTCTCTCACATAGAGCTCCTTGTTCCACATCTTGAAGATCTATAGCAAGAATTAAATATGTCTTTAAAGGGAAAGCAACATGCTCTCAACATAGACATGGAATCATGTAGGTGCTGCTGAAAACAAATTCAATATTAGGAGATGATGTCTTCATTCGAGTGAGACAGGCTTGTATTGTGACATCTGTACATTTTCTTGGTCCTTTATATCACAGCAAGTCTCTGAAAACAAAGTGGCTTCGGTGTGAGCCCTCGGGCTATACAACAGCAAGAATCTCTTTTAGAGTGACCTTTGTTCTGCAGGACAAAATTGCAGCAACTTCCTTTACTTAGAGGCACTAGTGATAATGGCACAGGTTCAGAGAAATTATTTGAATCACTATTTCAAGATGGATTTTCCTTACTATAGATATGTGTATGTAGTGATGTGTTTGTGTGGGTATGTGCATATGAGTGAAGAGGCCAGAGGAGTTAAGATTCTCCTGGGGCTACAGTTTCAGGTGGTTGTGAGCTATCTGGTGTGGGTGCTGGGAACCACACCTGTATTTCTGCAAAAGCAGTACAACTGTTGGGCCTCCTCTTCAGCGCCTTTAAAGACTATTTTAAGCAAGGTGTATATGAGTTTAAAGGGTGATGGCATTTAATCCCAGCACCTGGGAGGCAGAAGCAGGGAGATCTAAGTTCGAGGGCAGCCTGGTCTACAGAGGGAATCCAGGACAGCCAGGGCTACACAGAGAACCCCTGTCTTTAAAAAAACGAACCAAACAGTCAAACAAAAGAGTATTTTAAAGAGCTAAAATAAGAAAACAAAACAAAACAGTCACAACAAATAAGCAGCTCTCCGGGAATTACAAATGACTCTCTTAATTTTCTAATAATTTCAAAAGTACCAATTTGTTGAACATTCAAACCTTTGATATTCTGTTAGTGATGACAGAAACCTATTATTATCACTAGAGAAGAACATGGAGCCCAACTCTAAACATTATCTGACATTAATACACAGTTACTGTAAATACCTTCCAGAAGTTCTCAGGCACATAATACTGCAGCTTGCTCTCCATCAAATGACCGAAGAGAGACTGCACTTGGTAGAACACACTGTCATCTGGATTGTCTGTGTCGTCATCCACTGAAAGAAGTGACTACCAAGAAAAACGAATCCCAAGTGAGAAACGTGTAATTGCTTCACACTAACCACAAACGTTCACCTGTGAGCAGCCAACTCTAGTGTTTAAGTATGCTAACAAGTGTTTGATGTGGAGACGGCCCTGTAGATATCTAGGTTTGTCATTTCCTAGTTGGTGTGGTTAAGGATAAAGTATCTCCTTAAGTTCTATTTTATTGGGAAAAACTGAAGCTGAATAGTAAGATGAAGATCTCTAGAGACAAATGCGACACAATAATTATGGAGTATTCTCAAAATACTGCCTGCTACTCTACAAGTTGTGACTATGCTAATAAAATGCACAGGAAAATAGAGCCACATAGTCTAAAATATTAAATGTAACTTCATAGAATAGTTTAAGAATTAATTTTGTATGTTCAAAAATTACATTTGGTCAAATAACTGATTAAAACACAGACTTACTATTGTGTGACTGTAATGTCTGTACAAGTTCCAGAAGGTAATTAACAATTTTTAACTATAGCTATAAACCTAAGAAACACTAATTAAGCATTGGAATAATTTCCAGACAATCCACATGTTCGCTGGCAAACAGGACAGAAGGAGGAAGTCACCTCAGGGAGCCCCGGCTGCATATACAGCTGCTGGAAGACCGCGTTCATGTAACACGTAGCGCCGCCATTTCTCAGCCCCACAAACCCTGAGCTGGATCTGCTGTCCACGGGGGGAAGGTACTGGGAGAAAAAGGAACAGAAACAGTGTGGAGAAGAATAAGTACTCTATTATAGCACATTTCTACAACAGCCATTTGGGATGACCTAGGAAGAAAAATCAGTAGACTCAGACTTATCCATCCAGCTTAGTAGAAACTATATCGACAGAACCTATGTTCCTCAAGTAGCTGTGTTAGGTGCTGGTGTGATGACAACATGCAACAGTCTCCATGTTTCCTTTCTGTTCATAAAGCACGTGACACACGCTGGTGTTAGTTTAACTATGCAGATCTGTTTTCATCCACTTACTACTCAACAAGAGTTTGGTATGGACTTTCTATGGTCCAGGCGCTGAGCCAAAGAGTAAGAGAGAACAGAAATGTTCACGGTCCTTGATCTCCCAAGAGCTTATAATCTAATTGTATAAGCTTTATGGAATTAACCCAGCAGATACATGAGCTGCCTACAAACAAATGCCATAGTTTTCTGAACAATATTCTAGGGAGCACTGGTCATGAGGAACTGCAGTGTAACCACCAAGCAGGGTAATGTTTTTACAAAATTATCACTTTTTCTACAAGGTAATGCTCATCTATTAAACTTTTCCTGTAACCATACAATTAAAATGACAGGAAAGTAACACATTCTTTTATTTATAAATGTTTTAAAAAATGCAGACCATAATGCACTGCTTTTCTGGGTAGAAATAATCCAGATAAGGCATCTTGGCTAATCCTCTCCAGGTACACAATGACAGTATGATTGTATGTGGAAGTGTGAGCACGGCAGGAGCTTGGCTCTCTCACCAGAACCACACACAAGTGTCTGTATCCAGGTAATAAGCAAGCAGCTGATGAAAGCATATGTCTTTTGGACTTCAGAGCATTACTGGGTCTCACGTGTTTTCATTAGCATCAGGAGTAACTGACAGCAGGTGCTTTCTAGAAGCTAATAAGTACTGACATTTATTTGTGGTACAAAGAACAGATTTGAAAAAAAAAAAAGAAAAAAGAAATTTGAGACAGGGTTTCCCTGTGTAGCCTTGGCTGTCCTGGATTTACTTTGTAGACAAGGCTGGTCTTGAACTCAGAGATCTACTTGCTTCTGCCTCCCTGAGTGTTAGGATTACAGGTGTATGACACCTTGCCTGGCTGACATTTTTTTTAAATGCTGTAAAGTATTTATCCAAGACTGCTTTATTCCTTATGGTGGTGTCTTCCCTGATGTGAAGAAAACACACACACACAAGCTAGAACAGCATAAACTAAGCATCACAAACTGAAGAATGAGAAGTGAGTTCTTTTCTCAATTCAGTGCTCACACATTCTTTACAAGTGCTATTTCCTCTTGCTAGCACAACTGTCCCTCGTGCCCTAACTTGTCTATTCAGGGACACTCAAGTCACACATTCGAAGAATGCGTCTGGTCTCCCAGTATGTACAAGGAGAAAGCAGAGCCAGCCCCACAGGGTGTCCCATCCCTAGCTAGGCATACAGTGCACCTGCTTCCCTTTCGCACACCTAACACGCACGGTGCAGCTCATATTCGTCTTGTTGCTGAACGAGACGAACGTCCAATCCTGCTTCAACAAGCATCACTCGTCATTACGCCTCTGTTCCCAGCTTCATCCTCTCTAGAGCACTGTAAGCTACCTGATGAAGTGTGCTGTGTGTTAGGACAGCACTCAGGACACACCTCCCCTCACTCTGTACCTCAGGGTGCTCCCAGTCTCTTCTACTACTTGTATCTGGCCTGCCTGAGCTGGGGTAGTACTTTCATTTTCAACTGCAACAAAAGTCTAAAACCTTTCTTAACATATTATAAACTCTGGATCTCACTGAATTTATCTGGCTTTATAACTCCAGTGCCTGGCATTATGCCAACACAAACCAACTCAAAAAACAAAAACAAGAATACAAAAAGCTAATATAATTGGAATGTTACTTTTTATTGTGATTATCTATTAGTCAGTTTGAAAATAGTTCATCTCTAATTCAAAGGATATTTCATAATAATATAGTGATTAAATGTGATAAAAACTTAATTAATTTTAGTATGTAAACATGCCAACCCAAAAAATATTGACTTGGCTGTGGTTAGGATGACAAAAATTCAGTCTTAAACTTGTATTTAGGGGCTAGAGAAATGCCTCAGTGGGTAAAGGCACTTACTGCAAAGCCTGAAAACCCGATTTTAATGCCCAGGTCCTATGTGGTGGTGGAAGGTGAGAACCAAGTCCTGCAACTTATCCTGGCCTCTATACATGCTCCTTGCCATGCACATACCCACCAAAAGAGTAGACATGAACTATACATTTAGGAGACCATTCTTTAAAAAGGGAAGTGTGGGCTGGGGCGATGGGTTAGTGAGTAAGGTGCTTGCTACGGAACTACGAAGAATGGAGTTCAGGTCCCCGGAGCAAGTTTGCTACGTAGTCTAATCAGCCCTGGGTTCATGCGATGCCTTGCTTCAGCAAGACAAGTGGACCTTGACAGAGGAGGGTACCGTATCAACTCCAGCCCCACTTACATGAATACACACAGGGAAGTATATCATTAGTTCTAAAACTTACATCAAACTCCTTAGTGAGAGCAGGGTCAGGCTGATGATGCATTGAAAGTAGTTCTTTTGTAATAATCTGAAGATTGGAAGGTGAACTGTCAGCTAACATCACAAGAACTTCATAGGCCGCCAATCGACTATTGACTGTACTACACCTAAGGACAAAAGCACAAGCCACCTTTAAGATCAACACCAGAAATGAAAATGCAAGCACAAGCTCTCAGATACAGGCAAGTTAGGCCCACAGCAGTAACGTAGTAATCTTCAGCCCTGAATACAGGAGGCAGGAAGATGTTTCAGAGCCTGGTAATACTCAGCAAAATCCTCTCAAACAAGAAAAAGGAAGGTACACACCTGTAATCCCAGCACGCAGGGAGGCAGAGGCAGGGGGATCTCTGCGAGTTTGAGGCCAGCCTGGTCTACAAAGTGGTCCACGACAGCCAAGGCTACACAGAGAAACTCTGTCTCAAAAATGGGGGGAAAAATAGAGACACCCACAACATTTCAAATATGCTGATGGTTAGTAATTCTCTATCACTAATCAGCTTTCTACTGTGCTACAGAAAATGGAGACAGAAACATTTAGCTTGTCAAATCAGTTTCCAAAAATGACACTTGGGAAAGCAGACTTCCTCTACTGCCTTTCAACTCAGGCAGTGATTCTGAGCTACAAAACACCGACCTTGCATTACTGAGGTGATTACAGATTAGAATGGATACACAGAAAAGAAGACATCCAATCTGCATGGAGCCAGTTGTAAAAGTGCAGGAGCGGGGCTCTGGGGCTCTGGGATGAGCACTGCAGGCAGCACCGAGGACAAGGGCCACAGAGGTGGCACTGTCCTTCAGTTCCTGTCTAGATGTACGGTTGGAACAGGAGGGCAAGAAACGAATAGGGAGGCACCAGACACACAGCAAAGCAGTTGTTTGGTTACTGTGACTACAGGCACATTTACTTTCAGATAGTTTTCATGTATTTTCAATCTCTTTTGCTTCGAGATTTTGGTGGAAAAATAATGAGCAAGTTTATTAGTACACTGGGGAGGCTGAAACAGGTCTGCCTTTCTATTCCAGGAATTACACATGAGTTTATAATTTTTAATAAAAATAAGGGAAGGACTCACTAATGTTTTCCTTAAAACCACTAGAGATACATTGATTTGTGTTTACTGAAAAGTCAAAACACTAATATTTTCCGGTATTTTAATTAGAGTCCCATGAACTAGTGCTAAACACTTTAAAACAGGACCAGACAGGAATGAGGATGGGAGCCATCGCTCAAGGGCTGTCCAAGAGCTCGAAAAAATGCCCTCTTCTTGCCTTCCAGAATATTCTGCTTAGGAAATCTCTAGCTAGAAAAGTATTGACACATGACACTTCCTGGGGCTTCATCTATTTCTTATTATGCCTTGCGTGTATCAGTCTCTGAAACTGTAACTCTGTTATTTAGAAAATTAAGTTCGATTCACAGCAAGTTGAGTGTCAGCTTATTGCTGCCTTTTCTATGGACAAAAGTCTAAATATCACTTGAGCAGAGTCAACAATACACATGGATATTTCACATTTATAGCCCCTTCCAAAATCACAGCTGTAATAAATTACTAGCAGCTGCAGATATGAGAACACAATACAACCCAGCAAATGACAAGGCTCTAGACCTTTCTTCTATGAACTCCTCAAGAATATACTTGAAGGCTATTTCCGTTGGAGATAATTCTTATTCCCCTGTGGCGCTGGGGATTGGACTGAGGATTCCCGCAGGGCTAACGGTGTGCTTTACCACGGCACTAGACACCTGATCTCTACTCACAGTTCTTATCACCTGTTTCACTTGGAATTTGTTACTGACCAGATCAGCACACAGTTACATATTGTCCTCCCTTGATAAGGACTGTACCAGGACACTTCCTCTGTGCTCGCTATGTGCCAGGCACACTTTATAAAAGCTCATTTGCATGCATTGGTTTAAGTGGCAGAAAACACGGGACAAACAAACTCACACAATGGAAGACAAACTCCAAGTTAAGAAAGTCTTTTTGGACTACAGTTGTGAATTAAGAGATTTTACCAAAACTGAACACAACGTGCATTTTCCATACTTTGGGTGAAAGTCCTGTTGACTGATGGCGGCACTGCCAGCTGGAGAATGACTATTTAAAATAATTCTAGAGGCTCGGAAAAGGAAGTCATCTAACAATGGTTTAATGAGCGATGAACCTGGAATAGAGCACAGCACCACATTCAAGATGAACACAGATTTTTAATTCAAAGATTCTATTGCACTTTCCCATCAGAGCAGCAAGGCACCTGGTTTAAGCTTACTCTGAGCTTTTACTATGGGACACAGACCTGTGGAGTGGTGGGACCAGGATTAAAAGTAGTCAGGTGAAGGTGCTTTCTTTTAGGAGTCAAGCCTTCTCCTCAGAAGCACAAATGCCAAGAACAAACACCACCAAGGTAGAATGGTGTGAGTGGATAATTCTTATTCTGGGCACCAGGAAGTCCTCCACACAAGGGCTATCTTTTAAGCCTATTTTCTTTCCGTAAAATGGTATTCCTTCCTTCCTGATTCAGAATCACTCTTTCCTATGTATCCTAAATATTCAAGAAGGGCTAAACTGTGGAAGTTACATTTTGATTTGTTTTCTAAATATAATTTATAGCATTTGGATATATATATTTCCAAACTATAACTGTACTCCAGGGGAATCTTACATTTTCCCCGACACTGAGGAGGTAATGGCTGGGGACTGCCTCCACAGATGAGATCAGCCTTCTAAGAATGAAGATATATTATAAAATATAACACAAAGAGACAAACCTACCCTGAATTATAATTTTTAATTGATAGTAAAAGTTATGTGATGACTATTTTGAACAAAGTAAAACTCTCTATGTAATTTAACAACAAAGGTAAAAGCCACCCCATGTTTTGCTTATCATTAAAATTATAGATAATTTCCTATGCCAAAAGCTCAATTTTTCACGGAACATTTACCAATTATGTTGTCACAGTTACACAGCACACTGTGGCAGCAACTGAGAGCTAAGGTACTCTCTCCCACACAGTAAGAGGAAAGCAACAGTTACCAAGCATTTCCTTCTCTGCCCCGCAGAGTGAAAGCAGGGTCTTAATGAGCCTCAGGTGTCCTGCTAGTAAGATGTTGTCCGCTTCACTGGTCTCACACTCTGCTGTCCGATTAGGTTCAAAGTTATCCAGCCATGTAATCTCATCTTCCAGCATGGTAGCTGGGCTGATTCGTAACTGCTCCATTTCTGAAGCTGGGAAGAAGGGTAAAGGTGAGGAGGTATCAAGATCAAGATTTTTCTGCATGGAATCAAAGTCTTGAATTAAAGAAATCAGTTTAAAGTTCAAATCTTTCACTTCACAGATTTCACAAACCCTGCAGAGGCTGCAGACACTTGTCAAGGCCATCAGATCCCACATCCACTATAAACCTCACTGCTCCCTCTGTGCAGGCCACCTTGCTACACTAAGTATAAGAAAAGGGACATGTGGATTGGGAGGGAATGAGGGAGGGGGCTACGGCTGGGATACAAAGTAAATAACCTGTGATTAATATAAAAAAATAAAAAATTTAAAAAAAGACAATGGACACAATCACTCTCTTAAGAATAATGAGATGAGCTAAGGCTCTACAGCGCTTCCTTGAAAAAAAAAAAAAGAGAGAGAAAGGCATATCTACAAAAGAAAAAAGATGAAGCATCATGAATCCACATCTCTAAGCCATGAACCAAACTCCAAAAACTAATTTTGTTTTTGTAGCAAGCCTCTCTTTTACCCTGCCAAACAAGGACTGACAGTTAAAGCCCATAATGGAAGCATGGCTGAAAAGTACCGATTAGGTACTTTTAGAACATCAGTACTTATATTCTCACTATATAGATACCTTATACTTCAGTCAAGACAGAAAATCCAATTATGCCAGTCTCCACAAATCAACCTCATTACACTGCTTATAGGCGAAGTCCTGATCTGAAAGCCATAAAAGCACCTACCTGCAGGGTGTAGTAGATACTAGACCTTTGTGCTCATTTGCATAAAGAAAGATTTTTGCATAAAAATTCTTTTAGAATGAAGTGCTGGAAAAAGGCTGCTTTTTAAAATTTTGTTTTGTTTTTGTTTTTTTTTTTTTTTGAGACAGGGTTTCTCTATGTAGCCCTTCTCTGTGTAGCCCTGGCTGTCCCAGACTAGCTTTGTAGACCAGGCTGGCCTCAAATTCAGAGATCCACCTGTCCCTGCCTTCCTGCATGCTGGGATTACAGGCATGCACCCAGCTAACGTTTGCTTCTTTTGAGAAGACATTCTTCTGTTCCTTTTCCTAACAACATGCTGTCCCCTTTAACCTTTACCCTCCAGGAACCTGATCACCAAATTCCCTATGGGGGTGTCCAACTTGTACATTCAGAGGGGATGTTTATTTTCATCTGGCTTTGATGCTCTACTATAATTCATATTTCTGATGATTCTGAATTTTATTTCCTGTAATCTGAAGTGATTTTGGGGTAAAGAGTAGGGATATATTAAACACTGGATCTGAACAACTAAAGTTATATAAGGAATTTGCATTATTTTAACATATTTGCATTACTTGAAAGTACAGATGAGTAATATCTCCACATTCTAAAAGGCAACTTCCAATATGGCTACTTCAGTCACTGCCTGACCTCTGGCACTATCAACATGCTCTGACAGGTTCCAGCTGACTTAAATAATCACCCTTACTGTCAGAATAGGGGCTGGAGAGGTATTCCTCCAGAGGACCTGAGTTCAGGTTCCACTGCTCATGACAGGTAGCTTAGAATCACCAGGAATTCCGGGTTTAGAGGATCCAATGCTCTCTTCTGGCCTTTGCAGGCACATATGCATACATTTATACAATACACACTAGTACACATAAAGTAAAAACAAACTTTAAAAAATAAAAAGTGGTATAATGAATTATGCTAGCGAGTCAGATTTTTCACGTTAATTCTCTCTGAGGTTAATTACAAATGAGCCTGGCAGATTTCAGAGTTATCAGGTCTTCTCTGTACACTGGCCAGGTATGTAAGAGAGGCAGAGTACAACATGGAATTACCTGCCATTTCCAAGAAAACAAAACCCAACATTGAAAACGGCTGAAGTCTCACTTTGTGGCGGTTACCACATCAGGTTAAGTCTATCATTTTTATTCCCCTAACCCCCAATCAAAGGGACTTTACTTACTTGTCAGATCATCTAATAACTGGCACCGCAAATCAAAGTACTCCATACACTGAGACAGCAGTCTAAAAATCAGATAGATTTCAGTTACTAAAAAGAGCTGCTTGTAAATGATAAAGCATTATCCTTTAAAAAATAAGTTCACAAAGCAGTCGAGCAAGGTAATTTTCCTAAACATCCAATTACTTATATTAAATACCAATTTTAGCATGAAGGAAATGAATAATTTTGCTAAATGACCGTCCAGGACTAATGGTGTAAAGAGAAGGAAACTTACAAACGTATCATGTTGTAAAATAACATAAGTACTGGTTGCATTTGTTTGTTCAAATGTGAACCAAAATCTATCAATTACATGTCAAATACATGGAGCTAAGAAACACTGAATAAAAGAACAAGAATGACTGATAGCAATTAAAAATGTCAAACAAGCACCAAGAAAAATAGAGTAAGAGGAGAGACAGAATTAATCAAGGACTTCTACAGCTACATTGCAGTAGCAGGAGCACAGACTTTAGAATCAGACTATACTACAGCGGACAGGAGCATAGGTTCCGGGGGCAGGCTGTGTGGTAACAGGGAGAGGTGGCACAGCCAGACAGCTTTTGGCTTGCCTCTACACCACCAGATGGTGTCCACGGACACCTCATTTCTCTCAGACTTCTCATTTCTAAATGTTCATTACAGTCTATCATAGAATAAGCAGGCAGGAAGATCCACACAGACACAAATGGATCAAATAGGTGTAATGAACCAAGATTTTTAGGTTATTTAAAAATACAGATAATAAAATATCTGAACTCAGGCCTTTCTGAGGAAAAAAAATAAGCACGCACACACATACACCTTGGTACACTTTCTAATGTATGAAAATTCCTGGTCCACACATCTAAGTATCAAAATGTTACTTTGAAGCCTTTGATTTTAAGTTTTGAAATTCCTAATGTGTCATTGTTGGCTTTGAAAACAGACCATGTGGTGACTTGTTAAATTTTCAACCCAAACTTGTATTTGCAGCTTACCGCCAGGATTGGACCTAGTGCTAGTTTTATAGTTTTAGTAATGAAAACTTTTTTAATAGTTTAAAACTAATTTTTAGGAAATAGTTTTACCTAGTATGCATCTGAACCAAAAGTAAATCCCTTCTTTGTCCCTTGACTATTTTTGACTTTGGAAGTGGAACTTTTCCTAAACATCAACATCTGTTTGAAGGACAGTGATCCTCCAGTGGAAACTTTCAGTTGTTGAAGAAGTTGGAGCTGCTGGGCTTTTCCTAGTTGAAAGAATTACTTAGTTCCTCTACGCTTAAAGGGAAAAAAGCAAAATGGAGGGGCTGCTGTGATGACTCCGTGCTTAAGAGCACTTGTTGCTCTTGCAGAGGGCCTGGGCTCAGTCCCCAGCACCCACACGATAATATCCATAACCCCAGCTGAGGGGGACCCTGCCCTCCTCTGACTTCTGTGTTTGTACACATTTAACCCTGTATAAAGACTACAAACAGATAAAATCATAAGACAATTGAAGGACATCTTGTATTTTACATCTTGTCTACAAAGTATTTGCATTTTTAAAAGCCCAGAATGGATGAAAAAATTACAAAAGAAATTAAGAAATATCTTGAATGACAAAACAAACAAAAAACCCTCAAAAAACTCAAGTATAAAACTTGGAAATGAAAATGAGAATGCTGCCATTGATTTTTACAGAAAAAAAAGGTTATGAGTACCATCAGCAACTGTGCACAAAATTAATTATTCTAGATGAAGTAAAAATTCCAGAACTCTAATATTTACAAAATAGAATAATAATTTTTTAAAAAAAAAACAACAACCAAAAAAAAACCCAAAACATCCCAACTAAGAAAGTACTAAGCTAGGAAGCTTTACTGGTAAATTCTATCAAACACTTAAAAACTAACAGTAACCCTCAAAATCTTATGAGGACAGCAAAAACCTAATACTAAAGCCACAAGACCCCACAAGAAAACTCTTAACGAAACAGCCCTCATAAATGCACCCCCCCCCCCCATTTTAGCAAACCAATATACTTAAAGGATTGTAAACATGAGTAAGGACTGGTTTCCTGGATTGTAGTGAGAGTCAGATATGAAACAAAAAAACAAACAAACAAAATCAAACCCGGAACATCATATGCACAGAAAGGGAGTGAGGGGGCCCACACAAGCCAGCTCTGGTGATAAGAACAAAGCATTCAACATGGACACTGGAGCAGTGGCTCAGTGCTTAGGACCACTTGCTGCTCTTGCACAGGACCTGGGTTTGGTTCCTAACACTTTGGTGCAAGAAGATCCAATACCTTCTACCCGTCTCTACAGGCATAAGCGGTGCAGAGACACATCCATAGGCAAGACAATGCCCATACACATTAAATAAAATAAGTCAGTTTAACAAGAAAAGACTGACCAAGTTTTTTTGTTTGTTTGTTTGTTTTTGGTTTTTTGAGACAGGGTTTCTCTGTGTAGCCTTGGCCGTCCTGGAACTAACTCTGTAGACCAGGCTAGCCTCAAACTCACAGAAATCAGCCTCCTTGGCCTCCCAAGTGCTGGGATTAAAGACCCCTTTAAGTTTAATGCTGCCCTGTGATCAAAAAACACTGATTGAAGTAGGAACTGAAGGAGTCTATCTCAACATAATAAAGGCCATATATGAACATTCCATAAGAACCTCCCATTCCATGGGCTAAGACCAAAAGCTTTTCCCTATGAGCAGGATGACCACTTTCATCATCTCTACTCAACAGAACACTGAAGCTTGTAGTCAAGAGTGATTAGGCAAGAAAGAAGACATCCAGTTTGGAGCAGTAGACATGGACTTATCTGTTCACTAATCTGACAAACATTAATAGATGGAGAACACTACAGATTTCACCTGAATCCTGTTAATCCCTGTTAATTTAGAAAACTATAGAATATAAAAGTCAACAAACAAAAGTAAGTTGTGTTTCTCACACCAGCAGTGCTCAATCTGAAAAGTAAATTAAGGAGACAATTCTATTTACAAAGGCATCAAAAATGATAAAATAGTTGAGATTCACCTTCATCAAGGACGAAAGTCTTATACAGTAAAGTGTAAAACACTGCTGGGAGAAATTAAACATGATATAATGAGACATCTCATGTTTATGGATTAAGAAATATTTTTAAGACGCTCAAACTACCCACAGTCACCTGCACACTCTGTAATGTATCTGACCTGAGAAAGTGGCACGCAAGAGGATAGAACTGTGACTATGACCAAGGGAACTGGCTCAAACAACCTGAGATCTCACCTATTAGAGAGGGTACGGTGGAGGAGGAAGCCTGGTGTTGTTTAACTCTCCTGGCCGGTATAAGGAAACATGCAGAATCTTGATTTGAGGTGAGGAAGAGACACTCTTGTCTCAAGAACCCATATGGACTTTCTAGGAAAGGCATGAAGATTCAGCGCTCCACGCTCTGTCTTTACCACATACCTCTGGTTGACTCCTCTCATGATACTGGTTGGGGACCAGAGAGGCAGCTGAGCTGTGAGAACGACGCCCAAGAGGAACTGATTTGGCTTCTGCACTTCTGGGTGCGCTGAAGTGTCTGTCTGACTAAGAGTGTACAGCTGATCGCAGGCAACCCGGCGGATCTGAAATGTGTCAGCGGTAAAGGACAGATGCTCTTAACATTCCAGACTACTTAAAAAGTGACACCCTGAAAATACACACTATTTACTTGTTCAAGTGACTGAGAGAGTTAAAAAATGTGACTGCTCTAACTTTGAGTGGTAAAGATTCTGCAGAATAAATGGACTAGTTAACAAAAAACAAACAAACAAACAAACAAACAAAAAAGTGGTTTGGGAACTAATTTCCCAAATTACTACACTACTTTATGTGAGTCAACAGGTTTACAGCTCAGTGAAAATAAATGTCAGAAAACTCCCATTTTCAAACATTTAAAAAGTTTATTTTCATGGTCACATATAAAAGTTCATGGTGTGAAGGTGATTTCTCCAGATTCTGACCACCATGTTGAAGCCTAATGCCTGCTACCCTTGCAGGTAACAGCTGCTCCACATTGAAGGCTGCTCTTAGGTTGTTATTAACAAGATTCAAACATCAATCAGTTCCAACAGCAGTGCTGGAACTTCTGTTGGAACGTGGAGGAAGAAACAGAAGGCAGGTAGTACGGTCCACATGGTCACCTTTCCTTCAGAGTGGTGGTCTGCAGCCGTTCCTTCTGAACTCCTCACAAACAGGCTTTTACGAAAGCCCCTAACAACAAGACCAAAAGGTTTTGCTAAGTAACAGAAATACTTACCTCAGCACTTGGTGATCCAAGCAGAATATCAATGATGAAATCAGCAACACATGGCAAACTATAGAAGGATGCTAAGGACAACAAGGAGAATGAAAGAGGAGTAAGTACTAATTAGGCGATACACTTGCAAAATGATAGTTTTCCTGAGCAATTTCTTAAGATTTAATTTAAGCAAAAAATTTTCTCCTTTCTATATAGTTTCGAACCCCAGGATTGTCTACAATAGCCTCTGTGACTGTCCACTAATCCCAGGAAACTGAATGTGCCTCATCACACATCTTAATATCACTACCTTACGTGTACCAGTTACAGAGTTAGGAAGTCTTAGCTCTATGAACTACCAATGCTAGTAACTAAAAAACAGACTTTAAATTCAGTTCATACTAAATTCAGTTCATGATAAAACATAAAACCTGGAGAAGTTGTATTTTTCAACTTGAAAATGTCTAAATAAAACAATTTCCCAAAAATTAAATTATGAGTGTTTGAAAAGCCATTTAATAATGATTTATACCTTCTATATAAAAATCTTCAAATTTCTTTGTCCTCAAAAACTCTCTGCAGCCATTACTTTAATTAATTATAAAGTTGGAACTATAAATATCTAATTTCTATGTTTCTCTTGATGAATTTCACTTCTGACTTATACAATTAATTTGGATGTTATAAAAAACCACAATGACCATCAATTTTTTATCTGTGGTAGTCTGAAGTAAATGCAGCTAGAACTAGACAATTGATAAAACTTCCTTAACCAGAGTTGCTAAGGCTTTGTCTCTGACTATCTCCTGAGAGCCTCCTGCACATGAGAAAGCATTTGGGGGCTGTAGATTCAGCAGGGAACAAAATGAACAAGTCTCTGGATTAGTGGGGTTCACAGTGTAGTTGGAGGAGAGGGGATGATGGCAATACCATGAAAAATAAGTTTATTATGTCGACAATTATAAAAACAAACAATGCTAAAAGCATAAGGGGAGGGCTTGAGTTGTGTGAGGGCACAGTGGGGGGCGGGGGTTAGTGGCTGGAAGGCAGGTAAGGGAATGTCTAACCAGAGTGTTATGCATGAAAAGACTCGCAGTGGAGGAAAGAAAACGAAAAGAAGGGGGGGCGGTTAGCCAGTGCAAAGGGCCTGTGGCAGGAACATATCTTATGTATTGGGGCTGAAAAGAGGCCAGTGAGTGAAGGGCAAAGTAGAAGGTGGGCAAACCAGAGTCACTGGTACAGAGGATTATGTTGGGTTTGGGGCTTAGCAGGGAATTGGTTTTCACTGTGGATGAGCAGAGATGCCTGAGGTTCTGAAGAAGGAGCAACATACTCTGGCCAATACACTGAAAGGCCCTCTCCGACTACTACATGAGGGATGAACGTCAAGGGCAGAAGTAGAGACACAGACTATGTCAGCATTGGGACAATCCAATTAAGGATGACAGCAGTTTGAAAGACAGGTATAAACAGGGATCCAGATACAGACTGAAAAAGGTTGTGATCACAGAATACAAGAAGATACAGTAAAATGCAATAGTTATCCCAAGGTCTGTAGGCACAGATGCAGGAGGCTGGAACTGCTCATAAATTAGGAAACTTCTAAGTAATATGGGTAAGGTCAAAGTCCATTCTGGACAGGTTAGCTTTGAGGTATTTCAACAGAGAGACAGGAGAGTGGCCCAGACCATAGATTCAAACTAAAGCGTAGGATAGCAGTGCTGTGGATTTACGGCTGTGAAACTGAACAGAGTCACCAAGATAAAGAGAAGACAGAGCGGAGGTATTGAGGGACTAAGGCCCAGTGTCCCCACCCATTAGAAGTCAGTAATAAAGACCTAGGTTTGCTCATTTTTAATGATGGAGTCATTACCAGGAACATATAATTCCGACATAAAAATTATTCTAAATTTATTCAATTCCTTAGTTACAGTTTTCTCCAACAGGGTAGACAGTGTTCTATAACACGTGATGTAGATTGAGTGTGGACACAAACACATGCATATGTACACAAAAGGCTCAGCAAACACCAAACATTCCTGGAGAGTAAACCATTCTAGCATCATCTTGTTACAACCTTACTCTTCCCTCTCCTTCCCTCATTAAAAGGGGCTACTTATAAAGTAATGTCAATTCTTAACAGAATCTTGCCTTTTCTCTGAAAGAAATGAATTACTAATAAGCCACTTCCTACCCAGTTGCTGACTCCGAAGCTGCAGGCATGTAACAAGAAGAGACAAAGCCTCTCCAGCGATCAGGGCGTCTTTCGTGGACACAGACTGCTGCCGGACACAGATCCCAGCATGCAGGGCTGCTGGCTCTCCTTCACTGCCAGAGCTGCAATTGCTTCCTGAAAGCAGGGAACACAAGTTTAATGTGGCTCCTAGGAGCAGGCAGTATTTTAATGTAAGACCCAGAGTCCCTGTGCAATAGTAAATGCTGCAAGAAGGCACCGCTGGGGGAGAGGAGATGTACTCTCCATACTGGATGCACAGTAATTGCTTTGTCTTTAAACACAGTTGAAGAATTCAAAACGTTTTCACAGGACAAAACTACTTTCAGGTGGAAGAAAGTCTTGTATCTCGATAAACTACATGGACATAAAAATCCTAAAAATATCCTTTAACATTATCTTTTATTTAACATTTCTGCATGTTGTATGTCATAATTTAAGAAAACTTTTACTATATAAAACTTTTATTATTAAGTTGGTGGCACACACCTTCAGTTTCAGAAATGGAGAAGCAGGGTAGATGTATCTCTGTGGGTTTGAGGTCAGGCTAGTCTACATAGCAAGTACCTGGCCAGCCAACGCTCCATACAGTGAGACCCTATCTTAAAAAAACCCAACCAAATCAAACCAGAAAAACCTTTTACACTCTTTTGTTTTTCAAGACAGGGTTTCTCTGTATAGCCATGAATGTCTTGGAACTCACTCTGTAGACCAGGCTAGCCTCAAACTCAAGAGATCTGCCTGCCTCTGCCTCCCAAGTGCTGGGATTAAAGGTGTGTGTCACCATCCGCCGGCAACCTTTAACTCTTGATGTATTTATAAACATATAGAGCAGGAAGACTTAACAAAGCTAAGAAATAGTTACATAAAAAGGCCCAGTAGAAAATAAGTTTTCAGGGCCTGAAAGGATACTCAGTTGGTAAAATGCTTATTATGCTAATTATGAGAACCTAAACTCAATACCCAGAACCCATATAAAAGGTGGGCGTGGTGGCACACACTTGCAACCATCACTGGGGAGGTGGGGAAAGGGACATTCCTAGGGCTTGCTGAGCCAGCCCACCTAATGCGTGACTTCCACGGTAGTGAGACACCCTGACTTAAAACAACCCCTCACCCCAAAAAAAAGAGAGCAAAACACACACAAAGAACAATAATCTCAGACTGATCTCTAACTCACACATAAGCTATGCATGGGTACATGTCACATACATGACAGACACACACACACACACACAGACACACTGGGGTGGGGGCATGGAACTGTGCCAAATCAAGAAAACTCTTTACTACTTTAGACTTCTGGGAAATTTCAACCACAAATTATATGCATTTTAACACTTTAATACTCCATGAAGCTAAAGATAGCAGGACTTGATGTCTCTACTTATTCCATGTGTTAACAAATGCCCCTTCTCTTAAATAAGGTGTCAAGGGTGATGAATTTTTACTCAAGTCCAAAAGCAGAAGCTTCTTTTTATAATCTTGCAAATCTGCACATGGATTATTCCTACAGCTAATTCTTGCCCAATGTTCTATTATTGTCCTTTTTCGTCTGTTTGTTTTTTGTGGAGATTTTCTACCTGAGTACTGTGTTTACATCATCTATATCCATATCCAATGCCCCACCCCCACGCAAACTCACTATCAAAATATGGCCTCTTTCTCCTTAATTATTATGTATATGCAGGTGCACACACGCGCGCACACGCGCACACACACACACACACGCACACTAATGAGGACTGAAAAGCCATAGGGAAACACGCTGTTCTGTGTTGTGTTTACTTAAAAGCACTGTCCCATTTTAAATGAGTACCTGAACTGCTGAGTCTGTTTCTAATCCCAGCAGGAAACAGAGAATTACTTTCTTTAATCGGCTGGCTACTTCCAACAAGGTCAAGCCGTCCTGCAGCTGCAGCCCATGACAGTCTCATGAAACAAGCCACAGTGGCAGTGAAATCACTGGCTTCCATTGTCTAAGGAGGCATGGAAAGGGTGTTATGAGGATGGCAGTGCTGCTCTTGAAGACACGCTGACTTCTCTAACCTTGTGGCCTCAGGTTACAACTCTCCACTGTCAGATCATGCAGGATTGCCCTTCTAGTACTGTGTTCTCACAAGTACTCGTAACATTAAGATGTGTTACCTGTAAACTTTAATCTCCACACTCTAGTCTTACCCAATCACTCCTCAGTTTGGTTTTTGCCACTTCCTCTCCTACACAGTGCACATCAGCTTCCATGAGCGTCCTTGTGACTTAGCACATGAGCTCTAGTTGGGTACTTTTGACTCGAGTATCTCCTCTCCAACTCCCTCATTCTGTTCCCCAATTACTCTTTAAGATCTAGTGGCTTAAACACCACTTCCAAAATAAAGTACACATGACAGGACAGCTGAAATTATCCCTTTACTGCTGAGGCCCACAGAATGCTTTGTTTCTGTAGTGTTACGCTTGCTACTTTTACCTGAAGTGAGTTCTGTCCTTGAGGCCAGTCTCCTTCCTACTCATGCTGATTTGCTTGAATTCAGTGTTCACACTGGAGCTGTTCTTTATCCACAGTTCCCTCCCCCAAGGAGGAGGTACTTGGAACTTCTTGAGCTCACCAACCACTTACCTGTATTGCAACTCGAGCAGCAGGAATGATTTCCTCGACCCTGATGGAAGACCTGTCTGATACTGACAACTGTCTGTAGGATGACTTTTCTGGGGTCCCACACAGGGACATCTGTCTGCTCGTCTGCCGGCTGACGTTTCGGAATGGACGGGAAGAAAGGGCTTCTATGCCATCTTTGGTGAGGTCTTCATCTAGTGTCGTTGGCATTGTCTGACCAACAAGTAAAAACCTTAAACAGAAGAAGCAATGCTTATTCAGTTATTTCCTACTACATTAAAATGATAAAATGTGGAAAGAGAAGTAAAATATTGCCTTGTGAGAATAATGTAATATATTTTCATACCTTGCAAGTTGTAGACAGATAGAATAAACACCCTGCCTTGTCTCATAGTCTACTTCCGATGGGATGGAATCTCTCTGCATGACATTCACAACCAAACTTCAAAGGAAAGAACAAAGGAAGCATATAATTTCTTTAAGATAGAAAACTATAACTAATGCACTAGCCTATAAATGTTCTTAGTTACCAAGTTTCTACATATACATGAACTATCCACTTAATATTTCTATTACAAGGACTTCCATAATCGGACTTGTGGTTTAGCATAAAGATAACCAAGGGAGTGTGTTCAGATAGCAGCTTTCCTCACTAACTGGCTTACCATTGCAGAAGAATTCCTATCTTGACATTAGGAGAACTGGCAATTCAGAAATATATCAAGAACTGGTGTGTTCAGTCGAGCTTGTTTTCCATCTCCACTACACACTTCACTATACAAAAGCTTCCTAACTGTTTTTGCTTCTATTCTTACCTCTCCACTCTCCAAATCTATTCCCACAAGGTCAACCAGGGTAATTCTTTCCACATATAAATCAGATCATGGCACTTGCCTGCACAGAGCTGTTCAATGGCTTCCTAAATGGATGGAAAAGGCACAGTGCACAGCAGACTGTAAGAAAGGCTACACACCTTGCCAGCATCCTGCAGAATGCCACATCCTACAATGCTGATGCCACATCCTACAAAATTCATTTGGCCTCAACCACTCTGTCTCTGGTATCCTACACAAGTACCAGGCAGCTTCCCCATCCAAGAGTATACGCTAGCTATTCTCCAAGCTTTGCCCCTTCATATTTTTTTTAAGTTTTTGAAAAAGGTCACCTCACCAAGTGAACATTTTCTCATCCACCATTAAGAACTACAATCCTACACCTCAGCTTCCTATCTGATTTCTCTCTATAGCTCTTATTACCCTCTTAACACAAACCTTTACTTACTGGCCTATTGCTTGTCTTCCTCTCCAGCAGATGGCAAGCTTTATGGGGCATGAATTTTGTCTACTTTACTCAATGCTCTGTTCCCATTGTTAAAATAATGCACAGCACATGAACTAACAAATACACACAGGTAAGTTCAAATATAATGCTTTGACCACTACAGACATGCAAACTATCGGGTAATTTGAAGTGGGTTTTTCAAGAAGAACACTTCTAAAATGCAGAACAGATGGATGTGGTGGCTGTAGCCCAGGCGAACTTCACATAGTCACGGCAGGCCTAAGTTAGGAAGTTCATTGCAGGCTAGCTGGAGCTACAGAATAAGAGGAAAGCAGGGGTGGGGGTGGAAATAGGGAGGCAAGGAGGAAGTCAGGGGAAGCGCAACAAAACATTTATTGTACATACTGGCCCTTCTACGTTGTTTGGGAATTAATTGTTACTATTAATTTTATTTTATATGTATGTGTGCATGCACAAGATCCCGCAGAGGTCAGTGGGTGTTGGATTGCCTGAAACTGTAGTTAGAAGTGGCTGTGAGCTGCCACGTGGGGACTAGGAATCAAACCCAGCTCTTCTGTAACAGTAGTCAGAGTCAGCACTCTTAACCACTGAGCCATCTCTCCAGCTGCTGCTTGGGACTTCTTTTAATTTGCATTTTCCCTTCTTCAAGGTCCCTGTCCAGATTCTCTTCTATGCTATTTTTCCACACAGGTCTTCTATTAGCCATCTTTTGCTCAAACTGCAAGCTGGTCTTCACTCCTTCCTGACTGAGGACCTTTCTTCACTTTTTACCTTCTACTCAGTTCTAACTGCAACACAAGAGGCAAGCAATGTATGTTTGTGCTTTTCACTCATTCTACCTGTTACTTGGTTTAGAGCATCCTTTCTCTGCTTATTGACCTAAGGAAAATTCTACTCAGTCTCAATTTTTGTGAAGCATTTCCTAGTTTATTACCCTTTTCTCTTTCCCTCAGCCCTGGCCATATGGCACCTCTTGCAGACTAACTAGCTGTTTCTCTTAAGCACAGCCTCCGAAGAGAAGGGTTCCACCCAATTAACCCCATTTCACCAGCATTAATGTTGCTGCAACATGGGAGCCCAAACTCAAGAGGCTTCACCTATACTCTTCTTGAAATTTCCCTCACTCACAGAGGAGAGAGACATCCTTCACTAAGTTTGCCCAAGTAATCAGAACTTAGGAAACAAATAGCAATTCCTAAAGGATCACAGTGCCAAACCTATTTGTTTTAACCCCCATGATGCTTCAAATTACACAGGAGGGATAAGCAAGGGTTCTGCGGGAGAAATAAACTACTATGAATATAACCGGCTTTTCCACTCACAAACCTCAAGCCTCCAGCCTTGAGGAAGTTCTCACAGAAGGATTTCGCACAGCTTCTTGCCATGTCATCATCAGCTGTTGGCATGAGCTTGGAGCTTAGGACCTGGGAGCAAAGAAGCACAGTTAAGTGACCCTTGCTTTTTTTTGTAGAAAGCACTCCTTTTATTTATACAACTCAAGCCAGAATTTCTCTGATGCCACATTTGAGTTTCCTGCAAGGATCATGAAGGCTACTTCCCCCAATAAAGACAATCACATTTTCCAAACTATACTTAATTAGGATTTCCTTTTTTTTTAGTTTTGAACTAAATCTTTCATGAAACGCCTTCAAACTTAGATAACAATTAAGTTCACGTAATATGTAAAATATGTTCTTTAAGCACACCCAGGCCAGAGTTTTATACACGGCTCAAAAATAAACAAAAAAAGGTAGCTGAAGTCCCTACAGAACACGGTGCCTGTTCACTGGCTACGTGTATTCACTTTCTAGGTGAGGAGACTGAGGGCAATGACGAGATTTCAAATCCTCTAACGCCTCCACCCTTCTCTGATACTGCAGTTCCTACCTTACAGGAAAGCGGAACTGACTATTTCGTGGGTGGAGAATCCTATTACACAAATCACACTTTAATACCAAATCGGTTCATGTTCTGATGTTCTCAGCTATGAGCTGAGAGAGGTCCTTTCTCACAGCCTCATTTTCCTCATCAGCTAAATGAGCATAATGACTGCATGCACCAGAAGACTTGCAGACTACGTAAAATACAACCTTAAGTTACTCAGTGAGCACTTATGGACAAGTGTCCAGGGAACAAGAGCTCCTTAGCTGTTATGATTTAAAAATCTCTTAAATCTTAGTTTAAGCCAAATATTTTGAACTCAAAATACCTTTCTAGTCTAAAAACCCTGTTATGAACCTATGAGCATTATGAGCATACATACTTCATGTGTGTTTTTACTGGGGACACTGCTTCCTAAGTTCTCTCTGGGAAGGGGGCTCCTCACTTTCAGAAAATAGGCACACCAGGAAGAAGGGGGGTCCCTTGATCTGCAGCACTTCCTGTGAGCAGCTGCCCACCAGCATGCACACACACCCCGTGCTCAGGAGAAAAATCAATCTTCTTCAAAGGAATAGGTATTTAATTTACAGTGTTAGTTTGAGGTTTCCTGGTGGGCAAGTGTAAGCCAATGTAAAAAAATTAAAGGAAATTATTATTTTTTTTTAGGTACTAGTGAAAACAACTCCCATTGGGAGAGTTAGGTTTTTTGCATATCTGGCTCATTTGAAGCAAAAACAGATCTATTGAAGGAATTCAGTTATTTCTCAGTCCTAAAATGATGCCGACGGTGTTTTGCAACCAGTGCTCTGGTTCCAAGAGGACGAACATCAGGTTGTTGGAGATGAGCTGTGCCAGCTGCTGGCACGGCTTTACTAGGTGCTCTCAAGCACAGATGATGGACTCGCACCCACTCCCAGAAACACCCACTCAAAAGCAACAACTCCAGGAGGAACCACAAGATGAAAACTTTTAAGCTTAAGGAGGCCAAAAACTTCCAGACAATTTTGTTTTGAAATGTTATACTTACTTTTAAATGTCCATGTTATAGAAAGGCATTTTTCATTTTAAAATGATTTACTGAATATTTTCCCATTTTAAACTATCTTTTAGCAAAAATGAATACTTTAAGGCTAATATGTAATATCATTACACTTTTAACATATAAGCAACAAGTGGAAGAAAAGAGTCTAATTATATACTCAAATGAGATTAGATGAGTAGACCTTAGGGAAAACACAGGTTTCCCCTTGCCAGTCACTATGACACTTGTTATGACTCGAAATCACACATACTAATCAAGACAGCTGCTCCCTGTTTAAGCATCATGGGATACTTGAGCCCGCCCAGTCACCGGTGGCTATCACTCTAGGTGGAAGGCAGTTCTTCAGGGCGCTCTCTTCTGCAGTGATGGAAGGTCTGTCTATGAGCAGAAGTGCTTGCACTCCGACACTTCCCACTCTGTTTATGCTCTGTGTTCCTGATTAAGTGTGCCCAATGTCCCATGTGACTCACTTATAACCACGGGGGGCAACTACTTTGACCTTTTTAATTACCATAATCACTGGCACACAGAAAACAAGTAGTGTTTGGTGAGGTAAATATGTTCATTTGAAGTTATTTTTAATGATGTAAGTAATTGCATTGGACTGAATGAGTGTATGCCCCCAAATTTTGAATATTTAATTCCCAGTGTACATTAGTGTATGGGCCTTTGAGAAATAATTAGGTCATGAAGTTGACGCTTTCATGAGGGAGACTGGTACTGTAAGTGACTTCAGAGAGCCCTCCTACCCCTGTCTACCAAGTATGGGCGCAGTGAGAACATAGTGTCTATGAACCAGGAATAGGCCCTCATGTGATACGGAATCTGCTGAGGTTCTGCTCTCGGACTGTCCATTCTCCACAGCTATAAGCAATAAACGGTAGTTTAAACTACTTCAGTCTATGGATTTGTTACAAATCCCCGAATGACTAAATAAAAGATAATAAAGTAATGTTTGTGTGCTTCTTGACAAATTCTTCATAAATCTGTTAATGTCAACAAGATACAACTTGAAATATTGCAATATATTTAATCATGAAAGCTAAAGATAATTCATGTTATAGACTTGCAGAGTTTATAAAGGAAAGCAAGGAGATGCCTGACATAGATTTCCTAATTCTTTACCTAGATGCTATTTTGTGAGTAATCAATGTAGAAATATAAATGGGAGAAAAAAATTAAGAATTTTCAAAGCTGAAAAAAGTTTTATCTCTTTTATTTTTTTCTGCATTAATTTTCTAGTAGATCACCCTATAATAAAACCTTTCACTTGTTTCTGGTGTCTGAAAGCATGACTCGACCAACCACAATGGGTCTCTGAAATGAAACACAAGAACACGGCGCTCCTTACTTCTAAGTTGTAGAGCACTCTGAAGGTTGACATGCCAGGAGCAAAGGAGCGAAACAAACTTTCAAGAATGGAGCTGGCGCTTGGCTGATGCTGCTGCTTTGAAGAAAGTGATGGAGACTTTGAAGACTGGGAGCTTGTTTCAGTGAGCAAGGTCTTCTACATTTAGAGTAGAGAAGAAACATGTCTCTTAAAAATCACACTTTATAAAAAGAAGCAGGTCTCAACGCTTCATGTTCGTTTCTTTAATATAAGCCACAGTAATTAAGTTCTCAGAAAAAAAAAGGCTTATAAAACCACCTAATTCTCACCAAACATCAAACTTTACTATATAACTGAGTTCAGAAAGTGTGGTGGTCAAGCACTTCATGAATGCTTTGAGACTACATTCTCAGAAAAACCAGCAAAGCCATTTTAACTTGTTTCCATGTTTGTATTTTGAGCTTTTAAATAAAGCTTTTAAGATTGCTAATACAGTACTCTTGAGGGTTTCTTTTCAGATGAAACTAATGATATATTTATCAGTTATATCAGTTTTCTCTCAAATTAAAACCTAAACCAGAGATAACATCACTGAACAGGTCCAACTTCCAACTACTAAAATATTAAACACGAAACTCAAGTTATAACAATGGTTGTAAATGAATTTCTTCTGAGAGTATAATTGAAGAATATAACATATAAAATAATTTATATGTAAATCTCTTAGGAAACAATATTCCAAAAATTAAACAAAAAGAACTTTGTTATTTTTTTTTCTTTGCGGTGCTGGCAATTGAACCCAGGGCCTGTGTATGAGGTCAAGAGTCAGAACACCCAACCTTGTCTTTTACTTGTTTTTATTTCACATGCATTAGTGGTTTGCCAGCAGGTACATCTTTGTGAGAGTGCCAGATTCTAGGGTTCCAGACAGGTGTCAGCTGCCATGTGCTAGGATTTAAACCTGGGTCCTCTGGAAGGGCAGTTAGTACCCTTAACCACTGAGCCATCTCTCCAAGCTGCCAACCCTTGTCTTTTTTGAGACAGGGTCTTGTCATGTAGCTCAGAGTGACCTTAAACCCAGATCTTTCTGCCTCTGTCTCCTGAGTGCTGGGATTACAGATAGGCACCAACATGCTCAGCCAAAGCAAACTTTAAGTATTACTTGTAAAAAATAAAAGTAATTATGATGTAGTTATGCAGACTTCAGACATGGAATAATCAGATCTAGGGAGGCAGCTTGTCAGGGGCAAAAAGGGCCTTGCACCCACAGATCTCCAGTGAAACCGGGACTGTCCTTTCAAAGGAATGGATGTGTAAACTGTTCTTCTATCCTGGAAGCTGGAAACTGGAAATGATTAATAACTGGGTGATCTGCATTATCTGTTGGGCCAGGCCATATTATGCTCCTACAACCAGGACCAGAGATGGTTAGTAATCCAAATGGCTCTTATATTATCACTATAGCTGGGGGGTTTCCCCAAGCTCCTACAACCAGGCTTGGAGATACCCAATAGTCTCAATGACTCTTATATTATCTGTATAGCCAGAGCCCCCACGCTCCCACAACTAGAGCCAAACAAAGGTGGCTAATAGCCCAAATAACCTCTATACTATCTGTATGCCTGAGACCAGGAAAGATCCTTTCTTAGGGCCTTAAGCTAAAACAGACAGCCTATCTCTACAACCTATCTTCTTGAAAGATATGACATGTACCCTGAGTTGAGTTTCAATATTTCCTTGAATATCGGGGATTGTATTCCAGGAAACTTTCCCCTCACCCCAAATTATGCTGTGTTCAAATTTGTTGGCATCAGACTACCCGAAGTTTGATCCAGGTTGGTAAAGTCCATCTGAACCGAGTCTTCATTCTCACCTCTTCATGGATTACTGCCTGCCTTGACAGCTGCAGAGAGCCCTCACCATCTTGAGAAGAGAAACATCCCAACAGCACCAGTACTGCCTGACCCCCAAGTAGTAAGTCCTTCTCTTCGGGTGTCAGACTCTCCTTTTATACCAGGAGCACAGAGAAAATAGCAGAAAAGGCTCTTCCTAATATTTTATCTCATAAATGAATTTGTTTGGGCCTTTCACAAAGCAACACCACATTCTAATTTTTAACATGGCAAGGGTATTTTTCAAAAGAGAAAAGTAATATGTAAAGATGGTATCATATAACCACAGGATTCAGGTAATGTTTTCAATGAATCATGACACAAAATTACAAGCTAGTTAAACAACTAACAAAAATATGAATACCTTTCTTCCTAAAGAATCCAGCTGATCAAGGGCTTCCTGAATAGCTGGATCAGTGGGTATCAAGAGCAAGAGCTTCCGTACTCGTAGAGTTATCCTGAGAAATGTTCAAAAGTAAAGTAAATTTCTTTCATATAAGCTATAGCTTCAGTAACGTCTTTTAGTATATATTTATTTATATACTTATATAAACAAATATATATGTAACACATGTAATACATTTCAAGTAAAACTTTCTTGGCTCACTAACTTTAATAACTTACTCTCAAGCCTCACACATACATGTATTTACCTTGGCTCCTCTAGATTGGCAAGTTGGTACAGCATGTCAAACACATTGCATACAAGCGCCATCACCACACCAGGGAGAGATTTTTCCTGGGGGAAAACAGCCAAATATAAATATACTAACAAAAGAATTTTCTTTTTCTAAACAAACTTAACAAACAATAAAAATACTAGTTCTGAAAGGTTGGCACTCCACAGTTTGAGGGTGACTGAAGAACACAGAGTGAAGGTCATAGCCTTCCCGTGGTTATGATAATACTTTCCCTGGCCACCTGCTTGGACGAAGGCCTACAAAGCAGAAGTAACATACGGGGCCTGTGTAGTAGCACAACAGGGAGCACACACCAATATGTTGATCAGTGACTTTCCGGAGCCACAAGATAATGAGTAATTTGAGAAAAAAAAAAACATTGAAGTAGTATCTATGTGTATATACACTCATATCTAACACATATGCGAGTAAGACTTAAGTTGAAAAAAAGAAACTCTGCTTTGCTAAAGGTTAGGAAAGACAAAGTGGACAAAACTGCAAAAAAGAGACTAAGAAGTAATTAAAGTGAGACAGCTGGTCATGAGGCACAAGAAAAGAAATGATAGTCATACATGCAGATGGAGGACTTTAAATAGATTCAGGCTATGTACCTCTGAATATATTAGTTTTCAGCTGTTGACCCTGAAAGCACCATGTATGCTGTCTTTGTTAACTGTCGTGACACACTGCGTGGGATTTCTTGAGCTCTGGCTGTGAAGTCATTACTTGACTGTGCACCCTGAAGTGGCCTGCACTATCTACAGCAATGACGTCAAGTAGAAAAAGAATCAAAGGTTTTACATATGGAATCAAAGGACCACATGTAATAAATACTCATCTTACAAATACTTTCACTTCACATACGCTTCCTCTCTGGACAGTAAAACCCTAAAGAACACAACAGCCTTCCTCAGTTTTGTGTCCCTGAAGCCAACCTCAGTCTCAACACAGAAAAACTGTAACAGGTCAATTATCTGATGAAGTCATTCAGGGACTGACGGACCCAGGTACTGTTTCAGTGCTGGATGTGGCAGTGAGCAAAACAAACCAGTTTACTCTCAGGGAGCTTAATGTTTTATCAGAAGACAGTAGATTAAAAAAATGTATTGTATGTGAATGAAAACACACAGCAGAGAAAGGAAATGCTCATGCTGTAAGAACGGAAATGGGGTTGAAATTTAAGCAGGATGTCAAGGAAGGCTCACCGAATAGCTAGCATTTGAGCAAACGCTGAAGTAAAACGAAGACACGCTAGTGAACACATTAGAAAACAATTTTTGGAGAAAGTGCAGACACCACTGTTTGAGGACCCAGAGGGGAGCCCTGAGCTATAAAGGTGAGAGGGGAGGGCCACAGCAGAGGGCCTCAGAGATGCTCCAGGGGCGCTCACCACAGGTAGACCCTGACAGCCTCATGCAGGTCCTAACTGTTGCTCTGAGTGAGATGGCAGCTAGCAGGGGAAGCTGGGGAGCAGCACAGTGTGAGCTGGGGGCTGCTGAGTGCAGAGACCCCTGACGAACAGTAACGACAACACCCAGGGGAAGGATGACAGAGCAACAGTACACAGCTGGGAAGGCAGAGAAAAGCAGCTGGATTCTGGACATATTTTAAGGGACAGCCAAGGGTTTACAGGTGAACACGGGTTAGAGAGAAAGAAGGATCTAAGACAGCAGTTCTTAACCTGTGAGTTCTTAACCCTTTGGAAGTTCAATGACTCTTTCACAGGGATATTTACATTATAATTCAAAACAGTGGCAAATTACTGTTATGAAGTAGCAATAAAAATTATTGTAGCGTTGTGTGTCCCCACAATATGAGGAACTGTATTAAAGGGTCACAGAACCAGGTAAGTTGAGAGGCACTGGTCTAAGAGCTCAGGTATGAACAACTTATAACAACAGAGATGCCATGATTTGAGATGGAACAAGACTATGAAATAAAAAAAAAAAAAAAAAAAAAAACAACTTAGGAGTGAGGACAAGGGGATAGGAGAGGGACAATGAGAAGTTCATTTGGGTGTATTACTATTGGTGTGTCTAGTGGTCAGTAAAGGAATGCTGAATTGGTAGGCAGATGTTCCTGGGCTTCAAACAATGCAATTTAAGAATTAATACAGAAAAAAAAAAGAAAGAAAGAAAGTCCAAGGACCAGGCCTGGAAACTCCTCTGTATGGAGATTAGGGAGATGAAGAAGAACCTTCTTCATCTTCTCCTTTATAGGAGATTAAAGAATGCAGAGGAAGAAGTGAGTATTGAGAGGCAAAATGAAAGAAGTAGGTTAAGAGAAATGGTCACAGGGCTCCTCTGAAACATTGAGAAGATGAGGACTAAGTAGTAGAGACACATGAACCTGGCCTGGATCTCACTGACCACATAAGGCTGCTGGCCAGTGGGACCCAGGCAACCCTCCCTCTCTGCTTCCCAAGTGATCGGATTATAAACATGTACCACCATTCCCTACATGGTGCTAGGGATTGAACTCAGCTCCTCATGCTTGCACAGCAAACACTCTATTCAATGATCTGATCAATCTGTCCCTGACTGTAAAGTACCAAGATAGCACATCTGAGAACTGAAGAAGGGCCCAGTGGAAGATAAAAGTCAACAAATCAATAAAGAAAGATGCGAGGACAGTGAGAGGTCAAAGAGAAAGACCAAGTCAGTCTTCAGAACATTCTGAGACTAAGAAGACTGGTCAATTATGTATCTTCTCTGCCCTGAACTAGTTCTCAAATACATAGTTTTCTTTATTCAGACCTTGCCAGGCTAAAGAGGTGTGATCACTCAAATCTGTACAGGCCAAAAGCAGAAGGGCCACAGCTGATGATTCCTGTTTCTATTTCCCAGGTGCTCTCTGTACCTGTTCCATGGCATAGGATGAACTGAAAACCCCGCTGCTGCTGCTGCTGGAGCTGGTGGAGGAGTCTGCAGAGCTCCCCGAGGGGGTCCCACTGCCAGAAGTCTTCACAGTCAGAACTTGTTCATCAGAAAACCCCAGCTGGTGGAGGAGCTTTTGATCTTTATTCACTGTCAGCTGCAAAAGGTGGTTTCTTAGTTACTGAGAGGAAAAGAGGAGGAAACTATTCAAACTGGGCTGATGTGCCAACAATTGTTGCTTAAACCTACCAGACTATCGTTTGTAAATATCTGTATGTTGTCCACAGGAGAGCACAGCTGCTTGGCTATCTTCCACCGGACACTGCCTATGGTTTCATTACTGTGAGCCTAGAAAATAAAATATCACACTGGGGTGAGAGAATTCATTTATTCATTTCATTACTCCCTGGAAGAACAGTAAGTGTTCTTAACTGTTGAACCACATCTCCAGCCTCTCATTCACTTAGTCTTTCAAACAACAGTTGTGAGCATCTGCTATGTATTGAAGCTAGGAATGCAGCAGTCTTCACAAGAACCCCTGCCCTTGGGTGCTTCCTCTTATGCAAGTGTTAAGTGCTTCATGGCATACCTTCATTCCTCCCCTTTATGTATAAAGTAAGACCTCAAGCCATTCCTCGAAAGGGTCTTCTATTCCTACCCTCTCTCATCACATCCTCTCTCAACAGCTACCTGTGAGCCTGTATACAAGCTGTTCTCTGTCTGAAAGGCTACACTAGAAAAAACAATTACTCTGTCACTTTTCAAATACCTGCTCAAATATCACTCATCTCGGATCCATCTTTATACAAGATAGTTCGTAAATGCCATCATGTTCAACCAACTTATTACCCTTTACTATTACTTATTCTTTGTAACACTTGTCCTCACTTGGCACCATACTTTACATTTACTTATTCATCTGCTTATACTGCATGGCCTCCTCTCCTGTCAGGCTTACTTTACTGAATGTGTGCATGTGCTGTATGACTGTATGTACTCACGTGTACGAAAACCAGAGACTGATGTCAAGTGTCTTCGACTGCTTTCCACTTTACTGTTTGATACTCACTGAGCCTAGAGCTCACTGGTTGGCTTAGCAACCTCCAGGATCTTCCTAGCCCCCACCCCAGCTCTGGGATGATAGGTACACACTACCATACCCAGCTTTTCACCCTGGGTGCTAGGGATCCAAACATGTCTTCACGTTTACATGAAAGCACTTTACTAAATGAACCATCTCCCCAGAGATCTCAGTCTTTACTTTTAATTTGTTTATCAAGTATCTTTGAGAACCATCATTTAGCTCCATCAACATCATCTTTGTGAAAATAGCTAGAAATCTTAGTACAAACCTACCTCTACAGTGAAGGTATCTTTGGTAGACTCATAGGTAACATTAAGAGTTAAAAGATGTCCATGAAATGAGGCACCATGAGGTAGAATAGTTCGCGGAACAGAGTAAAAATCCTTGAAAGACATAAACCAATTCAGTCAGATGTACTGTGGCACGAGTGAACCTGTCAAAACACATGCTTCTCACAAAATAAAGCTGTTCTAAAAGAGAAACTATACCTCTATTGTGATCACATAGCGTTCTGCCAGAAGAAGCAATCTCTCGATTATCACAAGTTTTGTTGATCTATGAGTTAAAAAGACCAAATATTTAAATATCTGAGATAAACTGCTGCCTTCAGCTCAATTCCACTGTCTCACCCAGGCCAGAGTCACAGTCAGCATTCACTGGGCAAGACTGAACACCCAGCGGGCAGCACTCACACCCCCTCATGGCAGCCGTGCTCAGATGGTCTAGGTCTCCAGGACTACAAGTTTGCCAATCCACCAAGAACGAACAAGCAGAGAATTTGACTTTCATATTCTTATAACTAAAATATGCTGTAGAATTCTGCAAACACATAGAATCTGACAAGTTCTGATTTGACTAGAAAATCAGAAAACAAATGCACATATACCATTAAAACAAGTTGCTAATTGAAAATGAAATCAGATGACTATTTGGTTAATGACTTAAAGAATTCTACTTATCATCTGCGATAATAGGACTGCAACATTCAATAGCTTATATTCAAAGAGCTTCATATGCTAAGGAACAGAACTCCAAGCACCCTTGCTTTAAGCAGCTGCTATCTCAGAAAGTGGAGATAGTCAGGAAGACGTACATTTCCTAGTGATTTTATGGAATGCTGATTAGCAGTACAGGAATGTTCACTTTATAACAGTTGGTTAAGCACATTTAACAGTTCTATCAAATGTACTCAATCACACTGTATCCTACCAGTCTATGGGCAAGAAGTAGAAGTCAGATGAAAAATACCTTAAGACTTTAATAAATAAGAGAACTGAGCAACCTGTTCTGATTCTACATCAATAATTAACTAAATTACAGATAGCACTGTAATGGTGAGAATATAAAAGAACATCCCAAACTCCCTAGATTTTAAAAACTACAGATTTTAAAAAGTTCTTTCAAAACAAGTAAAATGAGACAAACTATAACATACTTCTTAAAATTCAACTCTGAAATACAGTTTATTAACACTAATTATGTGGTCTCCTTAGCTAGCTATATTTGAAAGATTCAGACTAAAAAGAACTTGGTAAAGAGGAGTTAAAAAGTACATTCATTTAAAGTAGCAGTTGGAAATCCCAATTCAATAGGCCGTAAGTGATTTATTTGATAGATGAGAGAATTGTTAACAAACTGAGCAAAAGACTGGAACTAAATCTTAGAAACATTGTAGCAAAATTTCTTAATATAAACTCTATTTGAAATACACAGCAGGGGCCCTGGCTCTGATGCCTCCCTTTGGATCCTGTTCCCCTAATTGGGCTGCCTTGTCAGGCCTCAGTAGGAGAGGATGCACCTAGTTTTGCAGCGAATTAATGTGCCACCCCTTTGCTGAGAAGAACAGGAGCGAATGAGGGAGATGGGTGTGGGAGGCAGGGGAGTGGGAAGAGAGGAGGAGGACTGCAATCAGGATGTAAAGTAAATGAATAAATAAGTAAAATTTAAGAAGAGGCACACACACACATACCAAAGGGGAAAGCATTCGTCATTATCATGAACTGGTTCATAATTACTTCTACCATTTAAAAGTGAGGTCTTGAGGGTGCTGAGTTTTGTTCCATTCCTTCATATTAGTAAAGTTTACCATATAATATTAAGCACATTTTTCTAAAAACAGATTTTTTTAAAAATTGGGAGGCTGGAGAGATGGCTCAGTGGCTGAGAGCACTGGCTGCTCTTACAGAGGACCCAGGTTCAACTCCCGGCACCCACATGGTAGCTCATACCTGCCTGTAACTCCAGTTCTAGGTAATTTAACACCCTCAGACAGGCATACATGCGGGCAAAACACCAAGGCACATTAAAAAAGAATAAATCATAAAAAAGAATTTGGGGAAGGACACTGTCTTGATTCCCTTTCTTAAGGAAGGCTTGGAGGAGGGAAAACAGTAATACTTCAACAAGTAAAATTATACACAATTGTGCCAGTAGAAAAGGACAGTACAAGTAACTACCAGTAGAGGGCAGCAGAGTGACACTCAGCACAAGCTCTTCTCTCACCAAGGTTTCCTGAGCACCAGTAACTTCAGGCTGCTTAAGAGCAATGAAGTGCTCACTACATCCATGGAAGCACTTAGCTACCTTAAGGCTAATAAACAGTCAGTGCTTCTCCTGACTATTTCAAAGAACCACGACAAGCACTGTACTCAGATTTCACTGTACTAACATTTTAAAACTCTAAGCAGCAGTGTGTCAATTCAAGGTTGTCACACAGATATTATATGATGAAAAAGCTCTTCTAGGTGACTATTTTAGGGGGCTATGATTATATTATAGTGCATAATTCTAACCAGCATTTTCCACTTCTTTTCTTTCTACCATTAATGCCCTGAGTTTGACTACTTAAGAAAAAAAACCTTCATCAGAATATTTTTCAAACTTGAAAAAGAATCTTTCCACAATGAATATATCTTTATTAAATCTGAAAGAGTAGGATAGCCAATTACACATAATCAAAGTAGCAGAACATAAAGTACAAACACAAGAATGTACCCATAAGGCAGACGGGCAGGAAGAAGCAGTACGTGGATGACCCTGGTGATGACCTGCAGATCTGTAGGCCACTGACTACGGTGGGCGTTGGGAAACATGCAATTCCGCAGGATAAACAGCCTGCAGGAGCTCGGACGCAGTAGGAGAGCCGCAGTGAGAGGATGGCGGGGAGGGCGCAGCATAAACATTTTTAAGTGCACTCTTGTGCTGGGCTTGTCTGCCCGGTCGGAGCCACCTACCTGTACGGAGACTGAACCGACGTCGCCACGGTCGGCATGGCGGTTGCTGTGAGCATTTTGGTGGCTCGGGTCACAGCGTGTGTCAGAGTGGGGCCACCAAGTGCTGAACTGGCTGCCTGTAAGGTACAGAATAATCACTCCATAGCTGCATCTCTCAGCCTGGCCTGGACACTGCAGGTGCTGAACACGACCCGTGGCCTCTAACCACTAGGTGCCAACAAGACTCTTTGCGGTTCTGACAATCAACATCTCCACCAAATAACCCATGGGAGGCAAAATAAGAGCTGGTTGAGGGCTATGAGATGGCTCGGGAGGTAAAGTCTTTGCTGAGAAGGTATGAGGACCCGAGTTGACTCCCTGGAACCCATGTACAGAGAGAACCGATTCCACATGCACACACACACACACACACACACACACACACTCAATAACAAAAAGATTCCAAAGAGCTAGCTGAGGTATATTAGTATCTACTCATATTGTACTTCATGGAGAAGAACTTGAATATCTGAGTGTTTTGTTTTTATGATGACATATTTGTATGGAAGTCACAATCTGGGGAATATTGTCTAAAGAATGGCACATGTTTGCTGTGAGGAATATTAACTTATTAACATCTGAGGAGAATGGCATGACATGGTACTTTTGATCAATTCTCCAATACTACCTGGCCACAGATACGAGCATTCCACATTATCTTAAAATATAAACTTATCAAAGGGGAAAAACTCATTTAAGAGATAAGTAAATAAACTTTACTCACTTCTAGTCTTGTATAGCAATCAGCAATGAATTTCTTATGTAAAGATACTGAGTCCTGAAAGTAGGAAGTATATGAAAATTAAAATTAAGATGTTGGCATTTAACTGAAAACATTAGTCAAGACAAAGTACCAAAATAAGTCAAACTGGGATGCACAAGGATCACAACTTACCAATAACAAAATACATAATTTTTTACATTTTTGTATCTGAGTAAAATTTTTCCTTGGACACTCACCTTCTTTAACCTAGGATTTAGATTAATGTAACTGTAATTTATGATTAACTGAATAGCTTCATTAGCAATTTCTTCATCAGGTGATTCCATGGCTATTTTCCAAATGAAATCCATTCCTATCAATTCCAGCTTTTCTACATACTGTGTAAATTAAAAAAATATATACATATAATTAAATTGAATTGTACACTAGTATTACAAAGTCACAGGCAATTACTTTATGTAACATTACTGACTCGGAACCTTTGACAAAATGGTTTCTATGTCAGAAACCACGACTATACTGATTTAGTCCTCTCACACGAAAACCAACCACAGAGACAACAGGTACCCCCCGTGGCCATCAGAACAGTACAGAGATGTTTCTCCAGATAGTCCTGACACACGGCAGACAACTACCCAGGGAAGCTAGCCAACCAGAAACTGAAAAGTGAGACACATATCATCTCTGTGGACTTCTCCTCAAAAAAAAAAAAAAAAAAAAAAAAAAAGAAGAATCAAGACTGAAGTGGCTACTAATTCTGGGAACCTGATCCAGTCCTTCCCAAAGCTCAGTTGGAAGTAGCAGGATGCAGAACTTAGGGTAGCTTGTGAATAGTCTGACCACTTCAGGGAGCAGGACCTCACTAACAGGGACTTGAAAAGGTCAGAGTGGGCTTTTCTGTCTTAAGGACGCGAGAACAGAAGCACTCTATGGATCCCCACTGTCCTACTTCACAGCCCGTTTCCACCTTGCCCTCTGAAATCCTTGATGCAGACATCCTAGGACGAACAGCTGGTCACTCTCAGGTTTGTGTGAACTGCTGTGTGGAAGCCACTGGAGCGGTGCACCCTGAAATCTACCTGAAGACTAGAGGTGCAGAGATCTGCCAGATGAGAGATAAGGAACGCGCACACTTCCTAGGTGGCTGGTGGAGGGAGGCAGTATTGGACCTGAAGCCACTGGTGCCCTCAAGGGAGCCTCTGTCACTAATGCCCAAGTCGGCAGCTAAAAAGACCTCCTTATTTAAACAAACATGTTATGCTTTCTTTCCTGTAGAAGGCAGGTATTATTTTTTTTTCTGAATGTCAAATAAGTAAAAGAATCTAGATTAAGAATGAAGTACATACCAACTGAGCTCCTTGTCTTTTCAATCGATGATCACAGAGATTCACATTTTCAAAAAAAGTCTTAAATAAGTTGAAACCTAAAAGTATAGAATGCCAGTCAAGCCCATGCACTCAGACACAGATGATCGGTGAAAAGACTAAAGTGAAGCAGAACTGAAGGCTCCAAGGCTCCCAGCAACTGTTTCTTAAATAGACATCTGAAGTGTAATGTCTATGCGTGGTGGTTCAGACCTGCAGTCCCAGAGCTCCAGACCAGCCTGGGCAGCTCAGCCAGATCCCATCCCAAAAAACCAAAAACATCTTTAAAAAAGCACAAGCAAGCCATACACCTTTTAAAAAAAAAAAAAAAAAAAAAAGATTAATTAATTAGTTTGTTTTAATCTGAGTGCTCTATGCATGTACTTTTGCATGACAGAAGAGGGCATCTGTCATGGTTGTGAGCCACCATATGGTTACGGGGAATTGAACTCAGGACCTCTGGGAGTTAAGCCATCTCTCCAGCCCCAAGCCATACATCTTTAATCCTAGCACTTGGGAGACAGAGGCAGACTTCAGTGGGTCCCAGCCAGACTGGTGTACGTAACAAGTTCCAGATCAGGCAGGGCAACATAAAGAAACCCTGTCCTAAAAAAACAGACACACCAAAACAACAACGACAACCCACAACAGCTTAATCAGAATTTGAAACTTTTGTGTTTCAAAGGATATTATCAAGAAAAGGACACAACACATAAACAGAAATGTTTACATACTATGTGTGTCTGCTAAGGAGCTAATGCCCAGAGTATCTAAGAGCCCTGACAACATGACAGCCTGACTAAAAAACAGCCAAAAGCATGACCAGACATTTCTCTGAAGAACCTATACACATAGACAAAACCAATCTCAACAGATGCTCAGGGGCATCTACCAGTAAAAAGCAAGTAATAACTACAGGACGTAAGTTACCACCCACCAGGACACCTTTTAAAAGGTAGATAACAGTAAGGACTGACAATGTAGAAAACGGAAAGCTTATACATTGCTAGTGAGATTATGAAATGGTGAAGCCACTTCACAAAAACAGGTTAGCAGATCCTCAAAGGTAAGATTTCACGGCAGTGTGACTCTAAAATTCATAATCAAAAGAAATGAAAACACAATAACTGCTATGTGAATGTTTATAACTCAAAATGGAAGCAACAGATGTTCACTGACTGCTGAATTAACAAAACCTACAGTGAAATATTATACTCCTCAAGTGACACATGCAACAACCTGGGTGTGCCCTGAAAACATTAAGCTTCAGCCACAACCAGAGAAGCCAGGCACAAAAGGTCCCAAGTACTTTGTATGATTTCACTTCTACCAAATGCTCAGCCTGGGCCAGTCCATGAGAGAAAGAGTTTAGAGGAAGGGAAGCTGGGACAGCGGTGGCCAACTCCCCTTCGGGTTGACAAGGTCTGTATGTTAGAAAGTAGTCAAGCGAGTACAGACCAAAAGTTACTGACTGCATATTTGCACAATGGAGTTCTATAGAACTATATCTCAATAAAATAACTCAGAAGAAATAACTGAAAGGAAGCATTATGAACTCTGAAATCTTTTTACCTAATGAATCCTATTTATTAGGAAATACTGGAGAAATAACCTGGCAATTTAATCTATTATGCTGTCTAATTTCAAAACTCAGTAAGACACCATGTGGATATGTATGTGAAGAATTTTACAAGGATATTTATTACAAACTGTTCCGCTGCTTCTCAGATGTAGGATTAAAGTTAAGAATGAAGTCTCTTATTCTAAAAAAAATCTAAAGGAAATAATTGTAAGCTTTCCCTACCATTCATAGTGATTTCATATGACTCCAATTTCAGAATTTTCTCCTTGAAGAGCTGCTGCTGAACGTCGCTCTCCAGATCGTGCTGCCCTTTTGTAAACCACTCAAAGCACATCTGTGGAATAAGACAGAACTGCCCTAAGACCACACACAATGCACTGCACACAAACACATGGACACTTGGACAGGACAGACTTAATTTCAGCACGTCTAACACTTCTGTACTTGATAAAATGACACTCAAAACTGAACTGCTTGGAAGTCCGAAGCGAGTGGAAACAGTTACTACATCTTTCTGGTGATTAAAACATGCACTCACACTTTCCACTGGATTTTACACTTAAGTCTTCCCACCAGAATTCAACTAGGCCCTGCTGTATGCCAGGCACATTGCAAAGCACTATCCCAGACTCAGGCCTTTCAACATGCCTCTGAAGTAGCTGCTGTTAGTCTGTACAATGAGGAGACCGAGACTCGCTGTTAGCAACTGCAAAGGTCAAAATAAGTGTTTCTATTTCTGCTGTAATTGTTCTTGACTCATGTTTTCATTATGGGGATACAACATCATTTTCAGGAACTAAGTGTGTTAGCAGTGGTTTAAAATTAGTTTCACATGAAAGGAGAAAACTAAATCACATCCACAATTCTTTACTGGTATTCATTTGTTGATTTTAGTATCTTATCCAGAGTTGAATCAAAATGATCAAAGAGCCCACATATTTACGTATATCATGGATGTGTTTTAAGACATTCTTTTCTAGTACTTACAGTTCCTACTCTGCCACTACAGTTCACGGCAATAGCACAAACAGAAGACTCACAGTGCAAAGACCACGTGAGCACGGAGCAGCACGCACGGCACATCAGTAGTGTCTTACACCTCCAGCCCTGTGCCTTCTTACCTCTCGATCTAACTCGCACACGTCCTGGCCAGTCACAAGGCACTCCCAGATTTCTTTGGCTCGGTTCCACCCAAGATACAGTGTAGCTTCTTGTAAGAAAAATGCCAGAAATTTCAGATGTGCTTCTAAATACTGAAAAAAAAAAAAAAAAGCAATAATGCTGAACCAGTTAACCCATTTGAGACATTCATCCAAAAACAAACAAACAAACAAAAACCCCGCCACCCCACTACAACAAAAACTTCACAAAACAGGTTTACACAGAACACTTTTCATGTAATTTATGAAAAAGTAAATGTGAGAAATGGTCTTCAGCCAATAATACAATGCAGCAGAAGAAACCTCAAATTTATTACGAAGTCAGTAGATTTTAGATGTCAGTCAAATTCAATAATTCAGGAATTTCAAGAGGAACTACCATGCTCACAAGTGGTAAAGTTAAGTTTTATTTCTGGTAGGTTTTCTGTTGTTGTTGTTTTTCCCTCTGAATTCCAGAATAGCCTAGAATTCAACCTATAGCCCATGCCATGAATTCACAAAAACCCGCTTGTCTTAGTCTATGGCAGAGTTTCTCAACCTGTGAGTCATGACTCCTTTGGGAGTGGAAAGACCCTTTTACAGGGTCGCATATCAGATATTCTGTATATCAGATATCAGATATTTACATTACGACTCATAACAGTAACAGAATTAGAGTTATGAAGTAGCATCAAAATAATTTTATGTTTGGGGTCACCACAACATGAGCAACTGTGTTGACGGGTCGCAGAGTTAGGGAAGTTGAGAACCACTGGTCTACAGAGTCCTGGACTACAGGTGTGAGGCATTATACCCAGCTAAGATATTTAAAACAATATTAGCATTCAATTGATTTGAGAAACAAAATGCATGATCTACAGAGTTGGCATTTGTTGCTAACAAATACCATTTTTCTAAACTTAATTTGAAATTACAGTTAAGGACTGGAGAGACAGCCCAGTGGGTAAGAGCACTTATTGCTCCTGCAGAGGACCTGGGTTCAATTCCCAGCACCCACGTGATGGTTCACAACCATCTGTTACGCTAGTTCCAGAGACTCTGATGCCTTCTTCTGACCTCTGTGAAACCAGGCCCACATGTGGTACACATACAAATATCCAAGCAAAACATAAATTAGTAAGTCTAGTGAAAAAAAAAAAAGAGAGAGAAAAATAAAATTACAGTTAAGATTCAAAACTATTCCTCACATAGATACTTCATGGAACCCTTTTATAGTTGTAATCTACATTATTATTGCTATTATTATTATTATTATTATTATTATTATTATTATTATTATTATTATTATTTTACAGCTCAAAAGAAAGTTAAATGAAGGCTGAAAGCCAGAAAACACAAACACAGCGTCTGGTACCTCCCGGTAAGTGTAGCGGCCATCCACCAGTGTCAGGCCAGTCAAGCCTCCAGGCCCAGCCACAGCCGCTGCAAGCCGATGACAAGCTAGTAAACTTCCTGTTACCAATTTGACTATTTCAAAGTTTTTCTTCAGGTCTTGAATGATGCTCTTAACAAAAACAACAAAAATGAAGGTGGCATGAGAATCCGCAGTCATTTTGTTGGTTTAACATAGTTTTATTTTTGAACGTAGCCCCAGATTTAAAAAAAAAAAAAAAAAAGCAAACATGAAATTTCCCATGACAGTTAATAAAATCTACCTGATATTTACTAGGGAACAAACACATTGCTAATATTTGCATCTACAAGAGAAATGACTCTTGGAAAAGTGATTCTGCCCTTCTGTGCTTTCCTGGATCTCACCCCCAAATCCCTGACATCGAGAAAGTGCTACCTATCTCCTTAGAAAAGAAATATTTTCGCAATAGTTTGAAATCTTTCATTATTATTATTATTAATCTATCATTATTTTTTAAGCTGGCCAACTTATCTGCATAAATTAAGCAATCAAAAGAAGAGTTAGGCTGTATCAAAAGACAGACCACCCCGACATCCAAGTAGTGTTTACTTCAATATTCCAAACGATAATCAGTGACATTAACAAACATAAGCCAGGGAGATACTGCCAATTCAACAGCCTTAGCCGTGCTTCTTACTAGAATTATTACAAAAGGGATGAACACGAGAATAAAAAATAAACCTGGTTCCTACCTTGTCTTGCTTTTGATAGGTTTGTTTTATAAATGAACGAGTGATTTCATGGAGCTGACGCAAAGCTGGTACCACCCATACAAACTGTGGATTATTAAGTTGAGACGGCTAGAGTTAAAAAGAAGTTGCATTAATTAAGTTTAGAATTAAACGGCAGTCATTTATTAACTATAAAAAATTTCCAAGTCAATCATTTCATTGTTACACATTCTACTATTTTCCTTTTCATACTACATATTTATTGCTTATTTCCATGCAATCATAATTCAGTCTTCACCTTCTTATTCTGCATGCAATTTCCTAAGGCCAAGAACTGCAAACAGGAGTGGATGTGAAATGACAGTAAATGTACAGGAGGACATCAGTAAAAACAGACAAGGAATTAGCAACTTCAGAGGATAGATTAAGCAGCGCAGGGATGCTAAGACATGTTGACTCGATAAAGTAAATTGATGGCAAAGCTAAACACTGCACTGGCTAGCAAGGAAAACGGACTAAGAATATGGCTTTCTTTAATTATAGGATTATGGTATCAATAACCTGATCGAAATACTATCAGTGAGTTAAGTAATGAAAATACAATTTGTTTATATTTCTATTGAAGACAATTTCATAAGAGGTAATTCTGCTTTAATTATTAAGGGGCTTTGGTGTAGCTCAGAGGAAGAACATGTCCTTAACATGGGTGAGGTCCTGTATTCAAGTCCTAGCACTTCCCTTCCTTGCCCAAATCCAATTATTATTTTCATTAATTATTATGGATATTTTACTCAGAGTACACTTTATTTTCAAAGCACTTCAAACATATTATTTCTGAAACTGGTACAATAATCTGAATCTTTGCGTTGCAGACAGAAGAAACCTGACAAGCATGCAATTCTCCTTAAAGAGACCTGGCCTTTAATCAATAGCATCTTTTGAACTATAAAATATCATATGAAAACTGATATCAGATTAAAAGCTATCAATCAACTGATTAATTATTAACCAAAACATTAAAGCCTTAGTATTTATTTAAAAGGCTAAAATTTTTGCTTTAAGTAATTTCATCAAATTGTTCTGCAAAATGAAGACCCTGTTGACAGAATAGACTGAAGTCTACAGAAACGCATCTTCTACTATAGTTTACTTTGTGCAAGCAACTGCCAAACAAGACTTCCTCCTCACCTAAAATACATGAGCCAGGTAAGTTACCAAATACCGTATGTCTTGGATTCTACGACACATTTCTATGACCTTTAACATTTCTCAAATCGATCCTTCTTCAATTATGTCAAAAGACACTTACCAGCCACTAAAGCACTAAGTGTAAGCTTTTATAACTGTCCGTGTCTTTGTATATACAAACTTACCTATACACAAAAGGCATCTGTTCATCTGCCTGCTCTGGGTTGAGCTGTTATTTAGTATAGGTAGTACCAAACAAGGATGGTCTTTAAACCTCAGTTTGGGTTACTAGTTCACTGTTTAAATGTTATCAGAAACATTATACCAAGCCATGGCACGACTAGGCTGCTGTGACTGTCAAAGCAATTCAAGTCATTTCAAAGCCAGAAACGGGCATGCAGAGCCTTCCCTTATGCAGGGCTCTATCATGCAGCACGGGTATCTCTCTGCCTTAAGTTGTACCCTAATTCACGAGAAACTGCTCCACCTGTACTACTCATCACTCAAAAAAAAAAAAAAAGTCGCTTTCTGAAAGAAGATGAGCACACAAATCTCCGCATGCTTCGGTATGCCCCAAGGGCTGCTGGGGATGTAAGCCAATGTCAGCTCACATGCCTACATGTTCAAGGTCCAGACTCAACTCCTAATACCAAAGATTTCTGAGTGGTCTAAAAAACACTATTGCAGGTAATGATAATCCATGTGTTAAGGTGAAGTTACATACAATGGATAAAAAACCAAACCAAACCAGAAGCAAGCTTAGAGTTAGTCTCTGGCATGAGTCTAAACAACAGCTGATAAATGTAAAATGAACTTTTTTTCTTTCTTTCTTTCTTGGGGGAATGGGAGCAGGGAGTCAGGGCATAGTCTCAGGTACCATGGCGGGCTTCAAACTCACTCTAACCTTGACTGCCTGATTCTCCTGCCTCCATTTACTAAGTGCTGGAGTTGCAGACACGTGTCGCCATTCTCAGATTGTGGGTGCTAGCAATGCAACTCTGGGCTTCTTCACGCCAGGTAAGCATTCTACTAACTGAGCTAAATTCCAACCCCAAAAGGGAGTTTCTGTTCTTCTTCTCTACAAATTCATAACTCTGAAATGCGGGCTGCAAGCTCTGGCAGCTTCAAATCAGAGAAATGAGATAAGCATTAAAGGCCACCTACTTCTGAGTTCACCAGAAGATTATTGCTCTAACAAGACTGTGACATACAATGACCAAACTGTGAGGCTTGATCTAAACTGACACCTTCCCAGAGAATTACAGCAAATAAATATACACAGAAACCCTTCAGCAATAAGCAGATAAACTGGAAAGTATCATGGTTAATTAGGTCAATTATGGCTCGTGGAAATTATACTTTGAATGTAACTCTTTATACAAGAGAATAAAAAGAACAATCATACAAGTTGGGATCTAAGAATTGCTGGTGATCCAGTCTCTGAAGTTTAGCAATCAGGAAACAATGTTAGCTGCGGTTATCTATGGGATTATATTGTGAAGTTACAAGAAAAACTGAAAATTACTCTGATTGCTAAAAATGGTTGAAAATAAACTGAATATATTTGATAATTTGACTGAATTTAGTGTGCTGTTCAAATTAAGAGTGACATTAGAGGAAGCTGCAATGTCCAACCTGGATGTCCTGCAAACCTAGGTTTATATTCTCCTTCATTGTTTATGAAACTCATGACACACGCAGGGCCTCAGCAAGCAGGCACTCAATCTAGACATGTCCAAAAAGGCCACTGACTTCTTACAGCTAAAGATGTCTCTATGGACACCTTAGGAGACTTATATCCAAGTCCACTCCGATTTCTGTTATTACTTCTAAATACCCATAGAAACATTCGTATTCTTTTGAGTTCTCTCTTCTTACGGCTGAACATCCCCGCACTTCCTTATCTGTCTTGCTTTTTTCAGTTTTAGATTTTTATCTAGAAACAAAGTAAAACTTTTTTGTACAGGAAAAAAGTCTTTAAGAAAATTTTTCTCCTCCACTAGCAGCACCACCATGAGAGAATGTGTACTGAGGATATCTGGCTAGTTTTACTGTCTGTTCTATCCTTTGGCAAATAGAAGCCACTCACTAAAATACAGGTTAACTGCTCTGAATCCAAAAAACCTGAATTCTAAAATGAAAAGCTTTTTTGAATGCTAATATTATGTCCAAAACTTTTCTTATTTTGAATTTGGGATGCCGAACCAGCAAAGTTTATATAAATATTCTAAAATTCAAAAAGCTCCAAAATTGGAAACACTGTAGGTCCCACGCATTTCAGACAAGGGATATGCAACCTATGTAAGTGCGGATTTATATGTCTTCATAAGGTGGAAGGAAGGAAGAGGATGGGAACTAATATTTACCAGAAGCCTGCCAGGTGCTGTTAGGAGACCTAAGGCTAGCCTATAGAATATGCAAACATCACTACTAGAATAAATACGATTTTTGTTTGTTTGTTTGTTTAGTACTTATTTTTTAAATGAGAACATTTAAATTTTTAACTGAAGGAAATAAGAAGTGAAGTAAGAGACAAAGGGTTGGGGGTGGACAGTGGAGGGTATAAACGAAGCAAAGGAAGGAAAGAGGACCAAGGGAGCTGACGGTGCCTCAGCAGAGCCTATGGAAATAAAGGTCAAGAGTTTCTGAACATGACAGTGGAACTTGGGAACTTGGAGTGTCAAAAGCAGCAGGGAGGGAATCAGTTGGGGGAGAAGAGGTAGCTCAGGGCAGGAGGGGAGTAAGAGGTGGGTGATCTTGTCTTACCCTTCGCTTAGTTTCTGTGTAGCCTGGCAGGGAGACATAATCCCCAGTCAGCCCACCTTGCTGCCTGGCAGGAAAGGGCATAGCATAGAAAAACACCTTTAGTGGCAGAAAATACTTCACTCCCCTGCCAGGTGGCTTTGATCTTCCCACTGCCCCCCTTCAGCAATGTGTGCTTTGAGTATCTGTGAAGCACTCAGCAAACTGGCAAGTGCTACTATATAAAATGCAAGCTATTGTTACTTGGAAAGAGCAACAGTGCACTAGGATTTCCTTTCTGGGGGCAGCAGGGAATAAAAAGGAAGAGTATTCCTTTTGAATCTCACAAAATGACCAGACAGTTCCTTTTGGTTGTTGCTGTTTTGTTTTACAGCAACAGACACGAATGAAGTGACTGCAAAGAGAAGCAATACAGACACAATGATGCAACTGAGTAGGAAAGCTACATGAAGCCTCAGCTGTGACACAGGAGGAACAAAGGCCCAAAGGAGTCTCTGGAGTTAAAAGCCATTTCTCTGGAGGAAAGGAAACGTCCCTTCAGCTTCGAATTGCATATCTATAAAGAAAAAAAAATGTCTGTTGCCTAGAAGAAAAAAGAGCATTTTCCTGGAGGCCTCTTTTCTTTTACTATTGAGGAATACTTATTTCAATAACTGAATGAAAATTATTCAATCATAAGAAGAGAGACTGCTGAATTATCTGAGTCACTGAGCCAAGGGACCTGGAAAACTTAAGTTCCACCTGAGTAGAAAGCAAGCACGGTTGTTTTATTCATCACTCCTTTTAACCCCAGCATTACTAGCTCCAGTTTGTAAATGCTTTTTAAAAACACTAAAGCTAGATCTTATGCAGAAAATTCCACTGATCAAAGTTCAGTGTCAGTAATATAAAACACCACATTCTTATACCCCCAACTAAACTTTACAGCCAGATAAAGTGAAGTGCACAAAAGCCCAGCAAGTCACCAAAGCTTGTTAGCAAGATCTACTATGTGTCTGTGGATATACAGGAGAAAGCCAGCAGTATTCCAGCTTCTTTGAAGAAACCACGGAGAGGTCTGGCTGAAACACTAAGCCTCTATCTGTTTTTTACCAGAAAAACTCTGTGTTTGCTCTCCTGACCGAGCTTTGAGTTTAGGCCCACCTGGTGCACCTGTGGCTGCCCACGGCTGCAGTGAGAAGGCAAGCATGGCACATGCAGGTGCACCAGACACCCAACAGTTCCTGCATGCCCGCATCGCATGAACCTTCCCCTGTTTCATCTTTCACTCACAAATACTCACTTTCCCTTACAGGAGAAAAATGGGACAGATTTATTTAGAACTCACTGTGCTTTAAAAATTCTATATACTTTAGATCTAATTTAAAAGGAAAATGAAGCTGAAAGTCATACAATTTCATAAAAATTGTAAAACTTACTTTTTCAATGGAACTCTAATTTGTTTCCCCTCAAGGGTAAATAAGCACTAACTTCTAAATAAAGCTTAGTTCATAAAGCTCACATCTGTATATTAATATTAGTCTAATAAATGCTAAAATATTTTAAAAGTATGATGCAATTAATAGTAGTTATAAAATGAGAACACCTTAATTGGTTCCATAGGCAAATACTTACCTTAAATCCATCTTTCTTGTTTTTTTCCAAACCCGACCATTCTCCAGGCTGAAAATTCATTTTAAGAGAGATATGAGCATTTTGGTAAAAACAAAACCTAAAGCTACCAAATTTGGACTGTAAGGTAAAAGTTTCCAAATAGGACACTGCACTTAATTTACATAACAGAGAGGAAATTTTCTTGGCTCTAAGCACTCAAAACAATATATTGTTCTGCTAACAAAATTAGAGTAAAGCCAAAACCAACCCTTTTAATGTCTTCTATGCATTTAATGATGTAGTTCCTCTTGATTGCTTCCTTCACGGCATAGGCATCGCTAAGGATTGTCAGGTGCTCCTCCAAGGCTTGCTGAATAAGGCTACTGGGCAAGGTTGGAAGGTGAGCCAGTTCCCAGAGTACATCTAACACCTGCAATGACACTGCTATGATAAGCCATCCCACAAGCACATAAGACCATTTTAAGCATCTGTAGCTAGAAAAGTCCATTTGCTTTTCCTGCCTTTGCAGAAGTGGCCTCAAATCGAGCTTCCCGGCCTATCCGTCCAATCAGGCTCAGCAGCTTCTGTCTCACTCTGTCACTCTCAGTCTCCCAGCTCTGCACAAGAGAAAAGGTGCAGAGTGCGGTCAAGGTCAAGCTCGTGTAATTAGCAAAAAATAGGTCTGAACTAAAAAAGGTTAATAAAGAGTATGGGTCAAAGAGTTTACGTCTTACCTTCTGAATGAGAACAAACAAATGATTAAGCTGATCTGCATTAAACTTCACAGCTGCTGCAGCCACAATAGTGTGAATGTTCTCTATGACTGTGGATGACTGTCCTGACTAGAAAAAAGGAGACACCAGGAGAAAGATAAGTCCTGGGACTTGGCAAAGCTAAGTCTTCTTCCAGGAACTTACCCAAGCGGCTGCAGTCTACAGGACAACGCTGGCAGGGTTACATGCTGCAACTATTACTAACGTCAGCTAACTGCACTCCAACTCCCGGCAGCACGAAGTCTCTTACATGTGAAAAAGCACAAATCAAGAGCTCTGTCTATCTAATATTTATTTTAGGAAGAGAATAAAACACTTTCAACAAAAATTCAAACTCTATGGGCAGGAAGTCTCTGCAAGAGAGCTACAGACCCTACCATGGATGACTGGCCCAGAATAGAAACTTAGAAAGCAGGGGAATATTTGTAGATTCAGCTAATTTTCTCCATAATATGCAGTTGTTCACTAAATGTAGGATGAGGGTATTCCACCAAGGTCAAGATACGGGAAGTAAAGTCTAGGCACCTAGGACAGCTTTTCTTTAATCCCGCCTAGTTTGGAGTCTTCTCTGTACTGCTGGGAGGGGAAGCAGCTAATTGCTCTCCCACAGTCCTGTGGGCAAGTCCTGTCAGGGAGCAGCGTGCTGGGCAAGGAGAAGGCAGGAGGGAGGAGTGGTTGGCCTCAGACTCAGAGAGCCAATGTAGGGCTGCTGAGGCAGCAGGGGCTCTTTGCAGTTTAAGCACCTGTAATGAAGGAATGAATCCCTAAGAGAATCCCTCCCCTTGGGTGGAATGCCGGTTTTCTACCTATTCCTCTCAGCGTTCTTCCATCTTAGCAATACCTTTTTTGTTCTTGCTTTATTTTAAATTTTTTAAAGATTCCTAATGAGTGTGTGTGTTCTGTCTGTACCTGTGCCTTTGCACATGCATGCCTGCTCTGTAAACAATTCCCAGGTCATGTCCACATGCCTGAAATGCCTAGCGCAGTGTGTTTCTGACCAGACTTCGCTACAGAGATTAAATGGACGCAGCTAAGGGGAGCACCAGGCTCTACTGTGACCCAGCAGTCCGAGCTGGAGAGTCCGGTCAGCTGTACACATGAAGGTGAGGCACAGGTGCCGCACTGCTTTGTCAACACTACAGGAAGGACTCAGAGTCGGCAACGCACAAGGCAATTAAAGCCACAGGAGTGGGTTAAACTGACTAATGGATGTTTCTGTAACGAGAAAAGATTAAGGCTTGAGGGGAAAAAAACAAAGTAGAAAAGAGTAAGTTAACAGGAAATTTCAGAAGGAATACCACCTGTGAACAATGGACCACAGCTATAATCCCAACACTAAGGAAACTAAGGCACAGAATTGCAAATGTAAGTCCAGCAGGAAACATAGAGTGAAACTTTGTCTAAAAAAAAAAGGCCAGAATATAAAAAAAAGACAGTGGCAGATGCAAAGCAAACAGAAAAGAGAGGACATGTTTGAATCTGTCATAGTGATGAGCTGTAAACTGAAATCTAAAATCCCGCTGTTACTATCATCCTCATTTGTTAGACTAAACAGGAAAAAAATATAATGAAAATTAACAACACAAGGAAGAATAACTGCAGTGATAAACAGAAGTATACCTAGTGCTAGCTCTGCATACGCTGACACACAGCTGTCCACAAGACTTCAACTTTTTAACTGAAGAAGACGAGACGAAAGTCTGAAATGTCTTGTGAGTACGACATTCATTTTATGTATGTAGTTTATTTTTTTCCTGGAACTGAAAGTGGAATCCAGGGCCTTGTGTTTGCTGGGCACTAAAAAAAGTCCCCAAGTCTCCAACCCCATATACACACAATGTTAAGTCAACCGTAAACAGACTGGGTAAGCTCCTCTAAACCAGATGAGGTCCCGTTTCCACTCTCCTCACCACCCTACTCCCTGTCCTAGAGTCCAAGCATATCAGAAAAACACAAAAATAATTCCGCTAAACTTACCTGTATCTTCCAAATTTTAGTGAGTTCATCTAGTGACAATTTACTTCCCAGGAGTTCAATAATTCCCTTTATGCGATCACAGTATTGCGCTTGGTCTATGTTGCCTAGTGGAGGAAACATCAGATGGAGGACCAGATGCAATGAGTAATGACTCTATCAATTTAAAGCAATACTTCCTAAGATTATCTAAAGGCTAATAAAAAGAAACAGTATTTTTGTACCTTTTTAAAACAAAAATAATTTACATATCAATTTTTACTTTTTACTTTTTGAAATCAACTTACCTTCCAGTGCAATTGACAGAACTGAGTTTTCAACTAGCCAGTCTAGTAATCTGTCTGTATCTATAGCATTCTTCACAGACTTGGATAAGGTACTATCTTCTATTAGTTTGGTTACCTAAAATGACAATATTAGCATGACTGAATCAAATATGCATAATCAAAATCTTCTCTCACATATGTATAAATATTTTATAGATTGTAGTGCAGTGTAATAATTAAGCAAAATATTTCAAAACCATCTTACTTCTTTAAAGTTAACAGTATTAATTGTGGTATCTTCTTAAAAAGAAAATGGAATCATTTTTAGAGCTCTTTTTACTCCTTAAGACTACCTGTGACTGGCTTAATGATAAGGCTCTAACCCAAACTGCAACTACAACTTGTCCTCCACATTCTATACCTGAGAGCAGAGAGAGGCAGGCCCTCTCCGCTAACAGGAAGTGAACTCTCCATGGCCACAGGACAGATGCCCAGAATGTGAAAGTAAGACCAAGGCAGAGCCCTGCCACTGGCCAGGCCAAACTGTACTTGTTCACACATGTCTTTGCCCATGTTCATGATCTAGTTATTCAAACCTTCATGTATGTGAAATAACTTAGTCCTTCTCAATAAATTCTTCTCCTGACTTAAAAAGAACCAGAATGAGCCGATTTGACAAAGGAAAAATTACTGGAATCTGCCATCCACTGAATCTAACGACATTGTTTGTGCGGACTTTAGGAAGCAGAGGAAAAGGATGTCTAGCATATTGCTTAGGCTCAGACTATTATGGCAGTCACGTCGTTTTTGTGCTAACATTAGCTAGAAGATAAAGTTATATCTACAATAAAAAGAACTGTCCCTTAGTAAATGTCTAAGGATGACAGTGTAGGAAGTTTCACAAAAAAACGTTTTCAGAGAGTAAATCTTGAAAACAGTATCAACATGACCTTTCACTAACAAACAGTACACATATAGTACCACTGTTATCTGTCTTACGTAGTCAAGAGAATTTATGCTTTTTTTTCCCAACATCTTTATATTAAAAAAACATGTCTGAGTCAAGTGCAAACTTACTTCTTTGAGGGAATTCATTTTAGCACTAAAATGTGGTGATTTCAGCATGCGCAGCAAGATGTCAAGGCGAAGGTCATCCACAATTGTCACCAGCTCCGGTTGGAAGCGCATGCAAAGTAGCTTAATGGCAGACAAGAGCTCAGGGATGCTAACCAATCTCTTTCATTTAATAAAGACAGAAAAACAAACAAAAACTGTAAAAACATCCTGATACTAATTCTCATGACACACATATCAATGGCCAGGAAACAGCTCATATTTTACATGGCCAATCAATTACATTTGCTCCTAAGCAAAGGTTAAGCTAATTAGTGAGGAGCAAATAAAGGAAAAGGCATCGTTGTAGGAGGAAAAGTCTTCATCAGTGTTAAAACTTAAGATACACTTAAAAATACAGTATTATTCTAATCAGGTCTGATTGTCATACCATCAAAATCAGGTTAGAAAAACTCTGAAATAGATAACCACTCCTGAGTATTTGTTCTATTCATTGAGATAACACTATTCTCAGTTGTTTTGAAAGTAGTCTTTTAAGGAGGGTGGGTGGGAAGGGGAACAGCAGGAAACTTTAATTTGATGTGAACAGCATATCAAGAGGAATTTGCCGAGGTCTGGCTTTGCTACGGGCTAAACAGCACTGGGCTCTTCCTGGCTAGGGAGTCATTACCTTGTCTTTGAGGTCTTTCTCCTCCACACTCCGCACATCCTGGATTGTGGTGAGGATAACTGGGTCCAGCATAGGCTGCAGACATGAGACACTAGTTAAAAGCACTCCTGAGCCTGTGCGAGAGTAGCTACTTCCTTACCTGCCATTTGCCAAGGAAGGACAGTGAAAGGTGGAAATTCTAGCCGCCAATGGCAGCACTACTAGCTGACCACCCTAAGTGCTCCTACCTGACTCTGTGACTGTCTTTTTCACTGTGACATGAGCACAGGTCCTGTCAGTGCATCTTATAAGCGTTACCTGAAGACCAGCTCAAACTATATGGACTGCCCTTTTTAAAAGTAAGAGGTACGGCTACCTTTCTCATTGTTGTTTGAGACAGGGTCTCACGCTGTAGACTTGACTGGCTTCGAACTAGTCTGTTCTCTAACTTAGAAATCTCTCTCTGACCCCCAGTCCTAGCATGATACTTTTAAAATAAAATTAATGTTTTATATTTAATTTTTAAACATGGATACAAGCATGAACTATGCAAAAACATGCTTCGTACAAACTATTATTATGAAAGAGATACATGACACACTGCTCCAGAGTGGGAACACAGTCACATACTTCAAGTTGTTATGAGAAATAGTAATATATTAACGAGGGTAAACTCATCCTTCCAATGAAATAAGACAATTTTTTAAAAATTAGATTAAAAAATTGTATTTGGCCGTCAGATGTAGTAATATATGACCAGTGAATGAGAAATAATGTCAGACGAGACAATAGTCCAGAGAGAGTGAAGGAAGAGCTGTGAGCTGTGATTACAAAGTGAGTCAGTATTCTTGTCAGCATGTGCCAGGTCCCTTAATCCTCACTACAACCCTGGGACAGGTGCCTACTGTCACCAACCTGCAGAAGGGAGAACAGGAGCACAATCTTCTGAAGTCACACCACGGAGCAAGTCATGGAGACAGTTTGTGCCAGCTAACATGTACCGTAGAGTACACATCGGGCCTGACTGCAGGTTCAGACAGGGCAGCGGAACTAACGGCCGCAGCAGTTGTATCTCACACTCCTCCAGTTTCCAGGCTTTCTAACTGTACTCTATCATACATGTCCGTGTAGACACAATCTACAACTTCTGAAGGACTCAACTAATTAGCACTTAGAGTACTTATGGAAAATTTTTTCCACGAAATACATACACTTAAAAATCTAAGCCTCACCTTGATTCATAGAAGCTAATTAAATTGTTATTAGTTATAATCTTTCAAACTCAAATGACTTTGTCTTTTCGCTACAAATTACTGGTTAGGACTGGGATGTAGCTCAGTTGGCAGAGTGCTGGCCAAGTAAGCATGAGGCGCGAGGTCTGAGCACAGCACTGAGTAAACCTCCTGTGGTGGTGCACGCCTGCAATCCTATCACTCAGGAGGTGGAGTGATAGGATTCAGAAGTTCAAGGTCGCTTTGGCTACATGGAAGTTTGAGGCTAGCCTAGATTACATAAGATCCCATCTTGAAAATTAAAGCATAACAGAAAATTTATATTGATATCCTTAATAAGCTGACATCACTAGATGTTTCTAAAGAACTTAAGATATAGAATTAAGAAAATATCTAATTTCTACCTTTTTTTCTTAATATTTACATATTACTTTGATGTTTAAAGAAAGCACTTAACATTTAGAAATGGTAGAAATTTCTTGTATGTACTAAAATAATAATAATAATTCACTCTGCAGTTAAACTCTCCCCAGCAGTTTGGTGTACTGGCAAGAAAAGAACTGTACAGAAATAAGGTTCCCAAGGGACATTATGCTAGATGCAATTTCAATAATCTATGAAAACTTTCACATATTCTGAAGAGACATTTTGTTTGATAACTTACTAACTGAAACAAAGAGAAACAAGAACATATAATAGGCCTTCCGCATGAGAAAACGAATGCTCCAGGGACTAGGAAGATGCTTCAGTGAGTAAAGGGCTTACTGTAGAATTATAAGGACCTGAGTTCAGATCCTCTGAGTGCAGGAGCTCCTCACCCTCTTCTTAAAATGGCAAGTGTATGCCTGCAACCCCAGTACCATGAGACAGAAGGATCCTGGATCCTTGACCTCCAGAGGCACAGTGCCTATGCACCTGCACGCACACACACAAACTGGAACACTCACAGCTTTTCTACTTTATGACATGATGAATTACAATTCTGCAAAGGAAGGAAGTCAGATGTGATATGTTGTTAAGCTATTATTCTGAAGAGAGAAGGACTTGGCAGGAAGCATGCCTGACTGACGGAAAAAGCTGATCTAGTAGAACCCATATGGCAACAGACCCTGAACCAACGCTGTGAAGAAGACAGGGATATATGTTCCTTTTTTAAAAAAAGATAACAACATTAGAAAATTATATTTGATAAAAAAATCAAACTTAAAAAAAACAACAACTGTTAGGTCTCCCTACTCTTGAAGGTTATTTTCTGACACTATTTTCACTAAAATGCCAGCTATTTTGATTTTCTGAGCAACCTAATAACAAAAGTTAGTATTTGGGCTGCCCCGGACAGTGGTGTGAAACAGCTTCCCCATACCTGCACCACGGAGGAATTCAGGTACTCTGCGCACACCCCTAAGGGCTGTATCAGTGCCGACACGGCCTGGGAGGAGACAGGGAAGAGAACAGAGAAATATTTTAAAATTAAGCAAATCCCTTTTCACAAATCTGAGAAAAATGTAAAAACCATTTAAATTATAGACATTTAAATCAGAATATTAACAAAACTCCCCTAAAGGATTGAATGAAATGACTCTAAAGTTGATAATGGTGAATATTTACACATTTTGTTTTGAAAAGAAAATATCTGAGGAAGAAATAAAATACATACCCCTCCCAAAAAAGTTAAGGCTTATTTAAAAAAAAAAAAAGTTACTAAGCTACATGAAAGAAAGCCCCAATAAAGCAACATTGTGTTCATGTTTCTGAGTGGGAAATATCAATTACAAAAATGTCAATCCTCTGTTCAGTGACCTACATTCCAAACATGGCCTCAGTGGCTTTTTTCCCCTGACATGTTGATTACATGCAGAAATGTAAAAAATACCAAAATAAGCCAGAAGGTTTTAGAAAACAATGACAGCGGCAACAGTGGCGTGGCATGGCTGGTCACTGAAGATGGGTGCATTAGCACTGAAGGAATGGCTGGAACAGGAACAGACCACCCACTCTGAGATAAGACAAAGCTAATTAATACCAATGGCAATGTAAACAAGAATTATTCAAAGAAGGTCCTGTATCAACTCATTATTTGTTTGAAAGAAAAGTATTTGATCCCTGTCATACAATATATAGTAAACTGAATAAATCAAGAGCCAAGTTTAAAAATTATAAAAGCATAAAAGGAAACAAGATTATAACCTTGAAGTGGGAGAATATTCCCTAAGCAAGTGTGAGAAACGTTTATGCCATTAAAGAAAAATATGATTGTGCAGGATTTTGTCATTTCTGACACCATGCACACAAACAGGGCTGGCAAGGTGGCTTAGCAGTAAAGGTTCCTGTTGCCAAACCTGACAACCAGAGTTCAACCCTCAAGACCAACATGGTGGAAGGACAGAGCCATTACCAATCTATCCTCTGATCTCCACGTCCGTGCCACATACCCTTACACACAGATACACGTACACTCACACAAAAATGTATACTATTAAAAGAATCCCTAGAAATTAATGCTGTACAACTTGAGATCTAAAGAGTCCATTTACAGATGAAACGCCAGCTGACAGTAATCACATGGAGAAATGCTCTAGCTCCCAGGACAGCAGAGCAGTACAAACTAGGTAATAAAATATCATTTTTGTCAACTAGAAAATCACAGGTTAAAAGACACTTAGCATTATCGGTCAGAAGTACAGAATGGCAGTACAGCTTTGGGAAGGTGATTTAGCAGTCAACCATAATTTTAAAATGTATAATCTTTAATCCAGAAATCTTACTAAAAATAAAACATGTCTACATGAAGATAAATACAGGAAACATTTTTCTGAAGTAGTAAAAACTACTACTAAGAATTAACAAGCAAGTACATCACAGGGCAAACAGCCTTTGCATAGTAACATGGAGTCACTAGCACATTAATGGTACTAACTGGGAAAGATGTCTGTGATACAGTAAGTGAAAATGTACTAGTGTGTATAGCTGACAACAATTTTTTATAGAGAAACAGAGAAGTAGAAGACAGACAGGAGAGTGGGAGGGGAACAACGGTTTATGTATAGGAAAATCCAGTTTTATTTTTAAGTGTTCGTGTTTTTTAACTAATAAGAGTGTGACTATTTTTCCCAGTATTTTTCAAGTTAAAAAAATATATGACTTTGGCAAAGTGAGGTGGCACACACCTTTAATCCCAGTACTCAGGAGGCAGAGGCAGATGGATCTCTGTGAGTTAGAGGCCAGCCTGGTCTACAAAGTGAGTCCAGGACAGCCAAGGCTACACAGAGAAACCCTGTCTTGAACCCTCCCCACCTAAAAAGAAAAAAGATTTCAAACCGTCTTATCACATGGCCTAAATTTATTCTGGGACATAGCCACCTTATTAATTGGGCAGAAAGCAGGCACTTATCATGAAGCTTTAATTATGCTATTATGAAAATGAGAGCTGAGCTCACTACCTCCTCAATGCACATCTCCACCCTACCCCACCTCCCACCCAAGTCACTGTTTCTAATAAGAGTGATTTTGGAAAATGGTCTGACCTAAGGGAAGATTTGGGGAAGGACTTTTAACTCCACAAAACTTTATACCAATAGAGAATAAGCCTTCAATACTATGTGTGTAGCCTTTCCGATGTTCATTCAGGCAGATCAGAAAGCTAGGGGCTTTGCTCTTTGTTGTTGAATGTTTTCAACGCTTGAGAAACGAAAATAATTTCTAACATCACTCCATACCTAAACAGCCAGTACCTGAAAAACAAATGAGCTAGACAAAACTGTCTCTGAAGACTTTTTCTTTCTTGTCTTTTTCAAATCACTAGATTCTATGATTTTTTATGTCAAAAGGCCATTTCCAACACGCGTGATCTACTCAATAGGGCTCAAATGATAATCCAACAGCCTAAGCACCTCTCAAAGCAGGGACACTTTCCAGCTTGTGGCAGTAAAAAGGTCCCTCTGTATTGCTACACCATCAGTTTCTCCTGACTAACATTCTGCCTTTTTCCAAAGAGCTGATTAGTCGTTGTCCTGCAGCAACTGCCCGGTTTTTAACACGTAGGGATGGTATTTCAGCACATCATTCTGCATCGATCCAGTTGTGGTAAGTAGCATGTCCCAGTGCTGTTAGTATAAGCATGTGTACCACACCTGGTCATTTATGCGGGTGCTGGGATCAAACTCCGGTTCCTATGCTTGCACAACAAGCAGTATAATGACTGGGCTTCCCCGTAGCCCTTTTTAACGTTTAACTCCAAGTATTCAGATCTCGTTTCCTATTTGCATATCAACCCAAATAAAGTTGCCTGCACCCCGAGCACAATGAGTGGTTTAACTCACCCCAAGTTCTATATCTTCTGAGTGAAGTTTGGCTTGGATTGCTGCAAATCCACCTAATTCTCCAAACTGAAAAGAGAGCAGGCATGAATTCATTCTTAAACACTCCACAGTAATATTTAAGCAAAGAACTACAGCTAACATTTTATTTTGCCACTGTGCTCTGTGGGATTGATCTTGGAACTGCAAAAGATGATATGCTAACCCAAAACTTGATGTTCAGTTGTATATATCACATACACAAACAGAGAAGGAACTGTACATTTCTCCTCAATTAAACATTTGTATTTGGGGTGGTTTGAATGAGAAATGTCCCCATGAGCTCATGTATTTGAACACTTGGTTTCCAGTTGGTGGCACTGTTCGGGAGGCTATGGAACCTTTAGGAGGTTCAGCCTTGCTGGAAGAAGACTACCACTGGGAGCAGGCTTGAGGGTTTACAGCCTCTTCCCTTTCTTGCTCTCTGGCTTGTGTGTGTGCATAAGATGTGATCAGCCAGCTTCCTGCTCCTGGCCCCTGCTGCCAAGCCTTCCAAGCCTTAAGTTCTTCACTCCCGGAGCTGTGAAACAAAATCAACTCTTCTTTACACTGCTTTGGTCATGGTATTTCATCACAGTGGCAGAAAAATAACTAATACTTGACTATTCTCCACAGGTGTTGTTTAAAATTCCCAACTACCAGAAGTCACACTTGAAATAGGAATGGTATCTCAAAGCCAAATTAATAAAAGTATATACCTTATTTACCAAGTCCACAACCCATCCATGAGGTTCCTGTGAGAAAATAAAGCCAAAGTTAATATGGGAATAGAGAAGCTTCCCTATAATTAAACTATGCATTTTTCATTTCCTAAATGGGAAATCTGAAGAAAAAGCATTAATATTTGAAACATACTTTTGAAGTCTTTCCCAAATGATTCTTAATGTAAGCCTTAGACAGTATCTGTAAGCAATTTCTGAAGCATGTAAGTTAGGTTTATATGTTCAGTCTATGATATTACTCTGTAATTTTTGAAACATACAAACCTGGACCTTCATGAAATTGTCACATGAAGAGCATTCCTGCATTTGGGGACTGATGGGATTTGCTGTTTAAGTTCTCTAAGAAAAATAATAACTCAAGCTAAATTCTCTAAGAAAGTTATATTTTATTTATTGTGGTCTTCCAAAACAGGGTCTTCAGGTAGCTCAGGCTGGCCTTGAATTTGCTAGACGATTAATACCAGCTTTAAATTTCTTACTCTCCTGATTCTACCTCCCAAGTGCTGGGGATTAGAAGGGCACATCACCACACATGGACAAAAATTTTTATTTTAGAAATTAACAATTATTATCTAAAAAGTAGACAACTAAGAATTCAGAGACTAAAGTTCAGTCCCAGCTTTATTATTAACACCCTTAAGCCAAGCTCTTTCCTTGCTCTCCCTTCTCTTCTTTCTTCTTCTTCTAGCCACTCAGGTCTCAGGTTCAGACAGGAAGAGACATACTCGCTTTCACAGAGCTTGTATTTCAGCAGCTAAAAACCAGAAAATCACCACATACACAAGCAATTCAAAGTATGATAAACCAGTCCTATAAAACAAAAGGCAAAGTGTCCTTTCAAGAGCAACTGGAGCATTTTCTACATGAGGTGGTGGGGTATGACACAGGAAAGAATAGTCCGTGCAGAAGGCTGAACTATCTGGAGAAGGCACAAAAGTCCACCGTGGAAAACACTAAGAAATCTCTCCCAGGTTGCACGCACTGAGCTGCAGAAAATGGCACAGGTGAAACTGAGCTCTGGAGAATGGCATGGGTTAAACTGCAGACAAAGAAAGACTGGCCCTGCCACTGAGTGTTTCAAGAAAAGGTGGTGTGGCTTTTACATTCTAAGAAGGTCCCTTGCAGTTTTGATGAGAATGCAATGGCCTGAAAAAAATGGAGGACTTGAACACTCAGGAGACAGGTGGCGTGGTACAGAATAGCTGCAGAAGACAGTGGTCCCCGGAGGCATAGCTGGATTTTAAATCAAATAATTTGGTTATGGTACAAGGACTAAAAAAGCGAAGTGGTTTTGCCAACTCTGGTTTAGCTTTAGCACTGAGATACACACTGATGCTATTTTCTCAGAAGAAAAGAGGAGAGGCCGGGCAGGCAACAGCAAGGCCCCAACAAGCACGTGAATCCTGAGAACTCTGTGTTGCAACTACGGAGGACATAGCTGACTTCTTACCTCAAGGGTGCTCAGAGAAGAAGGACCCACAAAGATAAACTGGAGCTATCAATACTAAGGTGGCATTTACATCAGTGAGAAGAGAGGACATTCCTTAGAAAAAGTACAGTACACAGAGAGGAAGGCCTGGACCAAATCTAGGCAGCAGAGAAGAACCCAATAACATGGGAAGTAACACGTGGAATGCCCACAGCTGGAAAGCAGAGGCAGGAAGAGCAGGAGTACAAGGCCAGCCTGAGCTACACGAGACCCTGTCTCAAAAACAAAGCAAGCAAAATACGCATATATACTGAAGTTAAAGATTTAAATAAGCGTGTTAAATAGAAACTAAACACAAAGAAAAAAGACTATAGCTCTTCAGAGAACAGCATCACAAATATAACACAGAGAAAGAAAAATAACAGAAGATAGAAAGAGGAGAGGTTCTACATGTATCCAATCGAAGCTCCCAAAGCAGTAAGATTGACAAAGTACTCATTAACAGACAGTGGCTGAAAAGTTTCAGAACTGATACAAAATATTACCTACGAAAGGGCATTACAGGACTCTCAAGAACATGAAGAGACAGCAAGAAGGCCACAGGACATCCACCTCTGGCCTACAAACACACACATGCACAGAGACCTGCATCACAAGTCTACACACTCACAGGAACATATGCACTCCAGGTCCCAGCCCCATCCACGCACAAGGTATTAGCCAGTAAACCAGGAAGTCTAATGAATCTGCAACAAAAGAAGCAATAAAGATATCTAGATCTGCCACACGAGAGTTAAAAAGATAAGCATGAAGAAGAAAGAAGAGTCTGAGAGTGAAGAGGGATGAAGACGCATTTCTATAAAGAATCCGACCAACAGCAACTCCTTGAGGGGCCCAAGCAAAGCAAGGAGACATTGCAAATGACATATTTTTTATTCTGACAAAAAATAGATACTAGTCTAGAATTTAAAGGCCAATGAAAATATTAAGAAACATGAAAAAAGAGTCAATCACTAATGGACACAACTATTTTATAATATTATATAAGTGAACTACCGTTTATAGGATTTAAAAAGAGACACGGAAGGATTTACACTAGAGGTAACAGGGGTTAATGGGTGACCACAGGAAACAAACAGTTTAAATGTATTGCTCAGAGGAGAATAGAGATAATGAAATTCAGGTTTTGTTTACAAAGTTAAAATTTTAGGTAGCCACTAAGAATGGAGAACCTGGAATCTTTCATGAGCTTTGGTTGTGAAGGGACTCCATGCTGAAGCCACAAAAGATGTGATATTACGAGCAGAATATTCAGAGATTGAAAACATCAGAGCATGCTAAATGAGAATAATCTGACAGTGAGGGAAAGAATATAAAGATGGAATAGGAATCCTAAGGAACAAAACACTGGAGAAGGTGACAGGCGGCCAGGGCCCTGATGGGAGAAGTTATTCCTCTGTGGGGAAAAAAAGAGTAGAAACAAAGACTGTACTTTTCTGGTCTCATTTGTACAAGAGAGAGTAAGTATCTGCTGAGTACTTATCGAATGCAGTACTTTTATACACATCTGCCATGTAAGACAACAGTGGAGAAAAGATTTTAGTATTTAGGGAAACCATACTGTGTAAGTTAGAATTTCACGACATGTATATTCTTACACCTTGGTATTTGTCGTTAGGGAAGTACTTAGGTGGCTTTACTTCCTCGTGCACGAGAAGGGGCTACAACAGCACCTAACTCATAGATTAATGGTGGGGCGGTGGGGGGAGAAATTAGTCAAGTCCTTGCCACTCAGTGCTAGGACAGTGTCAAAGCAGCACTGCACCAACCAATCCCTCTTCCATATCCTACACGTGGAATATATCGACACCAATTTTCACTTTACTGTAATTTTGTTTATATTTCCTCTACTATCCTGTCGAAATGTACCTTACACTAGTATACTGTCATGCATTGTTTAAGCTTGTTAAAAGCTGATTTGGGGAACAAGGAGGCTCTCCCTTGTCTCTTCCGAAGCTTCCTGTCCTGGAGCAGGCTGGCCCCTTCACTCTGTAAGAAGGACAAAGAAAAACAGGACCAAAAAAAAAAACAAACCACTTGGAAAATAATTTCCAAGCAAGGTTACTACTGTTTATCCTACCACATAAAAATGCCTGCAGTAGGGAAGTGAAAGGCTCACCCATGCTCTGCCTACCTGGGACTTCCAATCAGGAACCCCACCATGACTGCTTCAAGGTTTTCCCAGTCGCTTTCTGTTGGGTGACTGTAAATGGCTGATACACTATTTCTTCTTTTACTTGGATATCTCCCCTGAAGGACACTCTAACACTCTAATCTGCCCAGGACACTTTCCACTGGGCACTCCAGCTGCCTCAATGGGGTTCCCCCAGCTGATTTCTGCTGTCTACAAGCCTTGTTTTGATGTTACCTTTCATTTGCTCTCTCAATTTGCTTACGCCAGTCATTGCGGCTAGATGTTGTAGGGGCCAACTTTGATGACGTTTTGCTCTCTGCTGCTCCCTATGTATATTCTTACTTTTGTTTGCTATATATCTTAAAAACTCAAGTCATTCAAAGAAGAAAACAAAGCTATCAAAGAGTTCTTTATACTGTACAGAATAATCATGGGGAAAACATAATATTACACGTTTTGATAAAGGTAAAGAATATATTTATCTCCGAAACCTAGACTAGTGCCAGATAAATATCATGTGGTCAATAAATGGCTGTTAAAAGCAAACGTGTGCTTCTGTTAGGGTAACAGACACTACCCCTACTTCTTTCAACAGTGTCTTAAAAACCAGCATGTAAATTAGAGCACTATTAAGATCATGTCCTTCTTGTAGGTTTAACATTACTGCCACATGGCAGATCGTTCATCATCCGATAAAGATACCGGATCTGGAAATGCAAGAACAAAAGTTTTAATGCGTGTGTGTATGCAAGAAAAGTCTAGACAACACTGATGACTAGTTTTATTCTTTTTGGGGGTAGATTTAGTTACTTCAAGTCATTTCAATGTTCTGCTCTCTTGAATACCTCTAGGAAACTGGGACATCAATTAAACTGTGGCTCTGATGACCCAGTATGTAGGGCACTGAAGCAATTTCTTCACCAAATATAATTTCAGATAAAAAATTCTCCATAGCATCACTTAACAGCTACAGAAAAAAAAAATCATTTTAAAGAATTTTAATAAATTTAAGGATGTTCTATATACCACATGAGATATCTGTCCTTTATTTCCAGGTGATTTTTAACTCTTCTATGTAAATTGTCAGTTTTGTAGAACAGAAAAAATGTTTTCAATACACTTACGGGTAAAAGGTGAAAAAGAACTACATTTACCTTTTGGAAGGTAGACATGGGTGAAATTGCAAACATATTTCCCTCTCCAAACACCTCTGCCCAATTCCTCTGAGACACTTTCATTCTGTTTTTAAAGTGGTATTCATTATCAGGATTGAAAGCCTAGATTTAAAGAGAACAGAGAAACATCACCTATTTTTATAGCAACACCTTAGCATTAGAAAAGAAGATAAAAATATAGCCTTTCGTTCCCCACTAACGGAGCTGCTGCAGAACACTCGCAAAGCTCAGGCAGGCCATGGCTAGTGCAGAAGCAAAGAACGGGCACGGGGTTCCCTGGCCCTGCTGGTGTCCGTGCTACAGGGTATGGAGCAAGCAGGGTGAGAGGTTTTCATTCAGGCAAGGCAATGCCAACATCCCTTAGTGGTAGCTTGCCACATAGCAGCCAGGTAACAGAAGCGGAGACAATGATGTTGACGAGAAAGACAAGAACTAGAGAAAAGGCAGAACTCTCTATAAATATGTGTAAGATGGGACTAATCAGAGAGTTACCAGGGAAAGCTACTAGGGAATATTTCTTCCAAACATGATAGCTGCTCTGCTTTTAAACTAAAGGCAAAGATGCTAACAGCTAAGCTCCTCTTTTTTCATGATAAAATGTTTATCATGTTATTAGTTACAAGCAGAACAGCCAATTATCTTCAATTAAAGAAAGTAACACTTATTTTTGAGATACTGTACCATTGTAAGCACGCCTAGGAGACCAATGGGAACTGGATCCTGTTTCATTCTCTCTGCAACCAGTTCTATTAGCAGCATCAGCATGTTATAGATCCCTTCATGAATTTCAGTGCCCCACTTGTGAACAGCACTTGATGTCAGGAGCTACAAAAACAAAGGGGAATCTAAAGGCTAACTTGGAAAAAAGACAAGAAAGCTACAGTTTACCAAATAATTCTCAAATAGTCAAAAACTTATGACCAACATACCCTTTTGAATGCCTGTGACTATAATCCAGCTCCTCATTTACTTCAAAGTCAATACCAAAGTTCTGTTTTGAACTTTAATTTCTTTATATCAATGCAGTTTGTTTAAAAGCATTTTTTTCCCCCCAGGATCTCTTTATATAGTCCTAGCTATCCTAGAACTCACTATGTAGAACAGGCTGGCCTCAAAGTCAGAGATTGACCTGCTTCTGCCTTCTGAGTGTTAGGACTAAAAATGGGTGAACCACGCCTAACATTAAAACAAATTTTAATTTGCTATTCTGTTCTTCATTATTATTTCAGGAGACCAAGTAACACAGAGCAAACAGAAACTTAATCTCTACTATAGAAACTACTGGTTCCAAGTGTTGTGGCCTTTAACAAATAACATTAACAAATTCTCATTGTTTTTATTATTATAATACATAATGTAAAAATATCTCTAATGAGGCATGGTTTCTGCTTATCTCATACAGATATTACAAAGATGAAAGATAACAAACATGAAAGCATTTTACAAATGGTAAGGTATTATTAATATATGTCAATAAGGTGTAAACATTAATCAGTAGTTCTGGAATCTAAGAAATGAATGATGTGTTTCAAAGATTCATACATATATTCAATTCACATTTTTCACATCTCAGAAAAAAAGACTAAATCTTCCCATCTGCTAGCTACACAAGAACACTCAATATGAACAAATTTTATAAATACTTTCACTATTTTACTGTGCCTTTATTTCCCTTTTTGGTATGTACAAAAGTAAGAGCTGACTTTTTAAAATAGTGAAGCAAATCTGAAACAGCTCAAAATAATAAGATACTGCAATCTATTTACTGTGCAACATTTTTAGGTATAAATATCAAATATAAAACAATGGTCTATCATCTAATCAGAGTGCTTTTTAGATTCATTAAAAAGAAGAAAAACTGGAGCCTTCAACTCTTCAGTCGTTAGGACATGTAGCTCATGACTAACTGCCTGATCAGGGAATGAGAAACAGAAGGGTTACACTTAATCTCTAGGTTTGGTGGATGTTTTCTTTTTTGTTGTCATTGTTTTGTGTTTTCTGTGACTGGGTTTCAGCTCAAAGCAGCTTCCAACTCCCAATCCTCCACTGTCGCTTCTCAAATGCTAGAATAATGGGTGTGTGTCACCAAGCTTCCCTAGTTCTATCGTCCTGGATGATTTCCCTTTAGAGGAAAAATACTCCCCAATAAAAACTTACTTTGGTCACCTTGAAGAAAAGCAGCGTAGGTAAACGCAGACCACAGTAGGTGTAGAAAGGAACCTCAGTTCTACATTTTCTTTGCTTTGCTTTTTCCAAGACAGGGTTTCTCTGTGTAGCCCTGGCTGACCTGGAACTCACTCTGTAGACCAGGCTGGCCTTGAACTCAGATATCCACCTGCCCCTGTCCCTTCCTCCCAAGGAGTGCATCACCAGTTCTACATTTTTAAAACACTGATCAGTTCAGCATAAATCCAAAGACTATATTTACATAAACTGGCTAGGCACTGCTTTTTTATTTTTGCAAGACTAACTAAACACTGCTCCAATACCTGAAAACTACACACCAGAAGGAAGCTTTGATGATGAGGTTTCATGTGATTTCAACATTGCAATGTACTAGTCTGTATAACGGAAGTTTTGGTTTCCTTGTAAACTCAGTTATATTATGCAAATATGCTTTTGTTTTAATACCAAGCGTGGGATTTTAGTTGGGCTAGTTTGTCCACAGCTGTTAACTGTCTAATGCAGGGCATGGCTTTTGCCAGCTGGTAACCGCCTCATGATCTAGGACTCTGAGACCATAAATATGAGAGCTGAGAAAGCAAGGGTGTGACTTTTGGTGTGGTTTGGTGTGGTGTGGTGGTGTTAGTATGCGGTGTGGAGCAGGGTGGAGAGACCAGAGAGCAGAGACGGTGTGGCGGTTTGGAGCAGACAGACAGAGAGAAATGTTTCGGGGCACAGTGGTGTGGCGGAGCCTGCTGGCTGCGTCTGCATTAGACGGAGACTGGCACAGAGTCCTAAAAGAATCCCATGACCCTAACTAGCTGGGAGAAGTAGAGGGGCCTTCTCTCCACACTAACCTTCTCTCTCCAACATAGGATTGGGATGTTGGAAGGAAGATTGGGACCTAAACACCCCAAACAGAGTAGAGTTTTAAAAATAAGCATTACAAGTCTGTTCTCATCTCCTGAGTTCACTATTCACCTCTAAAAGAGGGGGAGACTGGCAGCACCTCGTGTAGAAGATGGTGTGACATTTAAACATCACCATGTGCTGGAGCAGACTTGGACTGCTTCCTCTGGCAAGAACAAGTCGGCTGGAAGGTGAAAGTGAAGATCACAGAAGTGACAGCAAAGCTCCTTTCCTGCACCTTCTCCCTGCTATCAGCACCGCCATCTAGAAGCACTGCAGGCAAAAGAGGAGCCTCACACTAGAAGTACATCTAGTGAAAGCAGCAAAGAGAGTTCATCCTGTCAAGTTTTCTGGAGGCCACACTTAAAGGCACACACAGCTCTGCTGCTCTGGCTTGACCAAAGAAAGCATGGCTGGCTAATTGTTAGGGAGGAAAGCCTTTGTAGTTCTAAGCCATGACAACGTTTAATTTTTGTTTTGGGAATTCATAAAACAGAATCACACAATTCAGTTTATCTGTGGCTCATGGTTTAAGAGAAAAGCAACCAACCGGCACCTGTTTATTGTACTGCCATTATCAGCTAAGGGCATAATATAAAACAGTTCCTCTCCCAAGCAGCTCAGTTCAGGGTTAGAGTATTGTACACCAAATATAAAGCTTGCTACCAAACGTTCTGGTTCTGGAGCTCTTCAACCTAAAGGTTGTCTTTTTTCTTAGAGATTTGTTTAATGTTTTCTTCATGTGCATTTATGTCTGTGTGTTGGTATCCACAGGTGTGTATGTGGGTGCTCATGGAGGCCAGAAGACAGTGTCATGTCCCATGGAGCTAGATTTATAAGTATTTGCCTAACATGGGTGTAAGGAACCAAACTCTGGTCCTCTGCAAGAACGCCAAGTGTATAACAGCTGAGCAAACTCTTGGCCCCTACAGGCTGATTTTTAAAGAATAAGTTGTTTCTGATGACTAAATAAACATGCACTCCTCTGTAAACATATGTTCATACTATGAAGTGTGTCAGCGCATGCTGGAAGAAGTCTGCTACTTTTAGTTAGATATTAAGACCCCTTTCTGTTTAAAATTATAAATTGGTGAAACTTAATCTAAAACACAGCCCTTGGTTCTAAGTAATATCCACCCAAATGATAACTTAAAGAGATTTATCTCTTTTCATTTTTATAGATTAAGCCATTTGTTTTTCAAATTAATTTTGTTATTGTTTAAGCCCTGAATCAAGGAATATTACATGAAAGTGCAAATGGGAAACCATTTATAAATAGGTCATTTGTGTCACTGAGTTTTAAGATAAACACAAATTTCATCCATTTGTAGCTCTAGACTTAATTTGCATATGAGACAAAAATTAATAGAAAAATCTATTAAGTACAAGACAGGGGGACACCCATTTATCTGTTCAGCTAAGGGCACTGAGCACTTGGTTTTCTGCTAGGGAAATAGCAGAAATAGCTGTGTCTATGACACAGCCCTTTCTACTGTAAAGAATAAGACTTGGGTCCTGAAAAGGGGATCAGGCTGAGTCAGACTGCTTTTAGAAACATAAGCTTGTACTCTCCTATTTGAAGAAAATGGCTGTCTGAGAAACCTGTTACTCTGACTTTGACAAGAAACGTGCTCATCCATGTCCTTTTTTTCAGGAAGAACATACTATTACTAGTTTAAAATATGTTTCTGTCTTTAGTAAGACAGTAAGCATAATGTTATCCCTTAGTCTTAGGTTCAGGATTTGTGTTGTAGATGTATCAGTTGGAACTGCGCTCTATAATTCTGCATTTCATTCTAAAATGGTCTCCATCTGTTTGCAAAGGGACATTTCCTTGATGAAGGGTGAGGACTACACGTATCTGTGAGTATAAACACAAATATTTAGGATGTAGTTAGGGATTATGCCGGCTTAGTAAAGTGACAGTTGTAAGTTCCTCTCCAAGATCCATGAACCCACTGGCCCTGGGTAGCTGACTCAGCTTCCAGTACCTGACATGATTTCTTTCTAAACCGGGTCTTCAATTCAACTAGAGAACTATTGGTTATCATCAAGGTACACGTGACATTACTGCAGCCCTTAGGGTTATAATGCCATGATGGTCATTGCTGTGATTTATAGGCACATCAGCTGGATAGAGTGTTGATTGTTTCCCTCTTTTGGAAGCTCACATGGAGCCTTCTGGTACCATAAAAAGCTAGTCCACTGGAAGGAGGCACTCAGGTCAGATCCAGCTCAGAGGCCTCTGAGCCCTGTACCTGAAATGCAGTGTCTTCTTCAATAGGGACTCACTTGCACCTCTGGTACACTGCTAAGGGCAACAGCAATAGCCTATACCATCTTGGACAGCCCTATCCAACAATTCAAAAGAAGGCTTCTCATGTCTGCTGTTGGGACTTTTGTTAGGTTGTCTGGGGCTTTTGGGGGGAGCATTATCAACTCAGATGGTAAATTTTCATTTAAACTATATGTGCATATTTATACACCAACTTCCATGTATTATAGGGTTTTTTTTTTTTTTTGGTTGATTGTTAATAGTATGATTCCTTATGGACTTTTTAGACATCCTTACTCTTCTCTCTTTGTTCTGAAGCTCTCTCCTCTGCCCTCTTAATTAATCAGACAGATTCGAAGAGCCAGTGAAAGAGGGAGTTTGCCATGAGTTTGTCTCTTAGAAATGTAAGAAGGTGTACCCATAAAGTCTCCTCACATGGCTGTGTGCGTAAACATGAGCTGAGCAAGGCTGATGCCAACAGACATGTAAACATGAAGAAGGTGAAAGTGTCCTCAATCCTGTACAAAGAACTACAGACAGCTACGAAATGCTAAGAGTCAGAGAAATTGTCTTCCACAGAAAATAATACACTGATTGGTTATCCAATATCAAACATTCAGCCCTGAAAACATATAGACTAAACAAGTTGTAGTTACACATTTGAGAACACCTATCTACCTATCCATCCATCCATCCATCCATCCATCCACCCACCCACCCACCCATCCTTCATATACATCCTTCATATACATTCATACACACACACACACACACACAACAATAACTAAAGAAAAGAGGCCATGAATTTGAAAGAAATCAATAGAGGAGTAATGGAAAGTTTGGAGGGAAGAAAGGAAAAACAAAATGATGTAATTATATTATAATCTCAAAAAATTAAAAATCAAACCAAACAATAAACATGAAATGACTCCAATCTGAATAATGAATACTAATTTTGTAAGTACTGCAACCTTTAGTTTACTAAGTTACGCAATCCCCTAATATAACTAATCTATTCCTTAGCATCTAAATATTAGGAAGTAAGAGTTATATTTAGCCAAAGGTAAGTATAAACACTTACATATAATAGAAGCAAATTATTGATGCTTCAAATTCAGAATTTATTTCATATTAGAGAATTTCTCAGTTGAAGAGCTGAGTTCATGAACTGACTGCACAAATTTTTAGATGTGTGTAAATATCAAAAACTAAAACAAAAAGGTTGCCTACCATTGCCCCTATTGGCAGTCAAATCAGCACATTTGCTTACCTTCTTAAATGCCTCAGGCATACACCGCTCCATAAATCTTTTGCAGTTCTCATCAGACTCTGAAAGACCTTGGTTAAAAAAATAAGACAATATAACTTATGCAAATTTCAAGCGCTTTCTGTAAACATTGTGTATTTGTTCTGAATTCATACATAATAGACTTTTATCACAAAACCTTGACTCTCAAGCAATTACTAAAAGCAGCCATTCAGCTAAGGTAGCAGGCTGAGACATAATCACACATTCAACTAGATACTAATTAAAGCTGAGATGGACAGTCTTAAGTCTCCACGTCACAGCGATTTATGTAATCTGAAAAACAGCAGCAGCCACTCACTAGCAGTGCAAATATTTTATAAAAGCACAAATATTTTTTTAATTCTTTATTAATTACACTTAAGCACAAACATTTTTAACAAATGCCCAAATCAGTCTTCTTTCCTTCAGTATGTAGATAAACACTGTGTAAATAAAACAAAAGAACGGTGCCTGGCACAACACACACAGTAAGTAATGAATGCTCAACAAATGAAGAGCCTACTGTAAAGGTTATGTATAGGAAGAATATATCACTTTAAAGTTTGGTTTACACGGACTTACTGTGGGGTGGGATGACGCATGTGTGTGGAGGCTGGAGAATACCTCGAGCAATAGGTTCTCTCCTTCCATTCCACCATCTGAGTCTCAGGACCAGAACTCAGATCATTAGACTTGGAGGCAAGTGCATTTACCTACTGAGACAACTCACTGGGTCTAAAATGCTTTTTGCTCTTAAACTTAGTAACGAATTTTATCACTGGGAATATTGATGAAAAAATTCCTTTTTTTTTTTTTTTTTTTTTTCAGAACTCCTGCCTAGCACCCTAACAGGCTCTTAATAAATGCCACTGTTGGGATATTAATACTAAATGTACCATAAATGTCTGTGGGATTAAATTTAGGCCTACTAAAAATATTTGTTTTGATGCATCTTTCATTCAGTCATGATAGATAACCATATACTCCTCCATCTCCTTACCTCCTTCCTTCCACTCTCAGGGACCTGGCCTCATATATGCTAGGGAAGTACAGGAAGTGCACTGTCAGAACTCTTCCTAGTCTTAAAAAAAAAAAAAAAAAAAAAAAAAAAAAAAAAAAAAAGCGCCCTTAATTGAGCCTAAACTTAAAGTGCTCTAATCTTCTATGGAAAAACTAATTTTAGTCTCTACAAAGCTTTTCAATTATAAGTAATCTTGTACTTTACTAAAATTGAAAACAAACAGCTGGTTTAGTTAAAGCTTTTATCTCACAGGGAATGACAAAGACTGAGAAAATAAATGGTCTGACCAAAATCATACAAACAGTTGATTTATGTTTGACCAAGATGGAACTTCCTGCCCTGTTACAAACACCTGAGGTGTGAAAGCTTACCAAGTCTTGCTAAGTAGGTGGAAGCCAGCAGACATTTGCCTAGGGACTCTTCTCGCTTGTATGGGATAGACCAATGATCAGTCAAAACTCGGCTTTCCAGCTCATACAAATTTGTTGTAGGGAATTCAATTCCTTCTCCTGAGCAGTTTCCATTTTCATCATTCTTCTGAGAAAAAAAGAGATGAGCATAAAAAAACAAACACTCCAATTAGTTACCTCCTTCAAACAGAATTTAACAAAGAGCAGATACTTGGTCAATGGTAGTTATCCAATGTGTGGATTCATCTTTCTCAAAAACTACAACTTCATCAAACTCCAAAATTCTCAACTTCTCATTCTGATGTCCCCCGCACCCTCTCAAAGGTTATCATTCTCTTCAGAAGTGAATTCCCACTTTCCGATAAAACATTAAAACCACACAGTCGTCAGTCACACTGCTCTACCTTCTCTTTCTAACTGCAGGGTGAGCTTGAAGGAGGCATCTAAGCTGCTACTTTTATCTCACCACTGACAAGAACTACTGCTAACACCCCAATCAGAATCCCAGAGTTCCTACTCCCCCAAAATGACTGCTGCTACGGTCACAACTGAACTTCACACACTTTAAACCAGCAACCATGTTTCACTCTTCCCATACTTCTCAGCAATATTCGATCTTCCGCCTGACCCTCCCCTTAAAAGGCCAGATTTTTTTCCTTTGCCCAATGCCTACCTGAAGGTCTAATTCCTCCTACTGGGTCCTCCTTTTGTACACCCTCCCCTTTCTAGGGAGGCCCTCTTCTCTGTTCCAGCCAACCTTGCTGTATGTGTGTGCGTGCGTGCGTGCATGCGTGTGTATGTGAGTGTGTGTCCGAGGAGGGCATAAGAGGATACTGGACTCCCTGAAGCTACAGGTTGTTATGATACTCCCAACATGGGTAGTAGGAAGTAAACTCTGGTCCTGTGCAAGGACGGCAAGAATGCCTGAACAGCTGAACTATCTCACCAGCCTCAGATGATTTCAAAAATTATCTCTTCTGACCTGCAGGCGCACAAATGCAGAGACCTATTTAATATCTTTTCCAATTCAATGTGTGTCCCCAAACCAAGTTCATGTGCTTCTCCTTAATTTCAGTCCACTTCTCCTGTTTTCCATGCTTGAAAATGGCACATTTGTCTGGCAGCAAATTAGAAACCAGGAAAGCATACTTAACACTGTTTTCTTATCTCTATCCTCAAGATCTAGTGATTATGCCCAAGTTCCTTCCTTCACTCCTCTCAAATCCATGCACTCTATCCATAGCCACCTCCTAGCCTGCTTTACTCCTGGATTGTTTTACATGCTTCCTAACTGGTAGGGGTTGGGGTAGAGAAAAAAGCCATCCCATATAGATCTCCATGTTGACCTTAAAAAGCATAAATATAATGTTAACCTCAAAATACTTAATGTCCTTAAAATCAGTTTTTAAATGTTCTACAAGGCCTGTGAATGACCTATCTCGTAGCTCCCTTTCCAGCTTTCTGAACTCTGGTTTCTCTAGTACCTACTAGCTTCCTGAGAGGCACAACACAGTAATACTTCTGGCATTAGCACCACGATACTCTCTTAATCAAAAGATGACCTTTACTTCCCATGGCCTTGAAGTAGGGTAGGTTTTGTGTCCCCAGCTTTATGTCCAAGCACAATGGTTCCCTGGACTCTTTTGTCACCAAGACACTATGTACTGAGGAAGTCTAGGATACATTAAGAGGCCACCTATGTGTGTCCTATCCCATAGATTTATTTGGGCCCCACCAGAGAGCCAAGCTGCAAAAGCAAGGGAAGGAGCTTCCAGATTCCAGCCTCTAGCCACTACCTTCTACCTTACACCTTCCGGCTGAAGCCCCACGTCATGAGGCAGAGAGAAACTGTTTCATGGGGAGAAGTCCAGGCTGTTTCCTGCAGAACCAATGGGCATAATGCTGTTTTATGCTACAAATCCTAATTCACCTTTGCCCTCTTTAGCCTACCTGACTCTTCTACATACTTCTTCCAGAGAAGACTATCTAGAAATTCTAAATGAGGCCAAATTTCATCCAAAAATTTACTCCTGCCATTCTGAAATACTCCCTTTACAGCACCACTCACAAATGTAATTTGACAGTTAGAGTTTTTTTGTTTGATTGATTTTTTTTTGAGACAGGGTTTCACAAGGTAGCTCTGGCTGTCTTTGAACTCAGAGACTCAACTGTGTCTGCCTTCCAAGTGCTGGGATTAAAGGTGGCTTATTTATGATTTATGTTTGACCCTCCATAAGACCAAGTTCCATGATAGCACAGACCTTATTTACTTTTGATCACCTTTGTTTCCAGACTTTAGTGCCTAAGTACAAGCCAGTCCATAGTAAACACTATTAAATGGAAATTAGCTTATACAAAGGCGCAACTCTTTTTTTTTTCAAATTCCATAAAAAGATTTATTTGTTCTATCTCAGTACAGACACATGGGCTATTACAGACAATTAGAACCTTGTTCAACCATCATCTTGTGGTGACCATATGAGCAATAAAAAATAACAGGAATGTGATTATCACATCCCAACTTTTAAATTTGATTTTGCTAATGTGCTACTTGCTTCCTTTAGCTAATGTGTTTAGAAAGTCTTTCATACATGAAGACTTCTTGCATATGAAATTACATTATGACATAATGTAATAAAAGCATGTTTTATTTATATACTTAATTTTTATTTATTTGTTTGTTTGTTTATTAGTTACATTTTATTAACTCTGTATCCCAGCTGTATCCCACTCCCTCATCTCCTCCCTGCCCCTTTCCAAGTCCACTGATAGGATAGGACCTACTCCCCTTTCATTTGACCCTGTTTTATCAGGTATCTTCAGGACTGGCTGCAAAATCCTCCTCTGTGAAGGCACAACTCATTTTTTTTTTAATTTTTTTATTAATTACACTTTATTCATTTTGTATCCCCCCATAAGCCCCTCCCTCCTCCCCTCCCGATCCCACCTTCCCTCCCCTTTCTGCATGCATGCCACTCCCCAAGTCCACTGATAGGGGAGGTTCTCCTCTTCTTTCTGATCTTAGTCTATCAGTTCTCATCAAAAGTGGCTGCATTGTCCTCTACTGTGGCCTGATAAGGCTGCTCCCCCCTCAGGGGGAAGTGATCAACGAGCAGGCCAATCAGATTATGTCAGAGGCAGTCCCTCTTCCCATCACTATGTAACCCACTTGGACACTGAACTGACATGGGCTACACCTGTGCAGGGGTTCCAGGTCATCTCCACGAATAGTCCTTGGTTGGAGTATGAGTCTCTGGGAAGTTCCCTGTGTTCAAATTATCTTGTTCTGTTGCTCTGCTTGTGGAGTTCCCGTTCCTTCCAGCTCTTACTATTTCCCACTTCTTACATAGAATTCCATTCACTCTGCCCATCAGTTGGCCATCAGGCTCAGCATCTGCTTTGACAGTCTATACTGCAGAAGCTTTCAGAGGCCCTCTGTGGCAGGTTTCAAGGTTGTTTCCTGTTTTCTTCTGGCTTTCAGAGGCCCTCTGTAGCAGGTTCCGAGGTTGTTTCCTATTTTCATTTTCTTCTGATGTCCATCCTCTTTGCCTTTCAGGATGGGGATTGGACATTTTAGTTAGGGTCCTCTCTTTTGCTTAGTTTGTTTAGATGTACAGATTTTAGTGGGTTTATTCTACATTGTATGTTTATATGAGTGAGTATATACCATGCGTGTCTTTTTGCTTCTGGGACAACTCACTCAGAATGATCCTTTCCAGGTCCCACCATTTACCTGCAAATTTCATGATTTCCTTATTTTTCATTGCTGAGTAATACTCCATTGTATAGATGTACCACAGTTTCTGCATCCATTCTTCAGTTGAGGGGCATCTGGGTTGTTTCCAGCTTCTGGCTATTACAAATAAAGCTGCTACAAACATGGTTGAACAAATGTCCTTTTTGTGTACTTGTGCCTCTTTTGGGTATATGCCTAGGAGTGGTATGGCTGGATCTTGAGGAAGCGCTATTCCTAGTTGTCTGAGAAAGCGCCAGATTGATTTCCAGAGTGGTTGAAGGCACAACTCTTAATGGGCTAGAGGAAGGCATGCCTGTAGTTTTCACCATGTTAACTTGTAAGAAAGAAAGCATACATAACCCCAACTGTCTAAAACCTAGTTTCAATCATGCCATAATTCACGTGACAAAATAATAAAACCATTCCATAAAAAACACTATAAATCCACTATTATAAAACAGAAATTATAAAGAAAGAAAATTAATTTCAAGTCTGTACCTACAGTATCTAAAAGAATCTAACAGTGTTTTCCAGGTTTAGAGCTGAACTGGTATGACAGTAAGTGGAATAGCAGCAGGAAGGCAATTAGATATAAAAGAAAATGTACATTGGGCACTGAAAGATAAGGGTGGTGAGTTAAACAGGTAGAATCAGAACAAAAGCTGGGCATGGTAGTGCAAGCTTATACTCCTGGTACTCTGGAGAGAGGCAGGTGACTCTCTGTAATTTCACAGGCAGCCCAGTTTACAGAGTGCGCTCCAGAGAGCCAGAGAGAGACTCTGCCTTACAGAGAATCACAGTCGATACGGGAAATACTACTCATGTTGTATAAGAGCTCACAAATACACTTAATTCATAAGTACTATAAATAAATACACTTTTCTTCAACCTAAGGTTTCAAAGCAAATCGCGGACGAAACCACACAGAGCCCCTGAGCTGCTCTGGAAAAGGTTACAAAGGAAGGACTAGCTCCTAACCTTCAGCGCTACTGCACAAGTGCGGACACACTCACTCCAATGGGAGCGCACAGCTGTTCCTCAGTACGACTAGCAATCAGTACCAAGAAACTCGGAGATGCACAAGTTTTATACAAAATGGTGAGCTACTTGCATATAAGCCACACATCATACCTTCCCACAAGCTCGAAGTCATCTCTAGGTTATTTACAATACTTGATACAATGTTCATGCTATAGAAACATTAGTTATTGTGTATTGTTTAGAGACTAATGACAAGAAAATAAGCTGGTACATGTTAAGTACAGACACAATTCTTTTCCAAATATTTCTTGTCTGTGGATGGTCGAGTTCATGCATAAAGTCACTGTTATGAGAATAAAAAGAAAGCTGAGCATGGTGGCTCATGCCTTTAATCCTAGCAGCTGGAAGGCAGAGACAGGCAGATCTCTGAGTTCAAGACCAGCCTGGTCTATAGAGGGAGTTCCAGAGACAGCCAGGACTACACAGAGAAACCCTGCCTCAGGGCTCAGCAGGGGGAGGTGAAAAGAAAATCTACATTATGAGAGGAGTGTTTGAAAATATGAAAATGTACTTAACTCTAGAATCTAAAAGAACTTAGAACCCATTATTCAATTTAAAAATAAGCATGGGGGTGGAAATGGATGCTTCTCCAAAGATTATCAATGAATAGTTCATAAAAGGATATTCACCATCATTAGTCATTAGAAAAATGCAAATCAAAACTACAAGTTATTTCTGATTCACATACTTTAGGGTAGCCAAAAAAAAAAAAAAAAAAAAAAAAAAAAAAAAAAAAAAAGAAAAA
>NW_026596109.1:9093370-9107782 GCF_907164565.1 Psammomys obesus | reverse complement strand
AGAAAAAAAAAAAAAAAAAAAAAAAAAAAAAAAAAAAAAAAAAGGTAATAATTAGTATTGGTGAGGACATAAAAACCACTGCTGGTAACACTATAAAATGGAAAACCACTTCTGCAAGATAAACTGGCAACTTCTCATAGATGGTTACTTCCAAAACATAAAATAATTCCTCCCCTTGTTATATGTCTAAGAGAAATAGAAACATATTCACACAGAAAACCATACAAATGTCCTCAGGAGCAATGTTAAAAAGTGGAAACTTTCCAAATGTGCACCAAAACACATAATTCAACACATTACAAAGTTATGTCCATCAGTGGACTATTTCCCCCTAAAAATAAAAACATGGATATATATTAGCATATGAATTAACTTCAAAATATTACGCTAAATCAAAGTCTGCCATGTAGGTCCACACACTGTCTCCCTCTGCTTCTGTGAAATGTCTGCCAGAGGCAAATGCACATCCACACAGGGCAGATTAGTAGTTGGCCGCTCTTGGGGAGGACAAGCGAGGGGTAACTGGTAATTAATGTGATCTGATGTTACTTTTTTGGGTGATAAAAATACTCTGAAGTTAAGTAGTTGTGATGGGACACACAATACTGTGCACAAATACTTCAGAGAAAAAAACTTTATGGCATGTGAATTACGTCTTAATAAAATCATGAGAAAAGCTAACAGGCTACGAGTAATGATTATAGTCCCTTCAACAAGAATTTCAAAACAGAGTTGAACTTTATGATCCATAATAAAACATAATACCTATGGCCAATAAGACAGTTTTAAAACAGCAATTTAAAAACAGTAATTAGGGCCTGACAAATGAAAATGGCTTGCAGCCTGCGAAGTGGTTAATGTTTTCAGTCTTAAAAAAGGAGGGAATTAGCTGGTCACAGTGGCACACATCTGTGAATCCCAGCACTCGGAGAGGCAAAGGCAGGCAGACTTCTGTGAGTTCCAGGCCAGCCCAGTCTACAAAGGGAGTCCAGGACAGCCAGGACTGTTACACAGAGAAACCCTGTCTTGAAAAATAAACAAACAAACAAACAAACAAACAAAAAAGGAATTAAGGAGAATTAGGGTGCATACATGCAGACAGAACACTGTATACACAATAAAAAAAAATCTTTAAAAAAACATATAGTTTCCAATGCTTAATAAATCCCGCATTTGTTAGAGATGCACAGTTACAACACTAATGAAGAGGGGAAATGAGCCTCCCAGCAACTGAGGGGCCCCTTTAACTGCAAACAAAACAAAACAAAACATGCTAATGATATTAAATCTGTATTTTTATCAAGGAGAACATAATACAGATAAGCTCATGTATAAATTATAAATATGTGTGCTGGAGAGATGGCTCAGTTGTTAAGAGTGCTAACTGCCCTTTCAGGGGACCTGAGTTCAACTCCCGGTACCCACATAGCAGCTCACAACTGTCTGTAACTCCTGGTCCAGGGAACCTGATACCCTCACACGGACACACATGCAGTCAAAACACCAATGTATAAACAATACAAATAAATAAATCATTTAAAAATTATAAATGTGTTTCTAAACTGGCCAGTTTGAAATTAAAATCAAAGTAATTAATGTTGATGTATACACATATATCTTAAGCTGTTTCCGAAATAAGCAATTACTTCATTACTATAGATACTATAGATATAAAAATACAAACTAGGTCTAGTTCCCTTAACTGCTAGAATCTAAACACTGAGGCAACTTTAAAAGTTGTGACCATAACTTCATCTGTTTGCAAATTGTCCAGACCAAGGCACAATATTTTCTCATGTTGTCACTGTAGAGTATGACTCCTTTCCCAGGGCTCAGCAAAGTCATTTATATTTAGCATGTGGATTCTGAAAGAAGTATGTGTCTGCCTAACTTCTTTCCATGCTATAAATTGTAATTAGCAATGGCCATATGAGTTGCAACTCATTATCTACAAACTAGCCTGTTTGGAAAAGGCAAATGAACCAACTTAAATTGAGGCAACATCTTAATTAGGGGCTGAGTTTGAAAAAAAATTACGCGTAAGCTTTAAAATTAATGTCATAACTTTAATATATCTTTAGGAAGCCATCTTAGTGGAGTTAAAAATGAAACAGACTGCTCCTGAACTTGTGAAGGGTGCATTAGAAATCGACAGCCCTGATGAATGAAGCAAAGGCTACTTTGGAAAGGTCCTGGTGCCTGCTGGTAAACAGACAGCCTTCCATCTGCCCATCTACTGGACTCTCACACATGAAGATTATTTGGCTTAGCTGGGGCTGGTGTTGGTGGTGCATACCTTTAATCTTAATCTCAGCATTCAGGAGGCAGAGGCAAGCAGATCTCTCTGGGAGTTCGAGTCCACCCTGGTCTACAGAGTGAGTTCTATCTAAGACAGCCAGGGCTACACAGAGAATCCCTTTCTTGAAAAATAAAAAACAAACAAGAACAAAACAAAACAAAAAAAAAATCAACTAGATGAAGATAAGATTACCAGTGTTACTCAAAGTTTATTTTAATATTATTAAACCATCTTACTAGCAAACAATATAGTCAAAAGAACGTCTCAAATTTCTGATCACGTATAGAAAAATGAAGATGGCAAAACTGTATTTTAAAGAATACAACTACTACATGCCAATGGCTTAAAACATTAAACAATTAACATTTGTTTCCAAGTCACTGCTACAAAAACTCTCATAAAATCTTGAGACTGTCTACTTTATTTATAAGATCGTTTGCAAAACAATCCAATCGCACAGATCTGATATTTGTTATTTCAGACTACAGAAATAATTCATGAAATACTGCTTCCTGGAAAAAGCAGAGCTGATGGACAGATCAGAGAAGGCAGGAACCAGAGAGTGCACTCTCTCAGGTTGTTTTGCAAACCGTTTTCCCGGAATGCCTTTCACTCAGTGTTACATTCAGTGAGTTTCCTACAAACAGACATTACTTCTGGCCCCATATTAACTGCTGATGGTTATGCATGCACTCAGAAGGCACATGTGGATCTAACCTTTCACAAAGGAGACTGAGACCATTGAGACAAGAGCCAAATCAGTGAGCATCAAAGAAAAGTAACATATCCAGGGAGTACTGAGCTAAACACACACACAAATTCTGAAAGAAACACCAAGCCTGACAACTGATTTCCTGGCCCTACATAGTTAGTAAAAGAGAACTCACTCTTCCAAGCTGACCTCTGTCCTCCACACGTGTTAGCGGTAGCATGTAAATGTCTGTACATGCACACACATACAGACACACATACAGAGATACAATAAAGAAAATTTAATCAAAACCAAAAAGCTTACATTCCATTTTCCTCAGACCTACGGCATGTACTACAAATTTTCCAGTTCTTCCCTGGATGGATGGAAAGGCAAAGTTTCCAAAGCACCACTCTAGAACCCACGTAAATGTTTTTGCAAGGAGCAAAAAAGGTGCTGGATAGATGGCTCAGTCCTTAAGATCACTTCTAGAAGACCTGAATTCAATTCCCAGCATGCACCTGACAGCTTACCTTTTGTAACTCCAGATCTCGCCTCCACAGGCATGAGGCATGCATGTAGTGCATAGACATACATGGAGCCCCAAACTCATACATGCAAAACTAAAATAACTTTTAGAAATCTTTTAAAGTGGACATGGTAACTCACTGCTGTAGTGCCGGCAGGGAGGCTGGGGCAGGAAGACTGCCATGATTTAGCCAGCCTGGTGTACAGAGTGAGCCCTTGTCCCAAACCAAACCAAACAAAAACTGCGAACAAGCAAGCAAACTGGCATTTACACACTGTGCCCGCAACCGAGATCTGGGCATGAGAGGCTTACCCATTAAAATGTTTTTCTTCAAAAGCACTACTAATTCTTTTTTAACGAATTAAAACTTAATACAACATTTTGAATAAGAGGTTATCTAGCACAGGCAGCTGGCATTTGTTCTTAATTTTGTGTAACTTCATTTTTTTTAGGTATTTCCACACATTTTCTAGATATTCCTAAATGTGGATTCTTTCACCACAATTTGCTAACTTTGTGACCTTAAGTAAGATCCTGAACTTCACTCTCTTGTGTTCCTCAGTTTTCCTCAGTGAGAACAGGGCCTAGGATTAATACACAGATGAGACCACAGGCCACGTGCTGAGAGGCCTAAGATAGCATAATATAAGGCAGGTCAGCCTCACTTTGGGCTGTTGCTAAGTGCTTCTCTCTCAACTGGACTGACCAGCCCTGGTGTATACAAGGCACTTCAAAAGTCCCACAGATTCTGCCTGGAATCTGTGTCCTGCCTCCCTTCTTCCCTCCTATGATGGTCTGAATAAAAATGGCCTCTACAGGCTCACGTATTTGAATGTTTGGTTCCCAGATGGTAGGCTAGGAAGGATTAGGAGGTGTGGCCTTGCTGGAGGCCCATCACTGGGGGTACATTTTGAAGTTTTGGAAGCCCAGGCCAGGTTCCCTTTGACTCCATCTTGCAGATCAGATTTGAGGTCTCAGTTCCTGCTCTAGTGCCATGCTTGCCTGCCATCACACTTCCCACCATGATGATCATGGACTAACCCTCTAAATCTAACCCTTTTCTTTGGGAGAAAATATATTTTAATGGGTAATCCTCTAAGGAAGCCCCCAATTAAATGCTGCCTTTTATATAATGCCTTGATCATAGTGTCACTTTACAGCAGTATAACAGTAATGAAAACTTCCCAATCTCTGAAAGTTTTGTGAAATTCTTTCAATCAATTGGTCTCAGAAATTTTCTGAACTTTAACACTGTTTTAGCTGAGGCCCTTCACATGTTTGGATTGATAGAACAGTCGGGTAATTGCCAGCCTGTCTTAATTAGGGTTTCTAGTGCTGTGAGAAAGCCATGACCAAAAGCAACTTGGGGAGGAAAGGGTTTATTTATTTGGCTTACATATCCCAAGTTCACAGTCCACTGAGGGAAGGCAAAGCAGTAACTGGAAGCAGAAGCTGAAGCAGAGGCCCTGTAGGAACACTGTTCACTGTCCCGTTCCTGTGGTTTGCTCAGCCTGCTTTTTATACAGTCCAGGACCACCTGCCCGGGGGTGGCACCACCCCCAGTAAGCGAACCCCCCACATCAATCATCAATCAGTAGAATCTCCTGCCTAGAGGCCAGTCTGATGGAGGCAATTCCCTCAACTCTGACATTCCCTCTTGTCTGGGTTTTTGACAAACTAACAAACACACACAAACAGAAGATGAGCCCACCATTCCCTTCCATTGCCTCTTCAGCTGCCCACAGGTGTCTAAGAAGAAAAGCTAATTTCTTATACTGGGTGCATACTCTTTCCCATGCTAACAAGCATGTGCGTGTGTGCATACACACATACCCACACACACAGCCATTCTCCAAAACCTTCTGCTCCAGCCTCTCTAATACAAGGTCCTGTCATGAAGTCATGCACAGCAAGGATGATCTTCTTCCTACCCAGAATGCTGACACTCAATCAGAATGCCTTGTCTCAGCCTAAGAAATAACTACTTTCACAAGCCACTTCAGGTACCATCTCTCCTGATTTTTCAATAGTCTTCCAAGCAAAATAATGTCCTTTGTCTTCTAATTTTATACAGAATGCATTGCACATTTTCTGAAAGCTGTGAATAACACAAAACAGGATCTGACTTTGAAGCTTAGAAAAAAGCAATTAGACAAGAGACTTTAACTTCTTATAAGGAACATGTTACTCTAGAGTGCTATGGAAAACCATGAGGGAACCATTCAGCTTTTAAAAAGAAGGAAATTTGTTAAAAAGAACACAAACCATAACATGAACAAACCCTGAGGCTAAATGAAATAAGCCAGTCACGAAAAGACTAGTGCCATATGATTGATTCTACTTATAAGTAGTACCTAAAATAATCACATACAGAGATAGAGCAGAATGGTATTTGCCACAGACTAGTGAGTGGCAACCTTCTTAACAGGCATGGAGCTTAAAATTTTTGTAATATACAAAAGTTCTAAAGATCTGTTTTACAACCATACGAACATACTCTTAGCACTACCTTAAAAAAGGGATTTCCTGCAACTGCTGCTGAAGAAAGCCTGTTAAACGATATTATATATAAGCCAAATCCCTGTACACAACTGCTTCACTACAATTGTACGCTCCCTATGTGGTTAGTTTCTAGTCCTTATCAAGCCTGACCCAACAGCAACATTTAACTGTGCTGCTCCCTGGCTTCTCCTCCAAAGCCTTCCATCACCGAGTTCTAGGACAGAGCGCTTGCCTAGTTCCTTACCGCCCAGTGTCTAGACATGAGCACCTTGGAATCCAGTCTTCAGACCAATTCTCCATTCATCAACTACACTGGCTGGTGCTGTGTCAACCTGACACAGGCTAGAGTCATCAGAGAGGAAGGAGTCTAGCTGAGGAAGCGCCTCTGAGAGATCCGGCTGTGAGGCATTTTCTCAGTTAGTGCTCAATGGGGAGGGTCCAGCCTCCCTGGTGGTGCCTCCCTGGGCTGGTGGCCCTGGGTTCTACAAGAAGGCAGGCTGAACAAGCCATGAGGATTCAAGCCAGTAAACAGCACCCATCCATGGCCTTTGCATCAGCTCCTTCATCCAGGTTCCTGCCTTGCTTGAGTTCTTGTCCCGACTTCCTCCAATGATGGACAATGATCTGGAAGTCTAATAAACCAAATAAACCCTTTCCTCCCCAACTTGCTTTTTAGTCATGGTGTTTTGTTGCAGCAACAGAAACCCTAACTAAGATACCAACTCTTATCGCCCAGAAGCAAGTCCAATCTAATGCAGTTTTCCCACCCCGTCTGCATCATTACCTCTCTAAACACCCCATTCCCCATAAACCTGCACACCGAGAAATGAGACTGTTGGGTAGTGCTGAGCTTGGAATACTCACTGAGAAATCTTGGTGGCTTGCTATTAACTATCGTTGTTAACATCCTCCCTAAAAAACAAATTTTTGGCCCCTATGGAATATTACCATCCTGTTGAGAATGTACTACTTCTGGGCTGAAGGCTTCCATTTTGGCTACAGTCTTGATACAAGCTTGGCTCCAATCACCTATCCAACTCCCTTTCTGACTTCACTTGAATACCCAACAAGCATTTTAACATGGCCCCCTCCCCAAATCCTTCCCATCCGAATTGTTATTTTCTTGTTTAAAATCTTCAATGCCTTCTGTGGGTCTCCTCTTTACTGGTGAAGGGGAGGACAGGGCTTGGAGTGCCATGAGCAGGACAGAATGACAGACTTCTGGGACCAACTGCAGGGAGGCAGATCAACTTTATTCCGGGGGTGAAGGGAATATATAGGAAAAGGGGAGCAGCCAGGGGGTACTCTGATAGGTCCTCACAGTGAACTTCATTTGTATTAAACATGCAGAGGCACACTACCTAACTATCATATGAGCAGGAGGGAACATCCTGCAGGAAGCTAGGCCAAAGCTGCTTCTACAATAAGCCAGGCATCTAGCTCAGGGATACACTCCAAATAAGGACAGGAAGACAGCAGGAAGCCCCATTGGGAAAAAGGGGTCCTCCATCTTGCACCCAACTCAAGAGAGCTATCTTGTCATGGGGGCTGCAACCTTCAGCCGCAGAGCCCTCCAAAAGCCTTCATTATTCTTCCCAAAGTTGAGTAGCTGAGCTCCCTCTGAACCGTACATTAAAGGCCAACAATATTTGCCTCCCTGCTGTGCTTCAAACACAGCCCTGTTCTTACCTGAAGTCTCTGCACTGGTAGTTCCTTTCACTGAGAGAGAAGTTCAAATGGCAGGACCCACTGCTCTTCAGATAGTTACACTGGAACACAGACCTACTCATTTGTTTACATTTGTGGCTGCCTAGCCTAGATGTTTACTATGAGGCCCTACACGGCACCACTCTCCCATCACCAGGCAGGGCCCTCACCTTTGTCAGCTCTTTGTTCAGACACGACCTCCTCCATGAAGCCTTCCCTGAACAACCTATTTTAAAAGCAGCCTGTCCTGGTCACAGTCACCTACTCAGTCTAGCAAGCTATCCCCCACTTGCTTGTGACTTTCTCCCACAGTGCTTAAACCATGTGACACTGTACATTTTACTTATTTACCTTGCATATGTCTGTCTTCCTTGGACTATATACAATATAAAGGTACACCAGGGAAAATGGTTGCTGTTGTTGTACTATCCAAGCTAGCCCCTGAAACAAAGGTGCTCCATAAATACTTGTTAGACACCTGACAAGTATTTGTAAGAATGAAGAGAAGGACAAAGAGAACTCTATGTGCTCAGGCATTTCAGAGCGACATATTTAAACTACATTTCCTATCTTCATAAAACAGGCCTAGCACCCAAGTGCTTAGGTCACTCTGGGATTGTCTGATCCCTCTTTATAGATGAAATTTTAACTAGAACATAGCTCAAAATGATTCTGACTAATACCTATCTGAGCACAATGAAATGTTCCTCAAAACTTTATTTACTAACTTCTGAGAGAAACATGTCATTAGTTGCTTTGCTTCTAACTACAAATGGTTTTGTGGACACTGAGTAAGACCATTTTCCAGTAAGAAAAAAGATTTTCCAGCTCCATATATATGTTAAATGGTGAAGGAAAAATGCCCTGAAAACTCAAATTTCAAATGAATAAAAAAGTAAAGTGAAATACCTTAAAAGGTTATCTACACAAATATTTCACACATAGAAACATAACTCCATTAAAAATACCTTTATATTATTCCTTTTAGAAAGAAACTCAATGTTCACCCAAGCAATGCATTCTAACTTGCCTAATGTTTAGAGCTGTGAAATAATTCATTAGGTTTAAGAAAATGATTCAATAGGGAAACCTAAAGACAAAAGCGAATAAAACACAAAATGAAGAAAACAAGGCCCTTTCATTTTTGGTATGGAGAGAACACAGACGTGCAAGCCCAGAAAGCAGTGTTTACACAGGTTAGTACTGTTCAGTCAGAGGAGCTTCTGCTCACAGTGGCTGGCAGTCATCGCAGAGACTCATACCTGGTTAAGCGCTGTAAAAAAGTGTCTGCCGGGAGGAAAATTTCATTAGAGAGGTTTGAAAGAATGCAGAACAAGAGAATGGGGAGAACAGCTGTAAAGGCTGTCTTCTGGACCCAGGACGGCTGCTCTGCTCACTACATCCAGCAGCCGCAGTCACCCACTGACAATGCACACAAGACGGTGTCCATCAACATTCCAGCATAGATGGGGGAGGGGCTCCCTAAGGACTGCCTCTCCCTGAGAAGCTGCTGGCTGGCAACTGGTGGTTGCTAGGGGAGAGGGAGTCAGTCTCTCTCTCTCTCTCTCTCTCTCTCTCTCTCTCTCTCTCTCTCTCACAGTGGTACAGTCACTGTTAAGATGCCCTTGTGCCAATAAATGTTCACCTATGCTGCATGCAACCCTAATTTAACAGTGGGGCACAAAAAACAAGCAACAACAAAACCAGCCAAATGAAAGATAAGAAAATCAAAGGGCTAGGCTACAGAGAAGGCTCAGAGGTTAAGAATATTGGCTGTGTCTAATATCCACTTATAAGTGAGTATATACCATGTGTGTCTTTCTGCTTCTGAGATACCTCACTCAGGATAATCTTTCCTAGTTCCTACCATTTGCCGGCAAATTTCATGATTTCCTTGTTTTTAATCGCTGAGTAGTATACCATTGTGTAAATGTACCACAATTTCTGCATCCATTCCTCAATTGAGGGACATCTGGGTTGTTTCCAGATTCTGGCTAAAAAGATAATCATATTAAAACTTGTATACCTAAAGAAGCTAAGCAAGGAGGAGGACCCCGGGTAACATGCTCAATCTTCATTCAGAAAGGCAAATGGGATAGACATCAGAAGAAGGAGAAAACAGGAAAACAGGACAGGAGCCTACCACAGAGGGTCTCTGAAAGACTCTACCCAGCAGGGTATTAAAAAGCAGATGCTGAGACTCATAGCCAAACTTTGGGCAGAGTGCAGGGAATCTTATGAAAGAAGGGGGAGATAGAAAGACCTGGAGGGGACAGGAGCTCCACAAGGAGAGCAACAGAACTAAAATATCTGGGTCCAGGGGTCTTTTCTGAGACTGATTCTCCAACCAAGGACCATTCATGGCTATAACCTAGAACCACTGCACAAATGGTAGCCCATGGCAGCTCAGTTTCCAAGTGGGTTCAGTGGATGGCTTTTTGCTCACCTCCCCCTGAGGGGGGGAGGGGAGGACAGCCTTACCAGGGCACAAAGGAAGACAATGTAGACAGTCCTGATGAGACAGCCCTGATAGGCTGATCAGTAGACTAGGGGAGGGACATGGGAGAAGAGATAGAAAGGGCAGGATTAGGAGGGGCTGAGGGAGGGGGCTACATCTGGGTTACAAGTGAATAAACTGTAATAAATAAAAAATATATATTATTTTACCTTAAAAAAAAAAAGAACAGTGGCTGTGCTGTATAAAAAAAATAAATAAATCTAAAGGAAAAGAAAAGGGAGGGGAGGGAAGGGGAGGGGAGGGGAGGAGAAAATCAGAAGGTGACTTGTCAGAAAGGAGGGATGTAGCAGAAGACTGAATCAAAACAGGGTAACGGCTGTGTGCCTGTGTGAAAAAGATCCAAATACACTACATAAATGTATGAAACTGTCAAAAATAAATAAAACATTAAAGAAACAAGGCAACAAACAAACATGGCTTGAAGTCTCACCATTGTGTGATCTTAGATGGTGATTTCCTAACCCTAGCTCAAATGATATTTTAGCCTGGATATTTACTTTTCAGAAAATCTGTCCTGCACACTGAAGGATTATTAACACTGTAGCACCAGGAATATCCTTTGAGCTCTGATAGGCAAGGAGACTGTCGATATTGCAAAAAACAAGTGCTGGGACTGCTGGCATACACCACTATGCCAAGTTCATGTGGTACTGGGGATAAACCCAGAACTCATACTAGGCAAGTACTCTACCAACTGAACTACATCCTCAGCCCTGCTAGTTTAACTGTACGGTAGAATCTCTGCAAATAATCTCCTTACTAAAGTCTCAACTAAGCCATGCAATAAAGCTATACAGAAATGGATTGGTGAAAACGCCTTCTAAAAGTGAGATTGTTTTTAAAGCATCTATTGTGTTCTTTCCTGTGTACAATGCTGTTCTATAAACTAAAGAAAAGCATAAAGCAAAGGAAGTGGTACAAAATACCCAAGATCAAATTTAATGTGTGAAGTCCAAAACTGGTTCATTATAAAAACACGGGCAAAAGTTCAAAAAGTTCATTCCCACAAACTGTAATAGAGAGTAAACACCCTGAAAGGAATGTGCTCAAAGACTCCCAACACTTAGATGACCTTTAGCTACAGTTGAAAGTTTTAAGCAGCCAGCCTGCTCTACATAGAGAGTTCCAGGACAGCTAAAACTAATATAGTGAGTAGGGGAAATGTCACAACATGTGAAAGTTGCTACTCAAATTCAAGGGACTCCTACCAAGAGGCAGAGGAGAAGGAACAGAGGCACTGTAATGAAGGTTATACTTGACCGAGCCTCGAGTTGACAACTATTAAGTGAAGTGATTAACAGCACACTGGGTGTGTTGGCCTTTTAAGTCTGAGGGGACTTGTGCAGCTGAAGTAAGAGCTTCCTAACCCACCTGCCAAGAGCAAGGCTGTGCTAAGTCTACTCTGTATAGAAACAGTAATAAGCACAGGGTCAAACTGGCCATACAAGAGGGCTGTAGATTAACTCTTATGGCCAACCCAGCAAGAGCAGGGAATGAAGACAAGGAAGGTCAGATAGGTCAGATATCATCCCATGCCCAGACAAGGGATGATAAACATGTCATGTTTTAAAGCTGACTTTTTAAAGTATTCGCTGAGTTCAGTTTTATTTAAATTTGCGTTTTATTTCTGCAGTTATTAAAATAGTGTTGCTTTCAACATGCTAATACTCTTCCAAGTTATCTTCCAAAATGCTTAATTTCAAATCTACAAATGTACATCTTCCAGATGGTATTTTTGATAACCACTATGTTTAATCCATAGAGAACAAAAGAGCATCTTAAAAGAACTGAAGGAAACACATCTGAAACAGTTTGTGAGGCAGACTACACACCAGCCCAGGATATTACAGCTTACTTTCAAGTAGTTAGTACCCACGCTTACTGGATATATTCAGGCAGGATCCAGGACTGCTAAAGTGATAGGCTGACACACAGCACCTTGGGAACTGCTTGGCCTCCTCCTTCCCCTCCTTCTGAAACCCAGCACCCTTGATTACCTTATGAGGAATTACATGTGGAAAATTTCTAAAGAAGAAAGCAAGGGAAGGGGGCAGGGCAGTTCCATAGTAACTCTGACATTCTAACGCAAACAATATTTAACAAAGGGAATCTCAAGGCCAAAAGCACAGAAACTTTTGTGAGGAAGGACACATTTAAGATGACCTACAGTCAAACACTTCCTCACGTTACAAAGAAATACATGGCCATGCATGGTGATGCAAACCTCTGATATGCAAGAGGCTATAGCAAGAGGATTGCTGCAAACTGAGAGCCTACAGAGTGAGACCTTCTCTCCAACAAACAAACTTGAGTGTGATGGTGCATGCTTGTAATCCCAGTACTTGGGAGGCTGAGGCAAAAAGATTACTGTACACTTGAGATCAGCCTGAGACAGAGTGAGAGCCTGCCTTTAAAAAAAAAAAGAAGAAGAAGAAGACACAGAAAAGTAAACAAAATCCACCCAAGAACCCAGGAGGAAGATTTTTCTTCTTGATTTTGATAATGAGCCAGAAGTCACTGTCCTCTCAGTGACAAGACTTGACACACCAAGCTCTGCATGCTCTCTTCTAGCCCTTCTTCTTTTAATCACTAATGTTACAACACTTAACTTTGTTTGCTGGAACAAAAGGTAGGAATAGCAGAAAACAGTCCCTATCTGTTTTGTAAGGACTATCTTGTTCCATAGCCCTGATACTTCTCTCCACATCCTAATCGCTATGCACTGGGCCAAGCCGAGCTAAGGTTGCATCATTTCTGGTCTTTGACCCTCAGTGAGTGCTTAGCATTCCTTTACTACAGACCTGTTCTAGATTCAACCAAATAAAGCTCAGTGCTGAAAAGCAAATAGGACTTGCTTATTATTCACTGCAGATGCTTGTGTGTCTCTCTGTACTATACTGTAAACTAAGGTTTTTTTATGGTACAAATTACATATATTTGGCCTGCATCATTTCAACATGGACTGAGTGCTAGTTACTCACTGAACATAAAACATTCTGTGAAAAACTAACATTTGTGTGTGTACGTAAAACTGAAATGTCAGTGAGATGCTGCTACTCTAATTCACCAGAACATTTCAAAATGAGGCATGTACCATGAGAAATAATCTCACAAAATGAAAATAACCTTGTCAAATTATTATTTTAGTACTCCAACATAAAATATAATGCAAAAAATCAAAGTAAAAATAATAAGCCAGAGCCCACTTTAAGTGGCCTCTGAAAAGGTTTTCATTTATAGGCTGCTGCTATCCAACTCTAGTAAGCCTTTCAAATGTTCCCAACATGCCCCAAGCTCTAAATGACCTTTTGTATTATCAACAATTAGAAGAGACTTTTAAGATTAAAAAAAAAAAAAAAAAAAAAAAAGCTCCTATCCAGATGTGCAATCCAGCACTTGGAAAGTTAGGCAAGCTGACGGCCACAATTCTTTTAAAAAATAGCAAGCAGGAAATGGTGGTGCACACCTTTAAACCCAGCACTCTGGGAGTCAGGCAGATGGATCTCTGAGTTCAAGATCAGCCTGGTCTACAGAGCAAGTTCCGGGACAGCCAGAACTACACAGTGAGCTCTGTCTAAAAAAGCAACTTTTTTTACATTTATGCTTTTAGGACAAAAAGTAAGTAAATGGCATTATTCCTGAAAGACAGCAGTTGAGAAAACACCAATCCATAAATATTAAATATTCAACATGTAAATAAGTAGAAATCATGTACACTTCATGGCACATACAAAAAAATTTCCCTTAAAAATCATTTGGTGGGGCTGGAGAGATGGCTCAGAGGTTGCGAGCACTAACTGTTCTTCCAGAGGTCCTGAATTCAATTCCCAGCAACCATATGGTGGCTCACAACCATCTATATAATGTGATCTGGTGCCCTCTTCTGGTGTGCAGGCAACTCATGCAGACAAAACACTGTAAACATAATAAACAAACAAACAAATAAATAAATAATTTTTTTTAAGGTAGTAACCAAAACCTTGCAAAACTTTAATATCAGAGAATAATGAGAATTAACATTTTGTTAAAGGTTAGATGTGGAACATTTACGACAGCAAGCGTATGTTCTACTTATAGAAAGACAGTTTTTTTGTTTTAAAAGAAAACAGCTTGATGAATGTTCCAAGATACAAAATAGTAATAAACAATCTTAAAAGAAAAATCAT
>NW_026596109.1:9078790-9093360 GCF_907164565.1 Psammomys obesus | reverse complement strand
GTTCCAAGATACAAAATAGTAATAAACAATCTTAAAAGAAAAATCATTTCGTTTGCCACAGTGGTGGTGCATGACTTTAATCCCAGCACCTGAAACACAAAGGCAGGTGGGGCTCTGAGTTTGAGGCCAGCCTGGTCTACATAGTGAGGTCCAGGTCAGCCTAGGCTACACAGAAAAACCCTGTCTCAGAAAACCAAACAGCAAAAAAAAAAAATTGGTTTCCTGGCAATATATATCACTATAGATATATTGTATCACAAAAAATTCCTAAGGCACTGTCCAAATTCTTTTGATAAATCTACACTTCTTCATATTTAACTCATAATTTTAAAGTATCCAGCTTTAAAAACCAAACAGTTTATTACACTTTGGACTAAGAAATCTGCTAAGCTCAAGGCTCTAATAAAGAAGTATGGTGGCTGATTCGGTGGTCAACTTAAGATTAAGTTGATTAAGAAATGTCTAGGCCATCAGGGAGGACAGCTTTTTGTCTGTGATGCTGGAGAGAATGAGCTAACACAAAGTCCTGGCCTGAAGGAATGTGGACAACATCCCTGGCTAGGGTCTGGAGCTGAAAATGGAAAGAGGAAAAAAGCAGCTCTGTCCTTTTCTCTGTTTCCTGATTTGACAAGATAAAAACAAGCTGTGAGCCCCTCCTGCTGTCATGGCTTCCCTACATGATAGACTGTATCCTCTCCAACCCTGATACAAAATAAACCCTTTCTTTTTTAGGCCGCCTTTGTCAGGTCTCAGTCACAGCAGTGAGAAAAGTCCTGAGAAGAGACTATGTCTGTGTTCATCCTTGTATCTACTCTCAATACTGACCTCAGTGCCTAGCATACGCAGTAGTTCTTGACAACTGATCTGAATAGCTAGTTTTAATAAATGGGCATTGACTATTTTATTGCTCAGACATTTCACTATAATGGGTGTTGGTACCAATCAAATTTGATCTAAACCATTATTTAATATGCATCTAGAGTTTTTATTCAGAGCACTCTTTTCATTTAATAAAATAACAAAAACAGCTCTTCTGCTCTGTTTTCCTCTATTGCCACAGAGGAAGATGATGCAGCCATTCCTGATGAGACCTGATAGACTAAGGGCAGATAGAAGGGGAGGAGGACCTCCCCTATCAATAGGCTGGGGGAGAAGCAGGGGGGAAGAAGAAAGAGGGAGAGAGGGTAGGATTGGGAGGAGATGAGGGAAGGGGCCAGAGCCATGATACAAAGTGGATAAATTGTAATAAATAATAAATAAAAAAGAATGTACTATTGCTATATATAAAGGGCAGTAAGAATCAGGTGAATAAAATCCTTAAAAACTGCAGACTGAACCCAACCAATGACCTAATAGTTCTAACACTGCTGGGGATGCAGGAAAACAGAAACATCACTAACTGTGCCAGTAGTGTCTACCCATGCTCCTCTGTATTCTGTCCTTTACCTAAAAACAAACCTCTTGAGACAGCTGTTTCAAAATACTGTCACAGTCCTTTCGAAAGATGGCAGGTAGATAAGACAGAGATCAATCAGAATACACAGCAGTAATGAGGAGAACAGAAGCACAGAAAAGCGGTAAGCAGGGCCGGAAGCGAAACTAAAAATGCTGCTCACTCAGACCCAACCTGCATAACTATTGTGGAATCACAGTTTCTTATAGTTAGGTAATAACAACAAAGCAAACATCTAGATAACCAAGTATGAACTCATAGTCTTTATAAAATAGTTCCTGTGCCAGCTAATCTTCGTTGTTAACTTGATCTGGAATCAACTAAAAGTTAAGCTGCTGGGCACGCCTGTGAGCTATATGACGGGGAAGGCCTACCTTAAACATAGCAGCACCTTTTGGTGACAGCAGAGAGGAGCAGAGGAAGAAGGAAACTACTTTGAGCATGCTTGCTTTCACTCCTGGTGGGTTCATCTAGCCTACTACTGTGACTGCATTTCTTCCTGGTATCAGAGCCAGCTTCCTGGGGCTTCCAACATAGACTGAAGACCAGAAACATTCTATGACTCCCCCAGCCTTCAGCTCCAGATAGGGACTATCGGTGTTCCAGTATTACAGCCTCTCAGCTACTGCTGGACTACACAGAGCACGCTGTGTGAGCCAATCTAATGCATTCACCATATATTTATATACAGTCCATTCTACAGATCAGTTATGTAGTAGGAAGCAATAAACTTTCTTTTATTCTTCAGTTAGACAAAAACCAAGTAAGTCTTTTTATACTTAATTTTCCTCAGAATCATTTTGAATAATTTGATAGTCTATTTCTAAGAACTGTTAAATGCTTTAGGCTTTTTAACTACCTGCATTTTAATGGGCAGATAACAGTTTATCTGTATTTTAATGTTTATTTAGTAAAACTTACAGGCCATTAAAACTCATCAAGGAAAACTTTAATTCAGAAAAATCAACCTCATCATTCAAAAATAACAGTATAAATATTTTAGTATTAGCTTATTTTTAAATATTGTGTATGTATTTATATGGGTGGTGATTTGAATAAGTATGGCCCCATAGACTCATGTCTTTGAATGCTGACCCCACACTATTAGGAGGTGTGGCCTTGTTGGAGGAAGTGTGTCACTTCAGGGGCCGGCTTTGAGATCATTATGTCCAGGCTACACCCAGTGTGACAGTGTGACACACGGTCTCCTTCTGCTGCCTGCAGATCAAGATGTAGAGCTCTGGGCTCCTCCAGCACCACGTCTGCCTGCACACCACGATGATGATAATCAATTAATAACCCTCTGAAACCATCAGCCAGCCCCAATTAAATGTTTTCCTTTATAGACCTGTCATCATCATGGTGTGTTTTCACAGCAATAAAACTGTTAAGCAAGACAATATGTAAATATGATCGGTCCTACAGGGTTTTTAAGATATTATATATGAGAGTTCTGTCTTCCTGTATGTCTGCATGACAGAGGAGGGCATCAGATCCCAATATAGATGGTTGTGAGCCACCATACGGTTGCTGGGAATTGAACTCAGGACCTCTGGAAGAACAACCAGTGTTCTTAAACACTGAGCCATCTCTCCAGCCCCCTGGTTCTACAGTTTTTAACTTCACAAATGGGTGAGTAAATGAAAGAAAATTAAAGCTGGGCATAGTGGCACACACCTGTAATTCTCAGCACTTGGGAGGTAAAAGCAGGAGGATCAAAAGTTCAAGGCTGGCCTGAGTTACACGGCAAGTTTGAGGCCTGTCTGAGTATCTGAACTACATGAGACCCTTTCTCCAAGAGGAGTGTGGGGGGGCATTGAAAAACCATAAATTGTCCAGGATGCACACATGCACATGTGCGTGCACGTAGGTCGGGGGTTGACAGCAGGGGTCTTCTCACTCCCTACTCCCCCTCCACCATATTTTACAGGACAACCAGTCTCTTGCTTTGTAGCTAGAGTAGCCAGCCAGGTAGCTCCAGGGACCTGCCTAATTCTGCTCTTCTGACTTTATGTCATGTGCTGGCTAATTTTATGTCAACTTGAAGCAAGCTAGAATTATCTGAAAAGAGGGACCCTGAAGAGAAAATGCCTCCATAAGATCTGGCTTAGCAACTGAGGTGGGGCTGGGGCACAGCCCATTGTGAGTGGTGCCCTCCCTGGGCTGGTGGAGTTCATGCTGACAAGCCATGGAGGCAAGCCAGTAAGCAGCACCCTCCATGTCCTCTGCATCAGCTCCACCTCCAGTTTCCTGCCCTCACTGCTTCTGACGATGAATGTCATATGGAACTGTGAGTGAAATAAGTCTTTCCCTCCCCGAGTTGCTTTCAGTCATGATGTTTCGACAGAGCAACAGAAATCCAAACTAAGACATGTGGTTCTAGGAATCCAAGCTCAGGTCTCCACGACTGCATGGTACATTAATTACTCTCGATGAAAGACAATGACCACGCCAACTTCCAGAAGAGTTTATTTGGGCTGACTGTTCCAGAGGAGAGGAGCTGCTGTGGCAGGGAGGGATGGCAGCAAGCAGCAGTAATGGCGGCTGGAGCAGCACACCGGGAGTTCACATTATTTACCACACGCACCAGGCAGGGGGAGCAAGTTGGAAGCAGTCAGAGCTTTTTAAGCCTGCCTCAGGAACACACTTCCTCTAGACAGGCTGTCCTTCTAAACATCTGCAAACAGTGCCACAAGTAGGAGCCAGCTGTTCAAATGCCTAAGCCTATGGAGACATTTCCTACTCCAAGCTACCACACCTTAGTGGCTGAGCGATCTCACTTCGGAGAGGACTAGGCTCAGAAAGGTAAGATGGCTTGCCCAGTAACACAGCTAGCCAGCAAAGAACCCAGAACAGCCATGTACTGCCTCCCAAAACTCTGGTTTAATATTCAAGTATCATTTGACCTTTAATCCATTCATTCACTAAGTAATTCCTCTACTCAACCAAACACAAGCTGGAAACACTACAGACAACACACACAGAAACATCTTTTAAACTAAAATTTCATCATCCTCACCAGTGTTTTACTTGACACAATATATAGTAGAGGAATGTAACAGTATAAGACATTTATGCACTTCATTTAAAAAATGGTGCATGAGCTAACCATAAAGAATGAATCGTGCTGGCTAGATGAGTAGGAAAACAGATGGTAATTACCTACCTATAAGGGAACAGGAAGATGAGGGGTAAGATCAAGTAAAATATGGGAACCTTGGAATAAAGGAATTTAGATTTTACTCAGAGATGAGGACCCACAGGTGCTTATGACGAAGGTTATGATTAAAGCTTGCATGTTAGAAAGATCCTTCTAGTGCCACACACAGTTACAGAGAAGCATTAAGAGACAAGAAAGGAAACTGGAGCAGATACAGGAAAGGCGCATGTGCACTTAAGCAGGCATGGCTCAAGAGGCCATTGGTTCTCTTGTAGCTGGCCTTACAGGTACTTGTGAGCCTCTTGATATGGACACTGGGACCCAAATTCTGGTTCTCAAGCTTGGGCAGAAGTGCACTTACCTGCTAAGCCATGTCCCCAGCCCTGACAGCGGGCTTCCGTAGGAAGGAGAAAGGGGCTACGTAACTATATGACTGGGATAACTAAGAGAAGTGACAAAGCGCTGCCTTTTGTAGCTGGATTATCTTCCTGTTTCTGAGGTAGCAAATTTTATTTTAAATTGTTTCTAAATGCCTTGTTGTTGATTTCCAAGTATAAATTTTAAAGTGCAATTCAATTTCCAACTGAAACTGACAAGATATAATGAAAAATCACGAAGAAAAAAGGGACTGTTTTCCACAGCAAGTTAGGGCCTGAAGGCACAGGTCACTGGAGCTGCAAAGTGTCTGCCATGAAGTGTCTGAATCTTGCTTTAATTTCTGAAGTCACTGATAAAGACTGCAAGCGTCATGTTCCTTCTTGTTTCAAAAAAAAAAAAAAAAAAAAACCATTTCTGATATAAGCTCATGTGAAAGGATGTTAAGTAAAGTCACCTAAATTTCAAAGAAATGGATTAATATTATAGGACAGCAAACAACTGAGTTTGTTAGAAGAGGGAAGAATGAAAAAACAACTAAGATTATCTGTAAGAGGGAAGTCAAACCTGAGACAGCCCCAGAAAAATGGTCCTCAAACCTTTATAACACAGCTAAAGCACTTTTATTTCTAAAAAAGATTATCTAATTGAAATTTTGAGTTAATTGTGTTAGCTCTTCAGAACAATAAAAACAATCAAGACTGTGGCTTTATAATCCATAAACGAGGTTAAAATGATCTCTAAAAAACCAAGCAGATTCCCTTTCACACAGAAGCAGAGAGAAAACCGTAAACATCAATGGTGGGAACAAAGTTTCTCACTGTCGGACACAATTATGAACACAAAGACAAAATGTTCATCTGTTCTGTTAAAGGCTCACCACAGATATTATAAACAATGTCACCCACTACCAATGTGATCTTAACAACAAAAAAAATTGTATGAAACAATTGTGACTCAAAACCGTGACAATACTCAACAATAAAAATTCTTATGCAAAGCCAGGCCCTGGTAGCACACACCCGTAACATCAGTACTTGGGAGGCAGAGGCAGGCAGATGTGAGTTCAAGGATAGCCTGGTCTAAAGTGAGTCCAGGACAGCCATGGCTACACAGAGAAACCCTGTCTTGAAAAACAAAAAAACAAAACAAAATTCCTATGCAAACAATGAGAATGACAAATACAAGCTTTAAAATGAAACTAATACTCTCAAAAGGGCAAATAACACCTGTTTCTTCTGAAAATGAAGAACAATTTTCTTATATGAATATCTGTAATCTACTAAATTGTCTTACCTGAACTCTCTTGGCATCTGAAGCTTTTTTATCTGTTTGATGTTCTAAACTAAACTTTTTTTCTAAGACTTATTTTTATTTTACGGAAATGTGTGTTTTGTCTGCACATATGTGTGTAGGCCACATGCATTCCTGGTGCCCACAGAGACAGGAAGAGGGTTTTAGATCCCCTGGACGTAGAGTTTTTGTTTTGTTTTGTTTGGGTTTGGGTTTTGTTTTGAGACAGGTTTTCTTTGTGCAGCGTTGACTATTCTGCTTTGTAGACCAGGCTAGCCTCAACCTCACAGAGCTCCATCTGCCTCTGCCTCCCAAACGCTAGGAGTGCACCACTGCACCCTGCTTAAGAAGGGCTGTTTTTAAGTCACCATGTGGATGCTGAGAACTGTGCTCGAAACCCCTTGAGCCATCTTTCCTTTAAAAACAAGCAAGCAAGCAAACACTCAGCTGAAATATATTACACATTCCTTGTCCTTTTAAACAAAGCACACTGAAACGTCCTTTAGTTTGTGACATTACCATAAATGCAGGCTTCCTCTTAGGTTTTTGACACACAAAAAGGTGTTTCAAATCACCCTATAAAAACTTAACTAGCGGCTTTTAAGGTTCCTCTGTCCTATCACTGAGCTGCTACCGACACTTCTTACTGCAGTCCAAGGTACCTACTTCTTAGAGCACATCACCTCATGTGAAAAATAAGCTTAAATGTGGGGAAGGAGAACAAGGGATAGATGACAGCTATTAATGGAATATATCTGCTTATCATACAGGGTGGGCAAGTAGGCTGGGCATGGTGGCATTTGTATCATCCCAGCACTCCAGGAGGCTGCCCAGTGGGCTGGAGGCCCGCCCGCGCTACATGAAACCCTCTCTTAAAACCAAAACCAAATCCAAACACCAATCAACAAACGCCTCCAATAAGAAGGACAGGGAAATATGTGCATGAAGAGTAGGGGGTGAGGAGAGCAAGGAAAGGGGAGGGCTCGTGAAGGCAGTGAGGGAGCAAATACGCATAAAGCATAATGATGACTGTGTATGAAAACATCACAGAAAAACCTATTTCCACGTATGCCAATCAAGAAAATCAAACAAGCAAATAAAACAATAAAGCCTGAACACAAATGAGTTCACCTATACTCTCTACAGTGTACTGAATACACTGGGATGTTCGGAAATGGTTCCTTCTTACTAAGCTGAACTTAAATAAGCTTACTTATTTCTCTTGTTATTCCAAATATGAAAATTTCCTAGAAAACTTATCTCTGTCTTTGAAAGAATCTATTAAACCTTTTTTGATACTTTCTTATTAAAAATGAAAAAGTGGGAGGGGGAGGATGGGAGCAAGGAAGGGAGGGAAAGAGGATGGAACTGGGAAGAGAAGGGATGGAGGCTACAACCAGGATGTAAAATGAATAAAAAATAATTTCAAAAATAAATAAAATTTAAAAAATAAAATAAAATTCAATTAAAAGTAAAAAATTGTATAGTTGAAAAGGAGGCTCAGCAGTTAAATGCATGTTCTGCCCTTGCAGAAAACTGTAACTCCACCTTCATAGGATCCAACACCTCTACCCTTTGCAGACTCCTGCACTTATGTACATGAAGATACACACACAGAGACACAAACACACACAAATACTTAAAAATAGATCTTTTTGAAACATCAGAATTTTTACCTTCAAAGTCAAATCTTTATAATATATGGGAAGTAAACCTAATATCTAAGTACAAGGATATATTTTCCTATTAAAAGTTGAAACCTTGCAAGGCCTGGTGGCACAGGTTTTAATTCTAGCACTCAGGAGACAGAGGCAAGAGGATCTCTATGAGTTCGAAGCTAGCCTGGTTTACAAGGTGAACTCCAGGCCAGCCAGGGCTACACAGAGAGACCCTGTGTTTACAAAAAAAAAAAAAAAAAAAAAAAAAAAAAAAAACAAACCAAAAGCAAAAACCCTGAAATCTTCCTTCTCTTCACATTATCAAATTATCAAAGTATTACAATAGTTATATTTCTAATACTAAAACTTACTTTAAATCCTAAGCTAATAAGCTATATAATGCTGTCATGGCTTATTATGATAAATAGGCTAAAAGCATACACTCAAGCCACACAGAAAGAAGTTCCTTCATACCAATTATAAATATTCTAAAAGCAAGTGAGGGCCAGTGAGATAGCTCAGCAAGCAAAAGCCACAATGAGAAAATAAAAGCCTCATGGGCTGGGTTCAATTGCCAGAACCCACATAAAACGCTGGGTGTTGGGTCTGGAGAGATGGCTCAGCAGTTAAAAGCATTTGTTGCTCTTACAGAGGACCCAGGTTTGATTTCCACATGGTGGCTCACAATCATCTGTAACTCCAATTCCAAGGGACCTGGTGCCTTTTTCTGGCCCCTTTGGGTACCAGGCACACATACAGTGCCCATCCGTATAGGCAAGCAAAGTACCCACACACTCCAGGCGTGGTGGTGCACACCTGTAATCCCATCACTCAGGGAGGCAGGGCCAGGCAGATCTCTGTGAGTTTGAGCCCAGGGCAGCCAAGGTTACACAGAGAAATCCTGTCTCAAAAAACCAAAAAGTGACTTTTTTCATGTGTAATTCATTCACAAAATAAAAACAAATAAATCTTTTTTTTTTTTTTTTTTAATGGATATGGTAGTGATCTCTGAATTCCTATCGCAGGATGGAAGGCAGAGACAAGCAGATCTCCCAGAGACGCAAGGGCCAGCTAGCCTGAGGTACTTTAACAGTAGCATAATCAAGAAAGACTGCCTTAACAAGGTCTGGGCAAAATCAGAATCTCAAACACACACACATGGAAAGAGAGATCACTAAGTAAATAAATAATTGAAAAAGATCTTGAAAGCAGATTAGAGGGCAAGCAAAAAGTGAGAATCCACCCTTTCCCTGCACTTACACAAAAATCCCCAAAGGAACCACATAATGACCCTAGAGAAATGGTTAACTCCACAAACTAGGCTACTACACTGATTCCTCCTTCAGACTCCTTATTTTTATTTCATCTACTTTCAACTGATCTCAAGATTATTTTTTCCACAAACCTTTATGCGATTTTTTTAAATATATCAAACCATTGTAAGCAAACTAAAAATCATATAATCAAATCACTGTTTACTAAAATGTATACTCATTTGACATTTATACTAAAACACACCAGGACTATTGTATTTTAGGAAAAAAGACCATGATTTTAATATGCCACATTTATAACTGGGGAAGGGAAAGAAATGGATAAATTAAAAGAACTACAAATCAATGTGATTTAATTCCCCTGTGTTTTACATGTAGTATATGGCAAGACCAACTCTGAGCCCTTAACCTAAGAAACGAAACCAAAGCAAGGAACTCTTGCAAATAGTTCTGACATAATACTACCAGAGGAATGTGCACATTCAATAAAAACAAAACATGAAGTTCACAATTCCTTGTATGATCAGGCGATGAAATGACATGTCAGAGAGTATTAATGAATAGAACTGGACAGCTAAGGAAAGTTATTTCTTTAGTAAATGTAAAACTCCTACAAACACTTTTATGCATTTACTGAAGACAATTTAAAATGGGAAAGGTGTATTTCATAACTGTTGAAATCTCTAAGATGCCCAGGGTACCTGGCCAGATGTCTACTGACTCTCCGGGAAAGATTATACAGACCACGGAACGCCGTGGAGAGCAGCACCAGGGAGCAGCTACCAGCAGTGGCCAAAGGGGCACAGGGTTTACTTGGCCACAGTGAAGGCTTCCCACAGCGGGGTGTTAAAGCTCAGGAGATGATCCGCTATGGATGAAAAGGGCGCTGGTGCTGGATTAGTGAGTCTCATCTACTCAGAAATAACATGGACCTGTCATCTGGAAGTCATGGACTTGTATAAGTATTCTACGAAGATAAGTGAGTGTGTATGATGTTGCAGTTGCCGAGAGAGGTGAACTATTTGTTTCCTGCATTTACATCTTTGCAGTATATTCCCTTTCTCTTCTTGTTTCTGTGGTTTCTTTTCTACAATTTCTTGTTTATTCTTCAACTGATGGTTGTATAGTATTAATGTAACACAAGAGAAAAGGTTCTGCTGTATTACGATAAACTTAAATTTTGTAAAAGAATTCAAATATCTTCACTACTATAGATAATAGATACAATAATTAGATTCATTATGGTAATCATGTCACAAGGTACACTTATATTAAATTACAATATTGTGGAATTAAAAAAAAACAACTCAGGAGAAGCTATTTAGAGCAGCTGTGAAATCTCACACTCTTTAATACCGGAGCAAACCTCCTTGTTTGCCGTGGAATAGTTCTGAAGTAACGCCTTTCACCTAAGAGTCCCTTCCAGATCTACAACCAAGAACCACTTCTACACCCACATCTGACAATAACAGCAGGAATAAAACAGCTTCCTCTACAAGGCAATACTTTTACTTAATTGGGGGACATTACAAAGGCTTTCTATGTAGTCCACGTGTTTTATGGGCTACCTGGGTTTCTCTAAATAGAATCCTCTTGCTCTTACTGAAATGTAAATTGTACTTTTCAAATTTTTAATTTTTAAAGCAAATTCTAATTACACAAGGGCCCCAAATTACCAAACTGATTCTAGCTACATGACCTTGGAAAGTCACTTCTTATAAACCGAAAGCCTGAAAGATCATTAGAATGTACACTCTATGTTCTGTTGGCCACTCTACCCTCTGCCAATGGGACAGGGCAAGCATGAAGTGTTTATTGACATAATCATTGCTCTCCCAATATACATATGTATCAAATAAAAACAACCATTTTTGTCATTTTTTCTGCCACAATTTTTTTATCTGCATGCTAAGGACAGAACCCAGGGTTTCATGTACACTAAACATATTCTACCACTAAGCTGCATCTTCAGCCTCAAGAACTAATTTATCATTAAAAAAATATTTAAGGACCCTGAAAAAAAGATTTCCAAAGCAGAAATGTATGTATTTTAAGATAAGGGACTCCGTTTTTAGAAATAGGGTATCTCATATATAGCTGGCAACCATCACTATTTTTCACTCTTGTTCTCCCTCCCTCCCCCCGACCCACTACTGCACCCTGTTTCTTTTTCCTACAGAAGCACCTGGTTCTATTGGCTGCCTCTGTAGGGACAACTTCCCTTTGGGGCCTACATCTGTAAAACAAGGAAACGGAACTAATTATTAACTTCTAAAGCCTTGCTTTAAAAAAGAGAGAGAGAATATGATCCTGCTTTTAGTCTACCCATTAATGCAATCCTGATGCCTTGGTCCAGTGCTTACCTCTCCTAGAATCAAGGAATAGCCTCACAACTCACCTCTTTCCAATCTCTATACTTTTCCTTGTTAGCTACGTTGGACTAATAGATTTCAATCCTAAAACTATTAGCTGGACACAGCAAAAAGCTTTTGATGCCAGGACCTGAACTGTAATATAGGTTCTGCTACTAATTTCATGCCTAACATGGTGATGTAGTAACTATTTTAGCCAGGATTAATAAAATGTAACCTAACCCAGAGCCTGACAAACCTTCAGAAGCCCCAGTTTTCCCACTGTGTGCCAAGGGTGCACAGCGGCACCAGTGGCCTGAGTGATGATTTTTAAAACTGTGTTAAATATTCTTACCACACTCCTGGTGCTATCAGAAGTTGGCCTGCACTCTGCCATATACTATACGAGTAAGGCAACCTTACTAAGCCCTTGAATTCTTACAAGCAATGGTACAGCCTCCCATACCCCCAAACCATGTGTCAGGGGAAAGGAGGGCTAGACTTTCTTTTAAAAGACACAGTCCCTGGATTTTTCCAGAAAGCAAATTTCTCAAGTCTGCTGTTCAATTCCAAGAAGCCACTACAGATTCCTCTACCTTAAATGTATAAGACATAAGCTAGTGTTAATGGGACACATGTATTCTAGCTCACTTTGAGTTTCAATTATAGGTTATTAAAAGCAGAAACAGAAAATAAAAATTTCTCACATGATAAAAACACACTGACCTTTGCAGACTCGTATAAACAAGTTCACAAGAAGTGAGTTTTCTCGATTTCAAAACAGGCCAAAACTGGCGAGAACAAGGGGAGGAGTGATGGGAGCTGGTATCTTACGGTGTCACACATAAAAACTGTCACTCTAGCTGAGCACAGTGGCACACGCCTGTGATCTCAGCACTCTGGGAGGCAGAAGCAAGCGATCCCTGTGACTTTGAGGCAAGCCTGGTCTACAAAGTTAGTCCAGGACAGTGAAAGCTACACAGAGGAACCCTGACTGGAAGAAAAAAAAGAAAAAAAAATATTGTCACATTAAGGCCAGGCGGTGGTGGCGCACACCTTTATTACCAATACTCAGGAGACAGAAGCTGGCAAATCTCTGAGATATAGGCCAGCCTGGTCTTCCAGGATGGCCAGGGCTATACAGAGAAACTCTGTCTCAAAAAAACCATCCAAATAAAATAGAATAATCTTTAAAAATTACACAGAATTTTTAAAAAACACTCAAAGTAGGAATATGTTCCCTGCCAGTTAAGGACACAGCTAAATACTGCTAACAGTGGAATTCTAGCTGGAGCTTGTGGGCAAACACCGGACTGAAAAACTGCTGCAAACACAGTTAACAGCTCAGAACACTGCTCAGGAAAAACTTGGGTGCCTTAGAAATTACCCAAAGTAATTTCTCTAAAAAACACAAGCCTACTTACCAACTTGAGATCTGTGCTGTTCTGTGACTAGACTAAGCCAAGCTGCTATCCTGGACCCTAAGATGCACTATTTAAAGAAAAGTACAAAATTTTCTGCCACGGGCTGCCATTTTTCTGCAAATTAACCATAAGCACGATGGCTTCTGGGTGATTTTCTTCCTTGTTTTGGCAAGCTTGTCATCCTGTCCCGTGTCCTTTGCTCACACTGTAAACCAAAACACTAAAAGGCCTAGTTTTCACTACTTAAAGATCTGAGGTGTGTGTGATCAAACGCACTAGACGCCCATCTCTAGACTCCAGTCCTACTAACTTCTCATCTCTAGTCTATGCCCGGGCCCCTTGTTAGCCTCCCTAAGGCTATACATCCCATTCAGCGATCTAATTCCCTCTTCTGTGACCATACTCCCCTTACCCAGGCTGGGTCCCGTTCCTGACCTTCTCACTGTGGGTCCTTCCTTTGCTCCCATTCCTGCCCAGGCTTCTCACTCATTCTTTTTCTCAGTCCCATTCCACTCCTTGTCATAATACTGGACCTTAGTCAAGCCCATCCCTCCAACCCGGACCTTAAAACAGCCAAACGCGCTCCTCTACCTTTCGTTCACTCCCACCGTTCCTGGTGCGGTCTAGGCCCTTCCTCATTTTGGACCCTGCCCTCTTTCTGACGGTTGGTTTAAAAACCTAAACCCTATTCCTAACCCCACCAGCCCTGCTTGTGTGACCGGCAAAGGCCTCTACCCCGGCTGACCTATTGCACTCTTTCTGACTTTGACCCTGGTATCTAGTCCAATCCTTCGCCGAGATCTAGTGTCACAAACACCCTCGTCCACTGGGACTCCGGCTTTGACACCTGATGTCCATGCCCTTCCCATCTCCCCAGCCAGCCGAACGTGGGAATGCTGAACCCTCATGCCCACCTCTCCAGGGACTCCTGCCCACTGCACGGACCCAGCAGGTAGCCCAGGAGACGTCTGCCCTCCACAGCTCAGGTCCGAATACCTAACTCCAGGCGGGTAGACCCTTCTCCCCATCTGACCCCGGTCTAGTGACCCCGATCTCCGAGCAGCGGCGGTGCTCCATTATGTCTGTAACCCCAGTCTCATCACAACCCCCGCCCGAGAGTCCCGCCGCGAGCCGGGCGAGCTGCGTTCCCCGCCCGCGGGACTCCAGCGCGGCGGCCTCTCCCGCGAGGCCAGGGCCGCCCCCCAACTCACCTCCGCGTCCACCACTTCATGGTAGGCGGGCGGGGGGTCGAAGCCGCCGCCCCCTCCGGTGCTCCCGCCGCGGGAAGGCCCGCCGCCGTCTCCGCCGCCGCCGCCGTCGCCCCGTGGGCCGCCGCCCGGCCCCGGGCTGGGGCCGCCGCTATCCATGGGCTCGTAGCCGCCGTAGTCCAGGCCCGGGCGCTCGTTGGTGAGCAGCGCCACGGCCTCGTTGATGTCGTTCTTGGCCAGGCGCAGGGCCTTGCGGATGGTGGCCGGGTCCGAGAAGCCCATGCACAGCAGCGTGGTCATGTGCTGCTCCTCCTCCGATTCCATGGCTCGGGCCTCGGGGCCGCGCCGGCCGGCGTGCGGCGAAGCTGCGGCTC
>NW_026596109.1:8976581-9078390 GCF_907164565.1 Psammomys obesus | reverse complement strand
GTGTGTGTGTGTGTGTGTGTGCGCGTGTGTGTGTGTGCGCGTGTGTGCGGTTCTCGGGACGGTGGGCCGGGGAGGGGCGCGCGCGGAGCGTGGCTGGGCGCGAGAGGCCGCGGCGGCGGGCGCGCGGAGCGAGCGTGAGAGGCCTCCGCCCGCCCCTTCCCCGGCAACAGGTTCCCTCCGGGACGGGAGGGGCGGGCGCCGAGCGGTTCGCTGGCGGCGGCGGCGGCGCTGAGGTCCCCGGGACGGCCGGGCCTCGGTGGCCCGACGCCACTCGTGTCCCATCGCGGGTGGGCGACTCCAGCCGCCCACCCACCGCCCGGAAACCTGCTCCGTCCTCCTGAAGTGTCCGAGGAAAGTGACCCCCGCGCGCCGCCGAAGACCTCCTCGCCGCCCATGGACACGCCTGCCCGGATCCATAGGCGAGCATCCCTTGCACAGCGTGGGCCTCGACCCTCCCACCTTCCCGGGAGACCCCTAGACCTGGAACTCCTACCCCTGACTCAGTCTTCCCGACGACACTGACCACTTGTCTCACCAGACCTGTTAAACTTCACCAGACTTTTCAGCTGAGGTCCATGGAGAATCTAAAATACACCCCCCCACCCCGACCCAATAGAGAAATGCCGGTGCTCTGTGTGCAAACATCTGAAATTACGGTCCTTCAGCCACAGACACGTGAAAACGTCCTGGCTGGGCGTCTACTCCCATCCTGATTCTGTCCACCAACCCACGTTCCTACATAAGTCTTTGACTCAGAGATCTGTCTTCCAGCTTTTGTCTAGCTCTTTGCGTATTTCCACCTCAGCCGTGGGCATTACGGGGTCGTTTGTGCTAGTCCCCTCTCAGCTTTTACCCTCTTCAGTTTCCTCTAAATCATGTTTCTTCTAGGTTCCCAAGATCCTAGGGGTTTTTTTTTGTATGTTTGTTTGTTTGTTTGTTTCCTTCTCTCACCACGTACTTGTCCCCTGTGGCCCTCATCCTGGCTTACTCTTGAACCCGAAATCCACCAACCTTTCTTTCTCACGCTGTTCAAACCATTTCTGACGGCTCAACAGTCAACCCTCCACATAGCCCAAATCTGAACTTAATTGACGGCACTCAGAACTTCTCTCTGCATTCTCTCTGCCAGTATATTCTTCCTCGGATCCTGATGGCTTCTTCTTAGTAACTTTACAATGATTATAAACACCAGTTATTTTTAAAGGCAGGTGATGGGTAGACACCCAAATTAAGGGATAACAAGTCTTGGGAGTCAATGAAGCTTTAAGTATATATAGTAGATAAAGACCAAAGTAGTCAAACTTGAGTTGAGCAGCCTGTCAGAGTACACACCAATAGTCCCCAGGATCAGAACACCTGCAGTCTCGGCACTCAGGAAGCTGAGCCAGCGGCATCACATCTACGGTTCAAGAATAACCTGAACTGCACAGCAAGACGTTGTCACAAAGCAATCAAGTACTGTTTGCCAAGTCCGGCAGTGTTGGTGCTGGTGTTGGTGCCATGGGGAACAAAAAGACCATTTGATGACAGAAGGTTAAGTGAAAGTCTTCTGCTTTACCCTGAGTTAAGCCCGAAGCGCAATTACTAAAGCAATTAGATGAGCAGAGAAAGTGACAACAAAATTGCTTGCCACTAACATTGGAGATAGAACTGAAGTGGTAATGAGACAGCACAGGCCCATTCAGATGGTGCATCAAAAGACTCATCAGCAGTGGCAGGTTTACAGAACACGACAGAGGAAGCTGTGCTGCGCTGAGGGGAGGAAGCAGAGAAAAAACAAACTTTGTGATGAAAACTGGAAAGGAGTCACAAAAACCTAAAAAAAAGAAAGAAAGAAAGAAAGAAAGAAAGAAAGAAAGAAAGAAAGAAAGGCCATTCTTGAATCAGATCCTGGAGTGACTGGAAAGCCAGAGTGTCATTTGAGGATGCCAGGCTTTTTTGCATTTTTTTTTAAGCGAATCTTGTTGAGTAATCGGGGGTGTGTGGTACCTCATTCCAGTCATAGCAGCCCTCTGGCTGAGATAGAAGATTTAAGAGTTCAAGGTTGCCCTCAGCTACATTGAAAGTTTGAAGCCATTCTGAGCTACAGGAGACCCAGTTCCCCCCCCCCCCAAAAAAAAAAATCCTGTTAAATTGTATCAGTATAGATGGGTCCTGTGGTATGAAAATTCATGTTTACATTTACATTTTTATTTTAATTGCAGAAAAATCCAGAAATGTTGAAAAAAAATTAAGGAATTTAATTATACTGTTTTACACATGTCTTCTTTAGAAACCTAAAGAAAATGTAGCTAGGACTAGAAGTGAGGTATGATGGACTATCTTAAAGACAACTCATAAGTGACTAATATTAGTATTACTCGGTCCATTCTGAACTCAGATGAGGACATTTGTGAGCAGATACACAGCTTCTGTCCTTTTGAACGTATTGTCCATAAGGAAATAATCATAAACTATAGTAGACTCTTTGGTGGAGTTTCAGCGGCTAAAGAGTAGATTTCTTATTCCCCAAAGTGAAATTACAAAGACCAAGGCAAGTAGAAAGAAAATTGCACTTTAAGTATAGTGCATCAGGAGAAAAGCCAAGGGGAAAAAAAAAAAAAAAGTAGAGAAAGGGAAAGTTGCAGCTGATAGAAATAGGACCTGCAAATAGCCTGAGGTGGGTGAGATAAAGCAACTTAGAGGAATTGAAAGCTGGGGGACTGTGAGTGAAGTTCAGACTTCTACAGACTGGAGAACGAGGAAGGAAGCTGCAAAAATGCACAGCCACTAGATCCTAGAAGGCCTTATAAGCTGTGAGCAGGAGTTTGAACTGTATTCTGACAGGCTAGGAATGCATTGAAACCTGTATGTGGAGAAGTGTTGCTTGTTGGGTTTGGGGAAAATCAACCTAGGGTAGCCACTTTGAAACAAAGACTTGAGTTTTGTTCTCTTAACCTCATACACAGCTTTTAATTTTGTCTCTGTCTCAATGCTGGGGGGTCAAAGGCAGGGCTTCGCACATACCCACTAAGTGCTCTGTACCAAGAGCTCGAGCTGCTCCTGATGGTCTTTCTTTTTAGGACTTTGATGTATCTAAATATGCTTTATCTTTACTGGAGTTTGTAGAGTCCCTTGACTTTGTGGCCTGAGGTCTCAGGAAATTGCTGTTCATTGTTACTGTGTGAACACACAGTCTCATTTTGTAGCCCAGGATAGTCTCAGACTGGTGAACCTGCAGCCTCAGTCTCCCCAGTGTCAGCGCCAAAGCGCACTGCCACATGCACCTGGATGTTATTTCTTCACGTTTCTATTTCCCTCTCCCTCCCTCTCTCTTTCCCTCGTGAGACTTCAATTACATACACTTTCTACCCTTCTTCACTATCTTCCGTTACTCTCTGCCTCAGTCCAGACATTCTTTGATTCTCTGTTCTACTTCACAGCTGTATCTTTTCTGTGAAACTGTTTACAGAGTTCTTAATTTACTTACTGAATATGTAAATCCTTTGCTTGTTTGTTTGTCTGTTGAGACTAGTCCTGGATATCCTAGAACTTGCTACATAGACCAGGCTGGCTTTGAACTCACAGACATCCTCCTGCCTCTGCCTCTTAAGTACTGGGTTTAAATGTGTGCAATATACAGGCAGTGGCCTTTAATCCCAGCACTTGGGAAGCAGAGGCAGGCTAGCCTCATCTACAGAGTGAGGTCCAGGAGAGCCAGGGTTTTGAGAAACCCTGTCTCAAAAAAACAAACAAACAAAAAAAAGGTGTGCAATATATAAGTTCTTAAGTTTCACTTTATTTTTTTATGGCTTCTGCATTTATGCTGAAACTATCTTGATATTTAATTCCTTGAGATATCAATCGCAGCTGTTTTATAGTCTGTGCCTGATAATGTTCATAGATTGATCTCCCTTCGTTCTCTTCTATTGTCTGACTTTCCTCTTGTCACGTCTCTTTGTCTCTATGTTTGTAAGCATAGTGGAGTTTGTGTTTATCTTAAAATGAAGCATTGTATCTTAAGAAACCCAGAGGTGATTTTGTGTGTTTATTTTGCCTCAGCAGGTAATTGGAAGTAGAGGAGGTTTTTAAAAAAGATTTGTGTTTATTATTATTTTTAATTACCTGGGGGAGGGGTGGGTGAGTGGAATGTGTGCACAAGAGCGAAGGTGCCCCTGGAGACCGGAGGCATCTGATCCTCCTGGAGCTAGAATGTACGTGGCTGTGAGCCTCCTGACGTGGGTGCTGGGAACGGAAAGGCTTTTTCAGGTCTTTTGAAAGAACATTTCATGCTTTCAACTGCTGGGCCCAATGATAATATGTTTAAAAATCTGGACCAGTTTTAGGTTCTTTTTGGTTCCTAACTGTTTTAATTGCTTATTACTGTATCTCAAACCACCTCAATATTTGTGGCTTAAAACACTGATTTGTTATTTCTTCTAATTCTTTGGGTTGGTGGAAAAGTTTTTCCACCCCAATTGGTGGTGTACCCACATACATCCACATAATTTAAAATAATAAGCATAAATCTTTTTTTTTTTTTTTACCACCTCTACTTCCAGTTACCAGCAAAAGGTAAAGTAAACACACAAAATCATCCCTGTGGGTTTTAAGGTAGAATATCCACTTTTAAAACAAACAATAACTCCACTGGGCTTACAAAAATACAAGTGACAACAGGAAAATCAGACGATAGAGACACGTTTGGTGTTGGCTGGGACCACTCGAAAGGTCCATTCAGCTGGGAGCTGGGCTGGAAGATTTTATTGCTTTCCACATGGTCTCTTCCTTAACATGATGTCGTGTCTTGAAAGCCTTATGGCATATCTCTCCCTTATTATTGCCTTGACTTAAGTCTGAAGACTGGATCCTAAAATGTAAGCCCCAGTGAGCAAGAGCATAGGAAATCTGTTTTTGAAGAGATTTTTATTATTCTTATTTGTGTCTGTCTATGTGAATGAATGCCACAGTAGTGTGGGTGCTGAGGAAGCTGGAAGAGGGTGTCAGGTCCCTCGGAGCTGGAGTACTTGGTTGTGAGCTGGATTGGTGCTAAAAGCCATACTGGGTCATCTGGAAGAACAGCAAGCACGCTTAACCACTGAACTCTCTCCAGCCCCTGGAATCTCTTTATGTGACCTTTATTGACACTCTATTTATTGGTAAAACAGATCACCTGACCACACCCAGAGCCACAGCAAAGAAGACTTTCCAAACGTATAAATACCGGAATACCTGGTTCATTGTGGGTGACTACCAATGTAACATATTATCATATTCAATGAAACTTTAGAGTGTTCTCTACAGTGCCCCTTGATCTCGAATTTGTCATCTTAGCCCAGTAAGACCACCCAGTGTTCTCTGAGTTGTAGATTGAGAGTCAACAAATACATCAAAGCAAATGATTGACAGGCTCCTCCCATGTGCCTTCTTTCTCTCTGGGATTTGGCCCTTCAAGCTCTTGGAAACTTCACAGACTTTTCAAACAGCTCTTGCATTCTGCCCAAGCTTTCTAGTTGTCTTCAGCAGATGGTTTTAGCTTAAATGAGCAGGCCTGCCACTGCCAGAAGCAGAAATCCTAAAGAGGAGAGAAGATGAGAAAGAACTTCAGAGTAGAGGTTAAAAGCAACAAGACAGCCTAGTGAGATGACTCAGTGAATAAAGGTGATTGTTACCCAAACTGATGACCCAAGTTTCATCCCCAGAGCCCACATGGTGGAAGGAGACAGTTGACTTTTGCAGGTGTCCTCTGGCTTTCACACACGGTGCCATTCACGTACCCACACTTATGTTGGCAGGTATTTAAAAATCTATTTAATTGGGGTTCTTATAACTCCTTTACCTACTCTCCAAGCTTTACCCACCCCAATCCCTTCAAACACCCCAGCACCAGATAGGAGATATAGAAGGTTAGAGTGGAAAAGGGGCATAGGTCTCTTTAGACTACTTCCTGCTGTTTAGGGACATAGTTCCTTGGGGCAAGTCCAGTCTTTGTAGTCAGGATTTCCAGCAGTCCAGCAAACCTGCAAATGTAACGGCAAATGCAGCAGCAGGATGTACCAGCAGCAGCAGTGGGCAGCAGCAGTGGGCAGCAGCAGTGGGCAGCAGCAGTGGGCAGCAGTCTCCTTCATCCTGGGGGCACCCCAGTCCCTCTGGGCTCTGGCAGTTATACCCTCTCAGAGTCCCCAGCATTAAACTATCCACAGCTGGCAAAGATAATACCCCTCTCAGAAGCCACACGAGGCAAATAGTCTGCTGCTGTGGACGATCTAAAGCAGCCTCATATCCCACACCTGGGATTAAAACAAAAAGATGTTTACATAACATAACTGAGTTTTTAAAGAAACTGAAACTCCCACACATATAGACACAAACACTAAAATGATTTTTTTTTTTTCAATAAAAGCAGGAATGGAGGGAACACACAGGGTAGGCCCCTGATAGAAGAGACTTTCCAAGACTAGCAAGAAGCTCCTGTGGAGGAGGAGTGGAAGAGGAAGAGCCGTTTCTGCAGCTACATGGTGTCCAGGAAATAGAGTTCAAAGAAAGACAACTGTCCAGGCCCTAGGACCTCTGTTTACCCTCAAGTTCCCCAATCTCTAGAAAGACACGGAAGCAACAGAACCACCTCCTCTAGGAGAACCCCAGCCTCTGCAGCTTCTGGACAGCCTCTGAGCCTTTTAATGCTAACCAAGGACCAGAGGGCTGTTCTGTAATGCTGCTGCAGAAGTCTCCAAAACCAGAATAAATAACTGTGGTGTTAAGAAAGGGAACACAGGTTATGACTAGAATCCAGTGATAGGATACTTTGAAAAACAGGTTTTCAGAAGAGTTTTGTTCTAGAATTGTCTTAGGCACTGTTGTATTGCTGTGAAGGAGCACCATGATGAAGGCAACTCTTTTGATATAAAGCATTTAATTGGGGGCTTGCTTTAGTTGCACTACAGTATCATCATGGTGAAGAGCATGATGCATGAAGGCAGGCACTGGAGCAGTACTTGAGAACTACATTCTGGTCAATAGGTGGAGAAAAAGAGAGCCTATGCTTGGCATAGGCTTTTGAAACCTCAAATCCTATCCCCATTGACACACTTCCTTCAACAAGGCCACAACTCCTAATCCTTCTAATCCTTTCAAATAGTGCCACTCCCTGGTGACAAAACATGAGCAATGGGGACCATTATTAGTTAAACTACCACAAGAAAAAAAAAATAGGGGTTAGGAGAGTTGTCTCAGCAGTGATTAAGAGCACTGGCTGCTCTTCCAAAGGACCCAGGCTCAATTCCCAACACCAACATGGCAGCTCACATCTGTCTGTGACTCCAGTTCCAGAAGATCTGACACCATCACATGCTAACATACAAGCAGGCAGAACACCAATGTACATACAATAAAAATAAATAAATCATTTTTTTTAAAAAAGAAAATCTATAGTTCTAAAAAAACAAAAAGGAGAAATACTCAATGTAACAGAGTTTGGTCAGTTCAGATCCATGCCACTATATGTGTTAGAAAGGATAAAACGGCAACCAGGAAGCTGATACCTTTGACTCACACACTAGTCTTGTATTGATTGGGCAAGGTTATAGCTGTAGTAAAATGTAGTTCCCATGCCACCTGGTTTTAAGCATACTTACAGACATAGGCAACTATTACTGTCATTTAGAACACTTTTATTATTGGTTTTTCCTTTGCCTTCATGCTTGCATATATTAGAGGTCACTTAAGAGGGAGAACTATAAAGTGTTACTTTAAAAAAAAATGACTGAATGCTTCTGTCAATTCTGGGCCCTGGAAGCCCACATTTTAAGTCTTTGGATGTTGTAGGTAAGCCTATAATTTCAAAATAGCTTTTTTTTAAAAAAAAAATATTTATTTTCATTTTTTTAAAATGTACATTGGTTTTTTTGCCTGCATCTATATCTATGTGAGGGTGTCAGATTGTGGCATGACAGACAGTTGTGAGTTGCCCTGTGGGTGCTGGTCGAACCCAGGTCCTCAAAATGAAGGGCAAGTCAGTGCTCTGAGCTATTTCTCCAGCCCCCTCAAAATAGCTTTTTAAAGCAAAATTTGAACCAACTCTTTCAGGTGCCACTTGATTAAGCCTGTGTAGAATCAAGTTGTAAAACAACCACACTGAGTAACAGTTTACATGGTGTTTGTAGGCACTACTTTTGGTTTAATTTATTTGGACTACTTCATCTACCACCCTATTCCATGCTAATCCTTTCTACCACCCCAGCACCAGGTAGGAGAGACAGAAGGTTAGAGGGGAAAGGGGACATAGTTCTCTTTAGACTGCTTCCTGCTGATTAGAGTTTTCGGGTTCCTTGGGGCAAGTCCAATCCATATAGTCTCCAAACCAGAACAACAGCAACCAGGAACAGCAGTGGTTGGGGAAGCAGAAGCCTCCTCCTCCTTCTTTGGAGTACCCCCTCCCTCTCTGGATTCTGGTGTTTATACCATCTCCAGAGTTCCCAGAATTAAACTGTCTGCAGCTGGCACAAACACACCCCTTCTAGAGCACAAGACAATCATACTCAATGGCTGTGAACAATCTGAAGGAGCCACACAGCCCACACCACAAAAACCATATTCACACTACACAAAATTCTCACTTATGTTAACTTCTTATCTACTTGATTTTTCAGTTTTTGGTAAAACTTGGTTTCGAGGAACAATGAGCTGTAAGTCGTGTGAGCTGGACAGAGAAGAATCATAGGCTGGAAGCATCTGAGGCCATCCCCCCTGGGAGTTAAAAGGAACACATTCCAACTTTCTGTTCAGATTTGAAGTCAGTTTAATAGAAACAGACTCCCATATAATTTATCTTAAACTCTGAAGTTTAAAGGAGGGAAAGTGAGAAGGTCAATGTTGAGAGAAACCCAGTGGAAACGGACTCTATCGCCTCATCCCCCAGCCCACTCTACCATGAATCTACTTTCTGTCCCTGCACATTTTTCCTGTTCTCAGAAGACATGGCCTTTGTATCTGGCTGCCTTTATTTTTTTTTCCTGTCAAGTTTGATCATGTTGTAGCGTGGTTAGCACCTCACTCACGCAGTATGGCTGAGTGAGACTGAATTATATATGGATATGCTAAATTTTCTTTATCCATTTATGGGGGATATGAGTTTTCATCCACCTTCGGGGGTTATAGATGGTATCTCAGTAAACATTCAAGTTTTTGTGTGGATAAATGTTTGCATTTCTCTCAGGTAAGCATTAGGAGTCAAATTGTTAACTTTGATTCTGCCGACCTTTTTCAGGGATTGCCAAATTGTTTTCCAAAAGGACCTCACGTTTTATAGCTCTTCCTAGCAGTGTTGGGAGTCCTGAGGTTTGTTCGTTTGTTTGTTTCTTTATTTGGCATGTTTTCAATTTTTTATTTTTTACTATGTAAGATTAGTGGCTATCAAGTGGTCTCTAATTATGGGTGGGTTTGCCGAGCTTTGTACTTCTCTGGTGACTGATGATGCCAGGTGTCTACTCCTGTACTTATGAAAGTAGTCCTACTCAGGTTCCTTGCCCATTTTTGAACCATATTATTTGTCTTTTATATTCTGGAGCCAAATATCTTGTCAGATGTGTGATTGGCAAATTATCCTTTTTTTTTTTTTTTTTTTGGCTTTTCGAGACAGGGTTTCTCTGTGTGTAGCCCTGCTTAGCTGTCCTGGCCTCACTTTGTAGGCCAGACTGGCTTTGAACACAGAGATCTGCCTGCCTCTGTCTCCCTGAGTGCTGGGATTACAGGTGTGCACTACTGGGCCCAGCAGCAAGTTATCTTTTTATCCTTGGAACTGAGGAGAGTGAGCAAAGGCCCTGAGGTTGAGTCTCCACCTCCCACAGGAAAGCCAGGTGAGGCACTGAGCACCTGTACATCCATTGTTGGAGTGGGTCCTGACACTGGAGGATCCCAGGGGCTCTCTGGCCAAACTGGAAGCTCCACATTTAATGAAAGACACTGCCTCAAAAAATTAAGGTGGAGAAAAGTAGAGGTAGACACTCCATGTCCTCATGCTGATCCATGGGCAGGCACAACACGCACGCACACACACGCACACGCACACACACAACCACCACCAAATACATAAAATTGACCATGTTAAAGTGTAAAACAAAGTGACGTTAAGAACAATCAGGTGGTTAACCATGACTTCCACCCGTTTCTAGAATCTCTCTTAATCAAAGTGATAGTGTTCTTAGAGAACCAGTTAATGATTAGGAGAAAACATCCGTTTGTGGTGGATGTGAGTGGTGAGAGGTAAAGCATGACCTCATTCCTTTGCATGTGGCAATCTAGTTGTCTCAGAACACTTGTCCAAAAGGCGCCTTTGCCAGCTGAATGGTCTTCACACGCTTGTCCAGCATCAATTAAGCATCAATAGGCAGCTTACTTCTGAAATCTCGAAACTGCTCGTGTCTGCGTGTCTTAGCTTCCTGCCTGCTCTACGCTGTGCCCATGACTGCAGTAAGTACATTTGCAGTTTTCCGTCCAGCAGGGCTCCGACAACACGGTTTTTCACATTATCTTGGCCATCTGGATCCTTTGAAATTATATATGAATTTTAGAACCAGCCTGTTAATTTCTACAAATAAGACATCTGTGGTTCCCACAAGATTGCTTGGACTCAATAGATAGATTAAGAGCTCTCGGCACTTAAATAGTAATAACTCATTTATTTGGCCCATGAATATCAGATGTTTTCCCACTTATTTAGATTTCCCTTAATCTGTTCTACCGGTTTTTAGAGTACAAGTCTTACAGTTCTCTTGCTAAGTTAGTTCCCAAATAGTTTACTCTCCTTGACAGTTTTGTAAATAAAATCATTTTCTAAATATTATCTCGAGTTATTGTAAGTGAATAAAGATATAATAGAATTTTTGCATATTGATTTTATAACCTGGGACCTTGCTGAAATTATTGGTAAGTTCCTTTTTTAATTTTTAGTTTTTTTTAATTATTAGTTACAGTTTATTAACTTTGTATCCCAGCTGCATCCCACTCCCTCATTCCCTCTCAATCCCACCCTCCCTCCCTCATCTCCTTCCTGCCCCTTTCCAAGTCCACTGATAGGGGAGGATCTCCTCCCTTTTCATCTGACTCTGGTTTATCAGGTATCTTCAGGACTGGCTGCAAAGTCCTCCTCTGTGGCCTAGCAGGGCTGCTCCTCCCTCGGGGGTCGGGGGAGGTCAAAGAGCCCGACATTGGAGTTCTTGTCAGAAATAGTCCCTGTTCCCCTTACTAGGGAACCCACTTGGACACTGAGCTACCATGGGCTACATCCGAGCAGGGGTTCTAAGTTATAGTCATACATAGTCCTTGGTTGGAGAAACAGTCTCATAAAAGACCCCTGTGCCCAGATATATTTGGTCCTTGTGGAGCTCCTGTTCTCTCCAGGTCATATTAACTCTATTGGTAAGTTCTAATAGTTCCTGTATGGGATTCTTTAGTTTGCTGAGATGGGGTCATGTATTCTGTTAATAAAGACAGCCCCCTTCTTCCTTCCTAAAATGGGTGCCTTACTCATTTCTCTTGCCTGCTTGCCCTAACTGGCACCTTCAGAACAGTCTTGACCAGAGTAGCCCTCCTCATCTTGCTTCCTGCTCCTGATCGTACAGGAAATGCAGCTGCCTAGTCTTTTACTAAGTATGCTATCAATTGTATTTCCCATTGTTCATTACCTAGTTGAAGTTTTTTCCCTTTCTTTCCTTTTGTCATGTTAAATTAGATGCAAATGTTTTTTTTTCATCTAGTAAAATATCTATCTTTTCATATCTAGTAAGATAATGGGATTTTCATTTCTTTTGGGCAAGGGTCTTGATAGGTTGTTCAAGCTAGCCTCACAGCCCTGGCCTCAAGCAAAACTCTTGCTAGCTTTTTGAGCAGCTGAGACTATCTGCATGAAAACCAATATGCCCAGAAAGCATGTGATTTTCAAAAAGTTAGGTGGTATGTTGCTTTCTCTGACTTTCAGACATTGAAACAATCTTGCATGTTGAGAATAAATCCCACTTGGTCATTGTATAATTCTTTACTGTGACACTAAATTCATTTTGCTCATATTTCGTTTTAAAATATGGTTATAGGGGACAAGGGAAATGGCTCAGCAGGTAAGAATACTTGCTGTGCAAACACGGGGACTAAATTCAATTTCATAGCATCTGCCTACAAATGAGGTCGCTATGTATTTGTGATGAATAATGACAGGAGGATCGCTGGGGCTTGCTGACCTCCAGCCTATCTCTAGGTACAATGAGAGACCCTCTCTCCAGGAAAAAAGGAGGAAAGAGATGGAACAGGAAAGCCCACCTTTTCCTCTGGCTTCTATGAGTGCACAGAGGAGCACACTCACACACATGTGCCTATACCACACACATTAATTAATTAAAGATATATATGCATACAGTGGTAATATAGGGGAAAGAGCAATTACTCTTAGAGTACTGTAGTTTCTGAGTATATACTTCACAAAAAAAAAAAATCAATATGGACAAGTGTAGGAACTTTTTTTTTTTGGAGACCTAAACAAATGTTTATTCACACCAAATAGGAAGGGCATCAACAACATAGACAAGGAAACAACTCCATCCAAGTGTAGCTTGGAGACCTGATTAACTTAATTGTTCATTCATCATTCATTCATGCTCATAGGCACAGACTGTTGAAGGATTTTTCACCCCTGCCTCTTCAGGTATCATATGTGCCATATTGAGTTGCCAAGGACTTCACTGCTGTACCTGGCCCTTGCACAGGAATGGAAACTGATTTCCACTCATGCATCTTTAGACATGCAGGCATGTCTTTTATGTGCCTTTCTAACTAAAACACCCAGAGGTGGCCGGAAGTGCTGGCATGATCCTTTAATCCTAGTACTCAGGGAGACAGAGGCAGTTCGAGGACAGAAATGAGCTCAAGGCCAGCCTATAAAGTGAATCCAGGACAGCCAAGGTTACACAGAAAAACCCTGGCTCAAAAAACAAACAAACAAACAAACAAAAAAAAACAACAACAACTAAAACCAAAAGGTTATCATTATAAAATCTCTGAACCGGAACTATTTTGAAAAGGGTAGGAAGACTCTCTGAAGACCAACCACTAACCATTCTCAAACCTCGCCAGCCGACCTTGGGAGCCAGCAGCTTAGAGATAACTACAGGAAAAAAGTTGACAAAGTCAAGGTTTCACAACATGAAACAATTCTGTCTCATGCTTTGCTCTCCCAAAAGATCAACGCTGATATCGCAGTGTGAATGGGAGCCATTTAGTTACCTCCCGCAATCTCAGTTATTTTCCATCTTGCCCCTTTATCCTGGGACACTGCCACAGGGCAGCCATGCCTCTCCACACCTTCCATGGGCTTGGTGGGGCGGACGGTAGCTTTTATTGCTCTGAATGGCCTCGCCCAGGCTTGCTGGCTTTGATAGGCTCTAGGCTCAAGCTATAGCTTGCTATTGCCTCTCCAATGTCTTCACTGGGCTAAGCGGAACATCCTCCAACCCCTAGGACACGTTCTTTAGGAGAGAAATGTATACAGTTTAATCTGGGAGATAATTACTCACCGTGGGAGAAACTTCAGTCTTCACCCACACTGTCCTATTGTTTATACCGTAGAAAACTTCTGCTCAAACTTTAAAGCCTTCCGGAGGCTCACAGTGAATTTGGCTTTATAGGAATGAGTTTGTGTTCGTGTGTGTGTGTGTGTGTGTGTGTGTGTGTGTGTGTGTGCATACAGGTAGAGTGCCTCCCTTAGTCTTGGATACAGGGTCTCTCACTAAGCCTGTAACTCACCAGCTGAGTTAGGCTGGCTGGCTAATGAGCTCCACAGGTCTGCCTGCTCTGTCAATGACTCCCCGTGCTGGGGGACAGTTGCATACCACCACGCCTGGCTTTTTATGTGGGTTCTGAGGATCTAAACTCGGGTTCTTAGGCTCAACCTTTTCCAGTTCTCCTTTCAACACCGTCCTGTGGGGCCCAGCAAGCTAGACACCGAGCACAAGAAGCTCAGTTCCCTTAGTAATGCCTGTCCCTCCTTTAATGTCTTCTAGTCAGAGGGAGAGGGGGGAGAGAAAGAGAGAAAGAGAGAGAGAGAGAGAGAGAGAGAGAGAGAAACCCGTGGCATGGTATGGAGCGGAGAGGAAGATATTTGGAGTTGGGTCTCACACTGTGCCTTGTTTCACATAGGATTTCTCATAGCCAGGCTTGCTAACTGGGAGCTTCTAGATCCTTCTGTGTCTGTTTTCCCACCTCACAAGAGGCAAACAAACGGTACCTGGCTTTCAATGGGCTCCTCACACCTGCAGGGCAAGTGCTTTATCCATTGGGCCGTCTCCCCAGCTTCTAACCCACAATGCTCTAAGTACCTCACAGTCTGAATGAAAGAGCTTGCCATCCCTTCCCTGCTCTCTAATGGACAGATAACTCTGTCAGGACTGTGTTTGCCCTGGTAGCAGTGTTGACATAGAAAGATGGGCTCCCCTTTATTGGGCTGAACAATCAGGGTCTAAGACTCTGAAAGAACTTGGCCCTGAGGCTCCAGTGTGATTTAGAAGTCTGTTTCGTTCCTCTGATATTGAGTCACCAGACTGGATTAATTTTCCAGGGCGTTATGCTAATTATATACCACTGAAGCTAATGGATTATATGAAAAAAATGGCAACAAGTGAAAAAAGTAGCAGAGCCTCCTAGCTTCTTCCCCCAGCTCAAGGCTGTTTATACTAGAAATCATTTGGTTACTATTAATTAATAAGCATCATGGTGACCCTCAATTTTCTGAAGTGTCCACCATCATTTTCTAGTTAATCTCTCCCAGCCATTATTGCTTTTTACACAAAGGGCGGAGTGGATGAATTGGTTGCCTGAAGTCATGTCTGTGGTAAAGCCAAAATTGCACTTTAAACGTTATGAATAATAATAAAAATAAAGTGTCTGTGATGTGCCTCATGGTTTTCAAAGGACTTCCTCCCTCATTATTTTGCTGATGCTTACTAAACATCCTGGGAAGGTTTCCTGTTGAGTAGCTGCAGACAGCAGAAGAGAGTTTATTTCACAGCTGTGTTGGTGAAATGGGAACTAAGAAAGGACTGTAACATTCTGGTGCCTAAGTCTGGAGGTCTGTACAGGATGAACTTCACTTTCTATCTCCTCTTTTGGTAGGATTCTGGGATTTTCGGGCACTATGGAGCAAACATTTTGCCAAATGCACCTTGTGTTTTGTAAGGCTCTCGTTTTGTTTTACCAATGTGAAAAGCCCCAGGATTCAATGTCAATAAAAACCTAGTTTAGGAACTAGGCGTGCTGGCACATGCCCGTGACCTCAGCTCTCAGGAAGCTTCTAGGGAACCACAGAGTCAGCTCAAGACACCCCAAGACCAGGTTCTCAGCACAAAGGAGATTTATTTGACCCAGAGAGACAGAGGGAAGGATAAGCGACAAAGACAGGAGATAAAGGAAGAGAGAGAAAGGAACAAGGGACAGGAGGGGAAAAAGAGCAAGGGATAGGGGAAAGGACATTTTTTTCAGGGGAGGGGTGCAAAGGACTGCCTCTGGATAGAGAGGAGACAGATGTGGCCCATAGGCACGTGGCAGTTTATAAAGGTAAAAGGGGAAACCCTGTGTTAGTATGAGGTGTTCAGTTTTAATTGGGCATGTTAATTAGGTGAGCCAAAGGGCTTTTGATTGCTGGACTTTAATACTTTGATAGCTGGACCTTGGTAGTCAGCCTCAGAAGGAGGAAATGAACAAACAAGGGAACAGACTTTGAGGGCTAGCTTTAGGACTGTAGTCTAATGGTTTTTAACAAGGTAGGATGTAGCAGAAGTTTGTTGTGTTGTGTGGATGTGTTTTTGTTATAGTCCGAAGTGTGGGATGTGGGAATGCTTTGTCCATAGCTGATAGCAGCCTCGTGAGAGGCATGTGATCTTTGTCAGCCTCGTGAGAGGATGTGTGATTCTTGTCAACAGGAAATGGCCTTTGTGCAGGGGGCATGGTTTTTGCCATCTGAAAAGCATCCTGGTATGGACTCTGAGAAGGTATAAATTGGAGCCCACAGACAGAAATTGCTTTGCATTGAAATGTTTTATGTAGCTTCGCTATGCTTCGCTATACTCTTTTACAGAAAAGTGCTCCAGAGATAGCGTCCAGTAGGCCTGTTGCTAATTCATGCTGCTTTTGCTGAATCGTGTTCTTGCTGCTGATTCACGCCACTGCCACTGTCTGCCATTTGCTGCTGTTCACTGCTGTTGTTAGCTGTTAGACTGGACTGCTGGTATCCTAACAATGAAGAGCAGAATCATGCCAAGGAACGATGTCTAAAGAGGTCCACAATCTTCGTTCCTATTTACCTTCTTTCTCTCCTACCTAAGGGCAGTGGGTTGGAAGGGAGGTAGAGGCATTTAAAAACCCAAAGTAAAGGTTTCTGAAAAATGAATGGGGGGAAAGGGCAAGACCTTCGAGACCCATGTTTGCCCTGCAAGCACTGGACTAGAGACCCCTCAAAGCTGAAGTAGGTTTCTGTGAACTTGAGCAGCCTGGACTGCAAAGTAAGTGCTGGGTAAGCTGGGGCTCTATAGGAAGACCTCATCTCAAACAAACACAGTTTGTTAAAATAAATAAAGTTGGGTTAATCCAAAAACCCATCCTGTTAGAATGCTGGAATAAAATTTCTGAAAATCTAGGTTGGATCTAATGACTACTATGGACTTATACTGCAATATACCTTATCTGCTCATTTTCTCTTCCTTTCTTCATTTCCTTTCTCTCTCTCCTTCCCTTTTTCTCTCCCACCTTCCTTTATCTTTTGTTTCAGGTAGCTCAGGCTGGTCCAAACACCTTATGTATCCAAGGCTGGCCTTGAACTCTTGATCTTCTGCCTTCACCTCTAAATTGCTGAGATTATCATCATGACCCACCATGGCCAGCACTACCCAATTTTTATCAATGCCTGGGCCTGCCTTGTCCTCTGTAGACCCATTATCCACACTCCCCATTCAGTCTTTCTAGAACCTTCTATAATCCCACAACAAAGAACTGACGGTTGGACAGGTGTTCTAAAGACATGGAGTCTATGCCTCTTATAAATGAAAAAATAGTGAGGCTCAAATAGTTACCTTCTAAGTCTCCTAGCTAGTAATAGTCACACCAGCATCAAGAACCCACTAGAGCCTTGCTTAAGCAGAAAAGGACACTATAGCAGTGTTTGCCTAGCACACTGACTGGCGACACACGCAGAGAACTGTTTCCAAGATGTGCTCGTATTCACAGGGCCTCCTCAGCATAGGGGTTTGTGGTCATATTACTTGGCTTAGTTGGAAATTCACGATGCAAATGAGAAAATTGGAGACTCTGGAAAGTCCCTTGGGAAAGAATTTGTTTAACCAAGCATTTCTCAAAATACTTCGTCATTTCTCCCCTCCTCGCAGGAAGTCTAATTACAGCCTGTGTAATTAGTGTTCCATGGTGATAATGACACATTGACAGACAAATAAATGTTGTCTTTTGAGATGGGACAGTCAAAAGCTAGGTCCTCTGCTACCAGTTACTTGTATCTTTACATGAGTTTAGGAATAGGTCCTGTCAAAAAGGGGTGGTTTAACCCAGCTGTGGTAGCACAGGGCCTGTAATCCAAGCATTCTAGAGGTGGATGCAGGAGGACCAGAAGTTCAAGATCATCTCCCACCAGCTACATAGAAAGCTTGAAGCCAGCCTAAAAATAAAATGAATTAGGAAAGGTTGGTTAAGGGTCCCATTTTTCTATTCAGTTGGAAATAACGAGAAACTATGGAGGAGTTCCCTTGGAGCTGATAGCCCTGAATTCCAGAGCTTATGGGATGGACCCTTCTCTAGAAAGAAACCTCTGTCTCTAGGCCCAAAGAGTCAGACTTCTGACTCCAAAGTCCCAGTTAGAAGCTTATTGCTTTTGCTCCCAGAGCCAGAGGCTTGTGGTTTTAGGCCCCCAGAACTAGTCTATGGTTCTGAACTTTCAAAGCTAGAGATTTATGGCCCTAGATGCTCAAGTAAGAAGCCTGTTGCAGCTGGGCGTGGTCGCACATGCCTGTAATCCTAGCACTCAAGGAGGCAGAGGCAGGAGGATGGATGTGCGTTTAAGGCCATCCTGGTCTACAAAGCCAGTCCAGGACAGCTGTGGCTACACAGAGAAACTGTCTCAAAACAAAACAAAACAACAACAAACAAGAGAAGCCTGTTGCTCTGGGGCTTGAATGTCAACAGCCCAGTAGTACCAGGCAGCTAATGGTATCATATTGAATGTCACTGCTTTTTCCTGTAGTAACAAGGCTCTCTGCTTTTAACTTTCAATGGTTCTCTTGAACATTTCTAGCAGTGGGGTACACGGATCTCCTTGGCTTTCTGTAGGTTTTTGTCTTCCACAGAGGTTTTGGCTCTTTATATTCTCTTGCTTTCTGGTTATGATGGGCTCTGCTGGGTAAGGTTAAAATCTGACATCTCCAGATCTCAACGGGGTGCTAAAAAATCTCCCCGCATCTGGGTGACCCCAGGGCTAGTAAGGAGCCCTCAGGACAGATTACAGACCAGACCCTTTCCTGATAAGGAAACCAGTTCAGTTAGCTATCTATTCCTGGAAATACCCCACCCTGCTAAGGATCTTAAGCAGTGACCTTCAGTTGTCTTTAGGATATTTAAGTATTGTATTTCCCTTCTTTGTGATAGGACCATGCTACTGCATGGAAAATGCACTGTAGCACTACATGAAAATCGAGTATCCCTGACCCCCTGACCGCAGGGAATTACATACATTCACCCTCAAAATCCCTCTCACTGCCTAAAGGTTTATAAATCCTTTAGGCATTTCAAAAATAAAAGTGTGTGTTGTGGGGGTGGGGGTGTGTGGGTGACTCCTGCTAACTGGCTTTGTGATGCCATCAGCCTTCCACCATGGCTGTCTGAGCACCCTGCCTCTGACCCACTGAGCCTGTGCCTCAGCTGCAAGCTGACCAGGCCTAGGCTTCCACCCATACCTCTGCCATGCTCAGCACAACAGCTTAACCAAGAGCTGTAACGCTTTGGTATGGCTGTAGGCTTTGGAATGCCTGAGCTTCCATTGCTGCTGTCGACCTCGTGCTAGAAGAGCTAATATGTAACACTCTGTGGAAAACCTTTTCCACACCTCAACCTAGCACATGGGCCTCACTCTAAAGTGCTCTAGCTGCCCCTGAGAGAAACGGAACCCCTGTTCTCCACCTGGAAGCTGAGTTCCAGGTCTGTGCCGAAATCTAGGCCCCTGCTGAATGAAGAACAACATTGGTAGTCTTAGCTCTTTACTTCTTATCACCGACTTCGTTCTTCTGAAATCCTTAATAGTCTCCATAATCCCACCCCCAGCCGCTCTCTGGAGCTCTTCAGCTGCTAGCTGATTCTTAGCTGCTGCATGAGCCAAGAAGAGCTTAAAACCCCAGGAACCTGTTGCCATCAGGCTGTACCCTACTCTGAGTTTCTCTTTATTGTGTAAAACAGTGGTTTCTCAGGTTGTGCTTTGCCTTAGGAGACCTCCATTTTACATGCTTTTTTTTTTTTTTTTAAAAAAAAAAATTCCATCTTGAAAGTGGAGGATGATTGTGTGCCTGAATGGACTGGCAAATGGCATCATCTGTCTGCTTATCAGGCTAAACTGAGACTTTAGGGGCACACGAGCATGTCAAAAGTCACATCAGGGCAAGCAGACCCAAGGAAAAACTTATTGGACATGTCTGACCGGATAAAGGGTATAACTCCTTCAACTGAACCCCATATAACTTAGCACTAGGATAGTATTGCTTCACTGATCTGTCATCTGACACCCAGTGTGTGTGTATGTGTGTATGTGTGTAAAAGACAGAGAGAGAACTCTTAACCCTCCCCAGGATTTCAACTTGCCTCAATCCTCTACTACTGATGTGGCCTACTTGACTGCTATCTGTCCATCTACCTCCTTGCCCATCTGGACCTGAATCTTTGTTTCTGCTCTGAACCCCACCCTGCCCCTTCATTTCTAAAGATGACTACATCTGAACAAAGATTCTCAGCCTGAGTCTTCTGCAGCCTGACAGCAGCTCCTGTCCTGCAGCTGGCTTGGGTCCTTTAGCTCATCAATATGGTCTCTGGATGCATTACTGTCAGCCCTCTTCTGAAACTTATGGAAGTGTCCTGTAGCCACTTTAACTTGTATTCATTCTGCAACTCACACAAAGAGGGATGGATGGATGGATAGATAGATAGATAGATAGATAGATAGATAGATAGATAGATAGGGAGAATTAGATTCACCAGGTGCTGTGTGATATGAGTTAATATTGGGAATTCATATTGGAATAAAAGAACCCACATTTGCCTTGGCCAGGTTAGAGTAGATGAGGTAATCTGGAAAACTTTTTAATGACTTGTTTTTATTATTTTTAATAGTGTGCATTCATAGCTGGGCACTGGTGGCACACACCTTTAATTCCAGCACTCAGGAGGCAGGAGGATCTCTGTAATTTCCATACCAGGCTAGTCTATAGTATGAGTTCTAGGACAGCCAAGGCTACATAGAGAAACCCTGTCTCAAAAAATGAAAAACAAACAAAAAAAAAACCTCAACCAACCAACCAACCAACCAAAAACAGGTATGTATCCGTGTGTGTGTGTGTGTGTAACATAGAGGCCAGTAACATAGAGGCCAGAGGCATCAGATCTCCCTGTAGCTGGAGTTTCAGGTAGTTGTGAGCTGCCCAGTATATGCCTGTTGAGAACTGAGCATGGGTCCTCTGCAAGAGCAGTACATGTTTTTAACTGCTAAGCCATCTCCTCAGCCTATGAATTAATTTTTATTTCATACATTCTGATGCTGTGGAAGAACACAAATGTGTTCACTGAAGTCTGGCATATCATGCTCATGACAGTTCCCATGGGGTTATGGATTTGGGAGCCACTCTCCAGCTGCTTCTAGCTTCTGCCGCCAAGCATGTAGGGTAGAAAGCCCATGGTCTTAGTGTGACCAGCTCAGCTCACTATATGATGAAGACCACCAGGAAGCAAGAAAAGATCATCCTGAAGAGGCTTTTAATGGTGCCAAGTGTTGTAGCCCTTGGGGGCAGTACCCAGCGGAGGAACCTTCCGGACTCATCCACAAAGAGTGAAAACTGTGTATCGAGACAGAAAAGGAGTGGTTTGCTTCTGCACGACTTCCAGTTCCACCAATCACAAACTCCTTGCTGAGTCACTAAGTCATTCTCCCTGAGTGACTCCAGCCACAGGGTTGGTGGGGTTGGTTCGTCTGGAGTTCACAGGGGCTTGCCATGGCTAGTGTGGGCCTCCTGGAGTCAGGGCAGGATGTCTGGAGCAGTGTGACTTGAGCACAGCCTCAGAGATGAGCTGCGGCTTCTCCACCTCGATGCTTTCAGGCTATGAGAAGAGGAATCTGCTCAGAGTGACTGTTGTAGGGTATTCAGAAAAGCCAGGCTGTTCTGAAGATGGTCTAGCCAGTTTGCCGAAGAGATGCTGCTGGGTTGGCAGCGCCCCACTTGAGGCAAGAGTCAAGGGAAGGGTCTACCAGCTCTCGGTCAAGTGGCCTACTGGATTACTCTGAACGTCTTTGTGAAGTTAAAACATCAAACAATGCTTATAATAAGACCTAACAGGGCATTACCATTCTCAGGAGTACTTAATAGTGCCTAACTCCTTCCTAAATAAGCTTTGGGAGAGCTAGGTCTCTGTGATCTGTCTCAGTATTACTATATCTACTTGACAGATGAGTTGGGGATTCTGGTTGCCTGTGGCCAAAGTCAAACTGAAACTTGCTTAAAGAAAAAGGGTTGGAGAGATGGCTCAGTAGTTAAGAGCACTGGCCGCTCTTCTAGAGGACCCAGGATTGATTCCCAGCACCCACATGGTGACTCACAACTGTCTATAGCTCCAGTTTCTTTTTCTGGCTTCCTCAGGCACCAGGCACAGACAAACATGGAAGCAAAACACCCATATTCATGAAAGAGAGAGGGGGTGGTGTTTTACTCATGTAACTGAGAAGTTTTGGAACACTGAAAGCAACAGCTCCTTTCCTTATTCAGAAGGGCAAACGGGACAGACATCGGAAGCAGGAGAAGATAGGGAACAGGACAAGAGCCTACCACAGATGGCCTCTGAAAGACTCTACTGATCAAGTTATGAGGCAGAGGCTATGACTCACAGCCAAACTTTGGGCAGAGTGCAGGGAGTCTTATGAAAGAAGGGGAGATAGAAAGACCTGAAGGGGACTGGAGCGCCAAAAGGAGACTAACAGAGCAAAAAAAAAAAAAAAAAAAAACAAAAAAAAACAAAAAACCCAAAAAACCAAAAGCCAAACAAACAAAAAACCCTGAGCCCTGGGGACCCTGCAGAGACTGATACCCCAACCAAGGATGGAGAGGACCCAAAACCCTGCTCAGATGTAGCCCATAGACTCAGTCTGTAAGTGGGTTCCCTAATAAGGGGGAGCAGGTGTTTTCTCTTGCCTGAACTCAGTGGTAGGCTCTCTGATCACCTCCCCCTGGGGAGGGGGAGGGTGCAGCCTTGCCAGGCCACTGAGGAACACAATGCAACCAGTTAACCTATCAGATGAGATCTGATAGGCTAGGGTCAGATAGAAGGAGAGGAGGACCTCCCCTATCAGTGGACTAGGAGAGGGGCATGGGGGAGAACATGGAGGGGGGGGTGAGATTGGGAGGAGATGAGGGAGGGTGACACATCCAGGATACAAATTGAATAAATTATGATAAATGATAATAATAATATTAATATCACAAAAAGAAGGTAACAGCTATTCAACACGCTGACAGTTAAAAAAAAAAAAAAAAGAGTATGTCTTTACCCCATCTCTGTAACTAGCTCATGGATGACACTCAGTAAGCACCTCGCTGCTCGGGGGTGACTGACTGAAGAACGACAGAGGTACAGGAGTTCCGCTTCTGTACACAGTGTGCTGTCTTAGAAATTTCTACCCTGTGGCCTGTCACCTTACCCCTTCTTTTCTCACTTGCTGCTTTCTGTGGTTTCCTTGTCTTCCTGGCTCATATCAGGGAAGCCTCCATCTTCCACATGTGACAAAGACCCACTGAGTTCTAACATCTGGTTGTGTTGGTGTGGTCTGAGTGGGGTTTGAAAAGCACCATTCTTTCACCCTCTCAGGAGAAACCTGGCGCCTTAGTTACTTTTCTGTTGCTGTGAGGAGACAGCATGACAAGGCAGCTTAGCTTACAAAATAAAGCACGTATTGGGGTTCACAGTTCCAGAGCGTAAGAGTCCATGATCATTATGGTCGGGAGCAGCAGGCAGGCTGAAATGGTGGAATGGTGCTGGAACAGTAGCTGGGAGCTGTATTCTGATCCACAAGCATGAAGTACGGAGAAAGAGAGAGAGAGATTGGAAATGGCATGGGCTGTTGAAACCTCAAAGCCAGAACCCAGCGACAAACCTCCTCCAACAAGGCCACACTTTCTGATTTTTCCAAACAGTTCCACCAACTGGACCAAGAATTCAAGCATATTAGCCCATGGGAGGCATTTTCATCATGCCAGTGTGATTTCAAAGAAATGCTTTAGAGTAGCTTTGGCTGATTGAGGACCAACCCCACACTAGGGAGCACTACTCCAGTCCTCCACAGACTCCACCACCCCAGGCTGAAGGATCCAGAACTCTTGATTACTTCTTTGAGACCTTGAACAGTTTTAGTAACGGGAAAAGATCTCCTTGGTATGTGTCAATCAAACCGAAAGTTCTCAGTTGTTTGGCAGCAGGCTGGACTGGATGCCACATTTTTTCAACCTGCAGCTTCTTCAAACAGGACGTCTGTGCCACCGTCGCGATGTACTTTTAATATCCTGTAGAAGGGCCAAGTGCTCAAACCTTTGAACATTTACATTGAAATTAATTTTTCAAGGTCTACACAAGTGCAGGCTGTCAAATCCTCCTTAAAAACATAAAGTGAGACAAGGCGTGATGGATTATCCATCTTTGCAAATGTCGTCGCAATGTTGTGAAGCTTAAGGAGAATGGAGTGTGAAAGGCACCTAGCGCGGTGCTCAGCGAGTCAGCCGTCTTTGCTCCAGTCCTCTTCCCAGATCTGAGGGCAGAAGCAGCCAGAACAGATGAACCTCCTGAGTGAGAGAGTGACTTTGGCAGTAAACAACAGAAAACTCAACGTAAGATGTCAAAAACCGAGAGAGCTTTATTTGTTTTAGTTTGGAGCCCACTCAACTCATGGCTGATAGATCTTCAGTTTTCTTGGCTTTCCTCCCATGTTTATTGCCTCACAGTTTCAAAATAGTTACTGTGACTCCAGACATATCCAAGAGGGGGATGTTAGCGTTACCTTTTACACTATTTTATTTGGTTTCTTATGCTTCTTTCTCCCTTCTCCACCCCAACTGCCCTTCCAACACCCCAGTACCAGTTAGGAAAGAAAGGACAAAAATTAGTGGGGAGAGGAGTCGTAGTTCTCTTAGGCTACTTCCTGCTGGTTAGGGCCGTGGCAGAAGCCCAATCTTCGTTTCAGGAGATCTTTAACTTCTTGTCAAACCGCACCAATAGCAACGAGGAGCATCAGAGGGGAGCGACAGCAGCTTTCTTCTCTCCTCGAGCTCCTTAACACTCTCTGGGCTCTGGCATTTATTCCCTCTCTAGAGTCCTCAGATTTAAACTATCTGCAACTGGCAAAGGGCCCCTCTCAGAGCTTGTATGAGGCAAATAGTTCGCTGCTGTGGACAGTCTGAATCAGTCCCAATTTAATCCAACTGAATCAGTTGGATTAAAACAAAAATATGTTTACATCCACAGCATGGGGAGGTAGGACAAGTCTTTGAATTTGGGGGGAGGGGTAGTGCTAATGGTACTATAGATTAGACACAGGGCCTCACTCATGCTAGACTGGTGTTCTGTCACTGAGCTATACCCCTAGCCTTGTGTGTATGTGCATGTGTGTACAGGTCCGTGTGAAGGAGGTGGACATCAGCTGCCTTGTGTAATAACTCTCCATCTCAATGTTTGAGATGGAGTCTCACTGAAAATGGAGTTCATGGATTTGGCCATACCCATGGGTCCTCCTGTCTTTTTTGCCCAGAGTTGGATTATAGGCATATATTACAGTGCCTTGCTTTTTATTTTTATTTTACTTATTTATTCGTCTATCTATTCATTTGCTTTGAGACAGGGTCTAGCTATGTAGCTGGCCGGGGCTCGCTTGTATACCTAGGTGTTCTCACTCAGAACCTCCTGCTTTTTAAAGTGTGAGTGTTGGGGTATGAGATCAGATTCTCACGCTTCTACAGAAAAACTTTTACAAACAGAGCCATCTCCTCAGCATGCCTAGCCTTTTTTACTTTTCATTTGTAGACAAGTTCTCCCTTGAATTTGCTCTGTAATCCAGGCAGGCCTTGAATTTACAATTCCCCAGCCTCAGGGCCTGGAATAGCTGGTTGTTATAGGCCTCTGACAACAAGATTGCCTCTGTTAGCCACTCGGCCTTGCCAAAAGTGGAGAGATGAGTGTTTATTTTTCTATTCGGTCGATTAAAGATAGACAAGGGAGATGGTGGTAAGGGGTAGGTCTTAGATCAGCTGCTGGGTAATCAATCTTACCACAGCAAGGCTTTCCGTATGAACTTGATTTCTTCTGCAGAGCTGGAAATGGGAGTTGGGGATCAGTTAGCAGGCCATGACTATACTTTTTCCTCTTAATCTAACTAAAGGCCCTGTTTACTATAGCTGGTTCCTATCTGAGAGATGTATGGGTCTAGTCAATTGGAGAGTCAGGGAGGTGCTGGAGGTGGCATATACCATCTTAGTGGAATGAAATAAATGAACAAGCCAACTTATAAACTCAGCCAGTATTAAAATTACAATTAAGTAAAGCATACACATTCTAAAAATTTGTTTAGAGGCAGGGAGGAGATGAGGGAAGGAGGGAGGGTGGGGTTGGGAGGGAATGAAGGAGGGGGCTACAGCTGGGATACAAAGTAAATAAACTGTAACTATAAAAATAAAATTTTGTTTAAAATTCATCACCTCCTAATATCTCCTTATTGCTCCTGCTCTGTTCTTCATGTCTACTGTCCCTGTCTGGTGTTTAAAAATGGGCTGTTCTGCATGTCTTTCCATCTCTATGTTGATAGCTTTAACTTGACCATGAAAGCATCTACCCTAAGGAAATCAGTACATGCTACAAATCTGGCTTTTCACTTATTTGAGAGAGTCAGTCAGGAAACATTCACTGATGATGATGATGATGATGATGATGATGATGATGATGATGATGATGATAGCTCTATGACCAGTTCTAGAAGATGATGACTTGGAATGTGGCGCTCTTTTTTAAAACTCTACTTTATTTGAGGTGTTTAGCCCTCAGTCTCCTTTCCAACCTCCCAACCCAACGTAGAAGCAAGTAGGTTAGTGTGGAGAGAGGACCCCTTTACTTCAGTTAGTTAGGGTCCCAGGGTTCTTTTAGGGCTCTGAACCAATCTCTTTCAACAGCAGATGCAGCCAACAGTCTCTTTCAAGGTGCTGGGCCTGGAAATGTTTCTCCCCATCTGTCTGCTCCAAACGGCCACAGTGTCCCATCTATTGGGTCTCTCCAAACTGCTACATGCCACTCACCAACACCGCACGCCACACCTTCTCTTTCTTGGCCTCTTAGTATATATCCTCCGAGTCTGGACCGCAGCCCTGTCCATGCCTCACGTGGAAGGCCGTTACCAGCTGGCAAAAGCCAAGCGCCACTAGTGACAATAAACAGGTGTGGACAAACTATAGCCCAACACTTGAGATTACAACAAAAACATATTTACATAAAATAATTTTCATTACATTGGAGAGAAGCTAAAAATGCATGAACATTTGGGCAAGCATGTAATATTACAAAACAACCAAAAAACCTTCAGACCTCTTCCAGAGAAACAACACACACACACACACACACACACACACACACACACACACACACCACACACGCCACCACCACCACCACCACTACAACCAAACAACCTTCAGACCTCTTCTAGAGAAACAACACACACATCACCACAACCACAGTGGCCACCACCACCACCAACAATGGTTTCTGTGTTCATATAAGCACATTGAATGTTCTCTACCTTTGCCTTCTTTTTGCAGGGATGCAAAGAAAAGTGCAACTTCTTTAGCCCCTGGTACTAATGAATTATCCCCACCCAACCCTGTCCTCCTCTATAGCCACTGTCATCATTTATATCAGAGGACATAGATTCAGTTCCCAGCATCCACTTGGCAGCTTCCAGGTCTAGCTAAATGATATAAAGCACAGTCTGTCTGACCAGGAAACATTCAGCTACACTGGAGCATTTACAGAAAATGTGAGAGTGGTTTATTCTAGACGCTCCATACTGTCGCTTCACAGTGCTTATCTTGATTCATATTTAAATGCATGTATATATGTATGTATAATGTATGTATCTATACGTGTTCGTGCACAGTTATATAAAATTTTGTTTAATGTTTCATCTTTTGAGACTGAATTCCATTCATGGCAGCATCTGCCTCTCTTTTGTTCCCAGCTGTTTCCTTGTATTTTCAGGGTCTGATGGATAACAGGCACACAGTTGATGTTAGTTAAATGAATAAATGAAGTGACTGGTTTGGATAGCCATCATTTGATGGCACTGCTTTGGGAGGTTGTGGAACCATCTGTAGCTGGAGCCTAGCTAAAGGAAGTGGGTTTCTGGGAACAAGCCTTGAGGTTTATAAACCTTCTAAATCTCAGCCCCACCTTCTGCTCTGTCTTTGCTTTGGTCCTCTGAGACCTGAGCTGGTGAGGAGTTGTGACACTCATACCTACCTACCATGGTGGACTTGACTCTTAAACTGTCAGCTGAAATGCACCCTTCCCCCATCACACTGCTTTTTCTCAGGTGACTGGTTAGGGCAATATGAAAAGTTACTAGCACAGGAAGCAGATACAGATCAGAGCTGGGAAGGGAACTTAAGAATAAGTGAAAAGAACAATAGCTGCTCTGAGATCTAAGAGACAATCCTTGAGACTAGGAGAGCAGAAATTCAGGATGGTGTGGGAGTCTGGAGGAGGCTGAGTCTGAACCAGGACCTTGAGTCTTTCCTGTTTTCATCTGCTTTCCTTCTGTATCAGTCAGGGTTCTCCAAAGCAGGAGAACTAAATATTATTAATAGTAAAATAATATATACTAAAAGAAGATTTCCTTGAGGAGTTTACAGGTTTATAAGTACAGGGTAGCCCAACATGGCTGTCTCACTACAGAAAGTCTCAGAATCAACCAGCTACTTAGTCCATGAGTTGGAATGTCTCAGCAGTCCAGAACTGGTGCTGGAGACCTGGAAAATTATTGGAGAGCTGCTGGTCCTCAGTTTAAACTGGAATCTTGAAGAAGTGGTGGCACATGCCTTTAATCCCAGCACTGGGGAGACAGAGGCAGGTGGATCTCTATGGGTTCCAAGCCAGCCTGGTCCACAGAATGAGTTCCAGGATAGCCAGGCCTACACAGAGAAACCTGACCTTGAAAAGCCAAAAAATTAAAAAGAAAAAGAACAAAAGAAGAATAACCCCCCCCCCCGCCACTGGAGTGCCCAGCAGCTAAGGCTTTATTTGATTCCAGATGTAAAACTTCAGAACCAAGATTAGCTATCACATCTTCCCTAGGTGATGCCACTCAACTCCATGGCTTGAAATGCCTCTTCTCTTGGGCCCAGACTTAACATTTAATTGCTTAACGTCTTCATATGGGCTCTAAATAATGCTTCAAACTTACTGTGCCCACAACAGAATTCTTGATTTTGTATTCCATTTCATCCCCTCCTATGTCCTTCACTCTGGTCTCTTCTATGTTAGTGAACCAGTTCTCTCTGGTACTAGTTTCACCATTCTTGGTATTTCCCTTGCTTACACTGGTTCTTTTTTTTTTTTTTTTTTTTCTACAAATCACACTTGAGTCATCAGCAGTCTTATTTGATCTTGAAACTGATGGTGTCTCACTTCTCTAATGACATCTGGACAACTTCAAGTGGCTTTCTAAGTAGCTTCTCAGGTGACACACTTCTTCAGTACATTCTGTACAAAGAAACCAGAGTGGTCTTTTAACAAAGCATCTATCTATCTATCTATCTATCTATCTATCTATCTATCTATCTATCTGTCTGTCTGTCTGTCTTTATGTGTGTGAGTACTTGCTGAACATATGCATGTGTACCTGCAGAGTTCAGAAGGGGGCATTATAGCTCTTAAAAATGGAATTACAGCTGGATGCAAGCTGCCAAGTGGATGCTGGGAAATGAATCTATGTCCCCTGATGAGCAGCCAATGCTCTTAACCAGTAAGCTGTCTCTTCAGCTCCAGAGGAAAAAAAAAATTAAAAAAAAATAGCTCTTTGAATCTAGCAATGTGTAAAAAAGATGAACACCTCAATGGCAAGAAAATGGGGTTATTTCAGGTATAAAAAGCTGGTCAATGTTTGAAAATCATATTGTGTATATTTTTTGATAAAATCTACTTCCATTACGGAAATCTCTCATAAAAAATAGGAACAGGCAGAGATGAATTAATTTGATAGAGAGAACCTATAAAATTGTCTGTAGATAACATTACATCAAGTGGTGAAAGACTGAAGTCTTCCTTGTGTCTTAGTTACTTTCCTTGTTGTTATGATAAAACAGGTGACAAACATGACTATGGAAGGAAGGGTTGCCCTGGCTCACAGTGCAAAAGCACAGTCCATCATAGCTGGGAATTCTGATGGCAGGACCTTGAGGTGGGTGGTCAAGTTGCATCCACAGTCAGGAAACTGGGTGGGAAATGTTTATGCTCCAGTCTTTCTCTGGTTTCCTCATACACACTGTGCCAAAGAGAGACCATGTCAGCCGAGAAGCTGTTTAGAGAGCACTTGAAGTTGTCCAGATCTTTGAGATGTGTCAGTAAAGGAGTCAGACACAACCCAAGACCCAAGTCCCAGGGGATGGTGTCACTTTCCTTAAGGATGGGTCTTTTCACCCCAGTTTACCTAATCAAGAAAGTCTCTCACAAGCACTCCCAGGGATTAACCTAATCTAGATAATCCCTCACAAGGGTGCCCAGAGGCTAGTTTGATGGTTAATTCTGGACCTGTCAAGTTGACAGTTAACAGTAACCATTACACCATCACACCTTACTATAAGGGTAAAACAAGGGCATCCATTCTCACTACTCTGAAAATTTTATCCTGCACAAGGAGAAGAAAGAAAATTAAAGACATATATGTGGAAGACCAGAAATAATTTTCTGAGATTTGTACACAGCATAACTGCCTATACAGGCTATTTCAAGGCATCTGTAGAAGCTACAAATTACACAAAGAAAAAACTCCTATCAAATCCAACAGGGCTACAGAGCATAAGCCAGATACACAAAACTTGACATCAAAACAAGGGTTCTGTGGAATCTAAAATTAAAACAAACAAACAAACAAACAAACAAACCAACAAAAACCTTAGTACCACTTATACTAGCTCCAAAGAAAACTAAATGCTCAGCTATAATTTAAACAAGCTATGCACAAAAACCATATGCTAAATAGCAAAATAAAGTTGAAAGAAATTAAAGAAAATTTAAATAGATGAGAGCTATACTGTGTTCACTGATTAAAAGACAATATAGTAATAAATATCTTTTTCTTCTAAATCGATTTATAGGAATCCAGAGAGATGGCTCAGTGGCTAAGAGCACTTGCTACTCTTCCACAAGACCTAAACTTGGTTCTAAGAACATACATTGGGAGGTTCATAACTTCCTGTACCACCAATGTTCCAGGGGATCTGACCACCTCTTCTGAGATCCATGGTTGCCTGTACTCATTTGGCATACATACATAGAGAGAGAGGGAGGGAGGGAAGGAAAAAGGGAAGAAGGAAAAGAGAGAAAAAAACAAAAATAAAAGCAAATCTTAAAAATTATTTACAAGTTTAATCAATTTCCCTCAGAACCTTACCAAGAGTTTTTTTTTTTTAATATAAATTATTTATTTTAAAATATATACGACAGGGCAAAAGACATATAGACTAGTGAGAAAGAAATTAAACAGAAAGAATAGTATGGAGTAAAAGCAAATTCTTTTTCAGGAAGGGTCTTTTGCAGCCCCATCTGGCCCTGAACGCGTCATCCCCTTACTTCTGCTTCCCAAATGCTGGGGTGACAGAAATGTGTCACCTCACCCTGCAACATGGAGTCAACTCCTAGGCAAGTTTCCTACATAGTTGGTGCAGCAGACAAATAGACTCATGGGTCAACGGAACAGAAGCAGCTCAGGATTAAACCCGTATAAACATGCCCAAGTGATTTCTGACAAAAGAACAGAAACCGTTCTGTGAAGGAAGACTAGCCATCTCAACAAATGTACAATTGGACATTTTTAGGGGAAAAAAATTCCTTGATCTGATGCTCAGAATTAACTCAATGTGGATCAAAAGCCTATGACAAAGTGACAACTTGAACTAAAACACTTAACAAAAAGGGTGAAATACAGATCACATCAAACCTTTGCTCTGTGAAAGACCTTATAAAAGGAAGAAAAGATGGTCCTCAAACTGGGAGAAAATATTTTCAGGTTACATGTCTGACAAAGGGCCTGTGTCAGGACTGCAGAGACAACCTCCTTAAAATTCAACAATAAAGAAGATCTAATTAGAAAATGGGAAAAATAGCGTGGCGTGGTGGGTGCATGCTTCTAATCCCAGCACTTGGGAGGCAGAGGCAGGTGGATCTCTTCTCTGTGAGTTTGAGGCTAACCCAGTGTACAAAGTGAGTCCAGAACAGCCTAGGCTACACAGAGAAACCCTATCTTAAAAAACAAAAACAAAACAAAATTGGGTTTGTATGAGAATGGCCCATAAACTCATATGTTTGAACACTTGGTTACTTGTTGGTGGAATTGTTTGGGAAGGATTCGGAGGTGTGGCCTTGTTGGAGGAGGTGTCGCTGGGGGCGGACTCTGAAGTTTCAAAAGCCGGTGTCATTCTCAGTTTCATGCTTGTGGACCAGATACAACCTAACAGCTACTGCCATGCCTGCCCGCCTCAAGACTGGTATATAGAGAGTCTCCCTTTTAGAGGAATTGCAGGTGGCAAGGAGGCGCCTGAGGACGTGTTAACAACATTATTCATTACTGTAAGGCAAATTAAAGCCATAAATCAATTATCAGTGAATATTTAGCCAAAGGCTCGAAGGAAAAATGGTGCTAACACAAAAATCAGGATGCAGGAACACTGGATTGCCAGCAGCCTCTCAATGGTGGGAATATAAAAGGATAATTACTCTAGAAAGTAGTTTCTTTGAGCATGTGTATGTTTGTATATGTACAGGCGCACAGGTGTGTGTGTGGAAGCTGGAGGGCAACCCTGGTACTGTTTCTTAGATGCTATTCACCTTGTTTTTGAAACAAAACTCTTCCAACGGCTTGAAGCATGCCAATTATGATAAACCGAATGACCAGAGGGTCACGGGGACACCTGTCTCTAATTCCTCAATGCTGGGATTACAAGTCTGTACCTTCTGAGCACTTTATCTGCTATCTCCCCAGTCCCAACAACTTTTTTTTAAAGCCAAAAATGCACTCACTATACAGTAGAGTGATCATATTATATTCTTGGACATTTATTCCAGCGTCAAAAAACTTATGTTCATGTAAAAACCTATACACAAATGTTCTATTATTCATAATAGCCAAGAACTAGGTACAGCCTAGGCTTTCTTCACTGGGTGAAAAGAAAAAAATAAAAAAGGGTAAACCATCTCAAGGAATACTACTCAGCAATAAAATGGAACAGTATAGTGGATAAGCCTCAGGGAAATTCTGTTCAGTAAAAAGGCTGATTTCAGAAGGAGACACGCCATGTAATTCCATTTATACAATATCTTTGGAATGTTGTAATTACAGAGATGGGAAACAGATCGCTGGTTTCTTGATGTTGGGATTTGAGGGGAGGGAACAGGAGTGGTTACAGAGGGGTAACACCGTGGGGTCTTGTGGTGACGGCATAGCTGGCATCTTGATTCTGGTGGGGGTTGTGGAAAGCTCTGCATGTTATAAAACAACCCCTTCTTTCTCTTACACACACACACACACACACACACACACACACACACACACACACACTCACACAGTGTAGGTAGATCTGTGAGATCTGGTAAACTCTGTAGGCTGCAGCCAGGTCGATCTCAGTGTTGCTGTCACACCTATCATGACATGAGCTGCTAAGCCTGGGAGAAGTCTGTGTATTTTTTTTTTTTTTTGTACTTCCTGTGAATATAAATTAGAAGTTTAAGAACTGTCGATCAGACTTCATCCTGGTCCAGTCTCTTATCTAAAATTACTTCAAGGCTTCACATTACAAGCAGAAAAAACTCAGATCCCTCAATCTTGTCCCCCACTCCTTGGCCATCACCTCCTCCCACCTTATTACTTAGCTTATGACACACTGCCCTTGCATACAAGATTTGTACTCACCACAATGTTTCCCACCTCAGAGATGTTCGCTTGATGGATCCTTCCAGATGAGCTTTTTTGTCTGTTTGTCCTGTCGTCATTCCGGCTCACAGCAATGTCTCCTCAGAGAACTTTTCCCTTAGTGGCTACCTAGAGCTTTCTCCTCACCCTCCCCGTCAGTCACAGTAACCTTGCTTGTCCTGTTGGAATGTAGTTTTCTTTTGCCGTGTGTCTCCTCTTTTCTCTGTGAGAATGTAGACTCGGTTAGAACTGGACCATACTGCCTTTTTACTTCTTTGGTTTTTTTTTTTTTTTTTTTTTTTTTTTTTTTTTGATGCAGGATCTCTCTACATAGCCCGAGCTGTCTTAGAACTCGCTATGTAGACCAGGCAGGCCTCAAACTCACAGAGATCCGCCTGCCTCAGGTCTCCTGAATGCTGGGATTAGAGGTGAGCCCCACCATGCCTGCCTCCCCCCTCCCCCGCCCCATTTTTTGACCATACTGTCTTACTGCCTCCAATGGGTTAGACCGCGCCTCACGCTGGGATCCAGGGAACATTTCCTGACTGCAAAACCACCCTTACCCCGCAGCCTCTCTTGAGTTCAGAACAGTATAATAAAGGAGCAAGAGCACGGGTGGAAGCGCCACTGTGAGGGCTAGTCTATCAGCGTGTTTTTGATAAGGGCCAACCCGGCAGCCTTAGCCACCAACCAGCTCTGGATCCCCGTAGCCTCTCCTTCACCAATGCCTGCGTTGCAGGAATGCCCTCAGTATTCTGCAGCCCTTGCCTTGGAGGGGCCCTAGAAGAAGGTACAGAAAAAGCCCGCCGATTTAAAGATGCGCCTCTTCCTGCAGAATGGGGGCCGTGGGGGCAGGGAGGAACCCGGAGAGCACCCCCAGAAACAGACCCTGGCAGCTGTCTAGGGGGATGTTGGAAGGAGCTCACACCTCCAGCTGCTCATTCACCGGGAGCTATTTTTATTATCTGGGGGAGGTGTGAGCGATCGCGTGTTCTGTGACTAAGCCCACCTCACTACTGAACGCGATACGGTACGAAGCAGTCCCTCAGCCCGTCATGGAGCTTGCGTCTCTACCACAGTTGCCTTTTCTCAAAAATAGTAAGATCGCACCTCACGTATCTACGCACCAGCTACCGTAAGGTGCTGGGTTAGTAGTGAAACGCTCGGTCGTGAGTTACAGACCACTAACCCAAACATCCCCTTTAACAGAAAATAGAAGTTTCAAGAGCAACCAGATTGTCTGGAACAGTCTGGCCATAGTTGTGAAAAAGGGCCGATGTCAGCAGACTCCAAGGAGAGCACAAAATGTGCCCCAAACAGTATGTCCATCATACCAGAGACTGAGGGAGAGATGACACAGCTCAGCACAGTAGCCCCCCAAAGAATACTTTTTCCTTTCTTGTTTAAATATTTGTTTTTAGGTGTGTGTGTGTGCGCGTGTGTGTGCATGGAAGTGTCAGCATGTGCACGGAGGTCAGAGGCATTGAATCTCCCTAGAGCTGCAGTTAACAGGCAATTGTGAGGTACCCAATGCTGGTTCTGGAAAGTGAACTTTGGCCTTCTGCTCTCTTCACTCCTGTCTCTCCAGCCCCAAGAAACTAACTTTCAAGAACGATTAAGTCCTGTTACCACTGTTAAAACACTGATACAGTATTATCTAGTATTTAGATCCAAGTTTTCTTAAAGATTCCCCACTTCCCCTCTTTTCTTTTCCAGGCCTCTATCTACAGCTACCCACCTACCTTCATATCTCTCTCTCTCTCTCTCTCTCTCTCTCTCTCTCCCTCTCTCTCTTTCTCTCTTTTGTCTCTCTGGTTTACAAGGCAAGGCCCACAAGGCAAAGTTAAGTGTACCTGTGTGTGAGGGAGGGGCAGGACATAATGATAGGAGAGATTTCTGCCTGTAAAACCAGAGACACTGTTGGCTCTAATGTAAATTATCACCTTTATTTATTTATCATAAAAATATACTGTTGGAATCTAGCTGCTGCTCTCAAGAGGCAGCAGGCAGCCCAGCTCTGAGGCAACTGCCCAGGTTGGCACAATTTCCGTTTGCTCCATTTAGTGAGGAGTTTTGCCCTTTGTAAGGCTAAGTCTGACTTAGGTGAAAGGTCTTCATCATGGGAGAAATGACGTTGGGCAAGGAGCTGACTTCGCTCCTCCATTCGTCCACTCCCAAGACTGAGGCTTTATCACAGAATCCCCTCCAGCTGGATGCTTCAGCCAGGACCTGTCACAGATGTTTACTCCAGGGCTTTTCAGAAGTCATTCTGACAGAGAGGCGTGGCTTTGTTCTACCCAGTTCATGAACCCCAAAAGACCAGGAATAAACAGACTCCCCTGTAAATACATGAGGTTCTTTTTATTACAAATTACAAGCTGCAGCTTAGGCCCACACCCCCTACTGCCAAAGCAGTGGGAGCTGAGAGCCCCGTGCCCAGGTTAGTTGGTGATTTAAAGATTCTGGTCCCTCCCAGCATGCCCAAGGCAGGGGCAATTCCTGCCTGGCAAGCATCTATTGGTCAAAATGCTATATTTTGAATTGATTGGCTATAGGAAGGTCCTCAGATCATTAATGATCTGGTGTCCCTCCCTATGGGGATGGGCCAGTTTCCTAGCAACTGTATCTCTAGTGGGTGGGGAAAGAATGCAGTAAGGCAGTTCTTCCCCTCAAGGCATTCCTGGACTTCTCCACCCAGCTAGTTCAGGCCTTAAATATTAATAGCTGCTGATTTTTGATCTTTTGGTCTCTCAGCTTATCTCACCCCCAGGAATAGCTTGATAAGTGAATAGAAAAGTGACTGAGGTCTGATGGAAGGTGAAAAGGACATATGTATTCTGGTGGTCTCTTCCAAAAGCTCCTTCCTAAATTGTGTCTGCTTCTTTTTATCCATTAATTTATTTTATAAATGTTGAGTGCACCGTACAACTCAGTCCCAGCTCATTGTAATGATGCCACACTGAGGTTAGGCTCTGAACTTAGCCCAATCCACACAGAGATGGATAGAACGCTGTCTGTACCCTTTGAAAACATTTGCAGAACAGGCCTGATGTGAGACATACCCCATTCAGTACTTCGGGTCCTTAACAGATGCAGTCCGAGTGCTCAGGGAGCAGAGCACTAACATGGCTCCTGGTAGTGGAAGACAGACAGCTAGATGGTCCCACAGCATCTATTACTTGGGCTAAATCACCACATGCCTGTTTAAAAACATTACTCTATCCTTGGAAGTGGACGCTGTTTACTCGATATGCCTTTAACAACTGTAATTGTTAAAACTGTGTAACAGTTTTCAGACCAATTTTGTAGAAAACACCCAGCCGTCTTCTTCCCGTGAATGTTTTTCAAGCATCTACGAATGCTCAAAGCTGGCAGAGTCCAAAAATATTTTCTCTGGACCCACTTCCTCCTTGCACTCTTTCTCAGCTCAGCAAAACTTCTCAAAGGAACTGCCACGCCCAATCACTCCTCCTCTGCCAGCTCATTGCACCCTCTCTGATGCACAACCCCAACCCCAACCCCAACACTAACACTGCCAGTTGCTAGAGCAACGGGCAACTTTTCATCCTCAGCTCGCTCAGTTCTCAGCAGTGTGCCCCGGAGACTGTCAACATCAGCTCAGCTTCCAAACACTCCCTGCCCTTGGCTTTGGTGTGGCCTGCTCCCGCTTTCCTTCCCCTTTCTGTGACTACTCCTTCTTAGCATGGCTGACAGAGTCGCCCTGCTCTCATCAGGGTTTTTCTAAGTCTCTCTCTCTCATTCCTCAGTATTTGCTCTCGAGTGAACATGTGTTCAGGTGGAGGCTTCAGTGATCATCTGTACGTTAACACATAAATCTGTACCTTTAGACCAATTCTCTCTTTTGAGTCTCAGGTTCATATATATTAAAATCGCCACTGGAGAGTCCAAAGGTACCCCGAATTCAACTTATTTAAAGTAAAATCTATGGAGTCCTATCTTTAAACTGGTCTTTCTTTAGTGGAAACATCCATTTATTTAACAGAGTAACTTCATTTTTTTTTAAATTGAATTTGTGTGTGTGTGTGTGTGTTATGAATGTTTTGTCTGCAGGTATACACGTACATTATTTGCATGCCTATTACCCATGGAAGTCAGAAGAGGGCATTGGATTTCCTGCTCTATAGTTATTCAGGCCATCATATGGGTTCTGGGTACCAAACATGGGTCTTCTGCAAGAGCAACAAGTGCCGAGCATTCTCTCTAACCTCCGAAACTTCGTTCTTCATGTCCTCTCTCTAGTCTCTGCAAACTTACTTCAGTTTATTCTCTATAAGCGTCTCTTGGGTGTACCTGAAGTGTCCCGAATCTACCCCTCTTCTAAATGGAAGCTGTCATCATCGCCCCTTGTACTCTGGCGCGGCCTGCTAACTGACTTGCATATGCCTACACTTGCTGGCAAATTCTCCACAGGACCAGCTGCAAGACCACGTCACCAAGGCTAAAACGATGGTTCTGTGGTTCAGAGCACTCACTGCTGTATCAAAGGACCTAAGTTCTGATCCCAGGGTCCATATCAAGCAGCTCAAAAAAGTGCCTCTAACTCTAGCTCCAAGGGATCTGATATCGTCTTCTGGCCTGCAGACACTTGTGAGGATACACAGGCACACATAAACAGAATATAATAAAAGGACTTGACCCTTGCAGCCTGAGCCCTGCCTCCAGGTAGTGACCCTGACCCTAACATGACTCCACTCCCAGACCCTACCTGGGAACTGCTTGTCCTGAGCACCCTTCCAGGTAGCCTTGTCTGTCTAAGAACTGTGCATTCTGTGGATACCCCCAGGTACCCACAGCCACAACTCCAACCCCACTAACCATCGGCCCTATGTCCTGCCCACCTTCCCAGGTAGCATGACCCACACCCCTCGTCACAACTACATCCCTGCTTCCTGAGGACCACATGTCCAAGACCACTTGTAAAATTCTGTGAGTCTTCCACAGACTTCTGTGGATCTGTGGCAAGAATCTTCTAACCCTACAGAAAGTCCGTGTCTGTCCTTATAAGCTTCACCTAAATCCAACTTGGGAGCACCTCTGACCACGCATTTGCACGTCGACACGTAGTGGTTCCAAGACTGAACTCCATGCATCATGCATCTCGTCTGTAACTGACAAATTGGGGTAACAGCAAGTAGAGATTCAAATATCTACCCAGAAAAGGTAGGTTAATGAGGTCAAATAGAAATTACTAAATGTTTAAAGAACTCAAAGATAAAATGAATAATATCAGAATGAAGACTATGGGAAAAGCAAGTAGAATGAGACTTGTAGAGAGAGTAGAAACAATTCAGGATATGAAAATAGAATTTCATAAAGAGATAGAGGCAGAAAGAGAGCAACAAGGAGCCTGGTGTGGTAATTGAAACTTTAAAGGCCACTCCCAATGACATGCTTCAGACAAGGCCACACCCCCTAATCCTTCCTAAACAGTTTGCCAACTGGAAACCAAATGATCGAATACATGAGGCTATAGAGACATTCCCATTCACACCACATCATTCCACTTTCTGGTCCTCCTACACCTGTGGCTGTATCACAGTGCAAAATGCATTCAGCTCAACTTCAAAAGTCCCCCTAGGCCTTCACAGTCTCAACACTGTTTCAAAGCCCAAAGTCTCTTGTGAGACCCAAAACAACCTCTTAACTGTAACCCCTAGGAAAGCAATGAACAAATTACAAACTTTTAAGATACAATGGCACAGAACATACATTCTCATTCCAGAAGGGAGCAAAGGGAATGTAATGAGGAAATAATGGACCAAAGCAACACCAAGATTCAGCAGGGCAAACTCCACACTCTGCATCTGTATATCTGATTTGTTAACGACCTCTTCAGACCTTCCACTCCTTCTAGCTTAGTAGGTTGCAGAACACTTCTTTCTCTTGGGCTGGATCCACAGCCTATCTGTAGCTCTTCTTGGCGGTTACCCTATGGCTCTGTCATCGCCAACATCTTGGAGATGAAATCAAGGCTTCACCCTCACAGTTTTATGTCATTGCTTCTCTGGACCTTCATAGATAGATTCCCCTGTCGCATGCCTGTCCTCGATGGCTTTGCAGAGAGGGTTTTCACAGCCCCTTTCTCCTTCTTGATAAATCCAGCACCGCTTGGCCAGGAGCTGCCAAGTTCTGTTGCCTGCTGGGGCTGGAACCTGGTCCCCTTCTTGAATTAAGTTCGTATAAGCTTTGATTTGTTGATGGTCTCCTTTGTTGAATGAGCCTTTATCCTTTTCAGAGGAGTTGGAGGCTTAGCTGGGTGGCCCCTTACCCTGATAACACCACTTCTTCTATTCTATTTCTCCTTAAGCCTTTCTTTAAACTTCTCCTCTCTTTGCATAAACTCCCTAGTGCTCCTTTTCTCACCAAACTGTACATTTGGTATTTTTTGCCCTGCTTGCTTTTTTTCATTGGAGATCTGCACAAGAGTGACCACTTATAACTGTGCAACAGACTCAATACTTGAAATCTTCTTTGTCAATGACATTAGCTCAAAACTCCTTAATTTAGCCTTGTGTGGGAGATCTTTTGGACAAAGGCAGAATGATAAACATTCTTCTGCCTGATGAAATGAGTTTATGATTATTTTTTTTATTTTTAAAGATTTTATTTTTTATTTTAAATATATGAGTGCTCTATCTGCATTTACACCTATACACCCAGAAGTGGGCATCAGATCCCAGTAGAGATGGTTGTGAGCCACCATATGGTTGCTGGGAATTGAACTCAGGACCATCTAGGAAGAACAGACAGTGCTTTTAACCACTGAGCCATCTCTCCAGTTTATAAATGCAGGTTTATTGCAGGCAGCTCTTGGTGGGTTCACCTGTCCAAGGAATGGGGCCAGGGAAGTTGCCATGTAGAGGGAGACAGAAAAACGGGGGAAAGAGTAGAAGTGCAGAAAGAGAGAGAGAAGGGAACGAAAATGGCTGGGTCATGTAGTGAAGAGTCTCTGGGGCAGGGGAAGCCCTCACCCCCGGGCTGGAAAGGTCAGGGTAGAGGGCGGGGTATGCCAGCTACACCCTGTAACAGGTAGGGACTGAGGGATGCTGGGGGAACCTGTGGGCCATATCCTCTTTGGTTAAAAAGGCACCTCATCCGCTTGTCCTGGGTCTGAAGTCCAGCACAGAAAGCAGCCTCATTCTTTGCCAGAATATCACAATAATGGTCTGTGATCTTATTCCCCTCTGAAACCTCTTGATTTGGGGTCCCACAGTTTCCACCTCTCTCAGCACTACTATCTTCCAAGACCATTAAGCCTTGCTGATAGCACTCAGTGTTCAACTTCTTTTCTAGTCCAAAGTTCCAAAGTCTTCTATATTCCTCCAAACAACAGCATGGGCAGGACTGTCCTGCCCAACTATAACAGTGATGTTATAGTTCCTGGTACCAACTCCTGTCTTGGTTACTGTTAACATTGCTGTGAAGAGACACCATGACCAAGGCAACTTAGAAAGAAAAAAATATTTAATTCAGGGCTTGCTCATGGTTTCAGAGGGTAAGTTCGTGATGTTCATGTTGGGAAAACTTGATAGCAGGCAGATAGGCATGGCTTAGGAGCAGCAGCTGAAAGCTTACATCTTAACCAAAAGATGGAGGCAGAGAGAAAGCAAGACTGAGCCTGGCATGTGCTTTTAAAACATCAAAGCTCATCCCCGAGGGACATACCTTATTTAAAAAGATCACAGCTCCTAATCCTTCCTAACAGTCCACCAACTGGGAACCAAATGTTTAAACATATGAGCCTATGGAGGGTGGGGGGTGCATTCTTATTTAAGCCACTACAGGCCAAAAGTACACATCAGAGAAAAGACTATCATGGGTTTGGGCTTGTTCAGAGATTCACCTGTCTGACCATGAACATATTTTAACAATGAAGAGGCTTTTATGCAGAGAGTGGTATTGGGTCCTCAGGGTACCAGGACTGCACCTGAGAGTGCTTTCAAGATGTGGGCTGCATCTTACATTAGTCAGGGGCTTAGAGAGGTAAAATTCACAAGGCTATGTACTTCCTGCCTTTGTGCAATCAGACACACATCCCGCTTATGTGCAGTCATTCTGCCTTAGTACAGTCAGGGGCAGGCAAGCTTGTTTACAGAAGTGAAAACACATAGCTTGTTATCACACATGAACAAGATCAGGCAATTTCAAGAACATTCTCCAGCGTTCCAGGAAGTTATATGTCTTTGAGCAAATGGGGCTTACAGATAGGAGGCATTTTTGTTTTATAGTTCTCACAGTAATTTTAAAGTTTTAAACATAATATTCATCATGACAAGACAGCATCTTTAATAAATCATGCTGGCTAAAGTGTATATATAAATAATGACACCAACTCCTTATCTCTGACTCTGCACAAAAATCAGCTTCGGATGGATCAAGGGTCTCAATACTCTGTCTCAATGAGACTCAATACCCTGAGTCTGTTAGAGGAGAGAGTGGTAGAGAAAATACTTCCAACTTTTAGGTCCAAGAAATGAGTTTCTTCTTCTTCTTCTTTTTTTTTAAAAAATATATTTATTTATTTTTTAAAATTTCTTAAAAATTTTATGTACACTGGTGTTTTGCCTGCCTGTATGCCTGTGAGAGAGTGTCAGATTCTCTGGTACTGGAGTTTCAGACAGTTGTGGCCTGCCATGTGGGTGATGGGAATTGAAACTTGGTCCTTTATGGAAGAGCAGGCCATGCTCTTAACCATTGAGCCATCTCTCCAGCCCCAGAAATGAGTTTCTTAACAGGACCCTGATATAACAGGTATCAAGGCCAACTATTAACAATGGGACTTCATTGTTAATAAAGGAATTCCCATTGTCCTCCATAAAGGACACTATCATTCTGTTGAAGAGGCAGCCTACAGAACTGGGGGAAAAAAAATCTTTAATAGCTATACGTTTGACAAAGATTATTGTCTAGAACATATAAAGAACTAAAAATAACAAGCATCAAGGTGAAAAACAACCCAATTAAAAATGAGGCATGGAACTAAACAGAGTTCTCAAGGATGAAATACAAATGGCTGAGAAACCAAAAGCAAGCAAACTAAAGTAAATTAAATGATGACAGATGGGAATTCGTGACTACCATACGAACCATTCTATAGTTTCTTCAAAAAGCTACAAATAGATCTACCGTGTGATCCAGCTGTACCACTGTCGGGCATGTACCCAAACAACTCTGTGCCCTATCATAGAGATACCTGATCATTCGTGTTCATTGATCCGCCTTAGGCAGGAAACGGAAACAGCCTAGCTGTACATCAACTGATGATACTGAACACATGGAACACTTACACAACGAAATATTATTAAGCTTAAGAAATTATGAAAGTTTTAGATAGATCTGGGAATAATCTCCCTGAGTGAGGTAACACAGACCTAGAGAGACAAATGGCATATGCCCTCTTGCTTATGTAGGTGCTAAACTTGAATCTTCAGGTATGTACATTTAAATTGGAGTACCCATGGAATTCAAAAAAACTAGTAAAGGGCCATGGAGGTGCTTTCAAGGGAGGGGAGTTTAAAAGCAGGTGGTATGAGAAGGGAAAGAAGAATAATGGAGCAAGAAAGATTGAGCAGAGCTGCGGAGGGAATATCAGGAGGGTGTCTTAGTCAGTGTTGTGTTGCTGTGTAGAAACACTATGACCATACCAATTCTTATGAAGAAAAACATTTAACTGAAAAACAGTTCCAGAGGTTTAGTCCATTAGCATCAGGGCAGGATGCAGGCAGACATGGTGCTGGAGAAGGAGCTGAGAGTTCTATATCTTGAGCCACAGGGAGCAGTGGAGACAGCTACACTAGGCCTAGCTTGAGCACATGAGACCTCAAAGGCCACCTCCACAGTGACACTCTTCCTCCAACAAGGCCACACCTATTCCAATAAGGCCCCACCTCCTAATAGTGCCACTTCCTGTGGGTTAAGCACTCAAACACATGGGTCTATGGAGGCCATTTCTATTCAACCCACTACAGAGAGTTAACAAATACTAAAGACCTTTAAAAAGGTCTTACTTGTGTGGGAGATTTGTGAAGTACATATCCTTATATAAAAATAGTTTAAAGGGAGTTAACCTCTAATATGAGACAATAACCGCTAACAGACACTATAGACTATGAACAAAAGGTCCACTGCCAGGAATGAGTTTTCTCTTTTGGAGTTGTTATTTAATGGATTCCATAGACCCTCCAAACAATACAGGTTATTGCCATCGCTTCTGGCTATCCTTCAGTACGTGATGGTAAAACCCTATTGCTGAAGACACTGTATACTTGAGTCACAGAACACGGAGAAATCAAGCTAGTACCAACCAGGAAGCTTTATCTCTACTGGCTAGCATTGATAGTGCTGTAAGATGGTCTGTATGTTACTAATAAGAAAGGTAATCATCGGTCTTCCCCAGCTCTGAACCCTGAAACCTATAATAAGATATGGGTACAATAGTGGCACAAATGTTATGAATGTAACCAGTCATTTCAGATCAGATTTAAGTCCCATTTTATTAAAGGAACTTATGACTGACACTGTTAATCAATGCAATAACCTGTGGTTAGGTATGTCACAGGCCCTAGGTGAGAGCCTACCAGTAGAATACTGCTAAAGGACTTAGCATTCATTAAATTAACCCCCAATGACTTACTTGGTTATTACAATTATCACCATAGATTAGGGCATCTCTTTCTCACTTCCTCCTTCCAGTGCTCAGTGATCACTGTGGAAAGACTATAAGAGCCAGAAGCAGTGGATGACGATAGTGAAAGACTGTTTTCTGGACCCAGCAGGGCAGCAGTAAGACAGCACACACAGGATCTGTGCAAACTCGAGTCAGACAAAATCCCAGCATGGAGGAAGGAGGTGATCATGAAATCTCACCCCTAGCTGGGGAGCTTTGGGCAGCTGATGGTTGTTGGAAAAGGGAGAGAATCAGCTTTCGTTGAGGATTTGGCTCCCGAGAGGCTGCTTATAACCTGGTATATGATTCTATACCCAACTGTATACTGGCAGCCACTAAGTAGACTTACGCGCTTAAAAATAAATAAAAAAAAAAACTAAAAATAAAACCACATGAAATTGGAAGACAACAGTGGTGAGGGTGATACAGTAGGAACCGAAAGGGAGAGAAGGAGGTGGAATTCATCAAGATATGCTTGCATGAAATTCTCAAGCACTGAACAATAAAAATAAGTAAATTACAAAAAAGAATACCACGAAACCATATCGCCCCCGTATTTAGAAGCATTTGGTGGCTTCCCTGAGGGTCAGCGCAAAGTCTTTCACGAGGCCTGGAGGCCTGACATGCCCTGGGCCTCAGTCTCTGTCCGTCCCACCCCTTGACATCTCTCTGGCTGCACTGGCTCTTTCAGCTGTCCCCGCTTTGTGTGTCTCCTGCTCAGGATCTGTGCCCTTAGTCCTTGCACCTGGAAACCCGCTTCCCTTCCCTTCACTAAATCATCCCACTTCTGGATCCGAGCTAAACCTATACATCTTCTTGAATTCAGGCTAGATAAGAACCCAGGTGCTAATACTTTTTTCTTTCTTATTTTCAGTTTGCAATTATTTGCGCAATTACTTGATTAATGCTTCTCCTTTACACTGACATCTGTGATATCTGGGTGGATTTGTACTTTCTCATTGTAGTTGCTTTAGTTTGTGCTAGGTATAAGTAGGACTACACAAATCCTTCTTTTTTTCTTTCTTTCTTTCTTTCTTTCTTTCTTTCTTTCTTTCTTTCTTTCTTTCTTCCTTTCTTTCCTTTCTTTCCTTTTTCTGGAAGTAAAGAAGGAAGAAAGGAAGGGGATGAAAGAAAGAAAGTTAGAGATAACTTGTAACCTGGAGGGCCAAAGGGAAAGTGAGTGAGGGGAAGTAGGCTTACCTTAAGAATGACTCAGGAAGGCATGGTGACCTATGGATGCAGAGGAATGGATACAAATGGAACTGAGATACATGTCAGGGATGGAGTGCCAAGCCCACAGGCACTGTCTCTCTTCTGTTAGGCTGTGCCCTACAGAGGGTAAGTACTCTAAATAGGAGTCAGAGACCTGTTTTCTAGGCCCGGTCTGTTAGCAGCTGGGCACATGTTCTTTCCCTCTTTCTTTCAACTGGTTGAAAGAATATTGATCAGCTCATTCGATTACCAAGAAGCCTGAAGAACCAGACCCAGAGGAAGGGAGGAACAAGGAAGACTGCACAGGCGAAACCAGGGCCAGACTCCAACAAGGTCACTGTGGACACTTAGCTGTGGCATGCGGAGCAGCTCAACTTACCTGTGCCAAGAATAGGCATTAGACACCCTGTTGCCCACACTGCCCTCATTGCCCTCAGGGAGTGGCTGCTTTGGGTTTTGCTGCTACACTCGGAAAGAATTCTCCACACAAGCTCTCCCTCCCCCAACTGCGTCACCAACCGTTCACTTCAAAACCTGAACAGATGCAAGCGACTGCCCAAGCTGGGTCACAGAGTTGAGTCCTGGCTGCCGGGGGAACTACGAAAGCAACCACACTAGACGGCCCAGCCAATAAACATCACTTGCCCAGTACCAGGCCGTCTGCAAGGTCTGTCTCTACCATCTCAAGGAGAAAGGACACGGCTGCCAGTCTAACCCTCTTCCTGTTAACCTCAGCTGCCTATAAAAGCTGTAGCGTAGCGGCTTTAGTACAGAAAAGTGTGCTCTGCCCTCTAGGTTCCTGTTTCTGGGTACTATAGAGGGGCATTGTGGAAGCCTTTGTATTCGATGGTCAATGAGCCACTGAAGCCAGCTTGTTCTCCTAGCTCCGCAGCACTAAAAATAGAGCATTATTGACAAGCCCAGTAACCTGGGAAGGAAACTTCCCACTGCAGCGAGCCTGAATGTTGATTTGTATGTTTAATGGGCAGATGCTACATCTACTGGAGTTTCTATTTTTAAACTTGCTAAATGCCAATTCTTTCTCAAACGCCAGTTCCCATTCTCAAAGCATGTGGGCTTGTTTGCTTTCTTAGTAGAAATTACCTTGCAACGTTAAAGACATGTTTATCATTAGTGGGTTTTTTGGGGGGGGGAGGGGATGGAAATAACATTTAAAATATTTTTATTCTTACCCCTACCCTTTTATTTGACAAAAAGCTGTGTGTGTGTGTGGGGGGGGGGAGCTGGATGAAAGGGATTTTTTGAGAAAAAAAATACAGCTTGCAGGATCTTGCAATAATTTATGCACCTTCTTTACATGCAGTTCCCACCATATCTGCTTCCTTTTTTTTTTTTTTTTTTGGCATTTATAGAGTATCAAAGCTGCAGAAGCAAAGCAAGCTTTCTAAAATCATTCAGTGTGAAGAGCTGATTCCGGCTTAATTTGTTACTACTCCAGGGTAACACAGAGGTGTGAATAGAAAGCGATGTGACTGATGCTCTCCCCTCCCCCGCCCCACAGCTGATACATTTCAATTTAATGCTCAACTCCTGGGGTCCCCTTTGAAAGGCATTTAACTTGGTCTGCACAGAGCAGTTTTGGAGTGAGCGTCCCCCCCCCCCCCCCTATGGATCTTGGGTGCCCAAAATGACAGCCAAGCTCTGTGCTTTGGGAGCCTGGGGAGCTGAGAAGGTACATGTCTTAGTTCTGCTTTTGTTGTTAGGACAACCCTGACAAAAACAGCTCAGAGGAAGAAGGAGTTATTCTAGCTCACAGCTCAGGGGTCAGGGTATGGAAGTCAGGGCAGCAGGAGCTGGGAGTAGCTAGCCACATTGCAGTGACAGTTAAGGAGCAGAGCGTGTGCCTCACCTGGTGGCACTCAGTCCCAGCACTCAGGAGGCAGAGGCAGGTGGATCTCTATGAGTTTAAAGCCAGCCTGGTCTACACAGTGAGGTTCAGGACAGCCAGGGCTATGTAGAGAGACTCTGTTTCAAACAAACAATCAAACAAACAAACAAACAAACAAACAAACGGGATGGGGAGAAAAGGCAGAGAGCAATGAATGAATGCTGCCACATGGGAGGGTCTTTCCACCTCAAAGAAATCAAGATAATCTCTCTTCAGCATGGCCGGAGTTCCCTCTCCCTGGCCAATCTAGCTTCTGCTAAATTGACAATCAACATCACAGCGATACCTACTCTTTCTTTGCAGGGAAGAGTAGTACTCTTGGCTGCAGGGAAGGCATGCATGCGGTCGGGATGGAGAGAATGTGAGTTTCAGAATCAGGTGACTTGAACTCCAACCTTCTCTGCTTTCAAGCTTAGCCATGTTGCTCAAGGGTTCAGAGTCATCGGCTTCCTCATGAGTGAAATGGAGGAGATTACACTTTCGATGTTGTGAATATTACAGGAATTAATGTGTGCAGAGTGCTGACACCTCATAAAAATTCAGGAAATGTTAACACTCTTCTCTGCACCGTCTCCACCCCATGAAGCTGCTTTGCTCTTCTGCTTTCAAGCACTCTTTGTTGTTTTCTGCCTTTGTCTGAGACAGGATCTTCATAATGGCCTAGGCTGGCCTTGAACTCACCATTCTCTGGCTGCAGCTTCGTGAACTGGACTATAGGCACGTGTTACCACGTCCAATGCCTCCGTGAGCCTTTACTGATTGATGTTCTTCCTATTTAATATCACATCTCCCACCTTTGTATGTTCAAATCCAATTACTCCATCAAAGTCTGGCTCAAACAGAATGGTGTGTGACTGTCTGAGGCTAGCCTGGACTACATGTGACTGTGTCTCAAACAAAATAAAAAAGTTAGAAAGGTTAAACATTTTTTCTCACGGATTCACATATCTTAAGGAAGCGATAGGACTGGGTTTTGAACCTAGACTACCAGTTGCCAATGTCTGCACTTTACAATGTCCACACTATGTTAGACGATGTAACCCGTATGTCATTGCATTCAAGTTCCACTCTATTAGGGGTAGGAGTCTACCTCCCTCATGGAGGGGACGCATGGCGGCACAAGCATGGAGGCTGGAGCAGCAAGCTGAGAGCTCATATCCTGAACCGTAAGCTCGAAGCAGAGAGACCAAAATGAGAATAAGGGGAGGTCCGAAGTTCTCAAAGTCCACCCCAGTGACGTGCTTCCTCCAGCAAGGCCACACCTCCTAAGCTCCACCAAAGAGCATCGCCAGCTGAGTGTTCAAAGTCATGACCATTCAAACCATCGCACCTGCTTTCATCGGGAATCATTCCGCATCCCTCACTTAGAGACAGCCTCTTCTGAAGCTTCCTCCTAAAGTAGATGGGGATGAATACAGAGACCCACAACTGGACACTGTAGAGAGTGAGAGACTGTGGAACACGCTGTCCTAAATGGGATGTCTTCTTCAAACCCTTCCCCTCAGGGCTCGGGGAACTACGAGGAAAAGGAGGCGGAAAGATTGTGAGCACCAGAGGGGATGGATGACACAGAGAAAATAGTGTCTTTCAGACACAACAGAAGGGGTGCACTTACAGAGACTGTGGCAGCATGCACAGGGCTCCTGCACAGGCCCACTCCAGAGGGGTCCTAGCTTAGAGGAAAACTGAACAGGACCCCCTATCCCTAATCCAGAAGCTATCTCCAACTCTCAACAGCTTGCAAAGGAAAGGTTTTCTCCAATGGAGTCTCACTGGGTATACAAACTACACTGAAGGGCAGACCCCATACCCAGCAGTAGGTGGCACAAAATGAACTCAACGGTACTTTTTGGAGATTGTTCTTGTTTCATGATGCATTGCTTGGGCATTTAAAAAAAAAAATCTTACTGGTCTTTTGCTTATACATTATGGTTTCCAATTTTGAGTCTTTATGGTGTGTGTGCGTCTGCCTGTGTATATGTTTCTCAGGCTTTTTCTTTTCTCTTTTTTCCTGTTTGTTTTATTGCCCCCCCCCCATATTGGTTTCTAAAGAGAGAGAAAGAGAACGAAAGCCTGGAGTAGGATAGGTGGAGAGATTGGGAGGATTTAGGAGATAGATGAGGGAAAGGAAGCCATGATCAGAATATATTGCATGAAAAAAAAATTTCATTTTCAATTAAAAAAAGAAATACCCTTCTGCCTTTGGATTTCACATACTTCATTTAAGAAGCTTGCCTAGTGAAACATGTCTCTTTCCTCAGACATTCTATTCTTCGGCTTTATCTCTCTGCTAAACCCAGGAAGGATTACTTCTTTTCTCTCTCTCTCTCTCTCTCTCTCTCTCTCTCTCTTGAATTTGTTTTCCTGAAGTTAGGGGTTAGACATAGGGGTTGTAGGGCACAGTTATATTTAGAACAAAACATTTTATCCTACAATTATTTTGATGAAGAATAATTTCATCAAAACCACATTACAACAGCAGTTATGCATTCTCTTCATGTTTTTATAGGTAGACACAGGTTTGTTTGTTTGTTTGTTTTTCAGAATATTCTTCCGGTTCCTCTACTGAGAATGTCTGTACTTGGCTGCATAGCTTTAACCAGATTTGTCACTTTAGGAAATGTTACTTCTTTCTCAGGCCAAACTCTGCCCACCGCTTCCCCCACACCTTGAAGACATCTCCTCACTTTGGTAATATGGCTTCATAGCCAGCTTCGCCTCCAGTGCGTTTTTCTCAGCTTTCAGTTGTTTGCTCCCTGCCAAGTTTACAGCAGTAGTCGAGGGCTGGGATGTGACTTGATGATGAGGATCTTGCTAGAGCGCGGCCCCTGAACTGATCCCATATTTCCTGGGGCTGTTGTCCAAGCAGGAGAGGAACGCTTTCTTCCTGACACTTGTCCTGGTTACTTGACATCATGTATCGTAGGTGCTCAGGATATTTGGTGAGTAGGTGACTTTAAACTGTGAATGTGACATTTTCCTTTCCTCTGCAGAAAAGGTTCCATTTCTTTTACAGTAGGAACTAAAGTCCTTAACACAGCCCATGGTTCCTGAACTACGAGAGCCTTGACCCTCGTAGGCTCACTGGTTCTGTGGTCTCTAGTTATCCATAGTCTGGGCGACACTGCCTTCTGCCAACTCCTTGGGACTTTTTATTTGCTTTTCCTCTCCCTGGAAGGCAGGGTTCCTGTGAGGACTGTGTTGTTGACCAACTCCTGTTACCTGGCCTTCAGGTCCCATGGCCTGCCTGAGAATAGACATGTTGAATTTTGGCCATACTCACCCAGCCCTATAAGAGAGAAAAACCTAGGGATATCCTTGCTTTTTTGGCAGGAAAGCCAGGCAGGTTGACTCTTGTGGCAACAGAGCTCTCTTGTCTAGTCCAGCTGGCCCTGTTATAGACAAGGCAAGCTCTGACTCCAGGCCAGAGATTGATCCCAGCAGGAGCATTTTTTTTTTTTTTTTTGAAGGGACACATATCCTTCATCTCCCCTTGGCCTGGGCATGCTCACTGCCAGCAGGCCTGGCTCACAGCCACCTTGGCAAAGGGGGATTTGTATAGACTGATTATTTTAATGTTAATGCCTTCCCAAATCCCTAATTCCAGGGAGAAATAAAACCCAAATAGCTTTTATGACATGTTGGCTTAAAGATGGGGCGCTTGGGCGGGCAGGCAGGAGATTGAAGTAAGCACACCCAAGTTGGAAATAAGTCAGTTCTTCATCTAATGTTGACACAGAAGCATTGTGGTGACAGGCACCACCTATGGAGCATTTACTAGATCCCAAGAACAGCACCAGGAGTTTTTATTGTTGTTTGTTTTTTTTCAAGCCAGGATTTCTCTGTGTAGCCTTGGCTCTCCTGGACTCACTTTGTAGACCAGGCTGGCCTCGAGCTCACAGAGATCCACTGCCTCTGGAATTTTTATGTATATAGTAACTCATTTATTATCATTTTTAATTACCACCCTATGTGTTAGGTCCTGCTTTCTTAAACCCCTCTTTCTAGGTTAGAAAGTTGCGGCTGGGATGTTAAATAGCTAGCCTGAGTTTAGGATGTGGCAGAGCTGGGCACATAGTTGAAGGCAGGAGAGCCCTCCAGAGTTTTGAGATGAGGATATCTGAGTACATGACAGTTTCTGGCAGAGGAGTGTAGCAAGACAATTCACCAAGACAGCAGGTTCTTGCAAACCTGCTTTGGCCTTTGCAAAACCTGCAATATTTTCTGGGTGTTCACATCTTTCCTGACTCTATTTTCTCATCTTTAAAATGATGGTGTGAGTCAGAGTTCATACTATGAAGACCAAGTCAGAAAGCACAGTGAAGCAATATAAAAATACAGTATTAGCCTGAAGGGATACCTAAAATACTAAAGTTAGCCTCTATTCCTTATTCTGCTATTAGCTGATGACTCCACCTTTAATATTTGCAGTAAGGTATGCTGTCTCTGGGAGGCCTAATTAAAGAGAAAACAGCTTAGGGGGAAATCACTGTGATCATTAAACTATGATCATTTCTATGTTATTATCTTAATTAATAACCAAGCCATGTATTATGTAAGCCTTCTTCTAGAAAGTAAGATGGTCGCTTGTAAAACTGCCTTTAAATTGGTGTACTGCTCACAACCACTTCTGTGTGAGCTGCTGTGGTTCAAGGTCTTTTATTTTGTTAATCATGATGGCCACCCTGTGGGGATGCTATTGTTGTGTTTTGATTTAGGAGGCTTACAGAAAGATTAAGCGAGATTCCAAGGTCACCGAAGTGCGAATGGTGGAGAAAGGATTTTCTTTCAAGGCTTATTCCAACACTGCAACAGTGTTTGCTTCTGTTGCAGTGAGAAAACACAAACCAAAAGAAGCTTGGGGAGGAAATAGTGTATTTCACCTTACAGCTTACAGTTCAGCAGAGGGAAAGCAGGGCAGAAACTCAAAGCAGGAACCTGGAGGCAGCAACAGAAGCAGAGGCTCAGGGAACCCTTCTTATAGGCTTGTTTTCCTTGGTTCACTCAGGTTTTTTTTTTTTTTTTTTTTCTTTTTCCATGTATATAACCCAAGATTACCTGTCCATAGTGGCCTGAGCTCTCCTACATCAATTATTAATCAAGAAAATGTCTACAGGCAAATTTGATGGAGGCATTTTCTTAATCAAGGTTTCCTCTTCCTAGACGACTCCAGCTTAAGCCAAATTGACAAAAAATAACCAGCACACCTAGTAAGTTTTTCCATTCTTGGGCCTGGACAGCTCACTTTTATGAATGCATTCTCAGTAGATAATACAAGAACGAAAGAAGTTATTTGCTAAAATAAAACAGAAATCCACAATAGTAGTGATACAGTAGGTTCTTTAACTCTTTGATGATCAAAAGGCAAGCTCTCACACAAACACAATAGAGCAGACACTAACCACAGATTACACGAATTAAGCAACAGAGAACAACCAAAGCCATCGTCAGCAAAAAGAATAGAATTCGAGATAGGATCACGGAGTACATAAACAGTTCTCAAAGTCAAACAATGATGAGAATAAGAAAACAAGCCTGTGTTTATAGATGTCGCTCAGTTGGTAGATCGCTTGTGTCGCATGCCCAAGACTCTGGGTTTGAGTCATAGTATCACATCACCCACGTGTAGTAGGGAGCATCTATACACTTGAGACGTGAAGGTGGAGGCGGACGGATCAGGAATTCAAACCTGCCTGGGCTACACGAGACTCAAAAAAATATTACTTTTAGAGTTATGTAAATGATTAGTGTATTGAGTTTCTTGGATGCTATAATAGTGGGCAGATTGGTGTAAATATTGTATTCATTATAAAAAAGAAAAGCATATTAAGTCAAATTTAAAAAGGAAAGATCTGTATTTTGAATTCTCTAGGTTTGAATAGTAAGGCTAATTTCTTAAAACACTTAGGTAGTAAACTCATTACTGTCTAAGGAGGAATTTATCACAGCGTCTCCTTAGCCAGGTGATGACTTTTAGGGGTACACCATGTGGGACTTTTTTGGTTAAGATCTGGTTAAAACTGAAGTCTGGTGTTTCCAGATAGACTCTGAGCCCCATCTATTGAGATGAACTTCCTTTCTCAGCAGGGTGCCCTCTCTATCTGAACCCTAAAACCTGCAAGAAGCATCACATAGGAACATTGCAGGCCTGACCCTTTCCTGATAAGTAACCTGAGGATTCATGGAAATACTCCACCCTATGCTAAGATCTTAGCTTTCAGCAAATGACCTTCAATTGTACCTGGAGATTTTCCCCCACGAATAGGATAATTAAGTAGTATGTTCTCCTTCTTGTGATAGGAACATGGTACTACATGTAAACAAGTACCACTACATGTAAATCAAGTATCCTTAGCACCTCTAGTACCAGCAAATCAAACACATTCACCTTTGAAACCCCTTCCACCGCCCAAGGATTATAAAGCCCTGATTTCACACAAAATGAAGGTGCTATGTGATACCATCAGCTTTCCACCATGGCTGCCTGAGATTTGTCATTTATTCTGGGGAAGGGAGGGTTCCCCTTCTCCCTAGAAATTCACTGCTGAACTCCTGGCAGCACCACCAGTGAAGCACCCACCTGGCCTGGACCTGCCTTCTGGCCCCAGGGCATGCACCTTGCTAGAACTGCCTTCTGGCCTGCTGGGCCTAACCAGGCATGGGCTTTTGTCCACCACCCTGCTGTTAATGCAAGGGCTTAGCCAAAGGGCTGTAACACTCTGGTATCATCTGATACCAACAATCTCATTTAGAAGAGCTAACTGTAACATCCAGTGGAAAAACTCATTTTTGCTTCCCCTGGTGAGACCAGGAGCCTTGCCTAGCACATGGGCCTCACCCTAAAGTGCTCTAGCTATTCCCAAGAGCAATGGAATGTCTGATTTCAGGGTCTCTCTGTTTTTCTGTCTGTAAGCTGACAGCATCCTGCCAGACTACTCCCTGATGAAGAGAGATCTACAATCCTGAAAAGAGAGACAGATGGGCTCATATTTTCACAAACCAGAGTTGACACTGTATATCATGACTTCACAGTCCATCACCTTGGTAATAGGTAAGGGTGCTGAACCTTTGGTTTGGGTCTCAGAAAGCTGACCTCATTGGCTGTTTTTCTTGTCCCTGTGACCAAATACAAGAGAGAAGGAACTTAAGTGGCAAGAAGTCTGTTTTGGCTCACAGCTCAGAGGAATGCTCCATCATGGGGGGAGAATCATGGTGGCTGGAATGGGGTAGTCCCTGAAAGGCTGCAACTTCTAGCATAGGGCCTCAGGCATCCCCACCAGGGAAGCAGAGAGCTACCTCGGAACCGGAGTGCTGCTGTAGGCCGCAAAGTCTGGTTCCTACTAGCCTATGTCATAGCTTTCCAAAGTACCACCACCAGCTGGGGACCAAGTAGGGGACATTTCATACTCAGAACATAACTGTGACCTACTTTCTTCAGAATGCTGGGCAAGGTGACTCTTTGGTTACTGTGTTTGCAAAACAGATGAATAAGTATGCCTCCCTCCCAGGAAGCATGTGGTAAAATTCCATGGCATTAGCTGTTAATAAACCAAGAAGCTGCTTTCATTTGCGTTCTATCAAGTCAGCACTCATTTTGTTTTCTCATGCAAATCAGAAGTGCCATTGATATTTGTGTAAGGTTTTGATTGCTAAAATGGATTCACTGCTAATGAAATTCATGTTTATTGTCTTAGATACTTTTCTGTTGTTATAAGGACACCATGATCAAGACAATTCAAAGAAAAAAGAGTTTTTTGGGGCTTATAATTTCAGAGGTTGAATCCATGGCCATCATGGTGAGGAGCATGGAAGTAGATAGGCAGGCACTGGAGTAGTATCTGAGAGCTCACGTCCTTATCTGAAAGTAAGAAACAGTAAGAGTGCACTGGAAATGGTATGGGTTTTTTAAACCTCAAAGCCCACTCTCAGTGACATACTTCATCTAATAAAGACCCCACCTCCTAACCCTTCCCAAACAGTCCCACCAACTGGGAGCCAACTATTCAAATATACGAGCCAAGCATTCAAGTATAGGGTTTATTCTCATTCAAACCATCACATTTACCAATTATATATATATATATATAATAAAAAATATATAATAATAATATATATAATAAAAAATATATATATATATATATATATATATATTTTTTTTTTTTTTTTCAGAAATATGGGTGATACAGAGGGTGGGCAGAAGTATCAGGGATCCTTCTCTGAGGATGATTATATGAGACATATGTCGACAACCCACTTGTATCATTGAAATAACAATAGCATCATTGAAATAACAATAGCAGGCTCTACCCTAAGGTCTAAAATTTCCTAAGCTCTGGGCTTTGGACCAAGATTATAGTACCAGTCATGAAATTCCCTGCCTTAGGGAAGGCCTCAAATCCGACCAGAAATTGATTACCTCTTACCAGTCATGCCACTGCTACACAGGTGGACAGGCACATCTTGTCTGAGGGGTCAGTATTTTAGCACGTGGGATCTAGCATTGGGCAAGCCCACTGATGTTTTTCTCTCCTAGCAGCTTGCAAACAATATACTAGCTGTTAGGGAGGAATTTTTCAAGTCAGTTTGAAATTAAGTTCTCTTCTTCCTGCAGCCAAAGGGTGTGGTGTCTTCAGCAACAAGAATCAAGTTAGCCAAAAATTGCACAGATGTGGGAGGGGATCTCCAAGCCCCACCCCTTACTGAGGAGTTTTTGTGAGCTGATAAGAGCTGTGGGAGAAGAATTTTTTTTTTTTGAGGATGTAGACACTGGTAAGTTTCCCACATATTTAATATATGTGTATATATGTTTATTTATTCTTGAGTCAGGATTACAGCCAAGTGGTCAGAGGAGAGGTCAAACCAGTTGACAAAGGCTTGATAATCAAAAGCTGGCGATCTCAGCCATCGCTTGGTACAAACGGTCAAGATTATGGAGTGATGACTGTTCTGTATATGTTTAACATTTAATTCTTTAAATATTTAATTTAAGTTTTGTGTGTGTGTCACTGTGCAAATGTGAACAACTTGTGAGAATCAATTTTCTCCTTGACCATGTGGGTCCTGGGGATCAAACTTTAGGCCTTCAGGCTTGATGGCAGGCACCTTAACTCCCTGAGTCATCTCACTGGCTCTGTCAGTTGAAGTTTTGTCTCGTTTGAGTTCCAGAGCAAGCTGCAGAGATAAAGGATCCGTATCTCCCTTTACAGTTGAGGAAATAGGCTCAGAGATGATAAGGAGCTTGTACAGAACTAAAAGTTAAAGAGTGAGTAGAGGTGCAAGATGAAAAAGAGAGGCTGCAAATACCAGTCCCAACAGTCAAGTATCAGAAACCCCTTAAGAGGTTAAGTTTCAGACTCTGGACAAGGCTGAGGTGCCTATTTAACACATCAAAGAAGACCTAGATCCTGGTTCTCCCAGCATCCCTCAGTCTCTGCTTGTTACAGGTTATGGCTGGTATACCCTGGCCTCTACTCTGAACTCTAGCCCAGGGTCTACTCTTCCCCAGAGGCTCTTGCCTGCTCCTCTTTTGTACCTTTGGTCTCCTGTTGCTGTACTTGTTTCCCCTCTTTTCCTTTCCCTTCCTCTCTTGGCACATAGTTCATGGTTATGACCACTCTGGACTCTCCCAGATGTGTCTGCTTCTGGCTATGTCTTCCTTAGATCTACAGTAAACTTTCTTCTCCACCATACCTAGGGACAGTCATGTTCTTTCTTTTTTATTTTTATTTTTTCTTTTAGTTGTCATCTAAATTGGGACCACACAGACAAAGGAGCTGGTATGCTCCACACACCTCTCCTCACCCAGAGAAGCCCGCCACCATCTTTCAATGCCAAGGGCAGAATCCCTGATTGGACCAGTCTTGTTATTTTCAGACTGTGGCTTCAAGACAAGAAATGAGAGCAGAGACAGACAGGGTTTTGATGACACTGGCACTGAGCAGCCGGATGTGGAGGAAAGAAAGGGGAAAAGTTTAAAGACATTTCTCAGGCTGAGTGTGGTGGCATATACCTATAAACTCCAGGACTCAAAGAGGCAGAGGCAGGAGGATTGATGTGAATTCAAGTTCAGGCTAGTTTACATAGAGAATTTCAGAGCAGCCAGAACTACAGTGTAAACCTTTGTATCAAAATGAAACCCTTTGTTTTAAATAAACAAAGCAAAACAAAGGCCAAAACAAAACTTTTCTCATGCTGTGACTACCCTTCACAGCCTTAACAAATACAAACAGAGCTGAGGGAGAGATGGCTCAGGGGTTAAGGGTGTGTACTGCTTTGGCAGAAGAACTTGGTAAGTATTCTCTCTCGAAAGAAAATGAGCCAGTTTAAGCCAAATTAAAGTATAAAGGTAGGTTTAATGGGGGCATCTCTTGGGCAGGTTCACTAGTCCCAAGGAACAGGGCAGTGAAGTTACCATGACGACCAGGAGGCAGAGGAGGAGGGGGTGCGAGGGAAAGAAAGAGTATGTGCATGCAGAGAGAGCAAGAAATTTGGAGAGAGAGGGAACCAAAATGTCTGAATTATATAGTGAAAAGCCTCTGGGTGGGAGGAAGTCCATCCCCTGGACTGGAAAGTTCAGGGCAGAGGTAGGGATGTGCCATCCACACCTTGTAACACGTGGGGACTGAGGGATGCTGGGGGAACCTGGAGGCCTCCTCTGCTTTGGTTAAATAGTCACCTCAGCTGCTTATCCGGGGTCTGAATTCCAACAGATGGGAGTTTGGTTCCCAGCACCCACGCTGGGAGGCTTATAATTGCCTGTAACTCCAGTCTCTGCTCGTTGAGCTCAGTTTTGTTACAGTGACAGCATCTGTAGCACCATCAGGGTGATGATTATCATCTATTGCCCTAGCAGGTCACATGTTGAGTGACACAGCACCCCAGGGACCAAGAACAGGAAGGGTAAGGGACCTCACAAGAGCTGAGAGCTTATCACGCCCAGGTGCCCACACAAACCGGGCAAGCCACCACCCAGGCCCCCAGGGGCCCCTAGCTCAGTGGAGCTAAGGCCTCACTGTAGTGCAGTGAGGAGATTACCAGATGCACATGGGAGCAGGAGCGCTATACAGCTTGATGAGGGAGGAGCTGGCGCTGTGAAACAAGCTTCCCTAGAGGGAACAGCCCCTGAACCAAGTCTTGAAGGAAGAAAAAAGTCAGAGAAAGAAGATGCTCCAAAAAGAGGAACCTGGTTAGGCAAAGATGTCAAGGTAAGAAGGGCTGGAGAGATGGCTCAGTGGCTAATAAGAGCGCTGGCTGCTTTCTCAGAGGACCCAGGTTCAATTCCCAGCATGCACATGACAGCCCACAATTGTCTGTTACTCTAGTCCCAGGATATCCGACACCCTCTTTTGGTTTCTGAAGGCGCTGCACACACCTGGTCCACACATACACATCCAGGCAAATGCATAAAAATAAAAATAAATAAAATTCTCAATAAATAAATAAAAAAAAAATAAATTTAAATAAAAGAACCTAGTTAAGAACTACAAGCAAGTCAACGTGAGCAGAACTGAAGTCTGAGGTAGTGACTAAGCTCATGGGGCTGTTGTGCTACAGGCCACCATAGCCTCAGAAGAGTCTTGACACAGGAGCTAAACAAAGCACTTCAATAATTAGTTATATTTATTTAGTGAATTTTGAGACAGGTTGGCCTCAAATTCATTGGTAGCTGAGAATGATCTTGAACTCCTTATCCCCCTGTCTCCATCTCCCAAGCGCTGCAGTTACAGGGATGTCTTTAACCTGTGCTGGAGGAGGTTACTGAGGGGAGGAAACCAAGCTGAGCTGGTATCTGGGAAGTGCTACAAAGCACAGGTGCTCCCAGCATCCTGAAGCTTCAATCTTCCAGTCTTGAAGGAGGAGATAGTAAAACCTTGAAAGATTTTGGAAGAACAATTGTTAAGTGGTTAGCTCAAAGTAGACGTTTGGAGAAGGGAATTATTGCAACAGTAAGAGACGATGCCAAGCTGGGTACGGTGGGGCACGCCTATAATCCCAGCACTCTGGAAGGCAGAAGCAGGTGTATTGCTATGAGTTTGAGGCCAGCCTGGTCTACGGAGTGAGTCCAGGACAGCCAGGGCTATACGGGAAAACCATGTCTTGGAGAGAGAGTGTGTGTGTGTGTGTGAGAGAGAGAGAGAGAGAGAGAGAGAGAGATATGATGATGATGATGATGATGATGATGATGATGCCAAAAGTAAGAAAGTGGTTGGATCGTGCAGAAGAGAGATTAGGTTTTTAGAGAAATGATGGGGGAAGTTCTGTAAATGTCTCAGTGGAAGAAGATGGGAACACGTGGGAGTTGGGGCAGGAAGAGAGCAAGTGCTATGTCTTAGGATTTCTACTGCTGTGATGAAAACAACGATCAAAGGCAACTTAGAAAGGGAAGGATTTGTTTCATCTTTCGTGTCTCAGGTCACATACTGTCTCTGAGGGAACTTGGGCAGGAACTGAAAACAGAGACCATGGTAGAATGCTGCTTACTGGCTTGCTCCTCAAGGCTTGCTCAATCTGTTTTTTTGTAGCACCCTGAATTATTTCCCCGAGGGGAAGCTGGGCCACCCACATCAGTCATCAGTGAAGAAAAGGTACTATTACCCATAGGGCAATCTGGTGGGGGTATTTTTCTCAGTGAGGTTTCCTCTTCCCAGAGAGCTCCAACTGTGTAAAGCTGACATAAAACTAGCCAGCCCAGCTTGATTTTTGACTATTTTTGCCCACATGGCTCAGTGATGGAGTCTTTGTGGGAAATAGATCTCCAGAAGAAAAAGATAGGGTGCTCATAGAAAGAGGAAGGGAATAGGAATAGATATGAGGTGGGAAAAAGAGGAAGGGGCTCCCAGCCTCACAGTCCTCCTCACTGGTATCTCTCCTCAGCCATTTCTCCATTGACTGAGAAGAGGCTGGATGAAAAATTCTGTGATGAACTTAATGTGTGTGATTTTCCACAGTCATGCAACAGAGGCTGTTGAGTTCATAACCAAAACAAAGAGAGGCGCAGGAATAGATGTTATCTGTTGAGGAGGGATGAGAATGTTTGGGTTCCAGGGACAGCATCCAAAGAGAAAGATGGGCAGATGCTTGACTGATCCTTGAAGAAAGAAATGCTCACTAGGCAAAGAGGACAGGGTACATTTTTTTGGTTTTGACTCTGAGAAGTCTGGCTTGGAGGATCGAGAGAGAGTGAAGAGAGTATAAGTAGATCTTTCAAGTTATGGAAGTCTTAGTGTTACCATATCCTGGTTTCCATGAAGCCGTCCCCTGTTTTAGCTCTGAATGTCCCTACTTTAGGAACGCTGTTCTTCCTGGATGAAGTAGGCTGTTTGGTTACCTGGAGTCGGTGGTTTTGGAAGAGCTACGAGCAGTGCAGCGGGAGCATAGCGGGCACGTGGAACAGTGGTCACGAGAACGGAGAATGAAGGAACACTAGTAGCTGTGGCCAGAGCTATGCTGTTGGGTGGTAGAGCCTGAGGCTAGGCTGTGAAAGTTGAAGGTTAAGGGCCAGGGAGGAGGGAGCAGTGGAGTGTGCAAGGAACGCATTTAAGAGGGTTCACAGAGGAGTCACAGAGCCCTTGAGGCATCAGCTGGTGGGAAATTCAAGGTCATGGGGCATTTAGGATAGGAGCACATTTATAGGCGTCCTGAAGGCAGAGGCGAGGCCACAAGGTGGAATGCTGGAGGGAAGAGGGCCATGCTACAGAGTTGGACCCCAAGGAGGAGCTAATGGGGTGACATGTAAGTGGACTGAGGGGAGACAATGAGCCTGGGTACAGATGCCCACTGTCTCAGTGGGAGAGAAAGCGTAGGGACATCCATGTTGTTATCTATCCTGGCTTGAAAACATTGTTCAGTGTGTGTTTTGGAGGTGGGTGATAGGAACCAAGGGATGCCCATCATACTTGAGCAAAAACTGTCACCCTGTGTCACGCGAGGGAGGGCCCACCCTGCCATTTTCTCCAGCAGTCTCTGGGGGACTACGCATAGAAACAAAGAGCAACAGAGGCAGGGGAGGCAGGAAAGGCATGGGAGGCAGGGGAGCAGGATTGGTGAGGAGGTTGAGGGAAGCCTGTCTTAGGCAAACCAACCCTGGGCTGAAGAACAAGGAAGGGAATTGAAGTTGCTAAATTAGAAGTAATGAGGACTTCAAGGTGGAGAGTAGACAGGTATTTGCCCATGACGGATGCCCGGAGGGGCAGAACTTCTGTGTTGCTGGCCTGGAGCAAGTCATTTGCCATTGGAGGTTCTAGATTCTTCCCTCACTCCGAGTAAGATTGCATAACTACTATGGTATTCTTCATCCTCAGTGTTGTGTGGTTGCATAAACCAGTATATCCCGTACCCTTGGGCCTCTGGGTGAAGCAGTTTCTGTACCTTTCACACTGAGTCAGTGTGAATCACTTTCTATTCAGAAGGAACGCACGCACCCTGGGGAACAAGACCCGAGATTTCAATTCTGCAAGGCCAGGTGCCAAGCTGGAGTTGCAACTGCCATCAGCTCAAACTTCCCATTCTGAATGGTTACTTTGCCTAAGGGGGTCTCAGCAAATATTAACTAACACTGGATGACCTTGGGACAAGCTCCTGGAACCGTCCACCAGCTAGGTTAACCAGTGAAAAGCATGCCGCTGGAGCTCAGTGTGGCTCCGCAGAAGCATAACCAGAACGGTGCAGGGATGGAAGGTACACACGGAGATGTTCATTTCTGGAAAAGGCTGTTGCCTTAGGTTGGGTTTCCCTGAAGCAGAGCCCAACAGGGGCTCTTTTGTTCTGGAAACGTATCAGGGCGACGCTTTCAGAAGTGAGGAGAAGCAAGCAGAATAAAGCACCCGAGGAGCTGAGCAGGAACGCAAGCCACCTTCGGAGCCCTGGTTCAGTCTGCTCCCCTGGGAAGTGCTGGAACATGATTGTGTACAGAGTTGGTCTCACCAAGGGACGGATGTCGATCAGCTAGTGGATGAAGTTGTGGGTGGTAGCAGAAAATGCTCTTGATCGGCTTGGGGTAATTTTGTACAGAATTGTGCAAACTTCACCAGCAAGCCTTTATAAACACTTGAGTGTGGTGGACCTGAAGAAGGGGCGCCCCCTAGAATCTGCCATAGCTACATTTATGGTCTGAGTAGGAAGCGTCCCTATAGGGGTCACCTGTTGCTTTCTCTCTCCCTAGCTGCTAGTGTTATTTTCGGAGGCTCTGGAAACTTAGAGAGAGGAGGACCTACTTGGAATAAGTAGGTCACTAGAGGAGGGTTCTTGGCCGTGGATTTTGTCCCCTGGTCCCTCCTCCTCTCTCTGCTTTCTTTCTTGTGAGCCAGTATTTAGGTTTTGATGAAGTCAAACAGTTTCCATGAGGAGTCCTTGGGTTTTCGCCTTGTTCTTGGAAAGCTTTGTGGTGAGTTCCAAGTAAAAGTGTAAAACAACCCAGGGTTCCTCTGGCAAAGGCGTAAAGTCACTTACCGTGCTTGACACCCTTTTGTTTTGGGGTAGCAACAAGCTGACAGGGATTCTACTAAGAACCCATCACGGTAGCAATCAGCAGCACGCGTGAGGTTGGACGGTCGTCCCTCCAACTGTGAGCTGAGTGGCAGCAGGGGTCACATCTGTTCATTTATTAAAGTAACTGTACCGGGTGAGAATGAGGGGCTGGCCTGCACCAGGGTCTCCCAGACCCTCAGCTGTGTGCAGGAAGACAAGTCAGGAAAGCAGTCACAGCAATGACCTTGTTATTTAGGAGAACAGCTGGGCTGTTTGTAGATTTTTTGACTATCACTGGAACAGTGTATATAATACAGCTTTAAAAAGAAACATATCTGGTTGGTGTGGTAGTTGCATATTTCATCTTCTTAAGAAATTGCTGCTGGGTGGTGGTGGCACACACCTTTTATAAATGCATTTTAAGCAATTTTATTCACATTACATCCTTGTCGTAGCCCCAATCCCTTCTCCCCTCCCACACCCACCCTCCCCCTCACCTGTCCTCTTTTCCTCTTTATCTCTTTCCCTCCAGCTCAGCTCATCAAGTTGCATCAGGACTGAGCATGTCCTCTTCCCTTGTGGCCAGGGGAAGTGATCAAAAAGCTGGCAAGTGAGTCCATGTCCAATGCAGTCCCCACTTCCCTTACTAGAGGACCCACATGAGGCCTAAGCTGCCCATCTGCTACATCTTTATAGGAGGCCTAGGTCCAGTTCATGCATGGTCCTTGGTTGATGCTTCAGTCTCAGCAAGCCCCTCTGGGTCCTGGTTAGTTGGCTCTGTTGGTCTTCTTGTGGAGCGCCTGCCACTTCCAAGTCCTTTTCTCTTTCTTCCCACTTTTCCACAAGATTCCCTACACATCACCCAGTGTTTGGCTGTGAGTCTCCATACTTGTCTTGAGGTTTGCTGGGTATCACGTGGTACACACCTTTAATTCCAGCACTTGGGAGGCAGAGGCAGGAAGATCCTTGTTAGTTCGAAGCCAGCCTGGTCTACAAAGTGAGTGTCAGGATAGCCAGAGCCCTGTCTTGAAAAACAAAAACAAAAAAAAAATTGCCAAACTATTTTCTGTAATGAATGAACTATTTTACGTTCTGACTCAAATTTTCTAAGTGCTCCATAGCACTTATTATTATTTTTTTTGTTTTCTATTTTAATTAGAAAATTTTAAGCTAAATCTCTTGTATCCCAGGCTGCCTTCAAACTTGGTATGTAGCTGAGGGTGTCCTTGAACCTCTGATTCTTCTGTCCCTACCTCTCAAGTGCTGGAACCACAGGCATGCTGGACCATGTCCTGTTGATAAAATGCAGGGATTGAACCCAGGGCCTCACACAGGCTAGGCAAGCTACACTCCAGCCCTATATGTGCCATCCTTATGGGCGTGCTGCAGTCTTATCTCCCTACATCTTTAATTTTCATCTCCTAACAGCTAATGATGCTAAGCATCTGCTCTTCACCATCTGCACATCCTCCTTGCTGAACTTTATCTGTATGTCTCCCCCTTGTTTTCTAACTAGATTGTTTTGTATTGTCTTGCTGTTGAATATTTTGAATGATGTTTATATGGTTCATGTCTTCGCTGATGTGATTGCAAATATTTACCTCTTGCCTATAGTTCGTCTTCCCATCTTAACAGGGCTCTCATTTCCTTCCTTCCTTCCTTCCTTCCTTCCTTCCTTCCTTCCTTCCTTCCTCCCTCCCTCCCTCCCTCCCTCTCTCCCTCCCTCCCTTCATTCCTTTCTTTTCCAGACAGGATTTCTCTGTGTAGCTCTGGTGTCCCAGAACTTGCTCTGCCTCTGCCTCCCAAATACTGGGATCAAAGGAGTGCACCACAATGCCCAGATTTAACAGGGGTTTTCAAAGAACAAAGTTTTTTGTTTTCTTTCTTTCTTTCTTTTTCTTTTTTCTTTTAAAAGAAGGGGTACGGAGGGGGTGTTTAAGAGTAAAGAGTAAAGGCTTTTTGGAGGCTTATTTTGTGTATGTGGTATTAGGATTGAACCCAGGGCTTTCTGCTAGTCCACAGAGCTACTACATTCCTGTCCTCACCCTCCATGTACATTTTAGAGTAGGACTCTCTCTCTCTCTCCTTCCTTACTTTCTTTTTCTTTCTTTCTTTCTTTCTTTCTTTCTTTCTTTCTTTCTTTCTTTCTTTCTTTCTTTCTTTTGAGAGAGAGTCTCATTATGAGTTCTGACTGTCCTGGAACTCACTATGTAGACCAGGCTGGCCTCAAAGTCACAACGATCCACCTGCCTCTGCCTCCTGAGTACTGGGATAAAAGGTAAGCACCAGCACACCCAGTTAGAACAAGATTTTTGATACTTACAAAAACTCTTAATTAATAATTAATTTTTGGTGCAGGGGTCTTTTCTAAGACTGATACTCCAACCAAGAACCCTGCATGGAGATGAGGGAGAGAGGGTGGAATTGGGAAGGGACAAGGGAGGGGCTACGGCTGGAGTGCAAAGTGAATAAATTGTAATAAGATAAATTAAAGAATTAATTTTTGGAGAATTACTACCTTTCCTGAGTCTTTCAATCCATGAACATTGCATTAGTGTCTAGCTTTTGTAGTTTTTAACATAGTTGTTTTATTTGTGGCTTTGTTGGATTTAACTGAACACTTCATTTTCTAGTGATTGTTGCTAGTATGTTATTTTTAGCTGCTTAGTTTGTACAAATGCAGTTGGCTGTTGTGTGCTTGTCTTGCCTGTTGTTACCTTTCTGAGATCATCTGCTAGTTCCATTTGTTATTTATTTATTTTTGCTATTTTTCTTCAGGATAATTATAGAGCTTTAAAATTCTTTTTTTTTTTTTAAATCTTTGACATTTTCTACATAGTCATTTTACATTATTTACAACATTTTTTCCCTTCAGTTTATATATTTTAAAAATTTTCCTCAAGACTCCTTTAAACATAGGTTATTTAAAGCATGTTTGGTTTCTAAGGGTGAAAATCTCCCCTGCTGTCTTTTCGCTATTGATTTTTTTCACCCCGTAAGGCTGGAGAACACGTGGGATTTTTAATTATTTTAAATTGGTCAATATATATATATATTTAATGATTCAAGATGTGCTCTCCCTTGGTGTATGTTCCACATTGAAAGGAATGTGTATTATGACGTTGTTTCGCTGTGTTTGACCCAAAGTGTTTAGGGTTATCGCGCCTCCTTGTTAGATCGACTGTAATCTAACGCCCTTCTATCAACGTTCTTTGCTCTGAGCTGCGTTATCAGGTGCTGGAGGGATGAGCCAGAGGTTAAGAGTTTGTGGTGCTCTTGCGGAGGACTGACTTTCGTTCCCAGCAGCCTCCTGCAACTCCAGACCCACGGCTTCTGATGCTCTGTCCTGGTCTCCAGGAATACCACACTTGTGTGCACCCCCCTCCCCTCACATATGTTCGTCATTTAAAAAAAATAATAAAGTAACTTTTAAAGCATTTTATCAGATAATAACGAGGATTGCCAAATGTATACATTTGTAGTTAATGATGACATGTTATATCTTCCCCTATCTTTTTACCTTCAGTATGCCTATATTGTCCATGAACTGAGTTTCTTTTACATGGAGATGATTTATTTGTGTGGAGGGGTGTGTGTGTGTGTGTGTGTGTGTGTGTGTGTGTGTGTGTGGTACATTTTCTGGTAGATTGACCCAGGGATTCAGGCATATTCAACGAGCTCTCTACTGTTGAGCCAACCCCTGCCCTAGATCCTGGCTAATTGCTGTAATATACTTCACTATAATCTCTACTGTTTAATTGCATGCTTAAACAATTTACATTTAATGTAATTAGTCATATGGCAACTAGGCCATTTTATTTTATTTTTTTTTTGTTTTTGGTGTATAATTTATTATTTCTCTGTTTTTCTTTTTCTTTTTTTACTTTCTGTGGATTAAACTTTTAACTTATAACCCTCAAATCCAAACCATGAAAAGCTATAAAATCTAAAACTTTTCTTCTTTTGAGACAGGGTTTCTTTGTGTGGCCCTGACTGTCCTGGAACTCTCTTGGCAGACCAGGCTGGCCTGGAACTTAGAGATCCACCTGCCTCTGCCTTGAGTGCTGGGATCGAAGGCGTGCGACAACACACCCAGCCTAAAATCTAAAACTGTTTTAGGACTAACCTGATACCACAAGTGGGAGAACGCCACAGGGCGTCTCAGTTGGGAGGCTGCAGTAACAATTCAGAGGCACAAAATATAAACTATGTAAGATGACAATGGTGTCTGCTTAGCTTTTTTAGAGCTCTCATAAGCCCAGGACCATCACCTTCCTTCTCTCTTTCATCATGAGAGAACACAGTGAGAAAGTGCTGTTCTATGAACCTCAACAGAGGAGGACAACTGACAGGAAGAAGAAAAAAGCCTTTTCCTGCCAGGAGGGGTGCCCTCTATGAGGCCTCTATCAGTACCATTCCTGAGGTGGGGAAGCAGGATAACTAGTTATTGTTCAGTGTGGCGGAGACCGGGCCTTCCATGGTTCCTACTGAAAACAGGATGTCAGGGGTGCCTGCTACCACGCGGCAAGGGTGAAAGTCCCAGCCCCTGATTGCTCTCATACCTTCCCATTAGAGGTCTGCGATATCTCACGGCAGCCTGGTAAAGGTGGAATCTAGGATCCCTTTTCTTATCCTTTTGTGGTGTTTGGCTTTATTGGAATTGTTCTGTTCAAAAGTTCTGTGTTTTCCTTCGTGCTTAGGTGTGTACATGAACACACAGGGCATGCAGGGGTCAGAGGTTAACATTAAGGGTCTTCCTCGATTGCTTTCCACCTTATTGTTTTGAGACAGGGCTTCTCAGTGATCCCAAGGCTCTCAGGAGTGACAAGTTTTAAGTTTTCTTAAAAACCCAGTTGTGCCAGGCATGGTGGCGTGGCGCATGCCTGTAATCCCAACTCTCAGGGAGGCAAAGTCAGGAGGATCTCTGTGAGTTCCAGGCTAACCTGGTCTACAAAGTGAGTCCAGGACAGCCAAGGCTACACAGAGAAACCCTGTCTCAAAAAACCAGCAACGACAACAACAACAAACCCAGTTATGGTATGTGAATGTTTTTGTTTTAATCCCAGGTGTGGCATATGGGGCTGCTTCAGTGTGTCCACAGCCGTTAACTATGATTATCTCATGCTTTAGCAGGGTGAGATCTTTGCCAGCTGCAGATGGTTTAATTCTGGGGACTCTGGAGAGGGAATAAATGCCAGAGCCCAGAGAGGGACTTGCTCCAAGGAACGGGATGACCCTCATCAGCAGGAAGTAGTCTAAAGAGATCAACTCCTCTTTTCCCCTCTAATCTTTTTCTCCTACCTAGTGTTGTGGGAGGCGGGGAGCTTGGAAGGGATTGACGTGGAGAAGGGTAGCACATATAAGACCCCAAATAAAATAGGTATGTCAGTAGCTCACCGCTTCTGCTAGAGTGTGTGGTCACCAAGCCCCAGGGATCTTTGCGTCCCTTCCTCAGTGCTGGGGATACAGGCATCACTATGCCTCGCTTTTTATGTCAGTGCTGGGGACCTAACTCAGGTCTTCATGCTCGTTCATCAAGCACCTCACCACCTGAGCCATCTCTCCAGCTCAGGAGTTTTCTGTCTTTCTAAACGGCCCTCTGCTGCTCCTCTGGGTGGAGAGGGCAGGTTTTCTCTGGGGCTTTTCTGACCCACATCCATTGATGTTTTGATATCAAAGTCTTCTTTAACACCAACTTCAGGCTACATGAGGTCAAAAGGGAAACCCGGCTACTTGTGCCATGTCCACTCTTTTCTCGAGGTGTTACAATTTTATAAAATGTCCAGAGCCCAGGCTAGGAGATAAGCATATGTTAATTAACATATTCGATAAGTTGTCAGAACGGTATGGGATCCCTTCCTAGGCCATCACCAAGGCCTTGCCCTCCTGCTAGCATGGGATTCCTGGGGAAATTTAATTCTTTGGGGTCCATGGTTTCAATAGCCTGATGGCTGAAGGAAGGAGCACAATGTCTCTTTGTAGAATAAATATGTCCTTTCTTGTCAATCACCATCACACTTGGTCCTAGCTGGTCTGTCTTCCTTCACCTTTTAGAGTCATCTTAAACTTGCTTCATATCCAGCCCGAGAGAGAGAGAGAGAGAGAGAGAGAGAGAGAGAGGCGCTTTACTTTGATTTTTAGTTTTCCTAGAAAGAATAAGGAAAAGAATATCTACTCCACCATCACAGAAGGAGGCATCATCCTTACACATATTTTTAATTTTTAAAAAGTGTTTTTATACAATTATTTATTTGTGCTGTGTGTGTGTGTGTCAGTGCATGGGCCAGGGAGTACCTTCGGAGGCCAGAGGATAACTTGTGGGAATCAGCTCTCTTCTCCCACAATGTGGGTCCTGGAGATTTTACTCAGTTTGTCAGGGTTGGTGGCAAGCGCCTTTATCTGCTGATCCGTGTCACCAGCCCTGCCTATACTTTTTATAAAGGTTAACAAATTGGGTGTGGGTAATCCTTGAAGATTGCATGTTACCTGAGCCCAACCATGTGGAACCTTGGAAAAGAGAAAACGATGAAGACAGGAAAAGTGGCTTCTGAGGACTGGGATGAGGGAAGGGAAGAAAAGATAAATGGATGAATCACAAGGCTTTTTTTTTTTTTTTTAATAAGGCAAGGAAACAATTTGATGTATCACCACAATGGTAGCCACGGTATTATATAGCCGCCAAACCAAAGTGTGCAATCTGAAGAGTGAACACTAATGTATGCTGTAGACCTTGAGTGATGGCAGTGTGTCTACGCTTACTCAGCAAACAAATGAGAGGCTGGGATGGGAGCAGGCTCTGTGTGTTCGGGGAGGTGCTTCAGCCCAGTTTTGCTATGCAACTAAAGTTCCTCTAAGAAGCAAACTCCACTGACTCCTAGGACGATGGCAACTGGGTGCATGATGAACAGGTGCTCTTGCTTTCGACCCTGTCACTGCTCAGACTCACACTGCCTGCATTCCCGTCCAGCCGCTCCCCCCCCCCGGGGGGGGGTCCTTCTCATCTTGTGACACACCCGCCATGTTGCCCAAGCCCAAGGCTGTTCTGCAGTTACTCAAGTTTCATCTACCATCTCTTTCCCCAGTGGCTTGGCAGGGTTTGAACTTGGGGCCAGACAGACTTGAGTGATGATTTCCCTGAGTTTCGTTTTTTCCTTATCTGTACTGAAATGGGGATCTGGGAGCCAGTGAGATATCTGAGCAGTTAAACACACACCCTATAAGCCTGATGACACGACTTGGAACCCTAGAACCCAGGTAAAGGCAGAAGGAGAGGAAAAATTGTCCTCTGACCTCCAAGCTACCGCCTTATATAAAATTAAAAGCATAAGATGAAGATATAAAAATATATTAAGTGAAATGGGGCTGTATCAGGATTCTTGGGTAAGGTGTAAGGGTAGTTGTCATACTCTGGGAGAGCCGGAGCCTCCCTTGAGTAATGAGAAAGAGATACAGGGAAGAGACTGGGAGGGAGAGGGGTAGAACACCAGCGCCCTTCCCACACTGGCTCCCATCTGGAGCGCTGTTGACTTCCTGGGTCGTCATGGAGCATGAGGGAGGATGTTATTTTTTAAGCCTCCATTTCCGATTCTCACAGGCGATCTGAATGTCCGTTGCAGCGGGCAAGAGAGAGCCGACCAGATCCGACACTAACTCGTTGTGGAAGAGGCTGGCAGGGTCACCAGGCTAGCGGGGGCAGCCTGCAGGGCCGCGAAGCTGAATGAACTTAGCGCCTGTGAACGAGGCCGGATTGTCAGGCCCTGGGACAAACTCCCTCTTTGTTCTCAGGACACCCACTAGACAAACAGAGCCAGCTTTCTTCTGGGCCTCAGCCACACTCAGCTGTGAGGAGAGGAGCAAGAGGCTCCGTTGATTTCAGCCCTAGAAGAAACCAGTTTGTGTCTTGGACTCACAGGCGGGCTTCAGGGGTGAGGTCCTAAGCTCACACTTGCCAAGTTATCAACTCCAAACACTTTTTACTGTAGCCTACAGTGAGAAAAAAAAAAAAGAAAAAAAGTTTCACACCTTGAATCAGCGACAACCTCCCACCCCCGCACGCATGCACAATTTTTTCACATGGTTAATACATGAAATTGGGCCAGGGAAATGGCTCAGTGGGTAAAGTGCCTGTTGCATAAACATGGGGACCTGGATTTGGAACTCCAGAGTCACCCAAAAATTAGGCACGAGGACAGGCAGCTGTAACCCCAGCATTGTGGGGGCTGACATGGGAAGGTAGGAATGGGGCTCCCTGGCCAGGCAGCCTAGGAAAAAAAGAGAGCTCTTTGTTCAGAGGGAGACCCTGCCTGAAAAAAAATTAAGACTGAACGGAAAGCTCCGAGGAAACAGCATTTTCCAGATACTGCATGGCTGATGTACATATGAATGCATGCACAAGACCCACACATGTTCAGGCTAGACAAAATACCGGCACAGAGAAGGAGAAGTGGGCACAGAGTCCCACCGGTAACCAAGAAGCTATTTTCAGATGAGAACTGATGGGAGAAGAAAAATCTGTTTTCTCCAATGGAGTGACACACTTCAGGACAAGCCCCCTGCTCAGGCTCTATGTTTTTTTGTTTTATTTTGAGCGAGAAAGAACATGAAGGTGGGTGGGGAGGGAGGGAGGAGTATCTGGAAGGAGTTGGAGCACGGGAAAATATGTTGTATGAAATATATATTGTATGTGATATGTTGTACACACACAAATGTAATGGGATCTAGACTAAGCATCAAGATATACTTAAAATCAACAATGCAGTGTGAAATGAGCTTGAGTTCTGGGTTATATGTGATATAAATTTGTAGATTTATGGCTAAAACAAATGAAGCCAGGCATAGTTGCTGGGGTTTGGTCAGATGCTTATATTTGGATGCTAATTACTGGTCCTCAAGACTTGGTTACTGCCCAATCCTTGTTGTGTAAACCTGCCTAAGACATTATTCCTGACTGGTTAAGAAAAAAGGCCTGTACCTGGGCAGGGCAGAAGGAGGTAGTCTTGGTGAATGTTCCCTGGGCTTTGGGGACAGGAGAATCACAGGAAGGAGAAGACAGATAGAAAGAAAGGAGGAAGGAGGACGCCAGGATGGGTTAGCATGGAGAAGCAACCACGTGGGCTGGGAGGAAGGACTCTAAGGATGTCGTGGATGGAGAAAGTGACCCAGATGAAGGATAAGCAAGTATTTATAGAATTATGGATGGGAGATGGGCCAAATAGAAATGGTCAAGGCAGATGGCATTGGATGGGGGCTGGGAGGTGGATGGTGAGGTTATTGAGACAGGTGACCTGCCCAGCTCAAGGTAAATAAGGCAATTATAAAGTCTAACAGGTGTCTGTGTCTTATTGATTGTGATATTGGGTTAAATAATACCACTGTAATAATCATAGGGCTAATAATAAACATTATATAGCCCATTGCCACTTTATTAACAACAACACACAGCAGTACAAACCTTAGTTTTTGCGAATCTGAGGCAGTGAGGTTTGAGAAAAGGCCAACCTGTGCTACATAATAACTTTTGTCTCAGAGACCAAGAGTAAATTGTTGTCCACATCACCATTTTTCCAACTATATATTAAATTGCCAGTGAGAAAAGCATGTTAATAGCATGTTAAAAAGCATGTTCCAGGTCAAGGCTCTGGAAATTTTAATAGAAAAATCTGTGGAGCTTAGCTGGGCAAGGGTAGGACAGATTGCCCTCTTCCTTCTTTCCCCCAGATGCTTGTACTATTGCCTCACGGAATTAATATTTCACAGGGCAAGGTCTAGAAATTCCTCAAGAGTTTTTATTCTAGGAAGCCTATGCCTGTGTCAACAGAGAAACATCACTGCATCTGTTATGTGATTGGGTCTCATGTTAAGAATCTACTAAAAAAATCATCTACTAAAACCATTTGAAATCTAGAAGTCTGTCCTAGCTCTCTCATGTAATTAATGATTGGGGAAGCTGAAACTCAGTGAAGGGAAATGACTGAGCCAATGTCTCTAGGAAGGAAAGAGTAGAACTGGGACCCAGGCTTGTTGCATTTATTACTATAGCATCCAGCTCCACCAGGGAGTCAAGTGAAGACCCTGGTGCAGGGGCTTTAGGGACAAGAGAATATGAAGTATGTATGTATACAGATGTGTGTACGTACTATATGAAATTCCTTTGAAAAGTTGTCAGGAATGGTGGTGCACACCTTTAATGCCAGCGCTTGGGAGGCAGAAGCAAGAGGATCTCTGTTGAGTTCTAGGCTAGCCTGGTCTACATAGAGAGTTCTGGGATAATTAAGGCTACATAGAAAGAACCTCTCTTAAAAGTAAAGACAAAAAATAAATAAAAGAAGATATTGTATAGGAACATATTCTTCTTCTACACTTTAGAATAGAGATTCTAGATTTTTTTTTAATGAAAAATTTACCAGTCTTTTTGTTTTGTCACCTAATGAAAAACATTTCCCACTCTCCAATTCTCAGAAAAGCTGTTCATTGTTCTATTGAAACAAACCAACTCAAGGTGTTAAAACTTTCTGGAAAATTTTACTCTAGTTAAAACTCTATTGCCGTTTCCCTTCAAGTTCAAATCAGCAAAATGTCTACTTATAATGTATAAAGATGGTTATTTGTTTCTCTCAAATTATTTTTGCAGTGGTAGGCATCAAATCCAGGGTATTGTACACACAAGGAAAGTGCTGAATCACAGTGAACTATTTCCTAAGCTGTAGCTGTATAGCTTAGGCTGTTCTTGAACTCATTATGTAGCAGAGGCTAGCCTCATTAAGCTCATGATCTCCTGACTTAGTCTTTTTTCAAGTGTTGCGATTGTATGCTGATAGCACTGTAGCGGGCCTCTACCCATAGAGGTTTTAAAAATATTAAGAAGCAATCATTTTTATTCCTTTGTTTGTAGGGGTGTTTTGTCTGTGTGTATATCAGTGTCATGCGTGCACAGTGCCCTTGAAGGCCAGAATTGGGCAGCAGATCCCCCTGGAACTGGAGTTGCAGATGGTTGTGAGCTGTCATGTGGGTGTTGGGAATTAAACCTGGGTCTTCTGAAAGAGCAGCCACCGCTCCTAATGAATGAGCTATCTCTCCAGTCCCTACTCATAGCTGTTTAAACTAAAGTGGTTTTTTAAAAAATTATTTGTTATTTTTTCCTATTTGGATTTTTAATATAATTTTTTGTTTATTACAATTTATTCACTTTGTATACCAGCTGTATCCCCACCCTCGTCCCCTCCCAATCCTCCCCTCTCTCCCTCCCTCACTTTTCTCCTCCCATGCCCCTTCCCCAGTCCACTGATAGGGGAGGTCCTCCTCCCCTTCCATCTGACTCCAGCTTATCAGGTCTCATCAGGACTGTCTTTCAGAGTCTTCCTCTGTGACCTCATCAGGCTGCTCCCCCCGGCAGGGGGAGATGATCAAAGAGCCATCCACTGAGTTCATGTCAGAGACAGCCCCTGCTCCTCTTATTAGGGAGCCCTTTTGGAGACTGAGCTGCCATGGGCTACCTCTGTGCGGGGGGTCCAGGTTCTCTCCATGAATGGTCTTTGGTTGGAGTATCAGTCTCAGAAAAGACCCCTGTGTCCAGATTTTTTGGTTCTGTTGCTCTCCTTGTGGAGCTCCTGTCCTCTTCAGGTCTTTCTATATCCTCCTTCTTTCATAAGATTCCCTGCATTTTGCCCAAAGTTTGGCTCTGAGTCCCACTATCTGCTTTAATACCCTGCTGGGTAGAGTCTTTCAGAGGTTCTCTGTGGTAGGCTCCTGTCTTGCTCCTTATTTTTGCTTTCTTCTGATGTCTGTCCCATTTGTCTTTCTGAATGAAGATTGTGCATCTTACCCAGGGTCCTCCTCCTTGCTTAGCTTCCTTAGGTATACAGATTTTAGTATGTTTATCCTATATTATATGTCTAATATCCACTTATAAGTGAGTATAGACCATGTGTGTCTTTCTGCTTCTGGGATACCTCACTCAGGATAATCCTTTCTAGTTCCCACCATTTGCCTGCAAATTTCATGATTTCCTTGTTTTTAATTGCTGACTATCATTCTATTGTGTAAATGTACCACAATTTCTGTATCCACTCCTCAATTGAGGGACATCTGGGTTGTTTCCAGATTCTGGCTATTATGAATAAAGCTGCTATGAACATGATTGAGCAAACGTCCTTGTTGTATTCTTGAGCATCTTTTGGATATATGCCTAGGAGTGGTATAGTTGGGTCTTGAGGAAGCTCTATTTCTATTTGTCTGAGAAAGCACCAGATTGATTTTCAAAGTGGTTGTACAAGTTTACATTTCCATCAGCAATGGAGGAGGGTTCCCCTTTCTCCACATCCTCTCCAGCATGTCTTGTCACTTGAGTTCTTGATCTTAGCCATTCTGATGGGTGTAAGGTGAAATCTCAGGGTCATTTTGATTTGCATTTCCCTGATGAGTAAGGATGTTAAGAATTTCTTTAAATGTGTCTCTGCCATTCGATATTCCTCTGATTGAGAATTCTCTCTTTAGCTCTGTACTCCATGTTTTAATCAGATTACTTGATTTGTTGCTGTTTAACTTCTTGAGTTCTTTATATGTACTGGATATTAGCCCTCTGTCAGATATAGGGTTGGTGAAGATTCTTTCCCAATCTGTAGGCAGTTGTTTTGTTCTGATGACAGTGTCCTTTGCTTTACAGAAGCTTTTCAGTTTCATGAGCTCCCATTTATTGATTGTTGTTCTTAGAGCCTGTGCTGATGGTGTTCTGTTCAGGAAGTTGTCTCCTGTGCCAATGAGTTCTAGGCTCTTCCCCATTTTTTGTTCTAACAGATTTAGTGTGTTTGGTTTTATGTTGAGGTCTTTGATCCACTTGGACTTTAGTTTTGTGCAGGGTGATAAGTATGGATCTATTTGCATTTTTCTACGTGTAGACACCCAGTTAGACCGGCACCATTTGTTGAAGATGCTGTCTTTTTTCCATTTGGCATCTTTGTCAAAGATCAGGTGTCCATAAGTGTGTGGGTTTATTTCTGGGTCTTTAATCTATTTTTTTTCGTTAATCTATTTTTAAACATGTGTCTTGGTCGGTGTTTTATTGTTGTGAAGAGACATCATGACCATACAACTCTTACAAAAGAAAACATTTAATTGAGGCTGGCTCACAGTTTCGGAGGTTTAATCCATTATTATCATGGCGGGGAGCATGGTGGCACACGGGCAGGCACAGTGCTGGAGAGGTAGCGGAGCGTTCTATATCTGAATCTGCAGGCACCAGGAAGAGAGACAACCAGTGGGTCTGGCTTGGACTTTTGAAACCTCAAAGCCTACCCCCAATGACGCACTTCCTTCAACAAGGCCACAGCTCCTAATGTTGCTCAAGTAGTGCCACTCTCTGATGCATTCAAGTACATGGGCCTATGGGGCCATTCCTATTCAAAACACTATAACATGCAATAGTATCTCATATGGTTTCGTTGGTCCAGCTTTTGCTAATGCACAGATGCTTGGCTGCTATCGTGTGAGCTGGATCCGCTTTCTGCCCTTTGCCATCCTGCTTAGGAGGGTTCTCTCTGGGGACTTCCTCCATGGCTGCCTTTTCTCTGTCTTCTGGAGCTCAGAGGGGTGGGGAGAATAGGTTTTGGTGTCTCCACCGAGGCACAGCTCCCATCACGTGGCCTTTCCTACCCAGCCTATCCTGTCTCTAGGTGTCCATGACCGCTTCCTTTTCTGGGTTTGGCTGTCTCTGAAGGTGTGAGCCCTGTGGTTTCTCTGCAGCCTGCCTGTGCTCTCCTCCCAGTTTCCCCCCTGCGCACCACTCCCCCCATCCTCCACTGTCGTCTCCTCAGAGAAGGGCAGTCCCCATGGGTACCCACCCACCCTGGAAGAACTCTCCCCCTGAGGCCAGACAAGGCAGCCCAGTTAGGGGGAATGGGATCCAATGGGAAGCATCAGAGTCAGGGAGGGCCCCCGCTCCAGTTGTTGGGGCTCTACATGAAGACCAAGCTGTGTATTTGCTACATATATGTAGGGGGCCTAGGACCAGTCCATGCATGCTCTTTGGTTTGGTGGTTCAGTCTCTGTGAGCCCTGATGGGCCCAGGTTAGTTGACACTGTAGGTCTTCTTGTGGAATTCTTGACTTCTCTGGCTCCCTCAGTTGTTCCTCCAATTTCTCCAGAGGACTTCCCAAGCCCTGTTTAGTGTTGGCTGTGGGTCTCTGCCTCTGTTTCCATCAGCTGCTGGGTGAAGCCTTTCAGAGGAGTTATGCTAGGCTACTGTCAATAAGCCTAGAAGTATAGCAAAGTAATAATAATAATAATAATAATAATAATAATAATAATAATAATGTCATCATCATTATTTAGAGATAGGATTTCTCTGTGTAGCCCCGGCTATCATGGAACTCATTCTGTAGACCAGGCTGGGATCTTCCTGTCCCTGCTTTCTGAGTGTTACTGGGGTTGAAGATGTGCGCCACCACCCCTGGCTCTGGCTATCCTTTTAGAACTCATTTCTGAACGGTCCCTAAACTACCCAATTTGAGTGGGACGTCTGTTGCCAGGATTTTTTAGACTGTTTCCCACACACTTCTCACGACACTGTGCCCTTCATTGCCTTTTACTCTGTGTGGTGGCACGAGGCGCATTAAGGAACAGAAGACTCACATTTCTCTCCTTTGCATCCTCTGTGCTGACAGGCAGAGAAGCCCGAGGAGCTTCGGAAACCACTGAGCCTTGAGCCCCACCTGGGTGGACCTGGGTTTCTGGTGCCAGGAGCGTCAGAGGAAACCTGTGATGGCAGAGGGGCATGCCTGGCTGACTCTGCAGTGTGTCGGGGGAAGACCGGGTGAAGCCTTCCTGAGTCTCCCCAAACCTTCTTGCAGCATCTGTAGCATGCTTGTGCATGCATGTATGTGCATATGGTGTGTGTGTGTGTGTGTGTGTGTGTGTGTGCATTCTTTCACCGTCTTGGCTTGGATCTCATCATTTTCAGTGGTCCCTTAGCCTGATCCTAGGGGCTGAGGTTTAGATGAGAACTGGGCTGGTCTTGACTACACATACCACTGCCCTCTCGTGGAGACAGGCTCAGCTGTGACGGTGGCTACATCTTCCCTGTCATCAAATCCTAGGACCAAACAAGGTTTCAGAAAGCAATATAGCAGAGGCTTTGCCTAGCCTCTCCCAGAAGACAGCTGTTTCCTCTTCCCCAACAGCCCTTGGTAAAGGAAGATGTCCTATTTCTCAGTTTCAAGAGTTGCTTAATTGCTTTAGAAATAGCTCTCCACAGTGAGGGGACCAGGTAGATTAATTGCCTTGCAGTATAACCCTAATTAAAAATCAGGTAGGAAATGTTAGACACTCCCCTCCAACCACCACGTATGAGCCCTGGGGAGACAGCACAGCATAGTGGACAGTGGCAGAACTGCAAGGACAGGGAGCGTCGGTTCCTGTGTTCCCTACCACCCCTCCTCCAGACGCTGAGAATGTGACCAGTCTTCCCTTGTTCCTTCCATCTCCTCCTTGTCCTCCTTCTCCTCCTCTTCCTTCCCTTCCTCCTCCTCCTCGTCTTCCTTCTCCATTTCTTCTTTTTTTTTCCTGGTCTTTCGAGACAGGGTTTCTCTGTATAGCCTTGACTGTCCTGGACTCACTTCCAACTCACAGAGTTCTGCCTCTGCCTCCCTGAGTGCTGGGAATACAGGCGTGAGCCACTGTGCTAGGCTCCTTGTTTCATCTTCTGAGATGTGTCCTCAGTTTCCCCCATGGCCATTCCCTACCACAGCCTGCTCCTTGCCTTTGTTCAGCATTTTTTTTTAACTAACTTTCAGTAGTTCCTTTACAGCAACAAGGGTAGCAACCTGCCAGCTGATTCCATCAACTTATAACTTATAGTGTGCTTTAATGACTGCACACTTGAAGTCATATTATTCTTAGCAATAATGTAAAAGGATGGACATTCATTTATTCTTTTTTTATGGGAAAGCTATAAGAAAGGATGAACGTGTTCCTAAAATTAGATATAGTTTTCTTTGCTTAAATGTTCATGAAATAAATTTTTGTGCCCCATTTGGATAACTGTTTACAGTGATTGTTGGTTACCCATAATCCTCCTTGGTACAAAGCCTAATAAATATTGGTTGTTCTTCCTAAGGGTATTTCAATGTGTCTAAACTTTCACATGTAATGTAGATTTGTAGATTTATTACACTTCTGCCCCCTTCCTGTTCCTTGGCATTGGGAGGTGCTGGTCTAAGAAGTAGTGTTTCCCATTCCACGTTTGGCAGTTTTGTTTTCTATTATTCATGTGCCAGTAGCACATAACTGACCAGTGATAGACAAGGGAAGGTGCATGCTAACAATACTGTATATTGCAGGAGAACATGATGGCTTTTCTGCAGGAAGGTCTCATTGCGAGAATGACTTAGCATGAAACACAAAGCCAGAGAAGGTGTGCAACCCACCTGCAAAAGTTTGCCAGCGAATGGTAGCCAGAGGACCTCTGTCTTAACGTGGAGGCCCATAGATGCAGAGGCCACTTTGCCAATACCATCCGTGATGGAGGAGAGCCTGCTTCGAGAAGTAACGGGCCTGCCTCACCGGTAAAACTTCTAGGTGTCAGATGTGAGCCTGAATTCTCCCCCTCTCTTCTAGTAGTAGTTTCTCCTGGGGCAAGAGAGGAAAATTCCCCAAACCTCAGTCTCCTCATCTGAGCAGTGGGGTTAAAAATCCCCACCTTGTGCAATAGCTTTGAGGAGATAAGCTCACCAAGCCATGGCCTAAAGGCGGGGGTCAGGGCTCTATAATTGAAACAGGTTTTGACCTCTGGGTTTTTTTTTTTTTTTTACAATGTCACACTGGTTACCTGGCCCACAAAGGACTGCAAGGGCAGTAGGTAACAAGAAGGAGGACAAGAACACCCAGGAACACTGGCCAGAGAAGCTCTCGAAAGCACAGCCAACTGTGCCAGGAGACAGCTAAGCAAGCTTGCAGTGGCTAACGAGCGCACGCAACGTCCACCTGTTCCCAGCTCCTCATAGGCTCCGCCAATGGAGGCCTTCCTGTCTCAGCATCTGTAAATGGACGGCGCCATGGAAGTTTGCATGGCCCCGTGTAACCCCTTATCTACTTCTTTTTTTCACTTTTATTTATTTACTTTTCATTAGTTTAAATCCGGGAAGGGCACAGCATCACACGGATTCCATGTCCAGTGGCCTTCGCAGGAAGGCTGCTTCGAACCATGCCGCTGTTTCCATGGGCCTGAGTTACTTCTACCCAGATCACTCTGGTTTTGTTTGGTTTGGATCCAGGCGTCACTGTATTGTTTTTGCTTTATACATGGAAACACATCTCTTGCCTAAGTAGAATTCAGTTTCATCTAGGGCATAAACGCCTTGAATTGAAAGAAGAGCTCTGTGCTCTCTTTGGTTCCGGAGCCCTCGCTTGTAGCTAGCGAAAGTGGCCTTGCACCACAGCCTTCCAGACATATTTGCTGCTTACAAGTCCTGTTCCCAGCAGGCCTCACAGGCACCAGATGGCCGAAAGAGGAAGGCAAGGCTGACCCCTTATCTATTAATGGAGGACACGGAGGAGTATTCAGGTTTGTCCCAATCTGGCGACGTGTCTGTGTATCCCCAGTTGCCCCTAACTTTTTCCGCAGTCATAATTGTAATTGAGAGGGTTTCCTGGAGGAACAGAACAAACGGGATGGGAAAAAAAAGTGAATTTATGAAGTCAGCTTTAAAATAATAACAGCAGCAGAATTATGCTGGCGAGCTGAGAAGCTGGTAGTTCCTCAGTCCGTAAGGCTGGGGCCTCAGCAGCTGGAGGGGCCTCAGCAGCTGGAGCAGCCCCGCAGCAGCCTCATGGGTGTGAGGGGAGGACAACCAGCAGCTGCTCAGTCTATAAGGCTGGGTGCCTCAGTGGTCCCCAAACTGGTGCTGGAAACACAAAAGATTTCTGGAGAACCGCTGGTCCCTACTCCACTATGAGAGCTTGTGAGCGCCGGTTCTGATACCAGAGAAGGACTCAGCAGCAACCACAGGGCAAATCTACCCAGCGCAGCAGGGGAGGCCAAGGAGCGAGAGGCGAGATGCTCTCGTTCCTTTTATCCAAGACGCTACTCAGTGGTGCTTCATACCCTTGAGCTCTTGTCTTCCCATCAGTCAAGGCAATGTGGACACTTTTTTTTGAGACAAGGTTTCTCTGTAGACCAGGCTGGCCTCAAACTCACAGAGATCCGCCTGCCTCTGCCTCCCTGGGTGGTGGGATTACAGGCATTCACCACAGCACCCTGCTAATCTGGACGCTTTTGAAGGCAGGGCTTCCTAGTCAGGCGATTGTAATGTGTGGCAAAGTGACATTAAAACCAACCATAATAATATGGTTTCACACCACATACCCTATTGAGGACTTTACACGGATTGTATGTTAACTCTCTTAACCCAGGGACTTTTTTCTTTATTCATCTGTGTTTTCCTGATGAGGAACTAGGCACAGATGGGGCAAGTAATGAGCCTGGCAGTGCATAGCTGTTAGTTGGGGCTACTCTCCACTCTAGCTTTCATGGCCAAGTCTAGAAGCTTTCTGAGCACCGCTGCCCTCTACTGTAGGCATTTAACAGTCTTCAAGGCCCCAAAGTCCTCCAGACTGTGTCTGTTGCGTTGTTGAACTCCTGGGTGCTAGTTAAGCATACACTTAGTTGGGAAGTTTGAAGACGCCCCTCATGCCTGGTGTCAGCCTCAGAGCCTGTGCTGGCTCTGCCTCTTGGCCTTCAGGCAAGGGTTCAGACCACGGGGCAGAGTTCTATCTCCTTCATTTTTCCTCCCTCCCCCCCGCCCCCCCGGCGGCAGTCCTCATTCTGTTACCGGGCACTAGGGGGTGCTGTCGGCTAGTCTAAGAAGCGGCGTTTCTCCTAGACCCGCTTGGACGGTTTTTGTTTTCGAATCTGTCATTGATGGTTCTCCTCAAGAACTCAGTGGAGGGCCTGGCCGCAGAGACGGACAGCGACCTGAGGCCTAAGCCAGACTTTCCTGCCCCCTCCCCTTTTATGTTAGTCAGTGCTGTTGAAACAGGAAGGCACAGTTTTTGGAGAGCCTGAACTTCCTCCTCCTGTGCGTCTGAGTGCCCAAGTGGGTGTGTTCGGGTATCCAACGCCATCTTTTCTTACTGTCTTGAGATAGGGTTGTTCGCTGTGCCTGAAGCTAGGCTGGCAGCCATGATGCCGCACAGAGCCTCTGGTCTCTAACCCCCCCCCCCCCCCCGTACTTGGGCTCTAGGTACGTACATACAGGCACACCATTCAGGTTTTGTTTTGTTTAACACGCGTGCTGAGGATTTGAACTCGAGCCCTCACGCTTGTGCCCAGCAGGCACCTTTACTCAGTGAGCCATCTCATCTCCTGGCCCCTGCGCTCTCTTTCCCATCATCTCCCACCAGCCTTTAGTCGTCGCCCTGGAGGAAGGTGTTCAAAAGCGACCGTAAAAGACAAGGTATGCTAGGTAAAATACTGGGTCCACACGGGGGTGACCCTAGTCCCTGGAACGTGAGAATATGGGACCTTAAATTGCACAAGGGACTCTGTAGGTATGACTAAGGGTCTATGACACCTGGATGAGAGGGGTAGGCTAGGGGAAGACAGGTGAGCTTGGAGGCAGGGTGACCGTGGCATGTGAAGATGTTGTGCCGCTGGCCGGCAAGAGGGAGGCCACGAATGATGGAATGAAGAACATGGCTTCAGGGAGAGGGAAACTGATTTCCTCCCAGCCTTTTCAGAGAAGCTAATGTCTTGAGTTAGCCCAAGGAAGCTAATTTCAGACTTAGAACCTCTTGAGCAGTGAGATTATATGTTCATGATATTAGGTGTCTTACCACTGACTTTATGGTAATTTGTTCTAGCAGCCCCGGGGCAAACTGACACATGAGGGGTACCTGAAACTGTCTGCCTGAGGTAGCCTTCGGTGCTGGTCTATCTTAAGGCCATCCAAACGAGGTCGCCTCATTTGCTCTTCCCCCAAGTACCCTCATTACGAAGCTACCTTTGTATACTGGATGGCCCAAGGAGTCCTAAGTCAGTGGGAAAAGAGTCTCCCTGCTTGGAGAATAAAAAGACACAATGGGAGCTTCTCTCTCTACCTTGATTCTCCTCCTGCTCCAGACCCCCTAAACTACACTAGACCTACATTTGGAGAAGGTGATGTCTAGTGGTTCACAGATCATGGCACTGTGAGTCCAGTTTCAGCCATCCCTTGGACTTGAAACCACTCTTGGGTCAACTCCATATGGATTGTAACCTTAATGTCTCGCTTCACCTTCAAAAACATGTTCCCACTTACACAGTTTCCTCCACAGAACCACAATAAAACAACAAATATTTACTGAACGCCCCAGGCTCCGGGCTGAGCATGGAGATGAAGACAGAATTAAGCCACCCTGTGCTGGAGGCATCATGGTCTGTGTTAATTGGATCTTTGTGGGTCGTACGTGCCAGAAATCCATCTATGCTGTGGTGCTGTAAGAACTGAGACAGGAAACAAATTTAAGGTACCTCGCATGGTTCTTACTAAATGCATTGCAATTACCAGGGAGACATGCAAATGTAAGACTTTCACGTGTTTTTCATCTTCACAAGGAACCTGAAACGAACAAGACCTCGATGCTTAGATTCTGTCCGTAAGTTAGCAGGAAGAGCCTGAGAGTGGGAGTTATTTTCTTGGTGGCATCAAAAATCCTTGGCAGGTGGCGACTAGGCCTTAGAAAGGTTTCCCGTATCGGCTGTGGCCCTTTCCCCTCTTTACTGGGGCATAGACCGTGGGACAGCCAAACAGCTAAGAACCCTCGGAGACACCCGACTCTGAAACAGCCTTAGGCTTTGCTGGCATCCTGGTGGCTTTGCTGGCGTTCTGGTCTTGAGGACAATTGCCTGTGCCTTTCTCTTGAGATGGTGTTGTGACTGGTCCACATTGTCTGCGTGGCTTCCGGATGATGTGTCTTCTTCTGCAACACATGTGTCTCCTCCTTGCTATATACTCTCATGCAGCCAATATGGAAACTGAATTTCTGAGTACAGAACTAACTGATGCCACACACTGAACCAGATACATGACTGGGATAATGATGACTGGGATAATTTTTTTTTTCTTATTTACAGACTACCTCCCAAGACCAAAGGTTGTATTAGATATTTTAACCTCAATTTCTTTTATTTTTTAACATTAATTATTTGGCCAATTAATTAATTAATTACTGTGTGTGTGTGTGTGTGTGTGTGTGTGTGTGTACGTGTGCACACATTGACTGTGGCATTCACGTAGAAGTCAAAGGACCACTTGCGGGAATTAATTGTCTCCTTCCACGTGTGGATCCTGGCAGCAAGCACCCTTGCCAGCTGGACCATCTTGCTGGCTCTCAGCTTCTCTTTCTTATCTCAGTAGGCTTTTCATTGCCGAACTGGACTCCTAGAGGCAACCTAGAACACCAAGAATGTAGTTTCTGGGCTCAGCCGGGTGTTTGGTGATTACGGACAAATCTTGCCTTAGACTCCTTACCCTAGCTCAACAAAACTGAACAGCTGAAGCACTGTGAAGGCCCTTACCTAAAAACTGTCAAAGAATGTCAAACCAGACAGTGGAAATATGAGCAACACGCTGGCAGAGAATGCCCTGAGACCTGGGCAGGCAGCCTGTGATGGTAAAGGGGGGTCTCGGTACATGGCTGTAAGGGAAGAAGGGCTAGACTTGGATTTTTCTGGAAACAGAACAAAGGAAGCAGGCATGTTAGCTATGGAGCTGCAGAGCCGAGGCTCCTTCATGCACATGGTCTGGCATTTGAAAGAGCCCCACTCCTCGCAGGTGTTTGGTCCTTCATGAATGTGTGTAGGCTGTCCTCAGGCTCCCAAGGCGTAAGCTGACGCACTGGGTGCTTTGGATTCGTTGGAGGTTCAGTGACTCAGGCGGACACAGGGCATTGTAAATTGCTTTGTAAATTGCAAGTGAAGAGTGCAGCAGTAGGCCTCTACTTGTCTTAGCAATGGCACGAATCATTTTTGCACTCTTCAGCATGAGGCTGGTGTGTGCAGAAGAAGGCTGTGGGAAAGGGGTCTGTGGTGATTCTGCTTCGAGTCAATACAATGCCAGGATCACTGGAAAACACACTGACTTTTCCAGCAGCAGTATTACCAACCACAACTGCAGAACCAGAGTGAAAGAAAAGAGAATTTAATAGCTTAGTAGAAACATCACCCTAAAACCAAATCGTTCTTTTCCTCCCAGTGCATGGCATCATTAAGAATCTACAGATCCTTTCATGTATATCATCTGGTTGACGGTCCAGAAGCAGAAGGGGTCTGCCTTTTCCTCTTCTAGAGGAGAAGAAACGTGGTCCAGGGAGGCTAAGGGGTTGGTGGGCAGCCAGGTGGCGAACCACAGGAGGAGCTGGGACTTGAACCCAGTAGGGTTTCTATCTGCAGGGCCACTAACCTTCGGTGAACTTGGTTTCCTGGAATGAGGAGGGAGGAATCAGGGTCAGGGTGGAGGGAGAGAGGAGAGGGGCTGGGCTGGAGTACCTAGAGCTGGGGATCGTGGGGTGGGCTTGCGTTGGCGGGGGCTGCGAAAGCAGGAGTCTCAGGCAGGAGGCAGCATGGACAAGCAACCGGCTTAGCTGCTGCTGCTCATGGTGTCCAGAGTTCTCCTCCTAGACAGACGGGGTGCTGCTGGCTTTCCATGTGTAGTCTCATTTAATTTGTAATGGGTGCTATTAGTTTCAGGATGTGGACCCCAAGTCAGATTAGAGAGGTTATGCATAAAACTGGCCCAAAGTCAGACGTTTTAGGGGCGAGGCCCCAATTAGAAACCTGGTGGTCAGAAACAACCTGTAGGTATGACCGCTATGTTGCCTGACAGTTGTGGGTTCACTGATGTGTGGAGAAAGAAATATATGATGGTCAGCTGATACCTCTCAGGGAGGCTCTCAAATGGCAGATTGAGGAGGCCTGGGCATGGTCCATTGGGCCATAAAAGGCACTCCCTCCTCTCTCCCAGAATGACCCTGCTTTCAGGGAATGCCTGCGTGGCCATTGCTGTGTGGCTGGCATAGCTCTTGCAACTGCCTCACCCTCTCTGGAGGGTGTGCATTACGGCCCCCGCCCGCCCTTCCATTTTCTTTTGAAAATAAATTAAAAGTTATTTAAGAGTCTCTTCTTGGCCTTGTAAATTCCAGAGTCACTCTTGCCTGGAGCTTGGCGAGGGGCCTGTGAAGATGCCAAGGGACAGGCTTTGGCCAAAAGCTCCTGCCAGGCTGTCCCTGGGGGAATGTTCTCCTCAGCCTTGCTGCCTGACTGCACAGGCCCCCGAATAGACCATGTGGGCTGTAGACACTCCTGTGGAGGCCTTTCGGGAGAAAAGCACATTGCTGAATGGAAATCTCGAGCCCCTCAGTCAGGCTGACGTGGGAACAGCTTCGCTGTGTCCAGGCAGGCAGTCATCATTGACGCCACAGGGCCTGCCTGGATCCCTCATGCACTGGAGCAGAGGCCGTGTTGGGATCTGGATGTTTGCCTGGCCTTTGGCTAAGCAGTGGATGTGCTATGATGGATCCAGGGTGGCCGGGTTATTCCTCAGTGTCCCTTAGATACCCTGGCACGTATCTGCTGCCGCTCTGTTCTTTATAAGGGTTGTTCCTATCTGTGAGCTCGTTAAATTCTCGCATAAGAATCCTGGGAAATACAAGTTATTTTCCGAAATTGAACCACGAGCCTCAGGGAACATCTCTTAAGGGCTTGGGTCAATTCTCACCCTATCAAACCTGTTTCTTCCCCTGGAAACAAGTATCTGGGTGAAACTAGATTTTTAAAGACCAAGTAGTTGACCCTAGTAGAAAGCTCATGGGTTCCACTGATCCTGGCTTCTCTAGGGTAGCAACAGTTGCACGTGTGGAAGGAAGAGACGTTGAATGGAAGCATTCTCTCAGTCCGGAGACCAGGGTTGGCCGAGTTCTAGGCAGTGGCTCAGCTGCTGTGTCTGTTGCTCCCTCCCTTGGTGGCTTCTGACACTCTGCTCCTTCTTTAACAATGGGCCCTTTCTCACAGATCCGGGCACAATCCCTGCCCCCCTGCTTTCTGCTGTGAGCTCGCACAGTTCACCATGCTATTCTGGAGGTCCCCTGTCTCACACGTGAGCGTGTCTCACGTGAGCCTGTCTCACACACTCGCTGAGTGTGAAGGTCTGGTGGTGATCTGGGGGTGGGGTGGGGATGAGCCCGGCCTCTCTTGGCACTAGCTGACAGACTGGAATCACCGTTCCTGCTAACCTTTTCCTAACTCCTGTCCAGTAAGGACTTTGTCCGAGTAAAATCTCCAGACCCCGTAGGGTCTGTTTTTAGGGTTCTCAATCTGGAGCAACTGACTCTGGGCAACTTAGAATCCATCCCGGTGCAAGCCTGGTCCACTCTGTGTCTCTTGTTTGCAGCGGGCAGAGAGGGTGCTTGAGTTCTCGCCTCTGGTCCAGCAGATTTTGTCTGGTTCTGTACAGATTTAATTGGGCTTGTGAAGTTATGTGAAAGAGATGACGTTCGCAAACACCGTTGTATCCAGGTGTGGGGGTGCACTCCTATGATCGCAGCACTCGGGAGGCAGAGGCAGGCGGATCTCTGTGAGTTTGAGGCCAGCCTGGTCTACAGAGGGAGTCCAGGACAGCCAAAGCTACACAGAGAAACCCTGTCTCGAAAAATCAAAACAGTAAAACCAAACCAAACCCTACAAACACCATTGTAATACATAAGCAACAATGATCACTACAAATCCCAGCCAAAGCAGAAACAAAGGGACCATTCAGGTTGGGCTTGAACTCGTGGTTCTTTTGTCTTAGCTTCCCAAGTGTTGGGATTGTAGACATATACCACCTCTTCTGGCTGCTTTACTGAATTCCATTCTTTGTGATTAAAGAAACAAGTCAGGCAAAGCAGACTTGTTTCGAGAGAGAGGCTGGACCCAGGGTGAGGAAAGACATTGTGATCTGGCATTCTCTCTCTCTCCTTTTTTTCTTTTTGAGACAAGGTTTCTCTGTGTTAACAGCCTTGGCTCTATACTAGAATTCACTTTGTAGACCAGGCTGGCCTCAAACTCACAGAGATCTGTCTGCCTCTGTCTCCCTAGTGCTGGGATTAATGGTGTGCACCGCCATGCTTGGCCCAGCACTCATTCTCTCTACAGTCCCCAGCCTCTCAGTACCCAGGCTCTGAGCATTAACAAGGACCTACTTACTGTGTTGGATTATAGATCCATTGGCCAGGGCTGGCCTCTAGTCAAATCCACTCAGCTCTTTGCTCTTAGATCCTTCTGGATCAGCCTGTGTCTTGCCCCACAGATGGTCTAGCTGGAGAGAGCAGTGGATGTGGCTCTTGGCCATGGATCCACAGCCCTTCTTGGGTTAGGAATATACTGTTTTTCTTTCAACTACGTTGTGGGTTTGTTAAGTTTCTTCATTCCTCTGTGCTGTCTCCTGAGTGAGGTTAGAGCTGAATAAGTCTCAAAAGATGAGAAACAGACCACCATTGAACCCCGGGGCAATGTCAGCAATCATGGGAATGGCCAAGAGCTCATGAAAAATCTCGCTTCAAAGAAGAACCCTTCCTTCGGGCGTACGATGTAGCATGTGAGGCCTGAGTGACTTCTTCAGCCTTTGCTCCATTCCCTTAGGCTGGCGGTGGTCAGAGCACACGTAAGCTAGGACAGTCCAACAAGACAAGCCCTTTCGGTACCAGGCCCTCCCTTCTAAAAGCTTTGTATCCAACCCCTGTTCTTCTGCCTTTCTTGCCTCCGCCTCTGTCTCCTAACTGGAGATGGTGGCAAGGCCATGGGTGCAGGATTCATGGGGGCCTTGTCATCCTCTGCAGGCTGCCCACTGACAGCCTGGCTCCCAAGTGAGTTCACACTTGGGGAATGTTAATAAATGCCCAGCCTCCTGGCTACCTCCACATTCTCTATTTCTGTGCCAATGTCCTCTCAAGGCAATCCACTTCCCATTCGTCATTCCCTGTGCTGGACTGCTCTTGACTTTTCATTAAAGTCTCCCCCGAGAAGTATTTGGGAGGCTCAGTGAGTGCTTCCTTCAGCTGTCTGTCCAATGTGCCTGAACGCTCATGTGGTTTTGTTTAAAGAGTGTTCCCTGGGTCAGAAATGTCTTCTTTCATGGGGATGGTTGAAAAAAAATTGTGAGAGGAGAGATCAGAGGGAGGCTTGTGGGAGATGGTTCTCTCCTTCCACCATTTGGGTGCTGGGGATTAAATTCAGGTCAACAGGTTTGTTGGCAAGCAAGCTCACCTGCTGAGTCATCTCACCAACCTGGGCGCATTTTTTCCCCCTTCTTAAAACTTCTATGGATTTTCCTCTCGTATTGTCCTATAGCCTGATTTCTTCTGTCTTGCTTAAGTGGCTACCGATGATTTTCTGGCAAGAAAAAAAATACAAATAAATAAAATTGGGGAACATCTAGTTTGTTGTTACAGTTGCAAATGATCAGACTTAAGTAAAAGCTACAGGAAGGACTTCCTCAAACTCGAACAGAAAAGCATTACTTGGGGCAAGGAGAAGCAGTCCCCATGCTTGCAGAAATATAAGGTCACAAGGGGACAATGAAACAGGCTTTTGAGAGAAGGGTAGGTTTCATTTAAGTCCCTATAGGGTCCTGTTAGCATCAGGTCAAAAGAGGCAGTGAAGTGGAGAGGGCAGTCTGAAATTGGAGAGGGCTAACACACATGTTGGTCATTTATTAATATTACCAACTAGTTCTTAGGATAAGAAACCGGAAACAGAAAGAAAGGAGCAAGAGCTGGAGGTTGGTGAGAGTTAGGAACAAAATGAAAAGCAAATGGTGAGAGAAAATGGGACAGGAGAGACACTGTCAGGTGCATTTCCACCAGCTGCTATGGCACAGGACTGTAGCCGCAGGACTTAGGGGGCTGAGGCAGGAGGATTACAAGTTTGGGGCCAGCCTAAAATCATCACAGAAGACCTTGTCTCAAGTAAAGCTAAGCAGAAACTTACTGTTTCAGTTTCTGCGGATTTGCTGGTCTCTGTTGTGAAAGGGTTTCTGGCCACAGGAGGCCAACGAGACTATTACTCCGGTTGCTCTCTGTGTGCCTCAGGCCACTTTCTCTGGGCCCCATAGTGAAGGGAACTGTGGTCTAGAGAACGGAGGGGTCATTCTGAGGCCCTGTAACGAGAGGGAGACTGATCTGGACTAAGACACTGCCCTCAGGACTCCCAGATGCAGGGTCTTGTCTCACCATGCGTGTTTTCCCCTTTTCTTGGTCAGGAGCACTCCTTAAAAATTGTTTTTCCCTTTTCACATTTTATGCGTGTGGGTGACCTGTATGTATGTCCATGCCTCATGTGCCTGCAGTGCCTCCAAAGGCCGGAAAAGGACACCAGATCTCCTAGAACTGGAGTTAGTTGGTTGTAAGGTGCTGGGTGGGTCCTGGGAATCGACTAGAACCCCGGCCCTCTGGGAAAGCAGCCAGTGCTCATAACTACCGAGCCATCTCTCCAGCCCCCAGTCAGGGACATTCTTAATTCGATAAGAACAAAATATAGTTTTCTTTCTCACCAAAAGCCCCATCAGCTCAAATACAAAGTGTCTGGTGTTGGCCTAGCTGAGGCAGGAATATGGATGGTTATGAAAGTCATCCGTGGGGGTGGGGTGGGGTGGGGCGGGTACACACGGCCATGTGGGGGGAGGGGAAGGCCTCCAGTAGGCTTCTAGGACAGCAGCCTGGCTAGCTCAGGGACTCCCAGAAGCTCCATTGTCCTAAAGAATCTGGGGGCGCTGGCCATACCTGAGCATTCCTCTGCACATTCTTCCCCAGGGCTAGGCCCAGTCTGACTCGTGGCCTCCACTGTCTCGTCCTAGTGGGCTTGGAGTCTAACTGCCCGGGATCTGCCTCAGGTCACCTCTTCCGCAAGCATTTACTCAGAGTTAATAAACTGCCAGTTACACGGAAACCTGTTTAATTTTTCCAGGAGAGCCAGGAGAAAGCCAAATAAGGGAACGCAGAAGACATCTTCTGCAGCCAGCAGGTGGCTGAGGCAGGGTCCAAACCTAGGCCACACCACTGCAGAGGCCTGTGAGCTCAGCGATGGGTTGTGGTGAGTGTTTTGGCTTCTTCCAGCCAGGCCCCGCACACTTGGGCTTTGGTCTTGGATCTGTAGCCAGAGTGTAAGACCTTGTACATTAGTCAGGACTCACAATCCCTCAGAAACCGGACTGCAGTTGATTAAAGCAGGAGAGGAACTGAAGAGACAGGGATGGGGGCAGTGGTTGGCTGAGGGGGCCACTTTGATAGGCGCCTCAGCCATCTGTCCGGGTTTGAAATCTAACAGCTGAAAGCTGAGATTTCCCAAAGGGACGAGAAGCTGGGGGTAAAGATAAAGAAGTCAAATAGGTGACAGGCAGACAAAACAGTCGAATGTTCCCGACACCTGCGTTAGGTCACCGCTCAGATGTCCAAGGCCGTCCGTGTCTTGCTACTCTTTTCCCTAGGAGCCGTGTGTCCTGTCATTCTAGAATGGCAGGGAAAGCACCTACCTTCAGACCACTCCCTCTGTCCAGATTTTGAGCCTTGTCACCGTTATCTCATCCCTCTGTGTGGTGAAACACCCAGTTGAGGCGTTTGAGGAGAAAGTGTCTCCAGCAGTCAGAACTCTGGTCTCCATCTCTTTGAACCTCAGTTTCTTACCTGTAAAGTGGGGATAATGCCCACATCCTGCAGGGCATCATGAATGTACCATGTAGTTGTGCCCAAGATGCTCCTTAGGCTGTATTTGTGAAAACCATTGGTAAGACTAGGGCCTTGGGAGATGTGGTGTGAGGCTTAGAACTATCCGCATGAGGCCTAGGGCGGTGATGCTGATCCCCACTAGCCTTCTGGGGAGGGGGTCACCCTCAGGGAGCCACTGTCTGCTTCCTCAGTGTCAGTGCCAGCCTTCTTAAGTGAGGGACACAACAGAGGACACAGTAGAGAGGCCAAGGAGTAGCTTGTTGGGAAGTCGGCAGCACAGCCCAAGTTGGGAAAACGCAGAGGAGAAGGAAGGAACACCTTCTGGGATGATCTGAACCCTGTAGCCAGCAACAGAAAAGTTGTTTTTTTTTTTTTTTTTTTTCTGTTCCTAGCCCCAGAGGGTTGAAGGCAGGGAGTGGTGGTATTGACGGGGAAGAGGGTGTCGGCCTCCTGTGAAATATGGGAAGAGAGGGGAATGAACACTCTTCTTCTCCTGATCCTATTGTTACTGAGCTACAGGGCAAGGAGGTCTGCTGATGTGTTCTGTACAGGTTAGCTACCAGGGTTAGAGAGCCAGGTTTGGGGAGGGGCAAGTAGGTGAAGAGTTAGGGGTCTTCTGACATACTGCCAGGTGAGCCTGCTCTGTCTCTAGGCTGCGGGAGATGAGAACATGAACTTTTCATGGAGAAAAAAAGGCAAACTGCTAACTTGCTTTGCTGGTATTGCCAGCGCAGAGCTGTGGCTTTCTCAGAGTGGTGAAGGATTGTGGGTAGAAGAAGAGATGAACCCACTCGATTTCAAAGCAAGCTAAACTTTAGGAAGTAGAGTCCACTTAAAGACTCTACCGGAGGAGGTGGGGTCGTAGCTGAGGGGCTCAGTGGTTATGGCTGCTGTTCTGAGTAGTCTTTAGAAGCGCAGGCTACGGGGAAGCTCACAACCATCTGTTATGAGATCTGGTGCCCTCTTCAGGTGTTCAGGCATACATGCAGATACAACAGTGGTACATAAAATAAATAAGTAAAATCTTAAAAAAAATAAAAAAAGAAGAAGTGCAGTTACTAGAGTTTAATTTGTAGCATTAAGTTGTGCAGTTTAATTTGTAGCATTAAGTACTCAGGCTCTATATGTTATTGTGAATGGTCTGCTGGGGTAGTTAGTGGGTGCAAATTAAGTGGGTGAGAGCAACCAAAACCACCCAGAGTAGCATCTAGTGAAGTGCTTGATGCATCTTGGACGATGTTGTTATCATGACGTAGGCTTTTAACTGCTCTGACTCTGCCGGGACTTGCTCCACGCCCTTGGGCAGGCCACTCTCTCTCTTTGGCTCTAGATTCCTGTTCTCAGGTGGAGGAAAGGGATCCAAAGGTTTCTTCCACCCAAAGAATTCTAGTTTCTGCAAGCCCCAAATCCATCCCAGGTTCCACACAAGTCTCCAAAGGGGACCCATGTTTGCAGGGCCTTTCCAGCTTCTTCCAAAGAGGGTTTGGGTTTCTTCCCTGCGTTAGCTGGAGCAGTTCCCAGCCAGGGGACCTGGAAGGCTCTTCCCTGCTGATGCTCAGGCCTTGTGTTAATCTCTTTTTGATGGCCTTTATCTGCAGGTGGATTCCCTGGAAGTACTCATTGCCAGGGGGAGGAGCTAATCTTTTGCTGCTGGACGTTGGGGACCAATCACTCATTTCTGGAGGTCTCTCCCTTGGGACCTGAAGCCTGACAGTGAGGGAGGGAGGAAGGCCTGAGCTGAGTAGGGAGGAGCAGGATGGTTAGGATGTTTCTGACTGGGTAGATGGTTGAGGCCATTTAATAGTCTGAAATCCCATGCTGCCAGTGTGATCTCACATGCCTGGCACAGAGGAAATCTACCTGGGGGTCCTTTCTCATTGTGTTACAAGGGAAATCAGGGTCCCTCCAGGGGTTCTTAGTCTCATTAATAAAAGAATTTAAGAATGGACTCAGAAGAAAACTCAAAGACAATTACTTTAGGGTTTAAAAGAAAATCCCAAAGCAGGCCTGCTGTAAATCTCAGCAGCTCCCTAGAGGAGAGAGATAGAGTAAAGGAGGAGAGAAAGCCATTTGAATTAGAAACACAGGTCAGCCAAGTGGCAGACAAACAGCCGCAGAGTGGGGAAGAAGAGTGAGAAAGCCAAAAATACCAGTAAAAGCATACGTAGGCGCCAGCCAGCATCCAAAAGAGAGAAGAGAGAGAAAAAGAAAAGGTTATGCTTTTCTCTGTTGGAACTCATAGAGACAAGCAAAACCATCAGAGCCTATATTATCTCATTTAAAGGGATAATCATTCCTCCCTTTTCTTTAGTATGGCTTAAGGTGAACCCACTTCCTAAGGGGTGGTCCTGCCTTCCTGAAAGGATGGTTCCTTAGCCAGTTGCTTGATCTGCCCAATTGGAATGTCAGGTCTTCACCTAGACCAGAGATTCTGTTATTTGGCTAGGAGGTAATAGTTTAACTTAATGGGCCTCCATAGAGGCCTGACCAAGTCTCCTGTAACAATTAGGTTTCTATTTTCTACAGGAATTGAAAGTCCTTAGCACTACTTTTGGATCTTGGTTCCTCAATACCTTCAACATCTCCCATTGCCTCTGAAGCCTTTTGTTTCTATGCCGATTCTTCTCTGGGACCTTGGTTGTATCAGGCATTTTGTACCCAGGGGGCTTGGCCCATGCTCTTCCATACTTGGAACACTTCCCAAGCTGATATCAGATCATTTCTCAAATTTCACAGGAAAGAGCTTTTTCCAGACTGAGGTGATAACTAACGGCATGATGGTATCTTCTCTATGGCCTGGAAGTCACAGGCTCTTTCTGCTCAGTTTAAGGGGGCAAGATAGACACAGGTCTAGGGGATCACCCCAATTTAGGGATGGAGGAAGAGGCTGAGTACATTGTGATTGGAAGCTGATGGCTTCTACAGAGCTATACTGTAGCAGGCCATCATGGGAGAGCTCAGATAAGACCATCCACAAGTCCCCAAACGTCCTTTGCAGTGGTCGGCCCATATCCTCGGCCTCACAGAATTGCCTGTTTCTATCCTTCATCTGACGCCAGGCATCCAACAACCCAATAAAAGCTCAGGAAAGGGGAACAGACCCCACTTGAGAAAATCCCAGTGTATTTTTGGAACTCTTCACCTTTTCACGACTGATCTTCCTCTCCACTGGAGCTTAAAAAGAGCTACTGGGATCCTGGGGGTGCGACTCTGGGAAGCCCCTCCACCCCCCAGCATGTCCTTTTACCTCTCTGATGGTGACCAGGACACAGAAACACTGAGCAGAGGTCTCCATCTGGCCCCTCCATCTCTGAGACCTCCCCATCCTTCGTCACTTTTAACACTAATTTCAGTGAATTCTGTGCCTGCGCCAGGGCCTGAGCTTGCTCAGCGTTGGCCACTTGCCCTATTCCCAATTTTGTGCCTGAAACAGTTTACACTTCATTCACGATCCTGCCAGTGGAGCTTCGACCACACCCCCCACCCAACTGTCAAAAGGCCAAGTTAAAGTTCAGTTTAACAATGTTACACGGCTTTATTTTCAAGTCTGTATGACAGGGTATGTGTTGTAGTGGGACATGTGGAAGAGCTTGAAGACCGATGAAAGTGGTGACAGAAAGCCAGGATTGGTCATTTTGGAGCTACTTGCATCATAAGGCAGTGACAAGAAGACAAACAATAGGAAAACAATGGATGAGTTGACACCCAGCTTCTTGCTTAAAGTTCTTTCTCTGAAGGAGATGTGAACAATGTCTCTCCCTCTTTCTGAGGTCCCAGTGACAAACCAGACTATGGCTCCCCTGGTTGGCCTGTAGGCAAGTTTGTGGGGTACTGTCTCGATTAATGACTGGTGTGGAAGGGTCCAGGCCACGGTGGATGGTACGTTCCTTGGGTAGGTGGTCCTGGGGTGTCTAAGAAGGCAAACCGAGCAAATTAGGAGGAATAGGCCAGGAAATAGTTCCTGCCTGCAGCTTCCTGCCCTGACTTCCCTTCATGGCGGACTACAACTGTAAACTGAAATAAACCCTTTCCTTGCCAGGTTGCCTTTGGTCATGATATTTTATCAGAGCAATGCAGACCCTAAGACATCCTCCTTCTCTTTGGGAACGTCAAGAGTCAGCAAGCCCGTCTCTGATGGGCTTCAGGAAGCAGACGTAGCTCTGGCAGCTTGGTTCAGGGCAGTCTTTGCCACGGAGCTGCTTCAGTTCCCCTTTTTCGTTCAAGGTTAAACCTCACCACCATGCCCACTGACACTGATCTTTTTGGGCACTTGCCTGCTGGGTCTCCAATCCTGATCTCCCAGAAATTAAGATGAATAGCATTGTTTTAACTTGGCGATGTCCTTTGGCAACACGGTCTTGACTTTTTCATCTGGTCTGTCAGTAGCTTCGTCCACAGCAATGACCTGATGTAATTTTTATATCATATCCTCTTAGATTAGGGAGCTTGGCTGGGCCTAGGAACCAAATGAGCACAATCAAATTAGCAGGAGAGATATACATGTCATTAATTTTATATGTATATTAGAAGTCTCACAAAAGACTGCAGTTCAAAATAAATAGCCAAAGAAGAATATCTTTTGGATAAATCAATCAATCAATGAATTAATTAATCTGGGGAAAATCCTAGGTCAGAGGGGTTCTGTGCTGGAGCTACTCACTCTAAGAATCAGGAGTAGCTATGAGGGTTGAGGGATGTAAGTTGAGTGGGGGAAAGAATGGCTTTGGTGAGTGTGTTTGTACAGATCCACAGAGCGAGAATTAGGTAATTAGGGGCTATTTCTCATCCTTGCATGAGGAAAAGCCTCCTCCTCCAAGAAACTTTTATGGCTTTCTCTGCATAGAAACAGGCAGGTCAGAGATCCCTTTCTGCAAGCATGAGTTATGAGCAGGGTTCATCTTGAAATCACCAATATGTTAGTCAGGTATGACTTGGGGTGGATGGCTCCTCTTTAGCACCCACACGGGTCACACGGTGTGTCTCTTATCTCCAGACATTAGAAATAATTTATCTGTTAATGAGGAAGTATTGTTTTAATTGTACGTGTGTGTGTCTGAGTGTCGGTGTGCGCATCCCATGGGAGGGCATGGAGGTCATAAGAAGGCTCTGGGTCCCCTGGAACTGGAGTTAGTTATAGACAGCTGTCAGCTACCGCATGGACGCTGGGAATGGGACCAGCATGCTCTGCAAGAGCTGTGATTGCTCTTAGCCGGTGAGCCATCTCTTCAGATACATCCCTGCCCCCACCTTTAAAAAGTAGGAGCCAGGGGAATAGGGGGTTTGCTGCAAGATTGTGTCTGCTAGGAATGACAGAAGCTACAGCCACACAGTCTCATCAACACGGCCGCCTAAAACAAGTACAACGACAGCAAACATGCTGAAGTGGATGGGGATAGGCCATGAGGCCTCAAGCCTACACAGAGGACTACAGAAAACCCAGGGATGATGAGAGCGGGAGAAACAGTCTTCCACAGGGGAGAGCCCAACAGCGGCTTTTCCAATACCAAATGGTCAGTCCTGAAGTCATATATGCAAGTAACACGCAGACTGAGTACACACACGCACGCACGCACGCACGCACACGCACGCACGCACAACAACAGCAATTAAAGAGAAAAGAGGCCATGAATTTGAAAAAGAGAAACGGGTGGAAGAGCGTATGGGAGGGTTTAGATCGAGGAAAGGGAAGCGGGGAATGCGGGTAATTCTAATCTCCAAAAGTAAAAGAAACAATTAAAACCTGTAATTTAGGCGTATGTATGTGGGTATCCACACACGCACATGCGCATGTGGGTGGTGGCCGGAAGAGGGCGTTGAATTCCGCGGGGCCAGAGTTCAAGGTGAGCCTCCTGCTGCGGGTGCTGGGAACCAGCTCAGGTCCTCTGCGAGAGCGGTGCGCCCCCTCGGCCACTGAGCCCTCTCTCTCTGCCTCTTCTCTTCCACTTTCTTTGCTTATGCCTGCCGACCATTCCTTAGAAACCCCTTTTTATTTGCTTCCTCTCCCGCTGTGGGGCCTCCTTCGCTCTCTGCTCACACTCAGCGGCTTGGCTTCTGGTGCCCTTACAGCCGGTGCTTTCTGTAGAACAAGGCTAAAGGGCTTTCTTCTGGGGAGCAATGACTTCAACGATAACAATAACAAGCCCTTTTAGAAGATGTCAGGATTCCAGGCATGTCAAGAATTTCAGATGTTAACTCACAGGTTAGTGGGGCTTGATTTTTTTTTTTTTTAGATTTATTTTAATTAGTTTCATTTATTTATTGATGTGTGTGTGTGTGTGTGTGTGTGTGTGTGTGTGTGTGTGCGCGCAAACCAGAAGAGCTGGAGTTTCCATGTTTGTGAGCTGCCCTATGTAGCCTCTGGGAACCGAACCCTGGAGCAAGTGCTCTTCACTGCAGAGCCATCTGCCCAGCCCTGATGTGAATGAGGCTCCGACAGCCACTTTCTGAAGGAGAAGCCAGCAGGGTGTGCTCAGAACGTTGTCTTCAAGGTGCATGCAGACGGGGCTACAGGCTACTTAGGCGTGAATGCTGGCACTGGCATCTGGGAGAGGGCAGTGGATAGGAGGGGTCCAGGGAGGTAGGTGCTGGGTTGTGATGTGGTCTCAGTCAAGATCATAGTTGGCCCCATAGGGTGCTCTGGAATCTGGCTAGACCGTCAGTGGGTCCGGGCTGGGGTGCAGGGCTAGACTTTGTGCTGAGCAGAGATTTCAGATGTGAGTGTGAACTGTCTAGCACCAACACTCCTATCCATGGGGCACAATAAGATTTTCCTTCCTGAAGGGGAATGGAGGGTGCGTCATAGCATCCAACACACACACACACACACACACACACAGAGAGAGAGAGAGAGAGAGAGAGAGAGAGAGAGAGAATGATCGGAGGAGTGGAATTTTTGGTTTCTTTGAAAACACAGAAATGTTATGTGAATGTGTTTAGTCCCAGGTGTGGGACCCGGAGCTGCTGCAGATTGTCCACAGCAGCCTGGTGCTCTGGCAGGGGTATAATCGTGCCAGCTTCAGGTTGGTTCACATTTGGAACTCTGGGGACTCTTTCGAGGGTATGTAAATGCCAAAGCTCTTTGAGAGGCGGTGGCAGCGGCTGGCTGCTGCTGGTTGTTGCTGCTGGTTGTTGCTCTTTGCTGGGTCACTGGTTACTGGATGGAGATAACCTGACAACGAAGATAAAATCTGTGCAAGGAACTCGATGCCCCTGATCAGCAGGAAGTAGTCTAAGGATATTAACACCCCCTTTCCCCTCTAACCTTCTTCCTCTCCTATCTAGTGTTGGGGGTTGGAAGGGATAGGGGTGGTGTAGGGAGGTAGAAAAAAGAACCCAGTAAAGTAGCCAAAAGTCCAGCTACATAAGATTCTTCTTATGTAGAATCACATTCATTCATTCACTGTGTCTGTATTTGTATACAGGGGTCGTGTGCATATGTAGAGGTCAGAGGACAACTTGCAGCAATCAGTTTTTTTCCCTACCACTATGTGGGTCCCAGGGATTGAACTCAGGTCATCAGGCTTGGTGGTCAGCACCCTGACTCCCTGAGCCGCCTTGCCGACCTTTGTATGTGAATTTCTAAAATATTATTTTAAATTTTATTTTATTTTTTTTTGTGGTGCCAGGGATAGAACCCTGGGCTTTGTGCATGAACCACCACGGAGCTAAATCCCCAAGCCCTTTCTTTGTGTTTACAAACATGGCTGGCATTAACAAGTGCTCAATAAATGTTAGCTTCTCTTACTGTTATTTTATTGGTGGGGAAAGTAGATATTGGTGAGCCGAAGAACTGCTGGGAAGCAGAGATGCGACATTACACGTTTTCATTAGCTAGAGAATTCATTAATCCAAGCTTCGTGAGAGCAGGAGCTTCCCCACTACAGTACCTATAATGCCTCGCACATTGTAGATGTTTTGGAAAAACCAATAGGGGTTATTGATTTCACTAAACCATTTATGGAGCTAGGTTTGGTAGCACACACCTGTAAATCCCAGCATTTGGGAAGTCAAAACAACAGAACTGGAAATTTGAAGCCAGCCTGGGCTATAATAATGGGACTTTGTCTCAAGAAACCGAATCACATTTCTGGAGAGATGGCTCAGCGGTTAAGAGCGCGGTCTGCTCTTCAGAAGGTCCTGAGTTCAAGTCCTAGCAACTACATGGTTGGCTCATAACCATCTGGAATGATGGAATCTGATGCCCTCATCTGGCATGCAGGTGTGCACGCAGATAGAGCACTCATATACACAAGATCAATAAATAGATTAAAAAAAAAAAAAAAGAAACCAAATCGCTCATCTACCCACCCAGGTATTCACAGAGTTGAGTGTGGCATTGCGGATCTTTGTTCCTTCCTCTGATCGAGTGTTTGATGGCTCTTCTTTGCAAGCATATGGTCTAAGCAGCTTATTTTCCAGTCATGAAGATCAAGGTTCCAAGAAGAGAAGGACTTGCCCAAAGTCACAAAGCCAGCCAGCGTACTCTTACAAGGTATGAACTCATGGGCCGCTATGCTTGGTGTAGTGTCAGGGTGCGTGCCAGTCGCCTAGAGGTCTTGTTCAAGAGCAGCTGTGACCCCAGAAGGTGGCCCATGACTCTGTATTTCCAGTGAACTTCTGGGTGTGTTGATGGGCTGGCTCTCCCTGGGCCATGGACCACCTTTTGAGGAGCAAGGGATTGGCGATTACCAGCATCCGAGAGTCAAAGTACACAGGTACTTTGTACGGCCAGGGTCTGTGCCTCGTTCTGCTGGAAATCCCGGTGCTGTCAAGAGGCACCAGGAAGAGCTGATTGTGGGCTCTCGATTTCGCTCAGGACCCTTGCTGTTCCGGACTCAGCCCCTTCACTAAATCAGTCATCTGAGAGAACCAGCTTAAACCTCCAGGTATAAGGGAATATGCTGGAGCTGGTCTGTGGTGGCTCCCAGGAAAGGTGCCCGTATCACCCGAAGTCCAGGGGTGGACTTGGGTGGGTCACGGGGAATAAAGCTGGTCTGATATTAGGGTCTGTTGCTCTTTCGCCACAATCTGAGTGAATTAGCTGGTTTACCTCTCAGTTTTCTTATTCATAAAGTGGGCCGGCAGTCCTCGCCCCCTTTCAGGTTGACACAAGGCTTAAATGACACACACCGCCCTCAGTTGGCACTTGGGACTTACTCTATGAACGTTTGAGGTTTTCCTTTATTTCTTTTTCATGGGAGTTAGGCGTTCTGGGAGTGTCTTGGACAGGAGGGAGGAACAGTGTATTACTTAACTCTTTACTGGGGGCTGCTAGGCACAGGTCAGGGGTGTGGTAAGCGAAGGAGCTGCACAACCTAACCGTTACTTGAGCGCGTAGAAGGAAACCGTAGCATCGATCTGACCTCTGCCCTTTCTCTGGCCCCCCTCCCCCACCAAGCTAAATCCTCATGTCTACTCCCTATCATCTTCCAGGCATCTTTGGATATCTTCATCATTGCTGCTAAGTGAACGGAACGTACTTTTTTACTTAAGTGATTGTGAAAATGCAGCATTCTGAGACCTTTGTAAGACTTGCAAGGGAGAGACCGAATCGGACCCACCCATTTTGTAGATGGACACATCTGGGCTCACAGTGGCTGGGCAAAGTTAGTGCGGTACCCATGTCTGATCTCTATTCCATAGCACAACCAGATGGATTTTTATAAATGCACACTAGATTATTATTCCTGAGCACACAACCCTGCCAAGACTTTCCTTATCTTTAGCCAGAGACCTGCCCTTGAGCCACAAAGGCCTTGGCGATCTGCATCTGCCTGCCTGGCCTCCCCTTAGTCTTTTCTCATGCATATCTTCTGTTCCATCAGCCACATAGGATGTCTCTGGGTTTTATTCAAGGTCTCTGTCTGGAAGATTTTTCATTTTGGAGGTCCCCTCTGGGAGGTCGTCTGTGACCCCACAGGGTTAGCCTTTCATCCTTTGCTGATCCCTACCCCCTGCTTCTCTCGTTATAACAGACCCACGCTGTTATAATTGGCTCATTGACTTGGTTGGTCTTGGTGAGATATAAGCATGAAACCATTTTCTTTAATCATTACCTTCACATGTGTGGCATGGCATATTCTTTTACGGCAGATCTGAACCTTTTCTAGCCAGTTAGTCTTTCGAAACCTGAATCTTGCTTCTAATTTGAAATGTGTTTTTCTCTCTGGTCTGGGCCAGGCATTGGGATTGTCTGCCCTGTCCCTATCCTGTGCTCTTTGATCTGAGTCTTTGAGATTTCTGGGAGCCCTGATGTGGGATGAGGTAGGAGTATACATTATGTGCTAGGCATGTAGTTTGAATGAATGAATGAATGAATGAATGAATGAATGAATGA